>NC_023758.2:4014216-4668169 GCF_000499845.2 Phaseolus vulgaris | reverse complement strand
CTTTCACAATGTCAAAGTATATTGTCTCCTGATTAGATTGACAAATTTAAGAAAAATGACTATAGCCTCTATTCAAAGAGGAGAACTAGGTCTAGATATTATGATAATTCAAAATCAGAAGAATTTAACTCTTCCAGGCTTAAGTAAAAATAAAAATAATAAATTGAGGAAAAAAGAATTATTTGTTATCGAACCAGTTCGCTTGTCTAGAAAAAATAATAAACAATTTTAAAGTCTAAAACGATGGATCTTTCATTAATTCATAAGAATAAACGTAAAATTGATAAAAAATACTTAAAAAAATTCATGTTAATAAGAAATATTTTTATAAATACATTACAAGAACAAGAGATCAAAAGATAACAGAAAAAAACGAAAAAGAGATTTTAATTTCCTTGTTCCTGAAAACATTTTATCCGCTAGACGTCGTAGAGAGTTGAGAATGAGAATTTGTTTATATCCAAATAATAGAAATAGTATACATAGAAACACAATATTTGATAATGAAAATCAAGTAAAAAAGGGTTTTCAAGTTTTGACTAAAAAAAGAAATGAGAAAGAGAAAAAAAAACTAATGAATTTCAAAAATTTTCTTTGGCCAAAATATCGATTAGAAGATTTAGCTTGTATAAATCGTTATTGGTTTAATACCCATAATGGAAGCCGTTTCAGTATAGTAAGGATACATTTGTATCCGCGTGTTAAAATCTGTTAATCTAATTTTGTCTTCTAGTTAGCATATGTATCTATATATAGATAGATACATATGCTAACTAAATACACGCATTTTGGTATGGCATTGATTTTCATTCAATGATGTATACATTAGAAAAAAAAAGAGAATTAAATTTACAAAATTCTCTTTTTTTCTAATTTATACAATTTTTTTTGAATCTATCAAACTAGTTTCCTTTATATCTATTGAAATTCAATGGATTTCATTTCTAAATAAAAAAAAATAGGATTTCGTATTTATATCAAAAAATGAAAAATTAGTGTCATTATAATTACTGATCAATAAAAATATCTATCAAAAAAACGAGGAGAAGGGAAAACTTTTATTTTTTATGGTAAAAAATTCATTTATACCTGTTCTTTCACAAGAAAAAAAAAGGAAAAAACCCGGGATTGGTTGAATTTCAAATATTCCAATTTACTAATAGAATACGAAGACTTACGTCACATTTTGAATTGCACCCAAAAGACTATTCATCCCAAACAGGTTTACGTAAAATCTTGGGAAAATGGCAAAGATTACTGTCTTATTTGTCAAAGAAAGATGGAATACAGTATAAAAAATTAATAAATCAGTTTGATATTCGGCAGTCACAAATTCGTTAAATTGAAGAGTAATTTTCAATTATTCGATTTATTAGATCTTGAATTTTGATGAACTTTTATTTTTAAGCGATTCATAAAAGAATAAATCGAGCAAAAACCTATGAATATCTCAACTATAAGAAAGGACTTCATGATAGTCAATATGGGGCCTCACCACCCCTCAATGCACGGTGTTCTTAGACTTATTGTTACTCTAGATGGTGAGGATGTTATTGATTGTGAACCGATATTGGGTTATTTACACAGAGGAATGGAAAAAATAGCGGAAAACCGAACAATTATACAATATCTGCCTTATGTAACACGTTGGGACTATTTAGCTACTATGTTCACAGAAGCAATAACTGTAAATGGACCTGAACAGTTGGGAAATATTCAAGTACCTAAAAGAGCTAGCTATATCCGAGTAATCATGTTGGAGTTAAGCCGTATAGCTTCTCACCTACTATGGTTAGGACCTTTTATGGCAGATATTGGTGCACAAACCCCTTTTTTCTATATTTTCAGAGAAAGAGAATTCATATATGATCTATTTGAAGCTGCGACAGGTATGAGAATGATGCATAATTTTTTTCGTATCGGGGGGTAGCGACTGATCTACCTTATGGTTGGGTAGATAAATGTTCTGATTTCTGCGATTATTTTTTAACAAGTATTGCCGAATATCAAAAACTTATTACGCGAAATCCTATTTTTTTAGAACGGGTTGAGGGCGTAGGTGTCGTTGATGTAAAAGAAGTTATTAATTGGGGTTTATCAGGACCGATGCTTCGGGCTTCCGGAATACAATGGGATCTACGTAAAGTGGATAATTATGAATGTTACGAGGAATTTCATTGGGAAGTTCAATGGCAAAAAGAAGGAGATTCTTTAGCTCGTTATTTAGTTCGAATTGGTGAAATGGTGGAATCCATAAAAATTATTCAACAGGCTTTGGAAGGACTTCCCGGCGGGCCATATGAAAATTTAGAAATCCGCTGCTTTGATAGAGAAAAAGAACCAGAATGGAATGAGTTTGAGTATCGATTTATTAGTAAAAAATCGTCTCCGAGTTTTGAATTGCCAAAACAAGAACTTTATGTAAGAATTGAAGCCCCCAAGGGAGAATTAGGAATTTTTATAATAGGCGATCAAAATGGTTTTCCTTGGAGATGGAAAATTCATCCGCCGGGTTTTATAAATTTGCAAATTCTTCCTCAATTAGTTAAAAGAATGAAATTGGCCGATATTATGACAATACTAGGTAGCATAGATATTATTATGGGAGAAGTTGATCGTTGAAATGATAATTGATTTAACAGAAATACAAGATATACATTTTTTTTTCAGATTAGAATTTTTTAAAGAGATATATGAAATTCTTTGGGTATTTGTGCCTATTTTTATTTTTATAGTAGGAATTACTATAAGTGTACTAGCAATTGTATGGTTAGAAAGAGAAATATCTGCAGGGATACAACAGCGTATTGGTCCTGAATACACCGGTCCTTTTGGAGTTCTTCAAGCTCTAGCAGACGGAACAAAATTACTTTTTAAAGAGAATCTTATTCCATCTAGAGGAGATATTCGTTTATTTAGTTTTGGACCAGCTATATCAGTCATATCCATTATATTAAGCTATTCAGTAATTCCTTTTGGTTATAACTTTGTTTTATCTGATCTGAATATTGGTGTTTTTTTATGGATTGCTATTTCGAGTATTGCCCCCATTGGACTTCTTATGTCAGGATATGGGTCAAATAATAAATATTCCTTTTTGGGTGGTCTACGAGCAGCTGCTCAATCAATTAGTTATGAAATACCATTAACTCTTTGTGTGTTATCGATATCTCTATGTGTGCTTCGTTGAGACAGAAATTTTTTGATACTATTTGCTATACGGTTCTCCTTATATTTGTAGTAAAGGACAAACAGAATATATAAAGAATAATATAATTTTGGCATTTAGGTTGAATAATTGAATCAGATAGTTATATGAGTGCAATAAAACAGCTTTTATTGAATCTAATTTATAGAATAGTATACCATATTACTTATAGAGAAAGTATTATGATTTCAAATTGCAGTAAAAAAATTGAGTCTAATTTTCTATGTATAAGAATAAGGTGAAAATATCAATGAAATTCTAGAATTATATATATATATAGATAGATAGAAGTGGTTGTTTTTCCCAAGATTTGTTGATTAGTAATCCTGTCTTGAAGCGGGCGCAAAACAAAAGACCAATCTTTTTAAAATTTTCAATATAATTTGTATGAATTAGTATACATATATGAACAAAATGCAAAGGGATTAATAAAAAAAATGAATGGATGACTAGAAACACCAAAATACACAAAAGATTAGTAACGTATATTTCTTTTTTAAAATATCCAAAAGAGTCTTTATGTATAATAGAAAAAGAATACTAAAGGGGGCTTGAAGTTGGTAGAAAAAAGAAGGCAGTACTCCCCACAATTCCGATCTAGAGTATACTTCCATCCATTGATTGAATAAATAACTATCAGGAACGAAATAATCCTTTAATTTTTTGAAGTCCCTTTTCTTTTGCTTGCACAAAAAGGAATAGGATAAGAGGTCAAAGTGATCTCCTTTTTCTTTTTTGTCTTATATCCTCCATATTTATGGAGATAGTCATAATTTAAAAAAGGAACATCTAATTCTTTTTCGGAATCGAAAATGATGTGTTAGTTCTTGATCATTTTCAAAGAGTATTTTATGCAAAAATTAAATTAAGTTATTACTCAAAAAATTTAAATTTGATAATTTTTTAAAGGATGAGATCAATTCAGAAGTATCTTTTGTATTTTTTATTTATATAAATAAGTGAAATAAATGTTCAAATTGATTTTTATTTTTTAAATAAATGTATTTATTTAAAAAAAATTTATTAGAACAGACAGAATTCAATGGGTCTAATTAAAAACCGTCCGATAAAATCGAATTTTCTCTATCTTAGGGATATATCAAGGGATACAAAATCGGGGTCCGGTCATTATATTTTTTGAAGGCTTTAAAGGAGCCGTATGAGATGAAAACCTCATGTACGGTTCTGTAATAGAGATGGTAACAGTAATGTCATCACCGACTAGGATTATCTAACAGTTTAAGTACAGTTGATATCGTTGATGCACAATCAAAATATGGTTTTTGGGGATGGAATTTGTGGCGTCAACCTATGGGTTTCCTCGTTTTTCTAATATCTTCCCTAGCAGAATGTGAAAGATTACCTTTTGATTTACCGGAAGCGGAAGAAGAACTAATAGCGGGTTATCAAACCGAATATTCCGGTATCAAATTTGGTTTATTTTACGTTGCTTCCTATTTAAACCTATTAGTTTCTTCCTTATTTGTAACAGTTCTTTATTTGGGTGGTTCAAATATCTCTATTACGTACATTTTCGTTTCTAACTTTTTTGAAATTAATAAAACATACGGAGTTTTTGTAACGATAATTGGTATCTTTATTACACTAGTTAAAACTTATTTATTCATATTCGTTTCTATCACAACAAGATGGACTTTGCCTAGGCTAAGAATAGATCAATTATTAAATCTTGGGTGGAAGTTTCTTTTACCCATTTCTCTCGGTAATCTATTATTAACAACGTCGTCTCAACTGTTTTCACTGTAAAAAAAATGTGGACCTTCTATATTAAAAATGAAGAACTTGTTTTAAACAAGAGAAAGAAAAAAATATTCAGAGCTATTCATGATATGTTCCTTATGGTAACTGAATTCATAAATTATAGTGAACAAATAATCCAAGCTGCTAGGTATATTGGTCAAGGTCTCATGATTACCTTATCTCATGCAAATAGGTTACCCGTAACTATTCAATATCCTTATGAAAAAATAATCTCATCAGAACGTTTTCGCGGTCGAATACATTTTGAATTTGATAAATGCATTGCTTGTGAAGTATGTGTTCGTGTCTGTCCTATAGATCTACCCATTGTTGATTGGAAACTAGAAACTGATATTCGAAAGAAACGGTTGCTTAATTACAGTATTGATTTTGGAATCTGTATATTTTGTGGTAACTGTATTGAGTATTGTCCAACAAATTGTTTATCAATGACCGAAGAATATGAACTTTCAACTTATGATCGCCACGAATTGAATTATAATCTAATAGCTTTGGGTCGTTTACCAGTATCAGTAATAGATGATTATACAATTCGAACAATTCAAATAAAATGATTTTTAAAATTCTTATAAAAACAAAAAGAATAGAATATCTATATATAGATATATATATATATATATATATAAAGATATTTTAGTATTTTGAAATGACTCTTTGGCATAAATAAAAGAATGAAATGACATTTATCCTATAACAACTGTACTTAATAGCAATTCACATATCTTATCTTAGGATTTGGTGAAATTCTATGCACCGAGAATTTTAGTATTTAACAAGGGTTTTCCTGGTCATATCAATAAGGTCATGAAATTTCTATTTATCTCTTATTTTACATATAATGGATTTGTCCGAATCGCTACATGATTTTATTTTAGTCTTTCTTGGATCAGGTCTTATATTAGGAAGTATAGGAGTAGTATTCTTTACGAATACGATTTTTTCTGCTTTTTCATTGGGACTAGTTCTTGTTTGTGTATCTTTATTCTATATTTTATCAAACTCCCATTTTGTAGCTGCCTCACAGCTACTTATTTACGTGGGCGCTATAAATGTTTTAATAATATTTGCTGTGATGTTTATGAATGGTTCCGAATATGACCAAAATTTTCGTGTTTGGACCGTTGGGGATGGAATTACTTTGATGGTTTGTACCAGTATCTTTATTTCACAAATCAATACTATTCTAGATACATCATGGCACGGGATTATTTGGACGACAAGACCCAATCAGATTTTAGAGCAAGATTTGATAAGTACTAGTCAACAAATTGGAATTCATTTATCAACAGATTTTTTTCTTCCATTTGAACTAATTTCAATTATTCTTTTAGTTGCTTTAATAGGTGCAATTTTTGTGGCTCGTCAATAAGAAAGGAATAATATAAATCACAATTTGTTAGATTTTAACACATTTCTTTTTTGTTGAATTCTATGTTAACGAAAAAGAATATTTATGTATAAAATATTTTTGCGAATACTTGATTTTGTTGTAGACTTATTATGTTAGGCAATAAAATCCGTTGAATTCATATTCAGATCGAAATGAATAAAAATTGAAAAGGAGTTGGTCAATGATATTCGAGCATGCACTTGTTTTGAGTGCTTTTTTATTTTCTATAGGTATCTATGGATTGATCACGAGCCGAAATATGGTTAGAGCCCTTATGTGTCTTGAACTTATACTGAATGCAGTAAATATAAATCTCGTAACCTTTTCTGATTTTTTTGATAGGCGGCAATTAAAAGGAAATATTTTTTCAATTTTTGTTATAGTTGTTGCAGCCGCTGAAGCAGCTATCGGACCGGCTATTGTTTCCTCAATATATCGTAATAGAAAATCAACCCGTATCAATCAATCAAATTTGTTGAATAAATAGTATTACTCATAAAAAAAAGTATAATTTTGAATAGTGTGTACTATATAATCAATTCAAATTATCATAATTGAGATATCCATTTGAATCATGTTTGCAAAAACAAAGATAAGAAATCAAAGTATCTTGGTTCTATTCTCTTATTATTAATCTAGAAGTCTATTTTTTCTAGCAAAATGATTATAAATCATTGATTCATCTGGTGTCTAATATATATATATATAGAATAGGTTTACCTATTTACTAGATTGAAAATGTTGAATTTTTTATGTTCAAGGATTATGATCCAATGTCACATTCAGTAAAGATTTATGATACATGTATAGGATGTACTCAATGTGTCCGGGCCTGCCCAACAGATGTATTAGAAATGATACCTTGGGGCGGATGTAAAGCTAAACAAATTGCTTCTGCCCCAAGAACAGAGGACTGTGTTGGTTGTAAGAGGTGTGAATCCGCCTGTCCGACGGATTTCTTAAGTGTTAGAGTTTATTTATGGCATGAAACAACTCGAAGCATGGGTCTAGCTTATTAATACGTTTCAAAAAGAACCGTATACAAGTACTTTTTTTTACTGGCAAAAACCCGGGCTCAAAATAAAAAAAATTTTTTTTTTTTTGAGCCCGGGTTTTTGTAGTCTAAGTATATCTTATTTTTATCACGAATGATTTTCCTTGGTTAACAACAGTTGTAGTTTTGCCAATAGTCGGAGGTTCTTTAATTGTCTTATTTCCCCATAAAGGAAATAAGACAATTAAATGGTATACTTATTGTATATGTTTCATAGATCTGCTTCTAATAGCCTATGTATTTTGTTATCATTTCGAATTGGATGATCCACTAATCCAATTGACAGAAAATTATAAATGGATCCATTTTTTTGACTTTTACTGGAGATTCGGAATAGATGGACTCTCTCTAGGACCCATTCTATTAACGGGATTTATCACTACGTTAGCTACGTTATCGGCTCAGCCGGTTACTCGAGAATCTAAATTATTCTATTTTCTGATGTTAGCAATGTATAGTGGTCAACTAGGAACATTTTCTTCTCGAGACATTTTACTTTTTTTCATCATGTGGGAATTAGAATTAATTCCCGTTTATCTACTTTTATCTATGTGGGGTGGAAAAAAACGTTTGTATTCAGCTACAAAGTTTATTTTGTACACTGCGGGAAGTTCTGTTTTTTTATTACTGGGAATTCTGGGTATGAGTTTATATAGTTCTAATGAACCAACATTAAATTTTGAATCATTAACTAATCAATCATATCCCGTGGCACTAGAAATAATCTTCTATATGGGATTTCTTATTGCTTTTGCTGTCAAATCACCAATTATACCCTTACATACATGGTTACCTGATACGCATGGAGAGGCGCATTACAGTACTTGTATGCTTTTAGCCGGAATATTATTAAAAATGGGAGCGTATAGGTTGGTTCGAATTAATATGGAATTATTATCTCGCGCTCATTCTATATTTTGTCCCTGGTTAATGCTATTAGGTTCAATTCAAATAATCTATGCAGCTTCAACATCTCTTGGTCAACGCAATGTAAAAAAAAGAATAGCTTATTCCTCGGTATCCCATATGGGTTTCTTAATTTTAGGAATTGGTTCTATAAGCGAGACAGGGCTGAATGGGACTATTTTACAAATAATCTCTCACGGATTTATTGGTGCTGCGCTTTTTTTCTTGGCGGGAACTAGTTATGATAGACTACGTCTTCTTTATCTCGACGAAATGGGTGGAATGGCTATCCCAATGCCAAAAATATTCACGATTTTCACTACCTTGTCGATGGCTTCTCTTGCATTATCGGGCATGAGCGGTTTTGTTGCAGAATTGATAGTCTTATTGGGAATCATTACCAATCAAAAATATCTTTTAATCACAAAAATACTCATCACTTTTGTAACCGCAATTGGAATGATATTAACTCCTATTTATTCATTATCTATCTTATGTCAAATGTTCTATGGATACAAGCTTTTTAATACACCAAATTCTTATTTTTTTTATTCGGGGCCACGAGAATTATTTATTTCAATTTCGATCCTTATACCCGTAATAAGTATTGGCATTTATCCAGATTTTATTTTTTCATTTTCGGCTGACAAGGTTGAAGCGATTCTCTCTAATTTTTTATAGATAGTTTTCGGGAATCAATGAAAAATAAAAAATCGAAAAAAATCCCATGCACAATAAAAAAATGGATTTATTTTTGTATTTTATTAATTACATAAAAATGAATTTGAATTCTAATTGAATATGTTTGTTGTTTGTGAGAACCCCTTGAATCACTATTACATTACTTGATTCAATGGGGTCTTAATCATTTTATTGGGAGTTTTTTTTCTTATTTTCTAAAATGTTCCCATCCCAATATTTGTGAAATTCTTAAATTTAATTTAATTAGATGTAAATGAACCATAACTATGTAGTCCTATTCCTAAAAGATTTATCCCTAAATAACATATCCAAATTATAAGAAAGCCCATGGAGGCCACTATCGAAGAATTGAGATATTCCAATTTTTTATTTTTTCTAATATGTAAATAAATCACGAAAATAATCCAAGTAATAAAAGCCCAAGTTTCCTTTGGATCCCAATTCCAATATGATCCCCATGCCTCATTAGCCCATACTGCTCCTGATATATTACCTAATGTTAAAAATATAAAACCTAGACTAATAGTACGGTAACCCCAACGATCCAATTGTTGAATAAATTGATATCTATAATAATTTATATAAGACGAATCAGACATAAAAGGAGTTTTTTGTAAAAGATTCTTTTTATCATTCATATTCATGTATTTGATTTCAGCAAAAGACAAGGTTTCATTAAAAAAAAAAAAAAGTCTTGCTTTTACCAATCATGTGTATTAGTTCTTGAAAAGTAATGACTAAAATAGCCACTGATAATAATGATCCACATAAAAGAGTTGTATAACCCAATATCATCATACTTACGTGCATCATTAACCAATGGGACTGTAAAGCAGGCACTAATATTAAGGATTGATGCATTTCGGTTAAAAGACCCGAAGTAGCAAAGCCTTGGGTAAAAAGAATACTTGGCGTTATTATTGTATTGAAATAGTAGTTTTTTTTTTTTTAAGCAAAGAACCATATAAAAAATAGAAAAAGTCCATGAAAGAAATATTAATGATTCATATAAATTACTAAATGGTAAATGGCCCGAAAAAATCCAACGAGTAACTAACAATCCTGTGATACAAAAAAAAGTGATTATCATGCCTTTTTTGAACGAATTGTCTAATCCTATTATTTCATTGCCTAATAATAAGGTTATCAAATGAATTGAAATTAAAAGAGATACGACCGAAAACAATATGAGTTAATATATGCTCTAAAGTGGAAAATACCATAACCATATTGAATGAAAAAATAGAAATACTAGGAATAGAAATAAGAATTCATTATAGGACCTCTTTTTTAGAAGATAAGATGTCATGCCGCTACTCGGACTCGAACCGAGATGCTCTAGCACTGCTTCCTAAGAGCAACGTGTCTACCAATTTCACCATAGCGGCTTACTCGAAAGCATAATAACCAAATTGGAGTCACGCCTAAGACCAAGTTCCATGTCCATCTTGTAGGGATATTAATTGAACATATATTACTAGACACATTTCCTGATGGAAAGATCATATTTACAAAGACATGGTTAAAATGTAATGTGCAAGGCTTCAATCTTTTCTATGCAATGTCACGAGACAATGACTGTACATATATATACACAGTAAATATGCTAGGTAAAAGAAAGGAGGGGAATGAGGGGACAAAATGGACATGGATCCCTGGCAAGTTTTGATTATGTACAGATTATATACAATATTTACTGCTCCCTTGCGATTTACCAGAAAGGGCACCACCTGAAAAAAGTAGAGAAAACAGAAATCCAGAAGTCATAATGCGCTGAAGGCATAAAGGTTCATAATCTGTCATGAACGAACTATTTTAAAAGCTTAAGCTGTTAGGTAATTACACGTTTTTATATCACAATTATAACACGTCCACTCACACAAGAGCCTGATAAAGTACAACCTACTTTGTTGTGATCATATTAGACCAATTGGGCATAAAGAGCCATAGCATGTCATGAATCAATTATCCTAAAAATTTAAGCTTATAAATGTGGCCACACAATGCTTTTATATTATATTTCTTACATTATCAAGCCAAATTAAAAAGCTCGGTTTCTTTTTATCTCATCTAAAACATAGAAAATAAAGGAGGGAGAGAAAGATTGCCAAGCCCATTTACTGCAAATCCTGAGTGTATGTGTATAATTTGATGTTTGCTCAGAAAATTACGAAGTTAAGAGACCATACCCCACGTAATTTTGGCACAGATTTTCATGTGAGGAAGCTTGGATAATTAACTTTTGAACTTGCAACTTAACAGATAAAGCATGATCAACTTCCCGAGTGTCTCCAGAAATTAAGCTACTATGATCTGCAGCATGCTGAAGGGAGTTGTTTGACACTGAAGAACAAGTTGAAAAATCCCGACCAGTAAGCTTATTACTCATGCGAGCCATGACAACCACAGCACGCTCGTTCAGAACCTCATTAGCATCACCAAGTTGGTTAACAGCCTAAATGCAAATGTAGATCAAATGAGCATCATTAATCAAAAAGCAAGCAACAAAATAATACAGTATGATGATACCTGTAGAAGTTCCCTTTCACGGGCACCACGCTGAGGGTGGGGAAGCTCTCTGTTTGGAGCAGATTCCTCAGAATTTACAACAGGAGGTACATGATTGATGGTAAGCATAGACATTTGTGGAACTTCATTGAAGTTAAAAAGTCGCCAATTTATGAGAGGATCATGTACAAAGGCCTGAAGACAGGAAGAAGAAATAATCTATTTATTAAAAAAAATTCTCCACTACTAACATAAGTTGATTTAGGGAAATAATCCCAATACGTGACCCAATTTAACGTGTGGTTAAAGACCAACATAATGATGGTTGTTATCTTTTTTAACCTTTAACAAAAAAACAAAGTTGTTCATCTTTCCCTTATTCTTTACTCGTCTTTATACATAGTCTATACTATTATAATATGTATGCAAAAGTACTTCTGCTATATAAACAATGCACTTGGTGTTATTTTTGGTTTGAGGCATATGCTGCGTTCTATGGTCAAGCTACTGATATGCTTGGTAGATGCATGGCGGTATGTAGTGTTTCAGGAAGCAAATGCAGCAAGGTCTGGAGACCCTTTAGTTTTTGCTCTTCTTGGTTATGTTGTGCTGGTCACACCTAGCGGTTAGCATGTTTTCCCTAGTAGTCCTCCTTCATCACCAGGATTCTGGTTTGTGTTATGCTGGTGTTATGCAGATTCCGGTTTTGGGACTGAGTATCTTTAACTAGTTTTAAGTTTTTGAGTTAAGTGGTGTGCCGCTTAACTTTGATCTAACTGTTGAATGCTTAATTAGGAATTATTATGTATAAGGGTTGGAACACCCCTAAAGTGTTTCTTTTAAATTCTATTAATTCGTTGCTGATCAAAAAAAAAAAAATGTATGCAAAAGTACAAAAGAAAAATTCCATGGAAAACTGAAAAGAAAAACTTCCACCACTTCCTGTTATGTAGACTGGGTTTGCGTGGAAAGGAAAAACATAAAAAAAAAACGAAGTTAAAATATATTTTGCTTTCATAAAAAAATAAAAAATACTTGGCTTATAACCACAACACAACTGTATCCATGATAGAAATCAACCAACTTATTAAGGGTCAAGACGTTGTTAACTCTTTAACAGTTTTCCTTTATAATTTTTCATACACATAATTTCAGCCAAAATACCTATTACCCACATTAGCAACAAAATCCAGTAGTGCTAAATTAGCACCAGCAAAGCAAGTCCTCAACTAGATTTGATTAAATAATAAAAAATAACACTAGATTTGATGATATGGCAATGCTGATTTGCACTGCCCCATCAGTGGGGAAAAGAATGTTTGCTCAGCAAATGGATTTTGTAGCGCTACTAAACCAAAATTTACTCTCAACTTAATAATTAGTTTCAAATTAGAATGTAAAATCTGAAATCATCCCATTACGCTTTCATCATTTGGAAATTTATAAATTGAAGATAACCAGAGAGAAGTCAGAGGGATGAAAGCAATATATACCTCCATCATGGCCATAACACTATCTTTATTTGTTCGAAGAACTTGCATAACATTTTCGCAAGTTGAGCGAAAGTTTCCCTCAATACCACTAACTTCCATGGCTTTCACAAGCATTCTTGTCAAGCGAAATGGAACCTGAATTGGAACTTAAAAGATAAGATACAATAAAATATCTATAATCTCCACCATTCAAAGTTACAAATATTTAGTTCTTGAGTGCACCTTCTCTGGGAACTTCTCACGGTTCATTGATGCTTCAAAACAGTCTCCAAAATCTATGTGTAAAATCTTCCCACTGCAGCACATCACAAGTATTAGATGCAAGAAATTTTTTAACTAATGACAATATAGCTAACTTTCTTTATCAAACGCTACCTAAACCGATGTAACATAAGATTGCTTGGATGACGATCGCCTAAGCCAAGAAGGTATCCAACCTAGCAAAACCCAAGCACTAGTTTAGCTCATATTAAACAATAACAAGAGTAGAGAAGTATAACTGAGATTGGCAACTCATTCAGGATAGTAATGCCAAGATATCTTATGAAAATGTAATGAAAAGGCAAAAGTTGATGCTAGAAATTGGAATTTCCAATCTGATTACATTGGTTCCTAGAAATTAGATAGAAAATCCAAAGAAAAGCGTCCCAAAATTTTAGAACTGATATTTCAATGGTAGGAAACTCATGCAAAAACAAAATGATAGGTTGGAAAACACAAGAGTCTACTTAGACTCCTGAAGTTTTCATAGACTAAACTTGTAAACACGAAAGAGTTTACCTACCATAAAAATAATATTAAAAAAAATCTATTAATGACATATATGCATAACGTAATAGTCATAACAGTACAATAATTCAACATGTCAACTTCATAATAGACAAAAGTAGCCAATCAAAATAACAAAGTGTGATAGTACATTAGTGCTAAATAAGATTAAAATATATAAATGACCAAATAAAATATAAATTCATAAAAGCGTAAGTTCTAAAATTTAAAACAATTCAAAATTGAGCTAATTTCTTGACTTGATAGTTTAAAGAGTTTACTGATAGTGAACTGTTAAGGGTTTAAGAGTTAACTCAAGAGTTTGACAACCTTATTAACAACAATTGAGGATTTCACCATATATACACACACACACACACACACACACACACACATATATATGTACATATAAATCAATAATAGAGTAGAAAAAATATGTTCATAATAGTTGTTATGCCAGCTTAAAACATCAAGGAGATAGTAAAAGGTGATCAAGTGATGGTGAAAATTTTCAACAGCATACAAAGTGCATCTCCTAGTGGGATAAGGATTTTAATGTATATAAAGGTTTAGAAAAGCTACTTGAAGGGACTTCTTATAAGTGTTCTCAAAATATAATACAATCAGAAGTTCATAAGAATAAAAACTTCAAAGAAGCATATGTTCTGCATTTCACCTTGGACATGGCACTTGATGGATTATAGAGTATATAAAAAATGTGTCAGGAAGATACAAGATTACAGCTTATGCATATCACGAACATACCATGCTCATAACTGCCAAACTCCTCGTATAATTTGTCCTCCTCTCGAGCCATATCTCAGAAGTTCGACTCTTCAACCAAAGCACCTAGGAGTTGGAATGTTGTGAAACTTAGGGTAAGTATTATGATTTAGCAAACTTATAATATGTTAAATTTGCATAAACATCACACACCCTTGATAGGTCATTTCCTTCTGTATTGTTCAAAGCATGTTCAAACACCTCCACTTTAGCTATAAGAGGCAAATGATCATAATCAGGTGCAAAACTGAGCATGCATTTGTGTTCCTGATTCAAGGTTATCTGTACAAGAAGGATAAGACAATTCAAGCAACTTAAATCATGAAAAATAATCATATTTATGAGTTGACTATAATTACATTTATACCTAATTATTAGTAAGTGAAAGCAACAAGAACTATGGAGAGAAATGGATAGAAGAAAGGGGATTCTAACTGACCTTTCTGGCATCTCTATACTCCCGAATAAGATGATGCAGGGTATCACAATTTGGGACCCATTCTATTAAACCACTATTCGGAGACAAAGGGATTACAGCATATCGCTCGATAGACAGATCCTTCTCTGCTGTTTTGGGAGAATTCTCAAGCAGCGTGTTCACTAAACCGAAAAGCTAGCAAAAGTAATGGTAGACTGCTTATTAATTTTTCAAAATAAACAACTCAAGAAAAACTTTACATTATGTATACAAACAGCATATGCCCAAAGGCAACCAGTGGAATGGAAATACCTGCATGACTCGTTCATCCTGGCGTAAATCCTCATGACCCTTTAATAAGAAGGCATAATCTTCACCATCACTCCCAAGAATGGTTAACTTCCTTGGTCGCTGCTTAGATGTTATGACAACAAGTTGACGGGCAAATGATGCAATAGTAACCACCGGTGCATCTTAAAAAAGGATATGGAAGTATTAGTAGACTAAAGGATCGAATCCAATAAATGTAATCAATAGCAAATAATAGCCTATTAAAGGATCCAACACCCCACATAAATATCACAGATGGTATGGTGGCCTATTGCAAAAAGTCATGGCAGAAAAAATTACACATACACACTAAAAAAACAAAAATGACAAATATATTAAAAAAAGCATAATGACAAACTAATTTCATAACATTTATAAAAATCTCATTATTGTCATCACATAAAATCTTAAAATTAATTCATGAAAACTCTAATATTTCATTTAGTAATGTGAGGATGCATTGCTTTGGTTTTGGGTACTAGACATTATCCTATAAGTGGAAAGTAATTGGGAACAAAGTTTTATAAGTAAACATAAGAACAACGAACAAATACTTTGTTCTGTAATTTTGAAAAAAGAAAATAGCAGCAACTAGATGAAGAACATGTGAAAAGAGAAAGAAAAGAAAGAAAAAGGAGAAAAAATGTTGAGGAAGAAAGAAAAGAAAAAGGAAATAGAAGGAAACAAGAAGAAAAAACAGAAAATAAAAAACTTCGATTCAAGGTGTGGGTTGTCAAAGCTTATGTTGCTGCTGCAGTTCAGGCCACTGAAGTTACGGCCACAGATGACTCAAAGGAGACTTGACAACAGAAAGACTCATTCTCTAATGCTTTCTCAGCCTAGGGTTCTTTCTCTGGGAAGAAGGTTTGTATTCATAATAGAGGGCTAACTCCAAGCTTTGGGTTATTTAAAAATGAGCCAAACCCAAAATCACGTTTCTGAAAAACAAACAAATAAAGAAAACCCCGATATTCCAACAAAGGTGAAAATGGTGGAAGATGCCATATCCTTCAGAATAGCAGATGGCAATGACTGGCAAAACTGCCACACCTTATGCCATAGCCGTCATTTGATAACAGTGAATCTAATCCAGCATCAGGGAAGTAATGAAACTAACTTACCAGCACGGTATGAACCAGGAACAGCAAGCTCCAAATTACGGCATTCTAGCAATTCCGGAGAAACAGACTACAAAGAAAATGCATGAATTTAAGGTCCATAACAACAAAACAAATTAAAGAGGGAACGAATAAGTGTTGCTCGTACCTCCAAGTCTAAAGTTGTAAGACTTTGAAGTTGCTTATCTATCTTTCTGAATACATGATAATAGATATCCCAAGCCTGATAAAGAAATTATTAGAAAACTAGCTTCACATAGAGAAAATGATAATTAATTGGTTAATTTCTTTAAAACCAATCATTTCTACATTATTTAAGGATGCATGATGTAGGAAAATACTCTTCTCTGGTATTCTCTTTATAGTGTATAAACTTGTATCTGGTTTTATTAGTTACAGTTGCATTTTTACACAGTTACAAACAACTACCATTGTTAGACAGTTACATTTAACTGTAGTCCTGACTTTTATCAGAAGGGTTATTAGTATGTGACTCATCGTCACCTTGTATTCTGCTAGTGTGCGCAGAAAACACTGTCATACAAGTAGTGATGCATCACTATTGCATTAGTAAAACAGCATCTTTGTCACCATTTTCAAACAAAACCTTGGCAGACTTCAATACTGATTGGGGATAAAAGAGGCAAGACCCAAGAATGGTGATACAATTTCTTAGAGCAAGTACACAATGGACATCTTGGACCAAATAGGATTGATGAGTGTCAAACCTATTGCACTCCTGTGGATACTAATGTCAAACTTCTGCCTAACCAAGGACAGCCACTTTCAGACCCACATGTACAAAAGATTGATTGGAAATTTAAACTACCAGTTGTTAGTCATCCAATCATCTTTGCAAGAGTTGGTAAGTCAATTTCTTAATTCTCACTGCAGAGGACATTGGGATGCAACAATCCACATATTGAAATAAATTTAAGAAGCTCCAGAAAAAAGATATCTTGTATGAAGACAAAAAAATTCATACTCAGTCCTGGAATTTCAAATGTAGTTTGGGTAGGCTCTCCTGCCATAAATCCCTTGTAAACAACATTCTTCATTATGTACCTCAGGCACACAGATCCCTCTACACGAATCTTCTAGTTCTCTCTCTCTCTCTCCAACAATAATGTGTCCAAATAATCCTCAGAACAAGTAATTTGCTATAATTTTACAAGTCAAAATTTTGATACCTGGGTCAGCTCGGCATCTTTCCCAGTTCTCTTATAATTCATACAACACTCATAAGCCTCTAGCAATTCCTGTCGATAGGCCTGAAGTAACAATAAAAAAAATCAAAGTGATATAACACCAAGGTTGAAAATTATGATAATACAAAACATTTTCCAAAATGAGCAATAACAACTTAAACAAACAAACAAAAGATTATAAGACACCTCAATAAATATTCTCTCCTTTATGGTGACATTGTTTTTCATTGCTCCTTCTTCAAGCATTTCATGCAATGGCTCCAACACCTTAAGCATCCCTTCAATATTATGCTCACCAAAATACAAACGGCTAGCTTCTTCCAGAGCTTCATGCCACAGTTCATGCCAAAGAATAGCAACTCTGATCAGTTCCTTTGATACAAGTTGTGCCTGATCCACTAGTACACCACTGTGCTGTCGAACTTTGTCTACAACTTCTTGAGCTGCAGCCTTGCGTAAGTTGCTTATTGATTTACAGGCCACAAGCAAAGGATACATGAGAGCCTACAGAAGAAATGAAACAATTTTGACATCCAAATCAATTGAAATGTGTTTTCATGACATTGACTTATGGCATTCTGAAGGACTAAAATTGCACATTGAGATACCCAAGAGACCCAATTGACAATCAAAACTTTAAGGATTAAAAATTCACATTTACAATATCTAAGTTATCCAACTAGCATAATTGAAACATGTGGGACAAAAAATGCTATTAAGAAGTGGACTTTAAGCCTAACTCAACCTCATAAAATTGACTTATAAGGTGAGGTTTGCACCCACTTATATACAATAAAATGTTATAATCTCTAGTTGATATCGGATCTCCAACAAATGCAATTAAACTTTCATACAAGGATGCCAACCAAAAACTAAAATTCATCTAATATATAAAACTCTAAAAAATATCTTCAGTTTTCAGAGGTGAATTCTACAAACTGATACCTCCAAAAAATTCACAAATGGAAACAAGTTTAAGTTCGACAAATAAGTCATAGATACCTGTGGATGATTTTGCCCAATCCGAACCAACAGTGATTGTATCAACTCTCTCACAGCATGGTTATTAGAGTGTATCCTGGCAATTATTTGAGGTAGAACTACTAGCCAAGTATTGATATTAACTAGGGAAAATCCTTTCTTTAGGGCCATTTGTACTTCTGCTGTAGCTCCATGGTTGAACCACAATGTCAGAAGTCGAAGAATATCCTGCACAGCCAATGCAACAGCAAGTTAAAGATTCTAAAGGAAAATACTAGCATATTCCACTTGGATTACAAGCAGCAAAGACATCCCAAAAGTTTAGTCAGAAAAAGTAGTTTGCAAAATTTAATTACCACACGCCAGCTATGTAGAAAGCAAATTTCTATTTTCTTTTCAAAGACTGTACAGAAACAATAAAGACTGTGTCTATCTTGAAAAAATAGATGATCAAGTCACAGGCACAACAAATTCTATCATGCAGCTAGAAGCATACTATGGAATGATGAGAAACATGTCAGAATCCAAAGGAACATGATGCTATTTTCATACTGATTGTGCTAAATAAACATTCTTCCAATGGAAATCAGGTCACAACCAATCATTCAGCATGAGCCTCAGCACACTGTCAGATTTTAAGCATCAACTACTCGCACTCAAGGTCTTCACAATTTTATGGGTAATAAATGAATTTTAAGAACAGAGATTACAACTAAGTCAAGAAAGCAATGCTGAAAATTAAAATAAAGAATCAAACATGAGAATATAAGATGTGTATGTGTATCACACTTCCCCCCGAGTCAGTTCATACAATAATTCCTGAACCCAAATTTTCTTCATCATTACCAGTATTTTGTCCAAATTAATAGATACATGTGTGGATGGTTTCATATTTAACAGAAATTGTAGCTTACCTGTAAACTATCATCAACACCTTTGGAATTTGCTGCACATGCTATAGAATGAAAGTATCCAGTTACAGCTGCCACAACAAATTGTGCTGCAACATCGGGGAAACCTCTTAAAGTGTAATGAGACATCACTGCTGTGTTGAATAATGCCCATTTATGCCAAGCTTTCCCCCATTTATTTGCATACTGAGTAGCTTTTGTGAATGCATTAAGTATATCTACATAATTGAAACTAAATTTAGAAAAAAAATAATCAACACCATTCTATTTCTATGTTAAAAGTTAAAACTATGACAACTACGAACCTTTTATGGATTCATCAACCAGCCCAGGAGAAAGTGACCACTGCCAGGAGCCAACATTTAGATATACACGAGCAAGGAGAGGAACACTAGGATTCAAACCACTTGTGAAGCTTGATGGTGTAACTGGTTGAATGATGGGTACACTTGAAAGTTCCATAGCCAAATTCTAGACCACGTAAATCAGATGATCAGTGAAAAATATTTAATTTCAGATAAGCTATCTCTGTTCAATAGAATATAATACCTGAAGCCTAATAAATGCTTCTCTGCGCTTTGAATCCTCTCCAAGAGACCACTGATACTTCAAGTATGCGAGCATTACTTGAGGATGGCCATGGTATCGTACATTTTCAGGAGACTTTTCAGGGTCATACTGATAGAATGAACAACAACTTCAGTTGGGTACTCAAAAATACGGAGTAACACATAGCAAACTACTTAGATCAGGTACGCAGCACAAACCTGTAGAAGTTTAACTAAAGTAGATTTTGCCTGGCTAATCCGCCCACTTTTTCTGCAAAGAGAGGCGAATTTGAGCCAGGTTTCAACATCTTCCACAGGAGACAGCACAAGTGCTCTAACAGCCAAAAGTCCCTGCCAAACCTGCAAACAAGCACAATAAAGTTAGAGTACGAAAAACCAATCCTAATTACGCAAAATGTTAATTCCAAGGATAATCTTAAGTTGGGATTGCAAGAGCTCATCATAAACTCTTGTTACTAGACTTAAACTGAATATTCAATATTGAACCCAAAAGTTGTCAATCACGAAAAATAGTTGCAATATCACAGTGGACCTTAGTATATCAGCCCTTTACACTCCAGAATTCCTATAACTTCACATTTCAGATTTAAATCGCTATAATGGTATATACTGCTGCAAATCTTCAAAAATTGAACGTTTTTAAATGAAATGTCTGTTTCAAAGCTTATTCCTCTCTTAAAATCAGGTCATCTCTGTTTTGCAATCTCTTAAACCCAAAAAATCTCTATTTATTCCACACTTAAACCAACCCATTTCCACTGATTGAGGGAGTTATCCACAGCATGGCATAGACCAATTGTTAGGGCTAGCAACTTTTATTCTTTCTAAAAAAGATCATCAGAGTAGAAATACAATCAAAGTCGTAGGGATGTTGCAGCAAGTTCCCATAAGGTTACATCAGTTTCAGAAAGCTTCTAGCTGCCGAATGCCCATGCCTTTTTCATATCAACTTGTTCTGTGCTTAGACTCGGTACTACCTGTTTCTTAGTATCTTATAAATTAATTGCATTGAATCTGCTACCTTCAATGCAATGCCCACTCTGCAATCAGCTATACCATTATTGTGCTTACTTGGGATGGCCAAGATTAACTAGTCTTAACACAAAATAGAACATCCATGGTAAAGAATATTAAATAAAACCATGACAAATAAATGGTCTGTTAACGTGTATTAGTAGAATTGCACACAACCACTGTAGTGCCAAGCACGTGGATTTGATTGTTATAATCAAAAGCTAACAATGGTTCAGAATCAAAGTACGGTAGCTTAACAATAATTAACTATTAAAAATATTTTATGTCCCAAACTTCTCTGCCACTTACAATGAACTGAAAATTAGTATGTACTATTTCAAAATAGTTTCCCTTTTTCCTCGCACCTCTTTCTGTACCATTACATTAAAACTGTGGATATACAAGGTCATATCAATCAAGACCACTCGTGACAGGTTGAGATACAAATCTAGTAATCGTTAGGGCTTTGGTACAAACAAGGATTATGGCCTGGGCACAAAAAATCGGGTCTTTTTAGAAATGAATCAAAAAGTATGCATCCAGTTAAAACACCCTAATTACATTCCTCTGAAAGTTAATTCATAAAATAATGACAATATTTAAGCATAAATATACATTTTATGTAGAAATAACCATTCTACCTCAACATTGCTTTTGGCTCCCTGTATACGCTGAGTCCACATATTGCGAATGAGAGCCCGTCGCTCATCTGACACTCGGTCTCCAGTAGGGAGTGTACGGTAATCAATCACCTGATAGAAGAGAAAATCTTCCCAATTTATATTCATAACAATAACATTGGGTAAAGGACAGGAACTGAAAGTAATACTTCTGAATATATTAGAGCTTAACCTCTTCCAGTTCTGATAGTTGCTGCACACGAACCATATTACTGTAGGCACGCTCATAACTCTCCAAAACCTGGAAATGAAAATAATTATATAACAAACTTCTTTGAAAGCAAATGAACTAAAAGCAACATAACAACTATGAGTATTAATATTTTCGTTCATGCACATTCTGATGCACCTTTTTCAAATCGAGTGATCTAAGTCTACTTGATTGGACACTTGGGACTACACATACTTATTGGTTTTCTTCTCAGTTTTTCATTTTAAAAGCTTTTTTAAAATATTTCCCTGAAACTCAAGAATCAATTTCTCATAAAAAACAAATAAGTTTTGGAATTTGTTTCCAAAACAAGTGATTAGAAACCAAAACACAGAAACTCTTGGAGATTTTTCTCATCCTCTTCTTTTGTTTTGCGGGCTTGGCTCAAAGGCGTAGGTCATCTAGAGTGGTATTTGACAGAGATGATGCCAGATACAATAAAAACTAAAAAAATAACAATGCCCAAGAATAAAATCAGTAAGAAAAATTTATAAAGCAAACTCACCAGAGCAGCAAGCTCAGTTGCCAGACATTTTCTAGCTCTTTCTACATACTCACGTGCATCATCATACTGCCAACAGATTGCAATCACAACAATTAAAATAGAAAACATTAAAACCTGGTTGATATTTCAAGCAATAAATACCTTTCCTCTTCGAACTAATAGAACAGCCCTGAAGAAAGTACCACTACTACTCCCATCACTACTGGAAGCAGTATTCCCCAAACCTCGAAGTTTTGTTTCATCACCGTCATCTAACCGAGACACATATTCTGCCATTTGATCCCATTCTCCCATGTTCCAAGCAGCACTTGCAGCCTAAAAAAACATTAACACTAAGCCTGTGGAGGAAAAATATCCATCACATGTGACATGAGTATAAAACCAACCATTGATGCCATTTCAAGACGAGCAGCTGGCTCAGCTGGGGTCCAAAATTCTTTACATAGGATATTCAACTCATCCCATTGGGCCAATGCAGCAAGGCATCTCATTTTACCTGAAAAGCAAGTTCCAAGATCAATCATATCTTAAGACAGAAAAAATCCTAAAAAGGTTAAACTCCAAACTGGCAATAAGTAGTAGGAAGTTTCAAACTTCAAAGAACAGAAATATTCTTCAATTAAGTAGCTACCGTTACTGTAATATAAATATAATGGAAAGAGAACAATAGAATGCAAGACAAGATGGCATCCAAGTTAAAATGAAGGTAAAGTCATCAGTACAGACCTAAAGTGGCATCCAAGACAAGATGTGGACTTGTTGCTTGAGAAGCCTTTGCAGTATAAGCCTTGAGAGCGTCATCCCATCGCTGCAGTTTCTCATACCTAATGGAAATCTACTTTCAATCTCTACCTTTCCACAGATAAAAACTCTAATTGTATAAGAAAACAAAGGGATGGTGAACTTAAAAATTAAATGTAAAACAGTACCATGACTCCTTAAGCTGGAAATCTAGATGCTGTTGGGCATAGGTAAGTATTCCAACTGCAGCCTACAGAAAGAAAATGTTTTATTAAAATGCAGAGATATCAGAAAACAAAGTTAAGACTATGAAAACAGCAGCAAAATGATAAACTTCGTGAAAAAATATCCATTTCTATTCAACTGAACCTCATGTTGGTGTAATTGGTTGTTTATATGAATAAGAGCTTCAACTACAGCAACTGGGTTAGCATCCATCTTCTTGGAACGTGCTCCTTCAAATTCCATTTCTTTATAGTGCAAGGCTTTTGCAAATGCACGACACTGTTTACCATAGCAAAGCAACAACACATGAAAGGTATAAGGCAAAGTCAAAGAAATAATCCAATATAACAGTAAAGAAGTTCTTTAAAAGAGCACCATCCAATGAACAAAGACAAGAATGAATAAAAATTAAAAGAAAAAAAGACAAGGACCTTCTCAGCAAGAGCACCAAGAAGGCGTATGTCAATAGGAAGAGGTTTCTCATCATGCTCCATGAACTCAGCCTGCAGTTTCAGTCAACAAAAACATGAGAGGAAATAAAAAAAGTAGCAAAATGTCATAATTTCAACCATCTCCTTGCATCTTTAAAATCAATAAAAAAATATGAATTAACTCCAACCCTTTACTTGGTTTTCAGAGGAGCCAGACATTATAGAAAATATTTCACACACAATTTTCTCTCTATATAAAATTTCAAAATTTTCTTTGCTCTTATCACAACAAACACTTTAAGAATAAATTTAAGAAATTATAAGTGATAATTTTTCATTAGGAAAGAAAGGATTTATTACAACAAAAGTATAAAAGTGTCATATAAATGCTCTCTTTCTCAATAAAAGCCTCCTACTATAACAAATCTGTATATACTTGATAGGGGGGAATCAATAATGGGGGAGATATGATTAGAATTTTGAAGCCAAAAGCCACAAATATCTGCACCCATAGAAGTAGGCCATCAGGTGAACTTTTTAAGTTAGTTGCTGTCCAAAGGCATTACAGTTACTGTTAGGTTCCTTTTTCCTGGAATATGATAACTAGGAAAAGTTAACACCCAGACAAGGAAAAGAAATTTTGAATATGCATCTTTATTACTGAAAGAAAGTAAAGAATCATTCAAAACCAAGTAATTAAACTTTCTTGACCCCACAACAGTCTCATGCTTCCATCCCATTCAGACCCTGCATCCTTCCCATCTTCCTCTATGGACTTATCTTTTCTGTGTTGCTGGGGGCATCAATTTTCTAGTGGCGTGGGCCAAGTGGGCCAAGTCACGATCAATCCAACTTTTTCTACTTGATTCAATTGTGACTTGGCCTATTTGGCCTACACCAATGAACAATCGATCACCTTGCAACAATCTCCCCGTAGAAATTGTCCTGCTAAAAATAGAAACTCTTCGCTTGTGACTTGGCCTGCCTGGCCTACGCCTCAGGATAATTGATGCAACCTGCTACAATTGTCCCCTCAACAATTATCCATAGGAATCAAATTATTAACCTTGGCTTTGATATCAATTGTTGGATTTAGTGCTTACCACTAGACCAAAAACTATAGCTTATACAAAACACTAGATGATTCATAATACAGAGCATGTACAAATTTACATTCAATATTTGTTATCATCAAAACAACTTGTTGAAATATGGATGTAAATATTGCACATTTACTGTACAATAAATATAGATTTGTTTGTTAAAAATACCTAAAGTTAAGGGACTGGGATTAGGGGTTTGTTTGGTAGATTTGCTACTAATTTAGACTCTTTATGTTTGGAGATTTATTTCCTTTATATCAGTAGATTTATTTCCTTTTATTAGGATTTCGTTTTTCTTTTAAATATCAATGCATTGTTTCATTTTGAAATCAAGAAAAATAATTCCATAATTATCGCTTACTGCCAACACATTTTTTCACACATCCTATAAGAATGGTCTAGTGGTCCTAGACAAGTTACACCATCTAATCTCAACATTTTGTTCTCTGAATTGTCTCCCTCAACAAAGTGATATTTTCTGTTTTTCATCTGCGGCAACAATTCTTGTCTGTTTTTAAATCCTCAAGTTTCATGCCATTCTCATTGACTCTTTATGTGTGTTATGTAATAATCTTCTCCAAATTTCCAACCCTATTCTCCACTTTTTTGCATCCGGCAGGTTGAACCAATTGTTAGGTTCCTTTTTCACGGAATATTGATATTAGCATAAAACCGGATCATGGGGTGAGGTTTGCACCCACTTATATATAATGAAATGTCCTTATCTCTAGTCGATGTGGGATCTCCAACAGTTCCTATTGGGAAAAACTGACACCAAGACAAGGAAAAGAAACTCTGAATATGCTTCTCTATTTCTGAAAGAAAGTATGAATCACCCTAGCACCAAGGTATATCGAGTATACCTCCAAAGGAGCTTTCTCCTTTTTACACTGGAAAATGACCAGTAAACTGAAAATTCAAAAAACTTCCGTATATTAGAAAGAAAAGGACACATTTACAAGCAGATAACAGAACTAACTAACAACCTGTTACAATTTTAACCCTTTCCTTTTCCTATAATAAACCTGCAGACCGTTTTCATCTTTGGCATTTTGTAACAACACGAATCTAATAATCAATAATCTTTAGGAAACATATATAATTGAGATCTAAAAGTTCACATTCACAGATTGTATAAACACACTGAGATGAGAAGCCATACCAAATTAAGAAGTGTTGCCAAAATTTCTGGAGGAATATTTGGAGATGAAAATGCCATCTCCAGATTCCGAACTAGCTGTTTCTGGCTAGTCTCATTCAGCTGTGCCCAACAACTGACAAATCCAGCTGCAAACAACTCTCGCCCAACAAAAGGCTGTAAAATTCAGAGACAGATGAAAATCAGATAGGAAAATACTAATGCCACAACGAATAATGTCAAGAATAGTGAATGAAACCTGCAATTGTGCAAGCCTGGCACAGGTTCGTAATGCTGGAGAAGGAGACTCCTTCAGAAGTTGAATACTAAAATGCCTCATCCATTCTGCCCAATCTTCCTTTGTACTTCGCTGAGAAGCCTCTCCAGCTGTCCGTAATCGACCATCATTCACCTGCATGAATGTTTTTGTGAGTGTAACTCCTACTTTGTATATCAGTGAGTTAGCTATAGTTAGTTATCTCTGGTTAGGCATCCGTTGTTAGTTGGTGACTGCTTTAGCTAGACAGTTACAAGTAACTTGTAACTGAACTAACTATAAATAGAGATCTCTGTAAACGTACTGGTGTGCAATCAATATTCATTCAATTCATAATATACAAAGTGTTCTTTCACTCAACAGTTTTCAAGCCAGCAATATAAAAAATGAAAACTAGAGAGCTGAGATAAAGTATTATTAAACTCTTTATGGTCATAATGTTGAGGCTCGGTACAAATTTGATTTCAGCAAAATCCGACCCATATATTGTTAATTCATCAGCATCAGGAGTATTATTGACAATATTGGTCAATTTCAATTCTGATAAGTATGACCCAAATGAAAGTTAATCTGAACAAAACATATGACTCGATTTGTTTGTTCTATAGTTACCCACAATCTTTATATCACTCAGTTTTCCTTTTATTTCTTTGTTTATCTGTCTTACAAGTTACACCTACTTAGTTAATTTTCATTGTAACTAATTGTTTCTTTATTCTGTTTACTGTTCTTTTTTAAGCACCTAACCTTCTTTGGGGTTTTCATATACCATCTCTTCCTCTCATTTTATGTCACACACCTCAATATTTGTTCCAACAAAGACTTAGAAAAACGCTTTGCAGATTATGTAAATGTCTTACTAAACATGGCAATACGTAACACAAACACTCATATCATTAATCTTTGGTGGTTTGGGAGTTCGCGCGATTGGACTTTTTGCATTTGAAAAAACTGCTAAATTATCTCCATGGATTGAAGATGTGTTTTGTGTGAACATTAAAATTATTGTAGATATATTACATAAGCTTTGAAAATCATCAGTTTATGATATATACCTTCTTTTTACAGAAGCCACTAGTTTTACCTTTAGAAATACACTACGTCTTGATGAATATTTCCTTATAAAAAATCTTACATAATTATCTCAAATTTTTTAAACAAATAAAATCTCAACCTAGTAGAAGAGATATTCTTGTGTGGCTGATTTCCGTTCTTGAATTTTTTTTCAATTTGAATAAATATGTAAATTATTACGCTCAATGATCACCAGATCACTTCATGCTATCCTAACATACAATCAACAGGGGATTAGCAATTCAGCATTCAAACTTTCTTTGGTGAATTTAAACATTATCTCATAAGTCACTTAAAGCATGATTAGTAATCAATAGCTCTTAGAAAGTGTTAAGTTTAACTATCTCACAAAATTAGCTTATGAAATGAGGTTTGTAGCGACTTATACACTATAATTTGATCATAACTTTAGTTGATATGGGATTTTCAACACATCTTCTTAAGTCGAGGATTGGACATCTCGAAAATGGGAATAAATATTTATAGGTGATCCAATAGTAGGTGGCACAATATGCCTAACAAATCCCATTTGCATAGACTCTAATATTATTTTTAAAAGTGAACTTTAAGTCTATCTTAATCTTACAAAATTTGCATGTAAAGTGAAGTTCGCACCCGCTTATATATTATAATATAGTCATGTCTCTAATTAATGAGGGATCTCCAACCATAGCTATAGTTCCTAGAAAGTCCAAAAAACTTTAAAACACATCACAAGAGGGTACCTGGTGGCCTCTGAGTTTGTGAGCATCAGATCCATCTTCATAAGGATCAATCTCCACATCATCTAAAGGATCACTAATGACCTCAGCGGGAAGCCTTCTGTTCAGTCTTTGTGAAGCTGTGATCCCTAGAATAAGTGGCTCCCGTCTCTGTAAACGTCCTTCAATTTCCTCAAATTCCTTGTGCTGCAATATTATTTTACATTTAGAAAATTTGTGAGACAAAATGCTTAATCTCACACAAACCCAACAAGAAAGAAACGAAAAAAATAAAGATGGAAAAATTCAAGACCCGCAGGCGATATTTCTGTAGAAGTTTGTGAATTGATGGAATAAAAATTGTGAAATCCTCGCCAAGTGCATGGGCCAAACAACAAAGTGCATCAACAGCATCCTTTCGAAGCTCGTCATTTTTCCTGTAAAATGTAAGTTCAATAAATAGAGATCAGCAGATTAGGTGATAAAATGAATTAAAAGGAGAAATGAGCAAATCAAATTATTCAAGAACTAGAATAGTCTTCTAGTTGTTATAATGGAAAGTATCAATCACATAAGAAGAGAATCAAGGGATGACAGCTTTTTATCGACCACGATTATAAGCAGGTGATAAAAATAAAATCAAAGGAAGAAACAAGAGAATAATATCAAAATTCTCAACATTTAGCATTCAATAACAAGCTGTCAACCCTAAGACAGATTGCATGACTAATACGGGATTCTCAAATGACCCTAAACCTCCAGCAACAAGCAACCTGAATTTAGAACTCAAAGAAACCTGTCAATAATCATTTATCACTTCGACAAACAAATAATCAAATTAACTTTCACAATTACATCAAAAGAATGAGTGGTTGGGGCAGCAACCTGATACATACAAATATATTTTGAAATTTCAGAATTTGCACACTCACCCATCCAATACTAACTTCAAGTGATGGACAAGAGAGGATATATGACCAGTGACCTGATGATCAAATAAAACACTAGAACAATCACAGACCAAACAAGGAGAATAAAAACATTGAATTATCTAGTATAAATGTCTATTTTAAAAAATTGAGGGTGAATAGAAGCAAGCACAGAATCTAACCTGCACACGAGGAATCAAGCTTGTCAATGTTTTGATTGCAGCACGTCTTATGTCCACTGAGGCATCCACTTTAAACAATCTTATTAGAGCAGGAAGAAGCAGATGCATATGTTCATCCAAAGTACCTGCACAACCAAAAACAAAATTTTCAAGGTTTGCCATTCCTGGCCATGACAATTACTCGTCACAATTTTCATTATGCACAGTAATTTAATATGATATTACCTCACAAAATTAAATGTATAAAATCTGTTTTTAGTAGTAGTGTCACCCACAATTTTCAAGTCTATTTCAAACATTTGCAAGTCACATCACATGCACCCATAGTAGTCAATAGTACACTATAACAAAGGAGCAGGGAAGAGCTATTAAGCATGCTACAGGATTCAAAAAGTGGAGCAGTTTTCAATTGTGGCCATTATGGCTTTTCACACACTATCGCAGCACTATCATGATATAGACTTCATAATCCATTTTGACCCCTTAAACAGGACTGTTTAAGGGTTTGACGGGTAAAAGTGCACTTCTCCCCAACTATTAATGCATGTTTAGCTTCAGAAACATAATAGTATTTGAAAACTCTTCCTTGAGCATAAAAAATACAACTACCTTTGTTTTGACCTATGATGTCACAGTTTGCAGGATTATTTTGTTTCCCGATTCACATTCTGCTAATTTTCATCTTATGTTCTTTTACTATTAATTTCATCAGCATCTTTCCTTTTTTACTTCATTACTATGTTCTTATTGATCGTGATTGTGTGTAAATTTATAACTTATTACTCAACATGATTTTCTTTAATTTTGGTTCTTTTGGTTTTGAGTATTTAAATGTGCAGTATAAATAATTTAGTTAATTCTATAGCATTTAAGACAGTAATCATCCCACTGTAGCATTGACAGAGATGGCTGCTATGCACTGGTGTCTGAGATCAATAAATGTTCACGCACCATTCTATCAATAATTGAAACCAAAATACCTTACTAGTTTAGGAAGTTGATTACATTAAACGGAAGCAGAAAAAGGGTAAGTTGCAGATGAAAATAAGTTGAGGGAGTCTTCTGGTTAATCAATTGCATAAAAAGAAAACTAGAACCACACTCTCTTGAGCACACTACAATTGACTCAGATTTAATGGAAATGACAAAATTATGGGTCCCACTTTTTATTTAATGAATCTCACTCATAATTTTAAATGTCAAATAAAGTGACATTTTAGATTTTCAATATTTTAGCAGATAGTAAAGAGTGTGTTTGGAGGAGTATTTTGTGAGTATGCCCCTTGACTTGAATAAAAATACACTCAATATTCTACAGGAAAGGTTACTTACCACCAAACACTTCTAGAGTGTGAAGGATATCAAGAACATAAGTATAGTCATTGCAGCGTTCTGCGTCACTAAGGACCTGAATACAACCTGGCAGAATAACGGGAAGATATGTTCTAAATTCATCATTGAGAGCCAGGCAAAGCTGTTCCACCAGGTGAAGAACCTGCAACATCAAAGAAAACAACAAATAATAATCATAAACCACAAAAACATATCCCTAGGCTATTTTAACTAAACCGGGGACAAGTAACACTAACAGGATAGCCAAGAGCAGGACGAGCAGGTGCTGGAAGAGTGAATGCTGACCAAAACTCAGATATTAAAGATAGCAAATCTTGCAAATATTTCCGAATGTGCTGCACAACCACATATCATACTTGAGCTTGTAAACAAAGTAGAATAATAATCATAAAAAAAAATGGATATTTTAAAGACAGTCAAATCTACCTGGCGCACAATAGACACCAGAGTTCCAAGCTTCCAAGTTATAAAGTCCTTTAAACTATCTTCACATGTGCGAACAGTATGAAAAAGATCAGGCAAAACCTACAAGGAAGGGGCAAAAGCCATAAAACAAAAAAAAATGGATACAAATTCAAATGCAATAAATCAGTGTACTTAAGGCATCAAGTCAGATATAAAATAACACTAAAGAATAGGAACGTAAGGTCCATTACAAATGGAAGGCTAAGAGCTAACCTTTGGCAAGTACGGAACGCAGCCAAGTCCCATCGACTGACCTCAACAAAATAAATAAAAAATTGGCAATGAATATCAGTACATGGAACTAATTCAACAATATCCAACTAATGAAACAGAAAACATAATATTATTCAGCAGTGAAAGGCCCAAAGTGATACACAAAAAATCTTGAACATGTAATCACTGCTATGAAAGTGCATTGTGGTGTAGTGAAAATGTCTATTGTCGACATAAAAAAGAGAATATAGTAGTACTACTTGCTTGTGATCTAAGATGGCTTCTTAGGCAGTAATGGAAATGGGGTGATGGGCTCTCCATCCATTATCAGACAGTTAGATTAAAAATTAATATCATGAAATTTTTTACTAACTAATGAGAATTCAGAAAGATAATAATATCACTAGTGTATCAAACATTTGTTCAAGTTTTCATCAAAGAAGGCTCAAGCTTCAGGCTCCTCAAAATTTCAGGACCACAACCACCCCTAGTAACTTCACCAAAATACGTGAATTGTTATGAAGTACAGGAGCAGAGAGATAAACTAAACAGAACAAATATCACTACCCTTTCTTCTCTTTTCCACTTCTTAAAAGATGTATACCAGAGAATACAATTTAGGAGGATCCTAGATACTTCTTAAACAATGCCACACAAAAAACAAGAGGAAAGAAAGAAAAAAAAGAAAGCCCTATACATGCATCTTTTATGCTGCATACCTTGAATATGAACATAAGAGATCCAACCACCTTTAAGTGATAACTAGCAAGTGATGGATCCCTCAATATTCGCATGAGAGAATTAATTGCAACCTGAAATCATAAAAAAGAAATTACAAATACCCAAACAAGTGGGAAAAATCAGAACATTATTAACAAGAATGTTCATAACCAACCGTGGAGTAGTAGTCGTCCGAAGAAGCAAAAGAAGGCCAAAGGTCCATGGGATATTCGTCCATAGACTGAATCTGTTGACTTGAATCACTAGCAGGGCGGGTAACATCTCCATGAGGTCCTGGCAAGGCTTTTTGATTTCGTTTATGCAAATGAGGATCTAGAGCACCCATAATGCCAAGAACCTGGCAAAACCCAAGTACAAGTTAATTATGTAAACATGTATCAAAAAGAATTATCTACTTTAATTCTTATTCTTATGCACCTTCAATACTTCTCGTCTGGTTGACCACACTAGCTCACCATTCAATAATTTTAAGAGTAACCCTAGTAATTGTGGATACTCATTATATGGAGTTATAACATACCTGTCAAAATAGAAACAAATATAAGCATCATGAACACAGAAAGACTCTAACTCAAACTTTATTTTATTCTTCATAATATGAACTCAACTTTCAAAATAATACACAAACAAACCAAAATAATATATATAATATTAAGAAATCTTGAATCTAGAAATTTGCACAGTTATTACCTTTTTTTAACAATTTTAACGTATTATTAGTTGAAAAAATCATACAAAAAGTCAAAATGATACACAAAAAGGCAAGTGATTATTTATATATATCAACAAAAACAAATATGCACATACCCTGTGCTTTGCACAACTTGACCAAGTGTAGCAACAGCCACTTCACGTTTGGCCACAGCAGCTCCATCTAATAAAGCTTCAACGATTAAAGGCATAAGTTCAGGAATGTATTGCCTCATTGCAAAACCACCCTAAACAAAACCAAAATCCAAATAAGTTAGCTAACAACAAATATAAAAGACAAGCATGGCAAAGGAGAGAAATTTACTGACCACCCTTGCAAGATCCCCCACAGTTACAAGGACTCCACTAATAGTTCCAGTATTGGCATTCACATCAATAAGTCTGGCCACGAGTGCCTGATATAATCATAAAATCACTAAGATATCAAATGCAATAAAACAGGAATGTATCTTTAACACCATATCAAACTAAACCTTATGAATTGGAGCAATGTATGGAAGTATTAGCCGTTCGCAATTCCTTATCAAACAGCCAATTAATTTTGCACTTTCTTCTTTGCATTTGCTATCTGCACTGCTGACATACCAAGAGAATAAAACGGACATGTAATAGAAAAGCTCTTGATCCTTCCAACCAATGAACTCCAAAACAATGAATATTTCCATATATGTGCTTTATCTACTAAAAAAGTAAATACTTGAACATTACCTCTGCTCTAAGTATGTTAACAACTGTATAAGATGGCGACGAAGAGCTGGAAGAACATAAGCTGGATTTTTCTCTGATAACCTACCAGCCACGGAAATTGCATACTCTCTAACATCAAAATCCTGTAGAATTAGATGCTTCAACATCAACATATTGCAAAAGAATGGAGTACAATAACTAATTACTGGAAAATAAGATCCTACTCAAGTATACCATGCCACATGAAGATATCATAACGACAACTACACAAGGGGGGGAAAGAGGCATAATATTGACTCTGTGCCTAAACCAGTATGTTGAAATTGCAAACTGGGGTGTCCTAATGTGTGCCCGTGGGCACATGATAAGAAAACAAAAATAGAAAGTTCTTATTCTAAAAGAAGTTATTTACTATACCAAAATTAAAAAAAAAAAAACATTCAATGCTTGATTCTTTTAGTGATTTAAACCATTTAAGAGTATGTATTTTCTTTCACACCGTGTATCTGCCCATAGGCACACATTACAAAAACTTATTATTTAAAAATGAAGGAAACAAAATTTCAGCATCAAACAGATTAAAGTACATATCAAACACAACAAGGGAGCCCCTAAAAGCTGTGTGCCAGCCAACATATTCATCATGCATCATTTTCTGAAGTACAGAACAGACAAGTGTAATTCCCAAAATATCCAATTACCACCTTGAAAAGAAAGAGTTCAACGCAACTGCCCATACACAAATTAGTCAATAGAGCCTACTGAAGATTAAGCAACACAAAATCAAAATCTGAAGGCCAAATGGCATCATGCCAGTACCAGGTAGGCTAGTTCTACATACCTCATCATTTAAAGCAGCAAATACTGCACTCAGGTTATCAGCCTGGGCCAAATACTCATCAAAACCTCTATCTCCTTGGAGAGAAGTAAAGATAGAGTGTCGAACAGTAACATCAGCATCTGCAACAGCAGAAATGAGAAGCTTCTCCACAAGCTTCAAAAAGTCAAAAATCAGTTAGCAACATAGGCATATCATGTCATCACAAGAAAAATAAAAGGACTAAACAACAAAACAACAATAATCTTATCCCACCAGGTGAGGCCAGTCAAATGGATCACACAATGTCATTGGACTCAATGAAAATATATATTTTCAGGAATGTTTGTTCTCCCTTTACCCTTTTCACAGGGTTAAAAACCATGTAATCTACTCTCCTCACCAGTGCCTCAAATGAAATTCTTACATCTTAACCAATTTTCTAACATCTCATCCATGATAGTTGTCACATAAATATCTCATATCCAATCATTCCATATCTTAATATTTAATGCTAATAAAAGAACAAAATCATGAGAAAAATACAAAACACCCAGTCAGCAACATTAAACTTATTAAGAATATGACTTTTGAAAAAATTACCAATTCTAAAAAAACCCATGATTTCCTTAACAACCCACCTTAGAAAGCTAAATTAATTAGTACTTTGGTGGAACGCAACTATTTTGAAATAAATATTGTTTAAATGAATCTGCATGTCCCTATATTTTTTGGATGTTCAAATGAATCCATTGGGTTACATTAGTTTAAATGTTTTCAAAAAAAAGGTCCCTATCATTAGAACACCGTTATGTATTGTTAAATTCAGCAACCCAATTAGGAGTTGCTGAAACTCTAAACCAAATGGCAAGCATTTAAATCCATATAGTTGAAAGAAAAACTGATTAGGTCACTGAATCCAGCCTACCATTAGAAAATTAACATGATGCTACAACACTAGAATGATTAGGACCCAACTACAAATTTTAAAGGGGACTATGCTGGGTATCCAATTACAATAATTTGAAATATAGGAACATATCTGAACATCCCCAAAAAATAAAGAGGACTATGCTGGGGGATAAAAAAACAAGTTTTGTGATAACAAATGTTGATAGAAGCAACTCCCTCACTCTCACCACTTGTTCGTATAAAACTATCATTTGTATGTATACATTTGAGTTTCATAAGTTAGACTAGAATAATATTTAATAATGATTTTCAATTTTGATACGGTTTCTTAAAAAACTTATAATAACAATTTATTTTATTTTGTGAATTATATGTATGCATAAATACAAACTTTAAACGTATCTGAATGCACTGTATCCTATATTTAATAAGATGAGACAGATCGCCGTATTGGATACGTGCCGTATACAATACTCATATCATATTCGTGCATCATAGAAGCAAAGTAAGGGGTGTCACATTTTTGTAATGGGTACTTGGGAGAATTTCTGGATCACTCTAATGTCCAGAGTATTCATCCATCTTTGTAATCTACCATAATCTAGTGCTAAGGTTCAACAGTTCTTCTACTCTTCATCCAATTTTTGAACCAGTTGCTTCAAATTGTACTGGTTTTGTACTATAAAATCGCAACGAAAAAATCTACCCCTCAGATTATTTTAAGATTAATATCTTCAAAGATACCAATCCTAATAGAGAACTAACTGTATCAGCATATCTTACATGACCTAATAACTAAACATTGGTTTCAACAGATATGAAATAAACAAGTTATTGGGAATTGTTCTCTGGATTTTACTTTGCTTAACTTTCCTACATTTTCTTGGTCATTCCTTTCACAAACTTGCTAAACCTTTAAAAGTAATGAAGAAAAACTGTCTCAACTTCTGACTTCTGCTAGCTTATACAGGTCACATTTCATCATAAACTATACAAAATATTAAAATCCCAATCTGAAAGTTTCACAAGCCAAAAGCCTATCAAAGTTAGAAATCAATTGAGCAGAAGCAAGCAAAGAACACCAATTAAAGAAGCTTCTCCAAGAAAATAAAAAATTACACAGGTAGTAATATTTCTTAAAAACGAAACTGAACAAAAGGCATGAAATGTGTCAAATCACCAAACCTCCTCAACAAGGCGCCGGCGCTTCCCCCCTGAACGAGTCAACCTGCTAGAACCAAAATGTGTGCACACCATACCAGAGAAAGAACTAGCAATTAATCTGCAACAACATAGAGCTGCATCTTTTCGTGTAGCTCCATCCTCATCATCCAAATAGACAACAACTGATTCTCTAGCAAACTCAAGAAGTTCGTGGCCCTATGTCAACAGAATAAAATGAAATTAAACCTCTAGCAATTCCCCAACAATTTATAAATACGAAAAAGAAAAAAAAGATTTTTATTAAATATGAATGTCAATAAAGAAAATAAGTATACAAAACCTTAAAGTTAAAACGAGCAAGAGTCTGCAAAGCAAGTTGTATAAGAGCAGAGCCATTAAGCTCTGAGACTTGCTGAGGTGCATTTACTATTGTCCCTCTACCCACACTTTGAGAAGACCTCCCCAGATGATAATGGGATTTAGAAAGAACCATAGATATGCTGTCTAGTAACCGGTCTTGAATGGTAGGTAGCAAAGACGGAATGCTGAATAAAAAATAACACAAATACAAAGATGCCTTTCAAAATCAATCACTAGAAAGGTTATAGACTTTGCTCCAAGACAACACTGTACCTGGTACTTATTTGCTCAAGGGCTTCCACAAGTACCGTAGAAAGACCAGTAGAAAACATTATATCCAGAAGTCCTCGTACATGAGGTTCCATCACTGAGCCCATTGCTTTAGCAATGCTTCCAACACAAGCCAAGGCCTCAAGCGAAGGTTTCATCCTACGTGGAGCAATCTACATTAACAAGATGACCAAACTGTCAATTCAGATCCTTAATAAGACAAACTAACCAAGCACTTTCCAAATAAGAAATGCAATGCACAATAAGAAAATTATGGCCCAAAATTAGCATCCAATAACAGTTACAGAAAAATACCGCCTCACGTAAGTGAGTTGTTATTGTCGGCAAATAATGAATGAGTTCCCCATCCAGTGCCCCAGCCATCTCTCCAAGAGCAATGAACCCACTATCACGGTCTTGTGGTGCTTTCAAGACAGAAAGAATGTGATCCATGCATATCTGCAAGGAATTTCATCTCCTTAGGCACTCAAACAAATAAATTTCATTCTCAAAGTCATACCAGATTAGAAAAGCATAATAAAGTAACAGAGCAACATTCACATACAGTTAAGTAGTTAGTGACAAAACGATCCCGTAGAAAATGTGCAATGCGAGGCAACAATGAAGTTATGCTCAGGCGAACAAGCCGATCCCTGTGCTCAAGGTATCTGAGAACGATTTCGGCAACTTCACGGTATCTTGACATCATGAACTCACCAGTGTTCCTGCACAACCATAATTAGTGATACATGAATTGATAGCAACCCCCAATTAAGAGTTTTCTTACTATAAGGAATAGAAAGCATGCAGGAACCAGGGTAGTTAATGTTTTTGACAGTCAGTAGAAAGCATGCAGAAATGATTGGTTAAGCTGTCAGGTAGTTGAGTAGATTTTGAAGACTATGTGATGGGAGTCCAGTGGTTAAGAGAGTATTAATTGAAAAATTGTAGAGAAAACTTGAGGAGAGCAAGGACTCTCAAATTTCTTGAGTGCAAAGTTCCTTTTTGTATACTTCCTGGTTTTCTTCTGTCTCGGACCTGTGATATCTCTGATTTAGATCTTGAAAACATAAGACAATCAATAAAATCATGATTTATTTTTCTATTCCACTTCATCTAAATATTATCCAATTCTATAACAAAATAGTGGAAAAGGATTAATAACTACTATCTGTCTCAAATTTCATAATAGTCCAAGTATCTAAAAAAAGGGATAAATTTATTACAGTAAACCAACTCTGGATTTTTCTACATTTTTACACAAATTAACTATTTATAAATTTGCAACATAAGGTTGATAATACTAATCCCCATCATTGGCCATTTCAAGAACACGCATTACACTTGGTTGATAATTGGACATACTAAATCCAAGTGTAAGCTAAACCACAGTTGACTGGATGGTAACAAAATTCACAGGGGTTCTTCAAGCTTCCATGAAGAGAAAACAGGCAATTGAAACAAAAGAAGTAGATTTCAATACTATGAATTAGCTCAAAAATCAAATAGTTCCAATAATAGTCCAGTATGGTTAGTAAAATTGATATTAAAATCCCATCTCATGTTTATTATACATTACAACATAGTTTGTTTTTTTTTCTAAATCACAATTCATGAGGGACAGAACATTTGGCACCACACAGATTGCCTAGCAATGGTAACAGTCGGAAATATCATCCAATACTGACACTACAAGATTCAAATTCCAAACCGCAGATCTGTTTTTGGTAGATGCCATGGAAGGTCCAATTGTGGCAAAAAAAACAGTACTACTGTAATGAGTTTCAAAAAGCCATTTTGACCTCTTCTAACATCATCGTTTGGGGGTGGAGATTGTGATCTTTAGGGAAAACCCTTTCTTTCCTAATTTTCTTACCATATGACATTCCCTGGTGTCTGGACACACCCACCCATCTCCAACAGTATTTCCACCGTCCTCCAGCCAACCTAAGATCTATGCAGCCCTCTGCTCACTTTCACCCTTTGTTCAGTCCACTGTCACAGTAGGTGTCACTTTCTTGAAACAGATCTATCAAGTGTCATCTTTTACCACAGCAGGTTCTTTTCTACCCCTTTTTTATGATTTCTATCTTGATGCTTTTAAACGTTTTACCATCTGCATATATATAGTACACCTTTTATATCTCATACCAAATATTTTGTTGTAGCAGCCATCAAACTATAGGATTGTCAGAGTTGCCTGCTACACAGCAATGACCAGGATCGATAACTATGTCTAGTACCAGTGCTGAAGTAAACAATGCAACAATTTCCAAAATTGCAGACGTTGTGAACATAAATTTATTCATATATGCACTCCACACACACACACAAGCATATAATAAGTTAATAATGATCACAAAAAGGAAAACAGACACTGTTTAGAATGCTAGATTGAAAATAATGAAAAATTCTGCATATCAACAAAGGGTATAATTAAAACTCTACTAACCTCAAAAGCTCTCCAACAGCAAGCAGTGAACCGTGTATGCTGTGCACAGGTGCAGTTTTACCCAACCCATCTTGTGTTGCTTCAAACATTCGGTAGTACCTAGTATAAAAAAGAAAATAAAGGATTCACTCTCTACTAGGGCATATTTATGCAATAAATCATTTAAGCAACATATGCATACTGTAAGATGAAAGTCAGTATAAATCAGATTTCCAAAAGACAACAGCGTGCTTGTTCTAATCAAAACCCTACAGAGAGCACTGGTCTGCTTGATCCCTATATATCAACAGCATAACAATGTGGATTCAAATGACCAAAGATATACCCTTTTCTGTAGTTATTCACAATCCAATTCTATTAAACTGTTATCAAGTATTGGCCCAGCCCATACTTTTTTGTTACCAGCATGGAGAACACACAAGTAAACAGCTCGATGAATTAATGACAATTTTTGTGCAATTTATTATCCGTGTAGAGATAAATTATCATAAAATGTCTGCCATAATTATTCGTGGTTAGGATAAGAGCATCAGCTTTCAGAGTCTACTCATTAATTGATTCTACTCACTAGAGCTGGCAAGCTGTTGAATGATCTTTTACATGTACACAATCAACCTTTAATTTGATGGTTCAAACTCTTCAGTGAAAGAGTTTATTTTAAGTTCATCTAGTCTAAGTACATCAACCATCACCAAGCTGATAAAAAAAACCGTCACCAAAGGCAACAGTGACTAAAGAGCATTACTACCCCCTACCAGCTTCGTGTATACCATAGCTTTTACTGTTACACATCCTAACAAGTTCAGAACTAACCACTGCACACGCCATCGAGTCTCCCGCTTTTCAATAACACGAAGGCAAGCTCGTAATGCCTCCACGGCCCGCTCACGAACTGGCAACGCCGGATCTCTCAAAGCAACCCAGATAGCATCGACAAATTCTGGCACATGGACATTGAACACAGTCGAAGCATTTTCTGCCATTTCCTGCATGACCAAAATCAAAAGATGGTGCATTTTCTCAGGAACAGAGCGACTGTAAAGATGCGATAGTACGAAAACTCGATCAAACTTCATTGAAAGAATTTCTGAATAAATAAATTCCAAAAAAAAAAATGGAAACAGGCAGGAAAAAACTCTCCGACTAGAAAATGACACTCAAGAAGCATAGCATCGAGCAATTCTCACCAAAATAAGAACAATAGTAATAACACTTACTTTCAAGATTAAGACAGCAGCAAATCTACGATACTCCACTCTATTCCCTCGAAGCCAATCCAGAGCAACTTTAACCTGAAAAGAAAGGACAAAGGAAAAATAAAAATCAGCAGAGTGAAGTAAAATCGGAGAGAACTGAAAAAGGATGCAGTGCAGGAACCTGGCGTTCAACTTCATCCGCAGTCATGGCTCCGCCAGCCCTAGCGAGGTGACCGAGAACCCTACTAGCCAGAACCAAAATTTCGGGATCACGCTTGGTGTCGAAGACAATTCGCATGTAGCTGGAAAATCTGGAGACCTTAGAAGCATTCTCCCCAAGCGCCACATCTATCAACTCGTCAATAGCCCTCAGAGCTCCCAGATTCTCGGCAACATCGCCGCTCTCCAGAAGGCTCGATATCCTATCATACAACTGATCCATAAATCGAGAAAAGGCCTCGCCGCTGATGTCACGAGCTTGTTCTTCTAGATGCTTCTTCAGAGCATGGGAAGCACCCTCCTGAGCAAGTGAGTGCGAGTGAGTGAGTGAGTGAGTGAGTGAGTGAAGTGGTTGATATGAATCGAATTGAATTGAAGTAAAAAGAAGGAGAAAGGGAGTGGCAGTGTCACTACGCGATTACCTTGGGAACGCCGCGAGTGCACAAGTCGGCGAGGATGCGGTTGAGAGCATCGCCGGGGCCCGGTCCGACGGAGGGAGGGCCTATGTAACGGTGGTTCTGAGACGCGGTTGCCATGTATTTGTGTAAAAGCTGAGCCCTAAATTAGTTAGTTAGGATTAAGAGAGAGAGAGTGTAGAAGTGCTAATGAGAGAGAAGGAGAAGGAGCCAAAATTTTAGCATGAGAGGGAATCGCTGCATCGCCATGCCTGCCACTCAGACAACCTACTTCTCAACTCAGGGATGCACTGTGTGACTACCTTCGGGTACCACACCGTGGAGGGTAGTTCACTCCCACCAACAATTTTATTATATTTTTTAATTTCTAATATTATGTTTATGTTATTTTAATACAAAAAATATTATTTTATATAAATATATATTTATTTATATATATTTAAGTAATAATATATTTTTTATATAATTACATTATAATTATATACAATTTCTCAAAAGCAAAATTTTATATATCTTTACATATTTCCTTTTTCAAGTATCTTTGTTTATTATTAAGAATATAAAAATTTGAAATAAAAGTATTTCATAAATTATTAAACTTTTGCTTTATTTATACAAACATTACTATTAGTGTACAATCCCCTCTTTCCCTATTACAGAACAAAAAAAGTATTTTAAAATTTAAAATAGTTAATTGCGTGATATTGACTTATAGAGTAAATGTTATTATAAAATAAAAAATAAAATAAAATATATAACATTTACAGTGTGGCTTAAAATAATTAAATTTGCAAAAGTGAAAATCTTCTTATAAGGTGAACTAAGAGATTTGGAGATATTATATAATAAGGCATTAAGATTCAAGATTTGGTAACTTGCTAAACTTTACTTATTATAAAGAGTAATAAAACACTGTGATGGAGAGTTAATTTTGTGAGTTGGCACACCTTATAAATACCTCATTTGGTTCTCAAAGTTCATTTCATTCTCACCGTGATGAAGAAAAAGTGTAGTTCAGGTTGCCAAAGGATTCCAATTGAGAAAATACCAAAAAAGGGTCACTTGCAGGTGACATTTTCAAAACGTCGTTGGGGACTCTTCAAAAAGGCTAGTGAGCTTTGCACACTTTGTGGAGTGGAAATTGCCATCATTGTTTTCTCTCCTGCTGATAAGGCCTTTTCATTTGGGCACCCAGAAGTTGAATCTGTGATTGATTCTTATGTAACTCCAAATTCATCACTGGAGAGTAATCTTGGTAATGGTCACCAACTTGTTGAGGCTCATCGTGGTGCTAATATTCGTAATCTTAACATGCAACTTACTCAGATTGTTGATGAGCTAGAGATGGAGAAAAGGCACGGAGAAGAGCTTGATCGAATGTGGAAAACTAGACAGAGACAATTCTGGTGGGAGATCCCAGTTAATGAACTTGGATTGCAAGAGTTGCAACATTTAGTGTTTTCATTAGAGGAACTAAAGAACAGTGTTGCAAAATATGCTACTCAAATAATGCTAATGGATCAAACAACTCTTGCTCCACCGATTACTGGGCCCAGGCCCAGTGGATTTGGGCCTTATGATGTCTTCGATAACAAACATGCCGAGATTTACCCTAATAATCCCAATCTGAATTTTCCATATTGATAGTATCTACCATTTTTTATTTGTGTGTTGGGAGATTAATTCAAGGCTAGTTTCTCACTAGTCCTGTTCTACCTGGCCTTATTTACTTCTCATCCTAATAATATTCTTCTATAATTAATAATTGTGATTCATTTAACTTTTCCTAATATTTTCTAATAAAGTTTGATTAAAAGGAAGATAAGATATATTTAGATAGAAAAAAAGTAGTAGTATATGAAGCTCGAACACGCTTCTTAAATTATGTGTTCGGATACACGTAACCGACACCGATACTTATAGGACATATATAATTCAAAAAAAAATTATTGAATTTCTGACAATTCTAATACTAACACAATTTTAAAAAGGAGAAATATATTAATTTTATAAAAATTCAAACTTCGTAATAAAAAATAAAAATAAATCATTTTGAATCAGTCATGAAAAACATATTTCTACTAAAAAAGAAAAATTGAAATATACTTGTGGACATAAATCTTTATTGTCAATTTATATAATTAATAATTATATAATACATAGATACGTGTCATCGTGTCGTACACACATTTTATCCGTATCGTATCAATGTCCGTGTCAGTATTTGTGTTACATAGGTAGTAATTCAACGTAGTATGATTAATGCAAATCTTACCTCAATTAAAGATAAAAACGCTTTCATAATCTATATAAGTATATGCAAATCTTACTTTATTTTTTATAATCAATTTTATAAAAATTTGAGTTAAACTTATCTTTTTAACAAGTATCGGTTTAGGTTTGATATAAAACTAAAAATAAAACCTTTGTTATGAATATAATATTGGAAAAATATAAAAAGATGGTTATTTGAAAAACTAATAAAAGAATAATGGGAATGAAAGATATGGCATAAAGCATAAATGAACAGGTTTACTGTTTAGAAGGGAGAATATTTATGATTGCATCTGTTACCTTGTGCTAAATTCCAAACGCACACAAGTGGTGGATTTTATATGAGAGAATCAAGGGCAGATCGTAACAACAAAACAACAAAAATCATGAACTGCATGCATGCAATTGTCATTTTCCTCCATAGATATTAATTCACCATTTTCTAAAAGGAATAAGCTTTTCAAAAAAAAATTCATGAAGCAAACTTTGTGAAACTCATAAAAGTCAAAAACGTTTTATAAAATCTAGGCTCTGTAATTATTATTTTTTTTTTCAATTTGAAATGTAGAATGCCGAATAAAAGTAATATAAAATAATGACAAAATTTTGTACAATTTGTTCCTAGAGAACCTCCTGTTTATATTCTAACAACTTAGTGATATTTATTATGATACCCATTGTTAGATCAAATACTTATTATTATATAATTTATTTATTTATTTAAAAGCATATTGTTATTGTTGTATTGGTAGTTAGTTTAATCTTATATTACAAGAAAATATAATTATTTTTTTACAATTTATATAAATATATGTCTCTAATCTCGACTATGGAAATACTTGTATATTGATAGTTAGAAAATATAAATTATTTAACGAGTCAAATATATAATTTACTAATTATTAAAAGATGAATTGAATAAAATTATCTAAAATCTTAGAGTGAAATCCCATAAATATTTGTGCTACTTCAAACTTAAAAAGTTAAATAATATTAGTTAAAATAAATAAAAAATAACTAATTAAACAGATAAAAATACATGAATAAATTCACTAAATTTTAAGCATGGTAGTTAAAAGATGTATTAATCAAAATATCAAGATAGTTTGCACATACATTTTGGTAGAAAAAATCTCAAACCCTATAAAGCTCGAACACAAGTATCGGATATAGACACTCGTATGACATACATAAGACACGTTAATGAAGTGTCTAATTAAAAAAAAAATTATTGGATTTCTGAAAATTCTAATACGAGTCTAACACAGTTTTAAAAATAAATACATTAATTTTATAAAAACTCAAATTTATTGTATAAATTTTTATTGTAATTATAAAAATAAAAAATAAATCATTTTAAACGAGTCATAAAACATATATTTTGTTCCAAACAAAAATTAAAACATACTTAATTGACATAAATTTATATAGTTTATAATTATATAATATAAAAATTTGTATTTTGATGTCTTAAATAAGGATTATACATTGCTGAAACCTCGTTTTTCTTTGTTAATTTGTTTATCTATCTAAAATCATCTTTAGTCATTACATTTATTGCAAACTCTTTCACTAAAGCAAAAACATTCGATTCCACCAAATTTGCGTTTGGAACGCATTGAACATTTCGTTGACTTGAGGAATTCAATCACATTCCTCATTATTACTTTTCACACAAAACCGACAAAAACGGAACGAATTTTCAGTATCTTCATATCTAGTGCGTCGATGGTGGTTCAGTTGCACAATCATTATAAGGTAATCTTTAAATTTAATTTACTTTAACATTAAAATATTTTACTAATTACGTAATATTATAACTACCTATATATTATTCCGCACAATTTTAAAGCAAATTGCGTTATGATAGCATTATTGTGTTCCGATTTTTCTGTAGAAAATATTCATAACTTATTTTCGTTATTTATTTATTTTTTAATATAATAATCAATGTGCTTTTCAAATGGAAAACGAAAAGATTATTTCTTATGTCTTATTTTTTTTAAAATTAAGAAAGAAAGTTATGTATAACGTAGAAATTATTATAATTAATTTTTCCAAAATCGTTTTTAATCAATTTTTTTAAAAAAAAAAATAGTAGAAAACTAACTTTCGTGAATAAAAATATAATTTTTTAGTAAAAAAGAGTATTATAATCTGTTTTTTATTAAATAATTTAATGCAATAAAAAATTAAAATTGATCAAAAGAACTCTTTATCTTTTTATTTCTAAAAATATTTATAGAAATAGTCTTCACTTACTAAAATTTAGTTTTAAAATCATCGGATTCTTAACATTGATGGTTTCATTCGACTAACGGTTTAATATTATTTTATTTAGTTAGGTGGAAATGAGAAGAATATTAATATATTATTTCTCACGTTTAAAGAATGCAACCAAATTTAAAAACATTTAAGGACAGTTTCATCTATTCACATTCTTTAAAAGGATATAGCTATTATTATTCAAATCTTATTTATCTTTTATTTGATGCTATTAGTGTCAATTTAATACATGTTTACTTAATGTGATGAGATAATATTTATTTATTAATAAATATAAACAAAATAATAATAATAATACATGAAACAAATTTTATGATTGTTGTCTTTGCTTAATTTTTTTACACAAATTTAAAATGTAAATTAAACTTTTTATATAGATATATATAATAATATTTAGTATTTTCTTCATATATTTTGTGTTTTGTATGTGATGTGGATTTATAATTTTTGTTGAAGTAATATCTAACTATTGTCACGTATTTTTCTTGATTTTTCTAAGTTTCAGGTGAACTTACTATTTTTAACAATAATAAATATAAAGACTTTTTTTTATGATCCACTAGTGAGCGCTAACAATCATAAGAGACATTGTTGTTAGTTATAAAGAGAGTTATTACAACTCATTAATGAAAGCTATCAATCACAAAGTCTCATTGAAAAAGATAAAGATCATTTGTATGATTCATCAATGAAAGTTAACAATCATAAGACCTCATTTTTATTGTCATGATCTACTATTTAATGTTACCAACAATAAGACTTTACTTAACAAATACAAATATAAGATAATTCTTATGATCCACTAAATGTTATCACCACTGAGGGTTTCATGTTGACGATGTAAGTATAGATAATTTCATCAAATTTCTAAATAGCACATAACACTTATACATAATTTGTTTAATTCAAATAAGATCCTTAAGTCATGCATAGTCAAAATATTAAAAAATACATTCAAAACATAATTCAAATATCAAATCTATATGCCTATTAGACTCGACAACAATGAACTTGTGTATCATTAATTAACCCAATATCCTATTAAAACATAATGCAACTATTTTTTACAGTTTATTTAGGTCTCTACATCTTTAGGTTCAACACTATAAGAGACTTGTGTATCGACAACTGGTATGAGGCCATTTACATAATTTGCTAATAATTAATAGAGAGATTCAATAAAACTATACAAAATCTTAAGCTCATAAGAATATCTATAGTGGTACTTGAAATTGATTGAGAAAAATATAAAATTTAAGGATAATATTAGTTAAGATATAGAAATAATAAAAGATCTAACTAGGGTTTTATAAAACACATGTACTAGTACGAATAAACTCACTCAATTCTAAATGTTATAGCTAAACCCTAAACCCTAAATTCTATTAATCATATTGATGTACTTTTGGTTAAAACAATCATCATTATTATTACACACATTTCTTGCTAGTAAAAATAAATAAATTATTTAACACATTTACAACTATAAATTACCTATCTAATAAAACATTTATCAATATGCTTTTGATTAAATTACAAGCATTATGTTAGAGTGATGATTAGAAAAAAATCAATCTCACAGTAAATGTTTATCACTCATTACACGATTATTGAAGGTAATACAAGGTTGGTTAAGTTTCATATAACATTGATTGTGTCTACTTAACCAATTTTTCAAATGTATTTTCAAACATTTTATCTAAGTGTTTCAATTTTGCCTTTTATATACTTAGAAAACTATTTCACTACTACTAATATAATTTACATAAAATAAAACTTAAATACCTATATTATTATTATTATTTAACACATTTACAACTATAAAATACATATAATAAAACATTTATCAACATGCTTGCATTATGGTAAAGTAAGGATTAAAAAAAAAATTCTCACAATACATGTTTATTACTTATTACACCACTATTGAAGATAGTACAATGGTGAAGTTTCACGTAATTGACTGTATCCATTGAAAATATGTAATATATAGGCACAAAGACTTTTATACCCTGCCACAAATTCATTATGAAGGCATAACATGTGCAATTTTCTGTATCACAGATACTTTTGATAAATAGGCACAAATTTATTGCATTCATCGTAATCACATTTTGTTAAATCGGATGCGGTCAAGTTCCGTTTGATAGATATTAAATATTTAGTTTTCAAGAGTACGAAGTTGAAAAATACCCTTCAATGTTTGATTTTTCAGCAAATAATTTTGTTTTCATCATGTTTCAAGAAAATATCATAAAATAAAGTGTAAAATTATAAATTTAGTTCGATGATATATAATAAATAAATCATTGTCTCTTTCGTGTGAATCGAAATTTATCCGATAAAAAATTTCGTTATCTTATGATCGTTATAGTTACGATCGCCGTTTATCGAAGTTTCAGTTCTATATATTTAATGATATGATAGCAAAGTCAATAAATTTTGATTAATTAACTTTAATTACTTAATTAAAACAGAATTATAAACAGAAATATTATGATTGATTTTCTCTATACATACCAAAGAACACCCTACATCTGATACACACGGGATAACATCTTGATCACTTTGAATGTTTTTAACCTTAGATTGTCTAGTCCTTATACAGGTAAGAAATTACCTTTTTGCAAAGTTAAATATTTTACTTTAAATTAATGAGTATTGACTATTTTAAAAGTAGTATATAAATACTTGAAAAAGTGGATTTGATGAATAAAAAAAAATAAAAAAATATAGTTTTATGAAATATTTGTATGATTGTTATTTTGTTGTTGTCTGGTAAGCATTTGTTAAGAACAGGTGTGTGAGAGATGCAGATATGTAGGGAAGTGTGAATACGACAGTGTTTTGCCCAACAACGCTTCGCTGGTGCCTACTCTTTCTCTCTCTCTCACCAGCTCATCCACCACTTTCATCTCACTTTTCCTGTTACCTCTGTCACACAACTGTCTCATACTTCTCCCACCCTCCCACGTCACACAACACCATCCTTTTAATTCACCACATTAATAAATAAATAAATATTATCAATTAATTATTTGTCCCGGAGAATTCCTATAAATATTTTTCACCTATTTCAACGAGCGTCGGTGTTGGATACTCGTATTGGATACCGACATTTGTATGACATTTGTAAGACACATATATGTGAAGTGTTCAATTCAAAAATTATTTGTTACATTTCTGACAATTCTAGTACGATTCTAACACAATTTCTAAAAAGAAAAATATATTAATTTTTTAAAAACTCAAATTTATTGTATAATTTTTTATTATGATTATAAAATTAAGAAACAAATCTTTTTGAACCAGTCATAAAAAAACATAGGAAGTGTGTGTCCTTTGATAGGAGGTGGTAGATGCACTCGAAGTATTCACCTTAGTACAGGTAAATGTTTGGTCGTGTTCTAGATTATAAAAAATAATCTATAACATACACATAAATCTTTATTATCCATTTATATAATATATAGATATGTGTCCCATGTTCTACATTTTAAAGATGATACGTATCTTCGTGTTTATGTCGTGTATGTGCTACATAGCTTCAAAGTCAGGGTAAATTATAAACAATTTAATTTAATTTAATTAATTACTCAATACAAAAACATTCATTTTAAAAACACGCCTAAATAAGAGAGAATAAATCTAAAAATTATCTTATTTATATAGAATATCATATAATATCCTTCTTCTTTCAAAACTTTAAAAAAATATTATCGTATCGAGAAAATCATATCTAGATGATTAAGTCCGTTTTTGTATTCATATAAAAAATCATACGGTTTTTCTTACAGAACTTTAAAAGATTGTTATCGTATTTAGAAAATCTACCTATATAATTAATTTCACCTTTCTGTTTATTTGTTTTGATGAATATGTATGCCATAGTTATTATCTGTCGTGCGATATATTATAATATCATGTCATTTATTAATTGTTGGCGCCAACATAAATTTTAATTAAATCATGTTTAAATTCTTTTAATTGAGATTTTTGAGTAATATGAATGACAGAATATTCCAAAAAATAAAAAATAATATTGAGTTATATTTTTTAAAAAATGTCATAGATAATAGAGGCGTTTACTTTGTTTTAATAATATACTATCCAACAGGTTGATTAAATTTGGTGTCATATATTATCTGTAAAATAAAATTATTTATAAAAAAAGTAATGATATTTTTTTTGCTCTGATTAAGTGAATCACATAGTCATGTAACATGTCCATTACCATTATTAATGTTTCCGTATTTGGTAATTTTGATGTTCTAAAATTTGATTGGAGTACATGTTTTTTTTGGGAAATTGAGTGGATAAATGAGAATCAAAATTAATATATTTTGAGTTGGTAAGAAGAGATAATGGTATTAATATTAATATTATTTTTTGACTTTTATTAATTTACTATTTACAAGAAGTGGAGGGACACAAATTATTGGTTTGAGTTTATGAATTAAGTCATGGATTTGATACAATAGAAAAGAAATAGGAAAATGTTGTTTATTGGCTGGGTAAGCCAAAAAATAGAAGAAATTAAGCTGTTAAATACGAGGATACACACGTTTTTTTTAAATTAAGTGTCGATAGTATGTAAGATATTCGTAGGATATATATTTAGAAAGTGTTCAATTCAAAAAATATTTATAAGATTTTTAACAATTTTAATACGGTTCAAACACAATTTTAAAAAGAAAAAATATATTAATTTTATAAAAAAACAAATTTTATGTATAAATTTTTATTATGATTATAAAAATAAGAAACAAATCATTTTGAACTCGTTAGAAAAACGTTTTTCTGTTTAAAAAAAACTAAAATATATTTGTACACACATCTTTATTGTCATTTTATATAATTCATAATATATAATAGATTTGTGTCCCTTTATCCTACTCTTACCTTTTAGAAATTATACATCCTTTTATGTCAATGTCCGTGCACATAAATCTGGGTCATTATATCATACTCTTACATTATAAAAATTATATGTATTTTCGTGTTTGTTTGATATCAATGTTTATATGATTATGTGCTGCATTTTGCTAAAGTCTTTATTATCATTTTCCCTTTAATTTGAATTTATGAATTTAAATATAGAAAATTTAAACTGAATAAAGGCAGAAGAAAATGCAAATAAAAATAAAATTTGTTACGTGATGTAGAATAAAAAGAGTAATAGAAGATATTGCGAGAAAGAAAGAAAAAGGAATGAAATAATGAATGTCCAACTAGTAACAGGCTGTCACATTCAGTTTCCTTAATAATCCCTTCTTCTCTCTCATTCTCTTACTGTCAACAATGAATATAAGAATATATCAACATCACTCACCACTGCTTCCAATTCCAATTTCATATCATATTAATCCAATTCACTCTCACGCTTCATTCATTCATTCAACATGGATCCCTGCCCCTTCCAGCGGATCCTCGTCGGAAACCTCGCCGTCAAATCGCCGGCGTCGTCCAAGCCTTCTTCATTCTCGGGCAAAGTGCACCCTTCCACTTCGCCATTGTTCTGCAAGATTCAGCTGAAGGGAGTGGATTGGGATGATTCGGTTTCGTGCAGCAACGTATGCAGTGTGCCTGTGATAACGGAGTGGGACCCGCAGCCGCGGTCACTGGCGGCGTCGTTCGATTTCTCCAAGCCCAAAATCGTGAAAGTGTCAAAGAAAGCCCAGATAAAGATATCGGTGTACAAGGGGGCGGCGACGCCGTCGTGCGTATTCAACTCGGCGAAACTAATTGGGAAAATCTCAATTCCGGTGGATCTCACCTTGGCAGAATCACGTCCCTGCACCTTTCACAACGGTTGGCTTCCCCTTACCAAAACCACCAACCAGGCCCAATTCCTTCATTTGACTGTCCGGGTCGACCCGGACCCGCGCTTCGTCTTCCGGTTCGACGGCGAACCGGAGTGCAGCCCGCAGGTGTTCCAAATCAAAGGCGACGTGAAGCAACCCGTTTTCACTTGCAAGTTCAGCTTCAGGGACAAGAACCCTGCGCACTTCCCTTCTCCCAACAACGCGAACAGTTCCGCAGAGCGAAAAGGATGGTCCATCACCGTGCACGACCTTTCCGGCTCGCCGGTCGCCGCCGCGTCCATGGCCACGCCCTTTGTCCCTTCCCCGGGCTCGCAGCGGGTCAGCCGCTCCAACCCCGGGGCCTGGCTCATAATCCGCCCCGACGGAGACGGCACCTGGAAGCCGTGGGGCCGCCTCGAGGCCTGGCGCGAGCCCAACAATTCCAACGCCGTCGGGTACCGGTTTCAAATCCTCCCCGCCACCGCCGACCCCGTCACCCTCGCCGCGTCCACCATCAGCTCCCAACACGGCGGGAAATTCACCATCGACGCCACCTCCGGCGTCACTCCGTTGAGCACCCCGCGCGGCAGCTGGGATCTCGGGTCCGGGTCCGGGTCCAGTTTGGATTCCGGGTTGGAAGCGATTCCCTTTTTTAGCAAGGGGTTTGTAATGTCGGCGACCGTGGACGGTGAAGGGAAGTGTAGCAAGCCCGAAGTGGAGGTTGGGGTGCAGCACGTGACTTGCACGGAGGATGCGGCGGCTTTCGTTGCTCTCGCTGCGGCCTTGGATTTGAGCATGGACGCCTGCAAGTTGTTTTCTCAGAAACTCCGGAAAGAACTAAGGCAGTAGATTGTGGATTTTGTCGTTTTGAGGTGAATTCCTCTGTCGTTTTGAGTTTGAGTGAGAATGTACAGTTAGGAAATTATTTAGCATTTTCTTAGCACAGACATCAATTTTTGAATTCTTGTTTTCCTTAAGGATCAGATGTTCTTGGATTCTTTGATTCTTCTTTGTTTTTCACGAAGAGTTGTTTTGTACAGTGTTTTTTTTAATTCATGTCTCGTGTGTTGGAATTAAGATAAGATGAATGATGAAGCTTGAGAATCCTATGCGTGCGTGCATCCATGTTTCAATTTTTCCAGTTTCTGAGAATAAATAAATAATTGAGTTTCAAACAATGAGATCCAATGAGCAAAGCATTATGCCAGCCTGTAGACAGCCAAATCCACATCAACCTTAATAATAATAATAATTAAAAAAATAAGAATACTAATTATAAAATTAAAAATAATATCACGAGAAATTAAGTTATTGTGAAAATTCTTAAACAATGCAGTGATAAATATGAAGTTATTTTGACAGCAATTTTCTTAAAACAAGATGTAGAATTGAAGGTGAGACAAAGTTGAAATAATGTTGAATAATATGAACAAAAAAACTAGAGTTTGACAAATGTTTTAAAAAAAATCTATTTATCTCCTTAATTCCAAAAACAGTGATCAAATAATCGAAAATAGTGTAATTTTTACTTTCAAATATACATACTTCTTCATTTTGATTTCAAATTTAAATTGACTCAACATTTTCTCAAAAAGTTTCTTATACGACCATCTCAAACCACACTCTTTGTAACTTTGAATGTTCTTAATTATTAATTTTGAAATTACATTTGAATAGATTCTTAAAAGAAATTATAAATTTAATTTACGTATTTTAGAAAATACATTTATTCAAAGAGAGAGAGATAGAGAGAGAAAAATGAGAATATAAAGTCATCCCTACCGTCCAATTACTGATTTCAAATTTAGCCAACTCATGTCACCGGTTAAGCAAGTCATCACTCATTATATTCAACTGCAGATACCAAGAAAAATATAAACAATGATTTCAGTACCCTCTTTTATATATAACCGATTCAGATCTTTTTATACTAATAATAATATTTAAATTTATTGATAATATTTTTGAGAACTAATAAATGCTCCACACTACATTACAAAAATGTTTTTCCTTTTTAATATATTTTAAGCATAATTAAATTTCACCTCCCTCCTAATTTTAGATATTTTCAATTAAAATTCTATTAAATCTTTTTGATATATTAAGTATTCAATATTTTTATACCTTTTAACTTATATTTAACTTTTAAGTATTTAATATTTTTACACCTTTTAACTGATATTTAATTTTTTAAGTAAAAAATAACGTTATTATTATCTTGTCCCAACCTTACTTAATTGTATCTATTTTTTAAAAAATGCAAGATTTCATAATTAATATAAAATAATATTACATTTAATACAAAATAATATATCAAAAACTTTAGATTAATCTCAATATCATTTTATTATGTATATTAATTTTAATATCATTTTATATTAATTCTAAAACTGTAGATTTCTTTATCTATAAAGACCAAAATAACAATCAGTCACATCACCCTCTTAATAAAAAAAATTAAATTATTTTTTTTAAAAAATATTTATATAATTATTTTTAATACAAACTCAATTAAAAATACCAACATATGTTACCACCATTCCTTAAAAGAATATAAAAATTTCTTTCTTCCATTTTCTCTTCAATTAATTTTAAAAAAATATTTTCCTAACCTTTCTTTCCAGGAAGAAATAGTTTGGATATTATATGGAGAGATCGAAACAAGAAGAGACTAATCGAGAAAAGGGAAAAAAGAAGAAGATTGCAGCACAAGTAATAAGAAATGAAGCAAAGTAAGACATAGCAGTAGATAATGGAAAAAAGAAACTAGTTACACATTCAACTTTGATATCAATATCCACAAGCCTACTTTTGTACAAAAACTCTTAATCCAGAACAAAAAGACCATGTTTTAGTCTGTTGCAGTGGCATCACCAATATCCACTTCCTTTCTGATATCTGCCACACTCTTGAGGATGTGAGAATCAGATGAATCACCTTTGAATCCATCCTTAGTAGAATCAGTGTTCTCCTTCACATGAGAAATATTCTGAGTATTGTTAGTTCCACTCATTTCTGTGTTATAATCTGCTTCATTTGATGCCACAGATTTTGTTCTGCTTACCAATTCACCACCCTCTAGCTTAGAAGATTCACCTGCGGCTGCATCTCCCTTTTCTAATTCAACAGGGGCTGCTGAGTTAGAAGAACCAAGCTGGTTTTCTTCAGAGACCCTATTGCTGCCACCCTGCAATAATCCTTCTGTTGGCACATTTTTTACTTCCCCGGTTACTACTGTGTTCACGGTACCCTTTTGAGTTTGATTTGATTCAGAAAATATTACAGCTTTATTCAGTTCAAATGAAGTATTGGCACTGATTATGTCAAGTTATTGCTACCTCCATGAATCACTATTGTCAGATCAGTGCCTGCTTCTGCATGACTGTCTGCAAATGTTGTGGTAAGATCTGCGTTGGAAGACTGCACACTCGCCAATTCAGCTTCTTTAATCTTAACATTTGAACCATTTTGGTTCCTGCGAGTTTCCTTGGTATTCATTTCTGAGTTTGCATCAGGGTTTACTAAAAGTGAAACCTTATAGTGAGTCACAACAGCACTAGAAGCATCATCCGCTTTGTATTGTTGCTCTTGAGCTTCACGACTGTTGTGGTTTTCCTCCTCCTTACTGCTGTTTTCTTTCTCATAACTCTCAATTTCTTTTTCGTCCTCTTCGTCCAGGATGATGTCTGCTGGTAATTGATCTTGATCACTCTCATCATCTCCTCCACCCCTTTCATCTTGCACCTCATCGCTTTTGCTTTCATCTTCCTCATCTCCTACTCTCACCTCATGCTTGTCATCTTTTTCTTCATGTTCATTATGTTCATGGTTTTCTTCATGAAGATCTTTTCTACCAAGTTTTGGAGTCGGATACACAGTTTGAGTTCCAACTGACCCTTTTGCATCATCTTCAACAAATTTGTTTTTCTTATCCCGCGAGTGCTTAACCTGATAGATCAACCAGGAGCAAAAGCACAGCAACAGAATAATCTGCAGAATCCGTTTTACCTTGATGCCTCTGGTTCTGTTGTTCCTACTTGGCAACCGCTTTGTCATGTTTAACTTACTCAGACACTCCTAACAGTAACTTCTCCGAACCTGCTTTCGATTGGAAAAGCATAATTAAAGAACTTCGTGAACAATTATCAGCAATGTCAAGATACACTAACAAACCAATATTAATAATAAAATTGAAAACGAAGCATAAAGGATCCCATTCCTGTATCAAATCAACGAAACTGCATTTAAATTGAAAGCTCCAGAATTCCAAGAAATGAAAAACAGAAGGATAAAGCATTTAACATTAACTTGGAAACAACATTTATTCACCATTCTGAAACATCTTAGCACAAATAGCATAAAATTGAGGGGGAAGGATGGTGGGAGAAGGAATAAAGAACTAAAGAACAAACATTTCACACAAAACCCGTAACAAATGTCAAAAGAAAATTTCAATTTCAATAAAAGCTATCATCAGAATCTTTTAAAACAAGGTTCCGGAATAATTATGAACACAGGCAATACTAACTCAACGCTAAACAAAAGAAAACAAAACCCAGATTATCGCCCGATGCTTCTACAGCAGAAACCAACAGAAAATTTTAAAGAAAGAAAAAAAGAAGTAATCTTGATAAAGGCAATGCACACATGAATGAGAAAAAAGAAAAAACGAAGCTTGAATAGAGAAAAGTTAAAAGCTTGTTGCATAAAGGAAGAGAAATGATCAGAAGGGAAATCACCTGAATGAGAAGCAATGCAGTCAGTGGAAGCAACTGTTTCAACTGCAACTGCTTTCAACTGCAACTGCTTTCTTCCCAAATTAAAGCAGAGTAAGGAACCTTTATAGTGTTGCAACTGCAACTGCTTTCTTCCCAACTTAAAGCAGAGTGAGGAACCATTTTTCTTATCAATTTAAATAATTTCTATTTCTATAAGAGGGCTCCTCTTCATTGATTCAGTTTCAATTAGTTCCATATTGGCCCACTCAACTGCAGAATCTTTTAATATCTGATGATATGAGTGTTGCTAGTTTGCCTTTGGAATGAGAATGCAATGCTTTTTCATTTCCCACTTACACAAACATTCTTCTCTGTGCTGCCATGGTTCGTATTGCATGGTGAAAATCTGATAAAAAAAGGGTTCAAATTGCTTTTGCTTGTAAATTTAGAATTAACTATAAACTTTAATATTGAATGATAAAAGCATTAGTTTTTATGCCAAAATATAAGCGTGAGGCATTCCAAGTCTAAGGCTACTTCCAACCATTCAATTTCTTAATAATTGCTGGTTCAAATATTCCTGAGGCAGATGTGAGTGCGATTTGTTTGTTTAGTGGAAAATGATGAATAAGAAGGATGGCGAAAGAAGACGGGCACTTGGTTCTGCTGTGACTTCCTTTTTATCCCAATAATAAATATCTTTATTGGTTGAAGTTTCAGTCAATTTTGATGGCTAAAGTGTCAACATCACCAGGGCATCACAGTATGTACAAATTCTATGTTGCAGTGCTTGATCAGCAAATGGGTGGATTTCTCTCTAGCTGTGGAAAGTTCTTTTTCACCTCATGAATTCAACCCCTTCTGCATGATTGTTTCTCTAGGTTGAGTTTTACGCATAATTTTGAAATCCTTAAAGATTCAAGGACAAAAAAACATAAATCAATAGTGTCTAACTCTGCCTTAGTACTGTCTGTCAATAAAAGTTGCAAAATCCTTACTATTGCAAATAGGTTACTCCTTGAACTTGCACAGCCACATATTTTGGATGCAAATTAACATTATTTAAACACGAGATAAGTTGGTTGGCATTGTTAATAGGTTATTTAAACTTGTATATGTTGAATAGCAACTAGTGTTCCAAGATTTCGAAATACAGTCACGGGAAACTACGATAAATAAGTAGGTGGATAATGATACATTCTAAAATCTCCAAGCAATGAAGCTTATCTAGGATCCATTTCGCTAATGGAAACATCGTTGATAGACATTGGTAATGATTTTGTTATAGACTGATCAAATTGCTGCCCTTTTGGCATGGTTGCATCTGTTCCACTGTGGATGAAAAATGCAGGTCGCTTAGGAGTTGGTAGAGTGACAGTGTTACTATCTAGCATAAGAACTATTGTTGCCATTGTAGGTCTGTCTTCGGGATCTTCTTGGACACAGAGCAGACCAATATGGATGCTTCTGATGATTTCATTCTGATTGTAGGATTCTCTTAATATGGGGTCCATCAGTTCCAAGGGTGTTCCATCCTTCCAAAGTAGCCACGCCTGCAAAGTTACATCAAGTATTTGTCACATATTTTCCCTTTTCACTGGAATACTCCATTGGATGAATTAGACCAAGGAAGCTAAATATCTGCTATACTTACATAGCTCAGTAGATCCTCAGCACCATCTGTTTGATAGAAAGAACTATTCTTCTTGCCGCTTATGATCTCCATAAGGAGGACTCCAAAACTGTACACGTCAGACTTAACAGAGAACTCTCCATGCATTGCATATTCTGGAGCCATATAACCACTGTATAGAACATGGATTGAATAACCAACACAATCGTCAGCACAGGAAACAAAAGACAGAAATCTGGTCCAATACTGAAAATTAGCTTTAAAATTTGTATGTTTGTTTGAAACTACCAAGATATTTGAATGTTTTTGATCGATATGATAGAATTAGGTGCTTCCACAAATACAGGTGCTCCAAGGAAGGAAGATAGAAATCTGTACTTACTAAGTCCCTACAATTCTGTCGGTGTTTCCTTGAGTTTGATCAACTCCAAATATTCTTGCCATGCCAAAATCTGAGATTTTTGGATTCATATCCCCATCTAACAATATATTACTTGCTTTAAGATCTCGATGTATAATTCTAAGTCTAGAATCTTCGTGAAGATATTGAGTGCCTCGAGCAGTCCCTTGAATAATCTTGTAACGTCTCCTCCAATCCAACTCACTTTGCTTTTCAGGGTCTACAAATTGGACAAAATATTCAAGTCGCAGTTTCACATTGACATATATTATGCACAGTTTCCTTTATTGTGGTCGCCTATTAGTGAAGATGCCAAAAAGGAAAACACTGGAAGAGAAAAAAAAGCTAGCATAGAAAGCATAACATAGTTCAGAAATCCTACCAAAGAGAGTGTAGTCGAGACTTTTGTTGGGAACATATTCATAGACAAGTATCTTCTCTTCTCCTTGCAAGCAAAACCCGAGAAGCCTCACTAAATTTCTATGTTGGAGCTTGGCAACCACCACCACTTCATTCTTAAATTCTTCTCCACCTTGCCCAGAGCTTTTCGAGAGTCTCTTCACAGCTATTACTTGTCCACTCGGAAGAGTGCCCTAAATTTTTCCAAATATAACTGAATTACACATCCGAGAATCGATCTAACAAAAAAAGTGGGCTAGTTTCTTACCTTGAAAACCTCACCAAATCCACCCTCCCCCAGCTTGTTGTCCGCTGAGAAATTGTTTGTGGCGGCTTCAATCGTGCCGAAACCGAATTGCAAGGATTCCAAAGTGGTGATGTCATCTACATCTAGAAACCCAAAACAAACGCGTAAGATGAAATCATTCATTTAAAAAAAAGAGAGGAAAAAATGAGTATCTTTTTCGTGGATCCTTACTTTTTCCTTCCTTTGCAGAAGCCTTCTTCCTGGCTCTTCTACTCAAGAAACAAATTCCCACTATAAATAGAAGCACGGCGACAGAAATTGGAACCACAATCGCAACAATGGTCCCAGCTGAGATCCCACCGCCTCCTGCATCAATCCCAATCCAAAAAACATCAGAACAAATTCCACGAAAGCAATTACATATAATTCAACACAAACTTAATACAGTTACTTATGTGCTTCCAGACAAGACTATGAACGACTCTAAACCTAGAACTACTAAGAATAAGTGTACTCTGAGTGTGTGATACTTCTTTTTCCGTGTCTTCCTCTACATATACTCGAATCCTTTTCCTCTTGTCTGTATCTGAAATTGTTCTTGGCCAATTCTAATAATAAAGACTAATTACTCAGTATCAATTTGTGCTAACGTAAGAATCAATACTCTTCAATATAAGTATCGAGAATTGACCCCTTTCAATATCAGCATGAACTCGAACCATGATACTACAATATGCTTGATCAGAGAAGAACAATATTAATAGTGAGAGAGTGTTGCAATTGAAGTGTGAAGATTATACCTCGGGAATTACCGGAAGTTGGAGGAGGAAGTAGGGGCGGTGAGGGTGAAGGTGAAGGTGAAGGCGTGGCTGTGGCGCGGTAGAAAGGGTAGAGTTCGTACCTAACATTGCAGCTAGGATAGAGAACCCTTCCTCCCTGCTTTCCCTGGCAGCACCATGGAAGGTCTCCAATCACACCACTGAGACAATTTCTGCAGTCTCCTGGGGACAGATCGGGTGTGCACTGAGCCAAACAGTACAGAGTCTGAAACCCAGAAAAGTTGGCCTGATTCGTCGCGTATTTCTTCACACCCATGTGAAAGTTGGCAGCCTCATCCGCGGTTGTGTTAATGGTTGAGAAAAGCAGGGTCATGAAGGCTTCTGGGTTGGATATGTTGCCGGTGTTGAGGAGTCCGACACGCGGCCGAGTGGCCACCGTGGAGAAGAAAGAGATGTTCGAGTAGCGAACCGTGCACTCGTCGTACCATATGACGGCCTGTTTGGCCAGAGAGCAATCCGAGCGGAGACGTCGCGTTGCGTTCAACACGCACTGGTGACAAAGCGTAGAGGGCACGTCTCCCCTGCACATGAACAGTCCGTACACCCTGTCGGACGAGGATGTTCCGACAGTGTTGTTGGAGAATTCTGTGGAGGCGTTGGAAGATAGGGAAGTGAGGAGGGTGCCGAGGTTTAGTTGGTAGGCACTGTTGGCGGTGGTGTTGCCGCCTGAACAGTTATGGTACAGGTAGACGGGGTCGGAGTTCAGTTCCTGTGCTTTGCAAGTGTTGAAGTGGAGGAAGCTGAGAATGAACAACAGCAGCAGAAGCTTGAGGGAAGCCATGGATACGTCTGTAACCATTTCTCTCTCACCTCTCATCACTCGTTTTGCAGTTTGTGTTGAGTCTCCTTGACTTTTGGGAGATACTTGTGCCTCATGTTGAGAAGATATATATAGTAGATGTGATAATCTAACATGTGTATAGTACAAGAACATGATTGGAAACTGTTTTTCAAATTTACTATACTTTCACAGTTTATCCCTCAATGCTTTTACTTTTTTTGTCTTTCTTGAATGAACTACCATCCTCTACTTCCTTTACATTGGTATAGCTTTGATTTTGATGAATTAACTCAATATATCAAAAAACTTCAGTATTTGTTCTCCCTTTCAAAAGCTCTATTTTCCTTTTCTCGTCCTATTTCTCATTTATTTCACTTACATCATTTTGCACGTATTTTGTCACTTTGTTTTGTACCATGTTTCTTAAAAAAACAATGCAGCGTGCGAAAACAAGTATTAAAAAAGTAAAAGTGAAATTCATATAATCCATAAATTAGAAATATGGATGTTAGTGATACATGAAGCAGGTGGCAAGTCAATGAAGCAAGTCAAGCAAAGATATTATTTGAATGATTCAGTGTGAATATGGGACAAGGAAGAAAAGTCCAACACGTTTGATGGAAAATATGAGTAATGGGTGTCTAACATAAATGAGCGAAGACCCAAAGTCTCTGAGAGGATGCGTTTGTGTGGGGACTGCGATGAAAGGAACACTTGTTCATACACAAGTCAAGAAGTTGATAAACAGAAAACTGTTGTTAAGCATCAGAAGATGAAACATGACAAGTAGACCAAGTCTTCCCAATCAACCACTTCTGCATGATTGTTTCTCTAGGTTGAGTTTTACGCATAAATTTTAAATCCTTAAAGATTCAAGAACAAAAAAACATAAATCAATAGTGTCTAACTCTCCCTTAGTTGTCTGTCAATAAAAGTTGCAAAATCCTTACTATTGCACATAGGTTACTCATTGAATATGCACAGCCACATATTTTGGATGCAAATTAATATTGTTTAAATACAAGATAAGTTGGTTAATGTTGATTTTTCTCGGCAAGTGTACTGAATCAACTGTAATATAATACTTTTTAAAGTATGAATGTCGAACCCACAAGGAACAATTCTAATTAAGATGTTCTATTATATAACTCATTAAATATAGAAAATAATTTTGAGAACATGTTCATAATCAAATTAAAGATTTCATTAGTAACTCAGAGATTTAGGGTTTGATTCAACCAAAGACAAAACTAACTTATTAAATATAGAGAAAAATACTTGGGATTGAATTGCGTCTATCTCAATCATCTGTATTTTGGAATAATACAATTTATAATACTCAAAACTACTTATTTTTTATGCTTAATTTAAAGTCATTCACCTTGATTCCTCAAAGATGAAATTCATAACATAATTTCTCAAACACTGATTCCTCAGATATTTAACAAATCATCCAACTTTAGAAGCAGAATTATGATGCAATCAATAACCTGGAATCTATTCCTATCATTACAAGTTATCAAGTATTTTTGTCTATTTCAGATCCTTAAAGGTTTTAAGGATCAAAATTAAGACTCTATTGATCAGACAGAATCAAGCAATAAGCATAAAACGAAAATACCAAGAATAAGTAGAAAAGATAATATTATATATATATATATATATATCACCAAAAATACATTTGATCAAGGTAAATTACATTCAATCCCAAGTTAGAAAGAACTTAGCCACTCATGACAGTTCCTCCAATCTTCATTCTTGATCTGGATTGCATAAGAAGGGGCTGATCTGAGCACGTTCTTCTCCTAAGAACAGAGGTCTCCTTCTTCTTCTCTCACTAACTTCTCTCTAAAGATCCAATCATTTTCCACCACTTCCTTTTGAGTTGTGTTTCAAAATTTATATAATGAACTTTAGCTCAAACGAGCCAATTTAGCTTAAGCTAGATCTTTCGGTGCATTTTTAGCTTGAGCTAGCAATTCTAGCCTGGGCTAGATTAGTACTGCACCTTTAATCAACTCTGGACATATTTAGCTTGAGCTAAATCCTCTAGCTTGAGCTAAATCTTCTTGTGATCCAATTAAGTTTTTGCTTTCTTTCTTTCAATACCAGCTTGCATACATTCTTTCAATGCTTCATATTCATCCACAATTTACATAAAAATTGAGATTAAATTTCTTCATTTGTTTCTTGGTTCAAAATATATAAGCAGATTCAATAATTCTCAGATTAGGGTATTTTTTTTACATTATGCAACAATTAAGTTCCAAAGTGTTAAATTTTTTCAATCATAAAAACTACACATTGACACTTATTAGTTAATAGGTTATTTAAGCTTGTAAATGTGGAACAAAATAGCAACTCGACGAGTCTTTACTATGTCCCATACATTTCAAAAATTCCTGTCACCAAATATGTACATTTCACATTTTTCTGGGAGAAAACAATATAGCCTACCTGCATATATTACTTCTAGCTGAAAAATAAGCGACTAGAATACAGTTCAAAGTGTTCCAAGATTTCGAAGTACAGTCATGCGTACGACAAATAAGTAGGTGAATAATGATACATTCTAAAATCTCCAAGCAATGAAGCTTATCTAGGATCCATTTCGCTAATGGAAACATCGTTGATAGACATTAGTAATGATTTTGTCATAGACTGATCAAATTGCTGCCCTTTTGGCATGGTTGCATCTGTTCCACTGTGGATGAAAAATGCAGGCCGCTTAGGAGTTGGTAGAGTAACACTGTTACTAGCTAGCATAAGAACTATTGTTGCCATTGTAGGTCTGTATTCGGGATCTTCTTGGACACAGAGCAGACCAATATGGATGCTTCTGATGATTTTAATCTCATTGTAGGATTCTCTTAACATGGGGTCCATCAGTTCCAAGGGTGTTCCATCCTTCCAAAGTAGCCACGCCTGCAAAAAAGTTACATCAAGTATTTGTTTTTCACTAGAATACTCCATTTGAATGAATTAGCCCAAGGAAGCTAAATATCTGCTCTACTTACATAGCTCAGTAGATCCTCAGCACCATCTGTTTGATAGAAAGAGCTGTTCTTCTTGCCGCTTATGATCTCCATAAGGAGGACTCCAAAACTGTACACATCAGACTTAACAGAGAACTCTCCTTGCATTGCATATTCTGGAGCCATATAACCACTGTATATGTATAGAATATGGATTGAATAACCAACACAATCGTCAGCACAGAAAACAAAAGACAGAAATCTGGTCCAGTAAGGAAGATAGAAATCTGTACTTACTATGTCCCTACAATTCTGTCGGTGTTTCCTTGAGTTTGATCAACTCCAAATATTCTGAGATTTTTGGATTCATATCACTGTCTAACAATATATTACTTGCTTTAAGATCTCTATGTATAATTCTAAGTCTAGAATCTTCGTGAAGATATTGAATGCCTCGAGCAGTCCCTTGAATAATCTTGTAACGTCTCATCCAATCCAACTCACTTTGCTTTTCAGGGTCTACAAATTGGCCAAAGAGTGTCAAATAAAAGTGAAGTAATCTAGAAGCAACATTGCAACACTTTGAATGTGAAGTGAAGTTTATTGTGGTCGCCTATTAGTGAAGATGCCAAAAAGGAAAACACTGGAAGAGAAAAAAAAGCTAGCATATAAAGTATAACATAGTTCAGAAGGATTGTGAGATCCTACCAAAGAGAGTGTAGTCGAGACTTTTGTTGGGAACATATTCATAAACAAGTATCTTCTCTTCTCCTTGCAAGCAAAACCCGAGAAGCCTCACCAAGTTTCTATGTTGGAGCTTGGCAACCACCACCACTTCATTCTTAAATTCTTCTCCACCTTGCCCAGAGCTTTTCGAGAGTCTCTTGGCAGCTATTTCTTGTCCACTCGGAAGAGTGCCCTGAAATTTTCCAAATATAACTGAATTACACATCCGAGAATCGATCTAACAAAAAAAGTAGGCTAGTTTCTTACCTTGAAAACCTCACCAAATCCACCCTCCCCCAGCTTGTTGTCCGCTGAGAAACTGTTTGTGGCGGCTTCAATCGTGCCGAAACCGAATTGCAAGGATTCCACAGTAGAGATGCCATCTACGTCTAGAAACCCAAAACAAACGCGTAAGATGAAATCATTCATTTGAAAAAAGAGAGGAAAAAATGAGTATCTTTTTCGTGGATCCTTACTTTTTCCTTCCTTTACAGAACCCCGCTTCTTCCTGGCTCTTCTACTCAAGAAACAAATTCCCACTACACATAGAAGCACGGCGACCGAAATTGGAACCACAATCGCAACAATGGTCCCAGCTGAGATCCCACCGCCTCCTGCATCCATCCCAATCCCAAACATCAGAACAATGTTATCCCTGGAATCCCCTGTTGGGGTTGCCTTTTCCTATTCAAACACAACCAGAGAATATGCACTTTTGGGAGATGACTTCACAGCTAATGATGCTTACACTTTTCTGCACGTTCCTCACATCTACATCATATAGAACAAGGCAGATGAAGGTTTGGTTCGTCCATTCTGCAGTTTAGGATTTGTTCATTCTGCATGTGAAGGTTCTGATAATTGGTTCTGCCGGTGTTCTAGACTCATTGCAGAATCGGTTCAGTATCATCTCAGATTCAATGCATCATATGCTCTTTGGCAATTGAGATATGCTGGGTCAGTTCCTAGTTGGTTAATAACTGCTTGAAGTGCTAAGTTTGAGCCAATTCTGGCTGTTGGTTTGCTGTTTTCTGGTTATCTAGCTGCAGTATGATGCAGTTTCTAGTTCTGCAGCTATAGTTAGGGAAGTGCTGCTTATGTTGTCTGATTGCTCTAGCATTACAGCTGCTTTTGAAGCATCACAGATGCTTCTGGTTCTTGCTGTAATTTTGGTATGGTCTTGTGTATACGTGGAAGGAATGTATTACAAACATTAGCCTACATTGAGGACTTCATGTTACTTGTATACGTTCCCTTTATTTATTTATTTATTCTATGCTTTTGTTATAAACTTTAAATTTTGATCAGAGAAGAACAGTATTAATAGTGAGAGAGTGTTGCAATTGAAGTGTGAAGATTATACCTTGGGAATTAGCGGAAGTAAGAGGAAGTAGGGGCGGTGAGGGTGAAGGTGAAGGCGTGGGTGTGGCCTGGCGGTAGAAAGGGTAGAGTTCGTATCTAACATTGCAGCTAGGATAGAGAACCCTTCCTCCCTTCTTTCCATCACAGCACCAAGGAAGGTCTCCAATCACACGACTGAGACAACTTCTGCAGTCTCGCGGGGACAGATCGGGTGTGCACTGAGCCAAACAGTACAGAGACTGAAACCCAGAAATGGTTGTCTGCTTCGTCGCGTATTTCTTCACACCCATGGGAAAGTTGGCAGCCTCATCCGCGGTTGTGTTCATGGTTAAGAAAAGCCGGTTCATGAAGGTTTCTTGGTTGGATATGTTGCCGGTGTTGTATAGTGCGAGACGCGGCCGAGTGGCCACCGTGGAGAAGAAAGAGAGGTTGGAGTAGCGAACCGTGCACTCGTCGTACCATATGACGGCTTGTTTGGCCAGAGAGCACTCCGAGCGGAGACGTCGCGTTGCGTTCAACACGCACTGGTGACAAAGGGTAGAGGGCACGTCTCCCCTGCACATGAACAGTCCGTACACCCTGTCGGAGGAGGATGTTCCGACAGTGTTGTTGGAGAATTCTGTGGAGGCGTTGGAAGATAGGGAAGTGAGGAGGGTGCCGAGGTTTAGTTGGTAGGCACTGTTGGCGGTGGTGTTGCCGCCTGAACAGCTACGATACAGGTAGACGGGGTCGGAGTTCTGGTCTTGTGCTTTGCATGTGTTCAAGTGAAGGAAGCTGAGAATGAACAACAGCAGCATAAGCTTTAGGGAAGCCATGGATACGTGTTTAACCATCCCAGCACTCATCTTCTTTCTCGTCCTATTTACCATTTATTTCACTCACATCATTTTGCTCATATTCTGTCACTTTCTTTTGTACCATGTTTCTTACAGCGTGTGCAAACAAGTATTAAAAACGTAAAAGTGAAATTCATATTATCCATGAATTAGAAATTTGGATGTTAATGATACATGAAGCATGGCAAGTCAATAAAGCAAGTCAAGCAAAGATATTATTTTTCTGATTTAGTGTGAATGTGAGATAAGGAAGAAAGGTCCAACACGTTTGATGGAAAATATGAATTATGGTTGTCGAAAATAAATGAGCGATGACCCAAAGTCTCTGCGAGGATGCGTTGGTGTGGGGACTGCGATGAAAGGAACACTTGTTCATACACAAGTCAAGAAGTTGATAAACAGAATACTGTTGTTAAGCATCAGAAGATGAAACATGACATGACAAGTAGACCAAATTTCCCGTGTTGTTGGGTTAAATACAAAAGTGGGAAATCAGCGAGGTAAAATATCAGAAAATACAATCTCATTATCTGAAGGATTGGTTGTTGTAGATGGATCGAGATGAAGCACCTTACTCAAAGCAAAAGCGGGTTGTTTTGGTTGGGGAAGACCCATTGACTCACTTCCCAGGAGAAGCATCACAGTTGACATGGTGGGCCTATGTTCTGGATTTTCCTGCACGCAAAGAAGTCCAATGTGAATGCATCTTTCAACTTCAGTTGCAGGGCATGTTTCCAACACCACTGAATCCACAAACTCCAATGCTTTTCCTTCATTCCACACTCGCCATGCCTGCAAACAAAACAGAATTACATGTTTGTTCCAACCATTAATGTAAGTTACCACGAAAGTGTTTCACTTACATATGCCAGCAGTGTCGGGGCAAGTTCAGTTTGGTAAAAACCATTGCTTCTTTTTCCGCTGATGATTTCAAGCAAGACAACGCCAAAGCTGAACACATCGGATTTCACACTGAACAATCCTTCCATTGCATACTCTGGAGCCATATATCCACTGTTTTGTACATCAACATCGCGTTTGGGTTCATAGTTCAGTTCATGGAAAACAATCTTCAATCAAATATAGATTTTGTAGCATTTTTTTTCTTTTTAATGCTATGATTTTGGAAATAGCAGAAGAGGGGGTGATTCAATTAAGTTTCTAAAATATTAGTACAAATACAACAAATATAGATATGAAATTGACTTACTATGTTCCCACCACTCTTTTGGTGTTTGCAGCATTCTGGTTCTGAGAAAATATTCTGGCCATTCCAAAATCTGATATTTTGGCCAATAGTTCGTGATCTAACAAGACATTGTTGGGCTTTAAGTCTCTGTGAATGATCTTAAGGCGTGACTCCTCGTGGAGATAAAGCAGTCCTCTGGCTATGCCATTGATAATACCATTGTACGTCTTCCAATCAAGTTTTGAACGTTTTTCTGGATCTTAATAGTAAAGAACATGAGTCAGTCAAATGTTTCTTACTGTAACACAAAACCAATCAGCCACACATGTAGCAGGTGTATGAATCTAAACATGAGCAAAAGAACAAACCAAAGATAAGTTGATCAAGGCTTTTGTTTGACATGAATTCATATATGAGTAACTTTTCTTCTCCCTCCATGGCACAACCTAACAGCCTCACCAAATTCTTGTGTTGAAGTTTGGCAATCAACACAACTTCATTTTTAAATTCCTCTATGCCTTGCCAAGATTTCCTCGACAATCTTTTAACTGCTATTTCTTTACCATCTGGTAGAACACCCTGCAATTTTGATTCCAAAACCAAACACAATGAGAGGACTATCAACCATGCATGCCCTACAAATGAAAAATGATACTCTTACAACCTTTAGAGTTATATATAAATAGAGTTTTAGTGGTTTATGTATGTGACCTTGTACACTGCACCAAACCCTCCTTGTCCCAGCTTATTTGTATCAGAAAAGTCATCAGTAGCAACCTTAATGGAAGCTAAAGTCATGAACAACACTTCTTCAGAACTAATCAAGTCACCTTCTCGTGTGAGTGCTACATGCTTAGGTGTAGTCAGCTCTTCTAATAGCGTTCTTTCACTAATTTCTTCATCTGTTACAATTCACAAGTAAAAACGAAGCAATCAGAGTTCAAGCTGATTCTTAAATGGTTTTGTGATAGTTAAGAAAGGCCGTTTCTTCCTGCACCCTAACAAATGTATTCCTGCACCCATCATTTTAAAAATGACTTTTGGATTGCTTTTTTTTAAAATATTTTCCAGAAGACATTTTATTAATTTTGGATTTATCAATGAAATAAAAAAAATATGTTCTGAACAAGATATTTTGGAATGACTTTTTGTCTTTCTGATTTCTTGTTCTGAAAACACTCTTTGCTTACAAAACTCATATTCCAAAAACACTTTTTATTTACCAAACATCTATTATGGAATGGGCAATTTCGTTTCATATATAATAATTTATGTTGATTGTTGTTATTCGAATTTGAGACGTCAAACAGCATAGTGGAATCTAACATGAAAGTTTTTAAAAAAAAAAAAAAAAAAAAAATCTATTATGGAATCAACCAAAAACTCTGAAAAGGTAATTTCGATATTTTAAAGAATGTAGGGTGCACGAAGAAAGTCCTAACAAATTACACTTAGAAGGTACCTTTGTCTCTATTTGTCTTTCCTCGTAAGCATGCAATGCCCAACCCAATAAGAAGTGCTAATAAAAAAATCGACCCAAATATAATCAGCACAAACATCCAGGACTTCCATTTCCTTCCTTGTAAATTGAAAAAAAGTCCCTGTCAGTGCCTTTTTCACTGGATAGATGAAATCACACGATGCAACAATCTTCACCAATTATAATTAACTTAAATATTAATCTTGAAAAAACTTATTAGTTTTCACTTTCATAATTTTTTTTTGAATAATTCATGTCATTACTCAGCAATAACACAAGATGCATCTTATTATATATTCTAATAACTATTTGATATGACATTTTTTTACAGTACTATTTGATGTATCATGTGCGATTATATGCTATTGATCACATATCTAAATCTGTTTGAATACTAAGAACTCCAAAGAACGGTCACAAAATAAAAGTGAAATAAGTATGAATATAGAACATTATGTGACAAACAACGTGATGCTTTGCTCATTTGTGAAAAAGTTTTTAACTATAAATGTCACATCACCATTGATAATAACCATTTCTATTTTTTTTTTTATAATTTATAAGAATCAAAGCTAAAAAACGAAAGAATTAATCGAGATGATTTTGCAAGTGCATACAGAAGTAAGCAAAGCAATGAAACTGAATACTAGAATTGAACAATTTTCTGTGCAGTGAGCACAAGTTCTTTTTGAGAGATTCAAGAACCATACCTGTGGAAGTTGGGTAAACCAAGAGATATGCAGAAGAAGCATTGAAGAACTGAGACAATTGGAACCTGATATTGCAAGTACGACTAAGAATAATCCCACCTTCTCTGTGGGAGCAGCATGTAGTGATTTCTGTGAAGGCAGAACTCAAACAACTACTGCAGCCTTCGAGGGACATGTCCCTCGTACATTGGACCAACCCATAAATTGTCTTCTTCCCAGGATACTCAATTTCACCAGCCGCAAACATGTTCCTGACAAGATTGAAAGCAGCCTCGGATGAGAGATTGTTCATTAGAAAAGTCAAGTATTCCCTGAATCGAACAGGATCAGAGACATTCTTCTCCTCATCGTTCTGCTTCGGATACTTTCCAGTATAAGCCACCACATCAAAGCTCTGAAAGGAGTAGCGCACTTGGCAAAGGTTGAACCATATCATTGCATTTTCACTCCTGCAACTGTTCATTATCTCCTGGCTTGCTTTCTCAATGCATTCTCTGCAAACTGTGGAGTTGGTGATGTCCCCTCTGCACAGCGATTGTCCATACACCCTGTTTGGCTCTTGTCCTCTAGACGTGGTGTAGAAACCAGCCGTTGAAGCGTTGGTGGAGGAAAGCAACCCCAGAACAAGGTTGAGGTTGTCATGGAATGAACTGTTGAGGTTGTACAGAGGGAATTCACTGGAACTAGGACAGTAAATATCAAGAGGGTCTTCTCCAGAAACCCGATTGGGAGACGAGGTAAGTAGAAATACGATGAACAAAAGCAGAGCTGAAGGTGTGTGTTTGAGCATGGTCATGGATCACCTTTTGCACAAAAGACAACACACACAAACATGTTAACAGCAGGTTGATTAAGATTGATGAAGATTCAGCTCTCCCAAAAGGGTTAGAATTTTGGTTGTCGAAATGGGAAATGAATGGAAGTAATGATGAGCAATTAAGGCTATTGATAATGAAGTGGGAGATCATTCAAATGTTTAAAAATCTGATTATTATTGAGAGACTTTCTCTTTCGTTCAAATTGATTTCCTCTTATATGATTGTTTTTTTTATTCAAATTTGTGTTTTAAACTTATGATTTACCTAAATTCGATTTAGCGTGTTGATTATTGGTTTTGGAATCTCTTATTTTAAAATATTTTGGATGACAATTTAGCTTTGATTTTAACCTGTTGATTATGTTTTGGAATCTCTTATTTTAAAATATTTTGGATGAGTAGTTTGATTAGGATTTTATTCACTGATTATTTTAGTAAATTTAGAAGGATTTGATCACTTCTAAAATATTTATATTTATTTAATTTTTATTGTTGATAATATAAACTGGATCACAAGTAAATGGTATTAATTGTTATTTTTTTCATCCTCTTGATGTCATGCTTATTCTTCATTACTTGTGCTAGTTTTTCTGTATATTTTTTTCTTCTCTAATTAATTAATTTAATAAAATAGTCAACAATTTATATTTTATGCTTAGGTTTCAGTCTCACTCAAGGGACGGCATAATCCATCGTTAAGAACATTTCTTAACCTTTGCCTGGAAGTCCATTTTAATGATATATTAAAATTGAAATTGCTATTTATTTTAATGACAGTATGAATCTGCTAGTTAGCACCACTACTTAAAATAATTGAGCCTACTTAAAAAAACAATTATATATTTTTTAATATTTATACTTATTTTATTCATACTAGAGCATAAGCATACGTTACTATTACTATCTTACTAATGATGTCTTTAAAACGAGTTCTCACGGATTTCGAACTTCAAATTCAATTTATGGTTGTTCCTACACATGTTTAACTTAAATTTAGAATAGTAATAATATTTTTTAACAAATATCTTTCCACGAATAAATTCAACTTTGTAGGAATACCATTTTTGTCATTTTGGGAGGCTATTGTTTGAAAAGTTTGGGTAAAACGTTTTCCAAATCATAAAGTTTTATGTTTCTTATTAGAAGTTAAAAACTTATTATTTCTCAATACCTTCAAAGCATAAACAATATTTTTTGAGAAGTATAATAACACTCTCCAATATATAATAGTCAACATGCAATATCAGTTAGTCTCGATTTTATGATCACTAAGCAAAGTATAGTATAACTTGAAGATATACTATAGTTGATTCATACTATTGTAATTATTGTAATGAAATATTTTTTTATATTGATTTTTTTCTCTAAGTTTTAATGAGACACATTATTTAATAAAATATCTTTTCGGATCATTTTTTATAAGTCTTTTGAGAGTAAGTGATTATCATAGTAATCCAAAGTCATTTGAAAATAAGTTATCATCACATTGAATTACATTAGTATGAACTCGTTTAAAAATAAGCGATCATCATTTAATCCAAAGTTGTTTGAAAATAAATAACATCGAATCATAATACGAAAACGACCATCAAAATAATCTCAAGTTGTTTGAAAATAAATGACTATCACATAAGATCAAAGTAGTACAAGAAGACTTACAAGTAGTTTGAAAATAAACAACCATCTCATATGCTGAATATTTTAAAACACTCGTGATGAAGTAATTTGATAGATATTTAAACACCTATTTGCTAAATATGATTGCGAATTGAAAAGTCATGCTAAAATATAAGACAATCCAAACATTTCAAACACATCACATTAAACAATGAGACTCACATATCATATTTTAGGACAACGTGATAAAAAAATAGAAAAAACATTAGTCAAAAGAGAAAAATTTCAAAAGGGTAAAAAACTCATCATTAATACTAAAAATATCTCATTGATGCACATTAAAAAAAATATAGTATTATAATACATATCATATTTACTAATAACTCAAAACTACGAGGAAACAACCTCAAAATATGGTTGTGAAAATATAACATCAAAACTAGTTTTTTAAAGTTTAATACTAAAACTCATCACATGCATCTCATTCATAATGTAAAATCAAATCAAATCAGTTCTACGTATAATATTTATATATATATATATAATTATAATTATAATTAATTTAATAACAAATATTCAATTATCAATCATATTTTTAGAACATTTTTACTAAAACTAGTGTATGATAAATACCTACTCAATTATCTTTTTTACTTTTATAATTATATTTGGTATAAATTCTTACTAATTTAAACATTTGAGAATCTTTTCTAAACAAAATTTCGGTTAAACTTCATCAACAACTCGAAAATAAATCATTAAAAATATAAACTAGACTTTTTAAAGATACTACTTTTTCCATCTAGGAAAGAGATTTTCCTTAACAAGTATTATATTTTATAAGAAAACATTTTAGTTTTGAATCTTGAGTTAATGGATAGCAAAAGTCAAATTTTTTTAATAATCGGAGTTGGAGAAATTTGCAGAACTTGTAGTTATCCATTGTGGAATTTTTGTTTAAAAACCTCCACACTCTGACGTATCTCCTCTGAATTAGCACGATATTAATACGTTTGTAAAATCTCAACATGGCATTATTCCAAACAATGTTTATGGCATGCTATCCTGTAATTTCACAAAGAACTAATAATTTCAAATTGGGGTGATAAGCACAAAATAAATAAAAAATAATTAACTTTTATGACTACAACACTATAATAACACTTTTATTTTTTTAAGAAACCATAATAATAATAATAACACTTCTTACTGGTTTTTATTTCTTTCTATCTCTCCTTTTATTATATCTCATCATCAGTATATTTTCAATTAATTGTTTCTGTTTTATCTACATTTTAGGTTTGTTTATCCCTCAACTTCCACTACAAGAAAATAATTCAATAATAACTAAATTTAAAAACAAAAATAATTACTCTCATTCATTAAATTGGATATTATTTTAGAAACTAAAAAATTATTGGTATCTAAAGTTATTTTTACTATTAATAAAAATTTATAAAATAGTTTCTAAATTGGCATATAAATTAACTAGTATTATTATAAATTCTAAATGAACATAGAGACTAATTTAAAATTTAAAGTGATTAGTAACTAAAATCTTAATAACTACTGATTAAATATCAATTTAAAAATTATTTATAATTTTTTATTAATATTAAAAAATTACATTTAAATATTAATAATTAGTTTAATTAATAAAATGATCTTTAATTTAGTAAAATAACAACTAATTATTTTAGTTTTTATTTAGTAATTTTATAGGGTTAATGTTTTTCTCCAAACTATACATAATTATTAGAAAAGTATGTCTTGTGAATAATTAGGTTCACTATATTCACATATAAAAAATAGGAATTAACATATTATATATATATATATATATATATATATATATATATGTTACATTACATGTAAAAAGCTCCTAAAAGTATGGAACTTACATTGGTGATCTTGATCCATAGTCCATTAGTAGAGTGAACAGAAGAAGGAGGTTTTACTGGGGCAATATATCTGACATGGTTAAGAAATTGAGTGAGCATTCCTGGGAATCTGGGTCATTAGAATTGAATCTTCCTACAGAGAAAGGTGGTTTTTCTGGATGGGCAAGTGTAGCTGTTTCATTCTTCAGCATCATCACAACAGAAGACATGGTTGGCCTATCATATGCATCCTCTTGAACACATAGCAGTCCAATCTGCATGTATCTCAGAAACTCATCTCCAGGGCATGAATCACACAACAATGGATCACTTAGTTCTATCACCTTTCCCTCATTCCACACACTCCACGCCTGCAATGTAAATTCACAACAACTAATTCAACAAATAATACTCATATAAGGATTGGATCACTCCTGAAATGATTCATATTAATTCTTAGTAACAAGTTCAGAATCTCACACATAGTCACATACATATGATAGAAGGCTAGAAGTGGTTTTAGAGTGATAGCAACCCGCGTTACGTTTCCCTGTAATGATCTCAAGCAATAGCACACCAAACCCAAACACATCAGATTTTATGGAATATAGTCCCGCCATTGCATACTCTGGAGCCATGTACCCACTGCAATTTCCAAATTCAACTGTTGTTAAGCAAGTGATTATACATAAAGGAGAAACGTTGATGCTGGAAAAAGTTTCTTACTATGTGCCAACTATTGTAGCAGTGTTAGCTTCACCTTCATTTCCTGAAAATATCCTTGCCATTCCAAAGTCTGAGATCTTTGCGTTCATGTTATGGTCCAACAACACATTACTTGCTTTTAGGTCTCTATGAATCACTTTCAGTCGAGAATCTTCGTGAAGATAAAGTATCCCCCTTGCTATTCCATTTATGATATTCAGGCGTTTGCTCCAATCTAGTCGTGCACGTTTCTTTGGATCTATCCATGTTCCAACCATCCAATCAAAATGTAAATATGCAGTAAAATGAATGCTACAATACAATCAATCATTTTCTATTTTGTGGTTTGCACATTCTGAAGTATGTTTGTATATCAGGTGTTAGACAAGTTGATTTTCACTATCGTCTGTATGAGAATTAAGACATTCTTTAAGTATTGTATAAGGATTAGAATAGACGTAAAATTGTTTTATTTTATTTTATTTATTTTTTACTGATAAGAAAAAAGTCTACTATAATTGCTTTGCTTCTCCTTGGAAAGAGGGAACAAAATATACTTACCAAAGAGTACGACATCAAGACTACCATTGGGTAAAAACTCATACACAAGAAGCTTCTCCTCTCCATCTACACAAAATCCAAGAAGCTTTACAAGATTTTTGTGTTGAAGTTTCATTATCAGAAGAACCTCGTTTATGAATTCCTCTGAGCCTTGTTCTGAGCAAGCTGACAACCTCTTCACTGCTACTTCTTGGCCATCACAAAGTTTCCCCTAACAAAAAACATAAAAAGATCTGTCTGAATTTTTCTATGATAGATTTAATATTCAAGCTTGAAGGAATGAACATTGTATCACCTTGAATTCTATTTACCTTGTAAACAGGGCCAAATCCCCCTTGTCCAAGCTTATTCAAATCAGAAAAGTTATTGGTAGCCACTCGAAGAGATCTAAGACTGATCTTATGATTGTCTATTTCATTCTTACCTAAAGACAATAACCAAATGAGTTATGAGATGAAAACTCATTTGTGTGTTGTTTTTTGCTTATAAAAGAAAAGAAAACAATTTACAAGCTCAACATACTTTCGTATTACAACTTACCATGTCGATGTCTTTTATTCCTGACAAGGTACAATCCGAAAATGAAAAATACCATGATCAAGCCTACCACAACTGTAATTCCTGCAATCATCCATATTTTGCTTGATTTATCTGCATAAAGAATCAATCCAATGCTGATTTAATTTGCTACAGTTTATAATAGAGTAATGATATATTCACAACTCACATTTTTTTATACAATTGTTATATCTAAACTCATCACATCAAACAGGTTTGTAAAACATTATTTCCCTTCGTAATATGCTTAAGACCAATGTTAAAACTAGAGAGTGACTTGAATTGCTTACTTTTGCTTTCTTTTTTGGCAGTTGAAGAATCTGTTGGTCCTGTTGCACCATCATAGAAGGCATAAAGCTCATACCTTAAATAACAGCTACGGCTCAGAACTCTTCCCCCGATGGAGGCATAGCAACAACTTGGTATATCTCCAATGGCACTTTGTAGGCACCTACTACAATCATCTGCAGTTAAATCTCTGGTGCACTGGACTAAGGCAAATATTGTTTCCTCTTCAAAGGGAACATCCCCAGTAGCATACATGTTAGCAGAAACATCAAAAGATGCTACCTTAGTAAGATTCCTCAGTGTCTCATTCACAGAAGACTCAAACTTCTCTGTCTCTGAAGTATTCTGTACATTGTCCAAGCCAATGTTCCCCGTGACATTTAACATACCCAGGAAATTGTTGTTGGAATAACGCAACTGACATGACTCTTCCCACACAACTGCTTCTTTTGTTTGAGGACACAGTTTGAGAATTTCCTCTGTTACTGTGGTGATGCATTTCTGACAAGATTCATTCGAAATATAATCAAGGCACATGAAGAGGCCATAAACTCTGTCAGGGAAAACCCCATAAGAAGTATTATAGAATTTGGAGTCTGAAGCATTGGAGGATAAAGATGAAAGCAGGTTGTTCAAATTGTTTTCAAAGGAAGTGCCGTTTCCATAGCTGCCGCTTGAAGAACAAATTTTATACGGAGGATCGCCAAATACAACATCCGAAAATAAAGCAAAAGTGCAAAGAAGCAGCAATTGAATGGATTTGGAATGCATTGGAGATCGAATGAGTTCTTCCCTTCTCATTGCCGATGATAATTTAGAAGTTCTTCTGTGCAGTTAAAGAGGTTACAATTTCTCAGAAGCTCCCAAGAAGGTGATTTATTCAAACTCATTCAAGTCAAAATAACTAACGAACGATGTCACAAACCTATGAGAAACCTGAGGTTCAGACATTAATACACGTATCGACTACACTTGTAATACATGTATAATACGTATTTAATTTAAAAAATATTTATTAAATTTATAATAAATTTAACATAATTTTAATATAATTTAAATTTAATTTATATAATATATAGATTTGTGTTTTTATTCTACATTATATCAATTATACCTATCTTCATATTCTTTTTATTCCGTATTATACTCACAAGTTTGGAATTCAAACAAATTATAATTTACAATTCCGGAAAACGCTTCTGCTTGTACGTTGGATTGCAGTATTTGTGTTTGAATATTGTTCTACGTCAGCAAGAAAATTAAGATATTCAGAGTTGACGAAATGAAACCTCAACAACTTTTGTTTTGACCTATGTATAAGATTCAATCAATTTGTCAGATAATGACGCTAATACAAAATTAAATAATACGTATTTCCTTTGTTTCTTCCCTGTCAGTATATTATATACATAAATTACGAGAAAAAAAAGAACATCTTTCCTCATGCAGCTTCTTGTATATATTTTGCATTATTATTGTTGTAACCTTTTTCTATCTTATTTTTAAAGGCGAAGGCCAATCAAGTAATTTAATTTCATAATAAAAAATAAAGATAATTAAGTTACCAAAGAGAATTTCTCAAACTTTATACAAAGCTTAGTAACTTATCTCTTCCAATTCTAACTTCTGCTAAAATAATATATTTTTGGCAAATTCTCTACGCACCTCTGTATATTCTTCCTACACCTTCACCTTTATACATTCTTCTTACACATACCATAACTTTCTAAGTATATGTTAAGATTTTTCGTTTGTTTTTTTTTATTAAATTGTAAAATTCGTAATAGCTTCTTATTACAATATATTATACAATTTAAAAGATATTTTTAAATATAAAAATACCTTTAAATTTGTACAATTTATAATATATTTAAAATTATATTTCAGATAATACACTTTTGGAAGGTATAAAAATATGTGTAGAATTCGTAATACATATTATGATAAAGAGTGTTAGGGATGGTAAAGGTGTGAATAGTAAAAATAACATTTTCTACAAAATATATTTTTTAAGGAGTAAATGGTTTTTTCATCTAACCTATGAAGTGCAGAAGACGTTACGGAGGTGTGGACTATTTCTTCCTGCACCTCCATATCTTCTTCTGCCACCTCCATACACAACATGAAAATACACTTTTATTCTTCTTGTGTCACCTCCATATAATAGTTTTCGGATTATTTAATCCAGAAACTCATTTGAAAAAAGACTTCCAGATTACATAATCCAGAAACTAAATAAGACTTCCGGATTATGTAATCCGGAAAGTGATCATGCATCTGAAAATAGACTTCTGGATTATGTAATCTGGAAGCTAATTATAAGTTTGAAAAATGACTTCCGAATTATGTAATCCGGAAGCTAATTATAAGTTTGAAAAATGACTTCCGAATTATGTAATCCGGAATATTATAAAGGAGTATTTTTGGAATTTCGAAAATTTATGGAGGTGAGAGAAGAAAGTATGAAGGTGCAGGAAGGAACAGTCGGAGGTGTGAAGAAGCTATAGAGGTATAGTGGCCCACTGAATCCCAAATTGGATCACTCGTATATTTGAAGCCCCAAATTGGTCGGAGCTCCGATCCACTTTGTAACGAACACTTGTTCTGGTTGTTGTTTCGTACCAGACCAAGTGATTCGTGCGATGACTATGGCTGGAAGGAGATTACTCGCCTTTGCTTGTTCCTCTTCAACCCCCTTTTCTCAAACTCAATCAAAATCTAAACTTCCACTGTATTTTCTCTCCTCCTCGTCATTTCTCCGCTTTTTCTGCTTCTCCAGGTGAATGATCATTCCGTATATTTCTTAATATATCTTCTGTTTCATCTTTTCGATAATTGATTCTATTTTACCTTGTCTTGTGTTTCAAGATCAGAGGATGCTACTTTTAGTGATAAATTTCATAAGTGGAATAATGGTGGTGGCACTTTCCACGAGTCAGCTTGTATTGACTCCACAGCACTTGTAGAGGTTGGCGCTGTAGTTCATTCAGAATCTGTTGTTGGTCCAAATGTTCGTATAGGTTCTGGAACTATTGTTGGGCCTTCTGTTACCGTTGCTCATTCAACAAAGATAGGGTATGCGTTCCTTTCTCTGTGTCACAAACTTATGCAACTTTGTCCCAACAGTATCATTGTTTGATAATCGTGTCGTTTTCGCTTTAAACTCTTTATTAGCTTGGTTGCTTCTCTTAAGTATTGCTTTTAGCCTTTAATTTGTAATAGACTTGGATGCTTGTTTAGCTATTACTTGGTAGGTTTGCACTCTGCACTGGAAGCATATGTTTGTATGGTGTTATAGAAGGTAGAAGCTGAGTGTGAAAAGTACCAATATGATGCTACTATATAGGTTTGAGGTATAAAGTATAAACTGCTTTCATTGTTTTCTGACTTGTAATATCATGATTTGAAATAATTGGTTAAGGTTATATGCTTATAACTTAAATTGGAGGATGTTCTCTTCCTTCATCGAGGCTTATGTGCGTGCTTACGTGTTATCACTTGTTTATATGGATTTTTAAATCGCACTTATGTTAGTCATATCTGATGCAAAATAATTTGTATTTGTAATGTTGATGTGGTTTTGATCCTTCTATACTTTTCCAGGTATAATGTCGCACTTAGTAATTGCTGTATTGGTGATTCATGTGTAATCCACAATGGCGTCAGCATTGGTCAAGATGGTAAAGCTGGATTCTTAGTCTCCTTGTCTGTGCACTTGAAGAAAGAATAACAGTCCTAGTACGAACCATGCCGCATTGCGAGAAACAATTATAATATGTGTAGTTCAGAGATATTTTACCTTTTTCCCCGGATGATGCTTAGTTTTGAATAGCTGATACATGCATATTTTAAGTAAACTAATTTAATGTGGGACATTTCTTTCGTAAGATCAGTTTATATGTGATGATATTGATGTATTTGACATGTAGGATTTGGATTTTATGTGGATGATGAGGGTAATATGATAAAAAAGCCTCAGGTTGGTTGCATGTCTATCTTATTGCAAATTGATTTTAAATTCTGTATGCTGACTAGTGTTTTCTAAAACTATATTCTTCCATATTTAGCATTTACCTTGCTTAGTTTGACCTAGACGTATTAATTAATTTGATTTTTTGTTGCTAAATCTGTCAGACATTGAATGTAATAATAGGGAACAATGTCGAAATTGGTTCAAATACATGCATTGACAGAGGCAGGTTAGTGATTTAACGATTTTATTTTTTGCTTAATCATGTGTAAATGTGTTCTGGTTTTTTTACTTGCTTTATTTCAAATTTTACCCACTCTTTGTTTATGCAGCTGGAGAGATACAGTTATTGGAGACAATTCAAAGATAGATAATTTAGTTCAGGTTAGCATTTAGGTTTTTCATAATTATTAACTGAACGAACTAGAATTTCTCTTTTGTTTTGATTGGTTCTGCAGATTGGCCATAATGTAGTAATTGGGACGAATTGTTTGCTTTGTGGACAAGTTGGGATTGCAGGTTCAGCAACGTATGTTATCTTCATTCATTTGTGGTTAAATTAATTTTCTATTGGAATTACATTTCTAGATGAGGCTTTTGAATTTATTCTGAGTTGCAAATCTGGTACTCTGGTGTGTTCAGCATAGGAGATTATGTGACTATGGGAGGAAGGGTAGCAGTGCGAGATCATGTATCCATCGTATCAAAGGTATGTATTTGTTTCCTGATCTTACTAGGCTAACCTCTCAGCCTCGGTGCATTGAGGATGGCTAGTGATTAGTTATTAGTGAATGAATACATGGACATCAACTAGATAGGTTTAGGAAAGTGGTAGAGTAAAAGTCTTCAAAGACAATGGGAATAGATACAATTCAAGTTGGTTATCTGAACTTTTATATCCTGTTCTTTCATCTGAGTATTCTATGAGGAGCATAATTTGCAACTTCATGGTACTCACTGCTCAGTGCAACCTGTAATTCTTTGATTCTTTGCTTTCCTAAGCCTCCATTTGGTAGCGCTGATGTGAGAAGGGGAAAGGAAAGGAGTGGAAATCGGGTGGTTGGGTTGGAGTGATGTTTGAAAGAAAGAGGACAAAGAAGGGGATGGTTCCCATTGCCACCTTTCCCATGAATGAAAGTTGGCCACCCAGACTAACATAATCGATTATTTTTTTAATTCTTTTGTTTTTGTTATTATAAGAATAATAAGAAGAAGAAATAATTAAAAATAATAGTATAAGTAATACATAATAAATAATCCATAAAATTAATCGTAGATAAAATTATTTTTCTTTCCACTCATTTATTTTCAACCAAATAATGTTTTGTTCTACTCGTTTCGTTTCTATCTCTCTCTTTTTCATTCCTTCTATTTTTTTCTTCCATACAAAGGGATGATAAATATATATTAATCAACTATTTGACTGCAATAAATATAAACTCAGTTGCTGTTGTACTGTTTTTACTTTTGGGAAATTGGGAGCTCAGGGTTTAGTAGAAATATCTGATTACACAGCATTTGCAGGTTCGGCTTGCTGCAGCAAGTTTTGTCACCAAGGACATCAAAGAGCCTGGGGACTACGGTGGCTTTCCAGCTGTAATGATTTAATACGCATTACTGAAGTTTACAATATGGTATGCATATTTCTTGTTCGGTATATATACAAATTACCTCTTTTGCTACCTTACAGGTCTCAATTCACCAATGGCGTAGACAAGTTGCCAGTAGATGTCAAACTCGGGTGAGGAGTCCTTAAAGTCAGAAAATGATATTTTGATATGTAGTTGGTGGAGTTTGAATACTCTCCTCAGGAAGAACTTTTGGTGCTGTGATTTCTGATAGATTATTGTTCACTTGGAGAACTGAAAGATTACTTAAAATAAATACTGAAACCAATATGTAGTTTCATTCAACACACCATTACATGAATACATATTACAAGAGATTTAAAAATGTACAGGTACCTAATTCTTTGTTTTCTGCCCAGTATACTACAGATACTATGATCTAGAGAAAACCTTACTTCTACTGAACCACATCAATCCCAAACCCATCATCAGATACTAAACTTGTTCTTGTTTCTGCTTACACCCGCAGTGGAAGCAAGAATCTTGTAGGTGTTGTAGAATCAATGCCAAATTTTGGACCTTCCTAATTTGTTGGAATTGCGGTGAAGTGGGTACTTTTTATTCTTACCTGAGAGCTTTCCGTTTGATTCAATTGGTAGAATACCTTTGAGGTGTAACCCGTGGAACTGGCTCTTTATTCCCCATGTCTTGTATCGATATCTTGTCATCAAAGCCACTTTTAACTCTGTGGTTGCATTTGAGATAGCATTCATGAGAGGCTTCATTGGTCGAGGTTTGGCATTAACAGTGTTAGATACATCCTTTGTGTTGCTACCTTCTTGATGGAAAGCACCTATAGTTGTCTGCCCCACCTCATCCTCTTGCTCCCCATATAAGAAACTTAATACTGTGTCATCATAGTAAATGCTCGAGTCCTTGTTGGAGTTTTCGACTTCAAGACTGTAAGAGATGGTACCATTTCCATTTGAATTGGAGGGCTGCTCCACCGAGATGGACACAATGGAGTAGGAGGGACTCTTGGGTCGTAAGGCCAGCCACAGGCACAGAACAACAAGGCCTAACAGGCCCATCACTTTTAAAAGCCATATGTAGAAACTCTGGTATTTACACTTCCTTGAGAAAAATGTCTGCATGTTAATTTTCATCAGAGAGTGGTGAATGGTGCAGCAGGTTCTTGTCGTTAAAGAATGTCAAAGGGTTGGCATGTTCTGCTGAAGTATGAATGAGGGAAGAATATATGCATTTCTTAAGCATGAGCAATACGTCCCAGGGAGAAATTGCAAGCTTCAGATGCTCCAACCTTCATATAGAAAGAATATTATGTTGTTCTGAACACCCTTTATCTACTGAATGTGTCCGAATCAAAAGAGAGGAATATAGTTTTGTGTGTTCTGTGTGGATTATAGTTTTTTCACTAGTTCCAATTACTGTTATCGACACGCAAAGTATGATATAATACTTGGAAAATGAATGTTCTGAGAACCCTTGTATACAACTTTTTTTTTATGACTTTTGATGTGACGTGTTTATATATAAATATATATAATAAAAAGTAAATTTGTAATTAAATAATATAAAAAAAATATTAAAATAATAATATTAAAAGTTGGTTGTATAAAAATTTGAATTGTGAATATATCATTACTCATACTACTACAATATTGAATCATGTGTAATAGTAAAAGATAAAATATAGGTAATCAATTATGAAAAATAACTTTTTAACATGTAATAACATAATAATAGTAATGATATTTATATTTTATTCACAATTAGCACATTTTTCACGTATTAATAGGAATTTTCTTCTCACTTACTTTTACGAAACTACACAATTCCTATTTTACAAGAAAAATATTCATCTTGATGCTCTTAAGATGTTGAACAGTGTTAATCGTGATTTTATATGATAAATGATTTATATTGTGCATAAAAAGTTGTATTTTTATTTATTATTTATTATTTTCACTTCTATTTCTAAGTTATTTATGTTTTATCAAATGAATTGTTAAGGTAATGTCATTCTTGTATCTATATATTTATACCTATATATAAAGGGATTCCCTCTTTAACTGCTCTCAAATTTTTTCCTATTTTATCCTTAGATTAATATTTGATTTTATTTCACTATTTTGGTTATTGAGTCATTTCTATTTTTAAAAATATTTGAAATAGATTATCGGTTTTGAATTGAAAGATATGATTTATTTTGAAATTATGAGAGAGAAACAAATATTAGGAAACGTGAGTAATGGCCAAAGTAGTGACAACAATTTTGAAATGTAACATCTTCTTTTTAACTTCTTTCATAAATATTTTAACTCTCCACTTCTTAGATTAACCTCCATGATTCCCCTTTAACTATTAACTCCTTATTTTAAGTACTTTAATAGTGCTCCCCCTTTAACTCCTTATTTTAAGTCACTAACACCCAACCTTCTCAGAAGAAATTATTACTTTTACTTTTGGAGAATAAGAAGAAGGTGAAAGAAAGAGAAGTGTTCTTCTATATGTTCCTTCTTTTTGTTAGTATGTTTCCTCTTAACGGAGAGTGACGAAGACGAAGAATGGTTCCGATGGAATTATTGGAAAGAAGGCTTAACATATGTAATTTAGAGGTACCATCACTGAGTCAGACACCTAAATGAAAGGGAGACAGACGCAACTCTATGGCTCGATCATTGGTGCACGCTACTCCTCTCCAATCGGGGCACGCTACTGCCGCTTACTAATGCCATAACAACTCCCCTTTCTATTTTTTTTTGTTTCGATTCGTTCTTTTATAATAATTTATTATTTACCTCTTTGTCTCCTCTTACCTTTATATCTTCTTTTTTTCGGTTCATTCTTCTATAATAATGTTCTTTTATAATAATTTATTATTTACATCTTTGTCTCCCCTTCCCTTTCTATCCTTTTTTTTGGTTCGTTCTTCTATAATAATGTTCTTCTATAATAATTTATTATTTACGTCTCTCTCTTCTTTTCCTTTTCTATCTTTTTTTCTTTTGTTTCTTCTATAATAATTTATTATTTAGTCTCTCTCTCCTCTTCCATTTTTATCTTTTTTTGTTTGTTCTTTTATAATAATTTATTATTTACGTCTCTCTCCTTTTCCGTAACTATATCAACCTTTTTTAAAAATACCATTATCTTTGAGTTGATCTGAGTTCTAATGGGATCATTCATTTTTTAAATTGTTTTTGTTCAATATTTCTGTAATATAAAAATGTGTATATTTAATTGTTGTGTAATAACAGAAACGTTAGTAGATTTTAATTTTTTTAAAACAAAAAAAATTAACAAAATAAAATAAAATCAATAGATACAAGTTTATTATTTGTTTTTTTAATTTTTTTTATTCCCTGTTAGTTTGAGATTTTATAGAAAAAGGGTGCTGATTATTAAAGTAGTGTTAAAAAGGGTGTTGATTATTAATGTTTTAAAATAAATAATTAATATTATTTTGAAAAAATTAATATATTTTGATGTATCATTTGGAAGTAAAATATTTTATTTGTTCTCACTTAATGGAGAGATTGATACGGTAATTTTATTTTTTGTTATCACCTAGCATGAGAGTGTAGAGAGTTGAGAGATTGGTGCCTTTCATTAGGAAAAAGTGGAGAGAAAGGGGTGAAATGTGGATTTATGGACGGTTACTCTTTTTTTAGGCAAAAAGAGTGATATATAAAAAAACTGTGAAAGAGAAATAATATAAAAACATATGTCTCCAAAATCCTCCAAAATCTTAATTTTGAGATTCTGAAAGAGTGATATATAAGAGAACTGTGAGAGAGAAATAATATAAAAACATGTTAATGTCTCCAAAATCCTAATTTTGAGATTCTGAAACTGTATTGTTGTTCTTCTGTCTCCTCAATATTATCCTAATGTTGAGATTCTGAAATTGTGTATTGCTAATTTTTTTCATATTTTATCTCTTTTATTTATCTTATTTTAAACATATTTAATTAAAAATAAATATAAATATAAATAATAAAAAATTAATATAAATAATAATATATTATTTAATTTGATTAAATTTTATATTTAATTATATAAAAAAAATTTAAAAAATGTGGATACACAGGGCTCTTGCGCCTGTGTGTCCGCTAGTAATTTATAATGAGAATGGTAATTAGGTACGAGCTTAGTTATTTGTATTCACATAAATTGTTTCTCCGGATATTGACGAGTATTTGCTTGTTAAATATAAATTTAAAAAGAGTGAGAAAATTAAATAATTTACGTCATATATTTATATTATAAACAAATAGTTTTGAAATATATGTTTGTACTAAAATAAGTTAATGCTACTTGTGATAGAATTGTGAAAATAGATTTCATTTTATTAACTCTTGAGTTCTGAAAATTTCAAGTTGCTTGAACTTATTTTTTTTTATAACCTAAATTTTTACTGACCCAAAACGGACCAATTTGTGATTTAGAATTTATTTATTTGTTTATTTATTATTATTTTATCATTATTATTGTGATCTATAATTAGCAAATTATAAACTTAATATTACATAAATTGTTAAAACATATTTAAGGTTAATATTTTATGCATACTGATATATTTTTTAATTTCTAACACTTATTTATTATTAAAATTAATACATTTTATGTTTATCATTCTACTCTTTTTCTTGCAATACAAATAACATTCAATATGTATTTTTTGATCTTATTCTATAGTAATTAAAACATTTTTATCAAGTTGTTGTGTAAAATAATAATGTGAATATAATACGATTTAAAATATAAAAGTTTATGTAAATTATAAAATATACGATTTAAAAATTATCAATAAAAAAACCTTGTATCGTAACATAAATGATCGCAACTCTAAAATATAATTATATAATTTAAAACATTGCTAATTATAATTTTTTTAAGTATATATAATTTATATTTTATTATATATTCAAATATATAAAATAAATACATTGCATTGAGGAGAATACTTGTAAAGTTTACTCTTATATTATAAATTAGTATTTTAATATTGTATTATATTTCTTTAAGAAGATATTGAAATTTTATTTAAATATTTATTAAAAATGAGATATATAAGGAAGAATATAAATTATTTTATACATACATGTGTGTGTATGAATGATGGTTGACCAAATTTGGGAATAAAACAAGTTGAATTTCATTAACTTGAATATATGTCATTTTCTTTGGATAAGGTCTATGGAACCAAGTCATCAACATCCTCATAGTATATAATAATTACTCACCTTTTATAATTATTACATTATAAGTAATGAATGATAAATAATAAATTTTAGATTATTAACATTGTGTGTTATTAAACAAAATCAACTTAAAGTTAGGATTAATTTAAACAATAAGAAATTGGTAATTCATTAAATGGCATGGCAGTTCAAAACTTCAAAGAAAAACAGAGAACCAAAAGATGCCTCAAACCAAACCCATTATCATAGCTCTCTCATGCTCTCTCTGTTTCTCTTTCATTCCACACATTTCTTTCTCCATTTCAACATACACTTCTAAGCACAACACACACTTTTTATAACTCACTTTCTTATTTCTCTCTCTCTGCCCTTTTTATCATCTTTTCACTCCTCTATTCATCTCACTTCCATCAAATAAAAAGATTCACTCTTTCAGAGAAATCCAGAAGAAGAACAGCACCCTACGTTAATATCTGTAAGTGGGTTTTCTTTTCTTTGTTGATTAATTATTGGGTGTTTGATTTTCCTAACCAATGGAATGGGATAACTGAGTGCAGAGTTATGGTTCACGGGTGTTTGATTTTCCTCTAATTGGTGTTTATTCTGCACTCTCTGTTATTTTATTATTATACTTTTGACACCAATCTCCAAATCTCTGCTCAAGAACATACATACTCCTTCAATTTTGCTTTTTCTTTTCTTCCTTCTCTTAGGAAACTGATTGAGATGGCGGAAATCCCGAAGTTGGTACGGTTTACTTCTTCTCTGTTCAATTTTATTCAATTGTAATTGTTCTATTTTACTAGTTTTGCATTATGTTTCCCAGGATTTGTCATCATCCTGTTCTGAGGCTTTGAATTCGGAAGAAAAAAACAGAGGAAGCGTGATTTTATCTTCGGATCACGTAAACGCATTTGAGTACAGTGCCGAGAAAGACGATAGCTTTGTGATTGATATTGATGCCTTTTCTTCCGCGAACCACAAAGATCCCACCAATGCAAATTCGAGAATTACGGTATCTCTCTTCTCTCAAAAAACAACTTTATTTCTTCAACCTTAGCATAACATTTATGCTTGCAAAACAGGGGCACTCTGTTTCTTGTTCTAATGTATAATAGGTAATTTAAAGCCAGAAAGATTATTTGTGCATTTTTTTGGAACACTAGGTTTCGTAATAATAAATGGTGGCATTATTAGCAATTGAAGAGAGAGGGAAAAAGAATAAGAACACGCTATCAATGACTCATTAAACTTTTGCGGCCATTGGATGAATGTCTCTTTCCACCATTATTTATCTTTTAGCTATAATTTTCAACCTTACTTATTTATTCCTTGTAATTAGGGTAGGCTATTTAATTTAACCATTTCCACTTTCTTCTGACCTATATGCTTTGTTTATTTGCATCACCATTTATAAAGGAAAGGGTCCAATCAAAACCAATCTTAATATTATTATTTTAATCATTTTCATAAAATTTAATTACAAATTTATTCTTTATTATATATATTTATTTCTAAATTTATCTATACAAAACTTTTAAGGATTGTCAAACTATATTTTTCTTAAATTTAATCAGTTTAAAAACTTTTTTTCTATTCCTTACATACTTTTTACTCTATCGAGGAACTCAACAATCTTAGTCTATTATTTTCTAACTTTCTTTATTTTTGTCTTTTTATTTTTCTATTTTTTTTATAGCCAAGCATAATTCTTAAGGATCTGACTAGTAAATGTTTTATGAGAAAAATAATGCTGAAATTATTGAAAACTATCGTAGAAGTCTATCAATAATATTTTTTTTTACATTCATACCTTTAATTAGAATCTGAGATATGAGTTAGTATATACCTTCTTAGAATCCAAAAGTAAAAAGTATTTCATTAAAATACTTTTTTCATGGAATAAATACTTTTTTTCAAGAGAACATCTTCATTTTTAAGTAAACATCCTTGGCCCATTTCTTAATTATTTTAACAAAACCAGTATTAAAGACAAATCTTATAAATATTAAACAAGAATTACCAAAAACACTTCCTTCACTCTCATTCATTCAGTCCCATATCAAAGGCATGGAAAATAAGGGAGTCCCAATTAAAATACTTCCATTCAAATCTCTGTTTTCGCATGCCATGTAACCAAAAGAAATATAAACATGGAACAATTTAGCTTTCTTTGTGTGAGTATTAGTTTAATGAGGTATCCTACTAATTTGGAAGGTTTTGTGATGATTAATGTTGGAAATTCCACATCTACTATGATTAGAAATGAACACATTTCACATTTCATTATATAAGTGGGTGTAAACTTCAGATTTTATGAGGTTAAGTTAGGCTTAAAGTCCATTTTTTAACATGATATCAGAGTCATTTTTGAATCCATTTTAACAAGAATTTGTTAAATTTATCAGGTCACCTGGGTCGTCTTCTAATCTAAGATTAGATCATTTCTAAAGTGGTTCTTATTTATATTATTTTTTGATAAAAAATTATACCTATGTCTCTTGAAAATCAGTTCTTAATGGTTCTTTTGGATTTAAATGATGACGGTTTTAGTTTTAAATTTAGTTGATTTTAATATTTGATTGTTTGAACTCTTAAAAAATAGCAGAAGAGTCTTTCGAGGAAGGGATCCCTGCGTTTGGGTGACAGGAAGGTGAATAGCAGTGCCACACTTTATGGAAAGGATACAGTTCCCGCCATATGCTCACCAAAAGGTCACATTGCTCTTCCAAAACCCACTTTCTTATTCATCTTCTTATTTTACTCCAACATATAAATATACTAAAATCCATATCTTTTTTATTAATCTCATCATAAATACCAAGAGAATTATAATAGAATTATCTACACGCTTGTTTGTTTCCATTATTTGGTGTATAAAATATGAATAGGTGACATATTGAAATGTCTCCTCCATACCTTAGTTTATATACGTAAATGAGATATAATATTTCATTACCAACCTGTTCCCGTGTCATCACAACAAGGATGTCCCCTGATTGTTAAGTCTCACCTTGCTGAATTATTATTATTATAATTGTCATCATAACTAGGTTTTGGATTCACATTCAAACACAAATGAGACCTCAGAGTGGTTTTATGAGGATGTTGCAATTGCTATTCAGTAGTGGTGGTTGAAGATTAGTTAGGATGGTTTTATTTTTATCTGTTTTCAGAAGGCCTATTTGAAGGGACTACCCACTCCGTGAACCTGTCACTGTAATGGAACATTTTAACTCTCAAATAGAGTCCTTGGTCAACCCTAGCACAACTCAAAGGGAAATTGGTTAGGGGAATCAATTTGATACAAGTACAACACAATGGCATGTTTGTTGTTTATGAGTACCCCACATTTATGGCCACAAGAATTGGCATTATCTTAGAACAACTTAGTAACTAACAAATACGGTTCTAACACAATTTTAAAAAAGAAAAATACATTAATTTTCTAAAATTTCAAATTTTATTATATAAATTGTTATTATGATTATAAAAATAAGAAACAAATCATCGTGAATCAGTCATGAAAAACATTTTTCTGCTCCAAAAAATAATCTGAAACATACTTGTGCATGTAAATCTTTATTGTCAATTTATATAATTTATAATTATATAATACATAAATTTGTATCCATATATCCTAATTTTAGAGATTTGATGTATTTTCGTGTCAGTATATATGTACTAGAGAGTTCATGAGATAAAAAATTATATAGAATTATAAAGTTGTAAAATATCATTTTCCTTTTTGTCCGTAGGTACACTTGTTCGGTCTTGCACGCTCGAAAAGACACTGGGGATGGCAGTAGGGTCAATGGATCATTCCATCAACCCACTGGTGTATCAGCAGATTGCTATGACAACCAACAACATCAGTGCTGGTAACCCCACAGAAACCAAATGTAGTATAACTCGAAGAAATAGTTTCAGAAGACCTTCTTCATGGACCCTTGATCCTAAACGGGTTCTCCTTTTCTTTGCCACCGTGTATGATTCAATTCCCATAATCCATTACCATTACCTTCGCTTCTACTTTGCTTCTACTTTGTTCATGGATGCTTGAAATTGCAGGTCTAGCATGGGAACAATGTTGCTCATATACTTCATTCTCATGACCAGTAAGCAAAGCGCAGATGAATATGCGGGTGATTCGAAGCAGTGACAGAAAGTACCTCTTATCACACTACTAAAAAAATTATTCATTTCCGAACCAAAACTTAGGAGTTAAAAAAAAGACAAAAAGTGCAGAGTATCAAAAGCTAACATAGTTTCAGCCAGCATGATGTCAGAATCAGTTAAAATCTGGTTTTAGGTGTCATCTCTTTGGCAACTACAAGAGATAAATACAAACACATAATTTACTCGACAGAGTGAAGGAATCTTCCATTTTTTTTATGTAAATGGAGGACATGGCCCTTTAGTTTGTGTTTTGCAGGGATTAGTGGAAGAATCATAGAGTCACGTTTTACTATGTTTCTGTTCCAGTTAGCTAAACACTTCATTTCTCACTAAACACCCACCCAACACTAATCATGACACTTTTATTTTAAAATATGAAATAATTTGGAATGAATCAACTTAAAAAAAGGTGTACATGATCTAAGTTTATTTGACAAATTTCACATGTTTGTGCACCTTGGTGGAAATAACTGCAAATCCACATACGTTTCCACTTATCTCTTCTAGGCATGTCAAATCTCATCTTTCAATTTATCACTTTGTTTCTACCAATAGAAACTGAGTCTAATAAAACACTAATTTCTCATAGCATGATGAAACAACTTCATACCTTCATTAAATATATACATCTATATTTAGTGCCAATTGTATCTCAAAATTTTCTTTCAAGAGAAATACTTACGGAAGAAAAATAGTTTTCTCTCTATTTTTTTTCTTTTTCTTCTTGCTTAATATAATTTTGAATTTTGATAATTAGTTTTTCTTTTTCTCTTAGTTTTCATATTTTTGTGTTATTTGGAAGTAGAAAGAATAATGAGCACTCTGAGAGATTCAAAATGGTCAATGTTCAGCGTGTGATGTAGATTGATATGACAACTAAAATATGCTGATTTCAACGTTGTGTTGTAGTTGGACATAAGTGGAGCTTGCATTCATGCTTCTGTTTTTCTTTCACTAATCCATTTTTATGCCACATTTTACCATTAATCAAACCACTACTATAAGAAAATCATGAAATAAAAATCTATTTCTAGAAACCAAAATAATTAGTTGCAATAATAACTAAATTAGAGACCATTTTAGAAACTAAAAAGAAATTTGGTTTCTAAATTAGTTTCTATTATTTTCTATTATTGTTAAATAGTTTCTAAATTAGTATCTAATTAGCAACCAAGGTTTTAGAAACCAAATTTAGAAACTAAATAATTGGTATCTAAAACCTTAGTTGCTAATTAGATACCAATTTAGAAACTATTTAACAATAATAGAAAATAATAGAAACTAATTTAGAAACCAATTTTTTTTTTGTTTTTAAAATGGTCTCTATTTTAGTTTCTATTATAACTAATTATTTTAGTCTCTAAAAAATTGGTTTTTATTTTATGATTTTCTTTTAATGCACATTTAATTTTTAAATCGGAACCATGAGAAAAGTCAAAGGAATGTGAAATTTTACTGTTATTTATAAATTGTCACCTGTATCAGAACTATTTTAAAATTTCTACAGTTGATCTTTATTTTGAAATTAAATAGCTATAGTTAAAAAAATAGATTTTTGTGTTCTGAATGGAATTGTGGAATAATTATAATATTAAATTTTCATTTTGGAAAAATAATTCCGGAATAGAAAAATTACATTTAAAAAAAAATCCAGAAATATATTAAAAAAATTCTGAAAATCAGAAAAGTGTTCCAAAAATACGAATTTGAAAACATGTGCCAGAAAAGAGAAGTTGGATCCCCCACTTTTTAACGATACTTTTATCATTTCACACGAATATTTGGTGCAAGTTCAAATTTTATCAGTGCAGAAAATAATTCCTTAAATGTGAACTTAGTAAAATTAAGTAGCCAAACATGCTTCTGGGCCATGATCCATCCATATGGATGTCTTCAAAATCATTCTATTAGGCTCACATATTGGGTTCACATGTTGAGAAGCTATTAGGCAAGTTCTTCCTGTACCATCATGTAAATTTCAATCTGCACCCACTAAATAAACTGCACCCACTAAATAAAGGTTTTAACTACCAATTATTTAGTTTCTCAATTTGGTAGCAAAAACATTGGTTGCTAATTACATACCAATTTAGAAACTATTTAACAATAATAGAAAATAATATAAACTAATTTAAAAATAAATTAAATTTCTTTTTAGTTTCTAAAATGGTCTCTAATTTAGTTACTGCAACTAATTATTTTGATTTCTGCAAATTGGTTTCTACTTCATGATTTTCTTGTAGTGATCCAACGTCTTTCAAAATTTTCAAAATTATTCTTTATTTTGGATTTGAAAATTCCAAATTCAAAAATCAAAATTTAGTTTTAGAAAAGAAAATCCAGGATACAAAATCTAAAAATACATTTTGTAAAAGAATTTATAGAATTAAAAAATGTGTCTTTCTAATCAAAATCTAAAAATGTATTATGGAAAAGAAAATTCAGAATACAAAATCTGATAATGCAATTTGGAAAAAAAATTACAGAATTCAAAAATGTGTTCCAGAAATTCAAATCTATAAATGTATTCTGAAAAAGAAAATTCAGAACACAAAATCTGATACTCCATTCTGAAAAATAATTTTTGAAATTCAAAAATATATTCCAGAAATTCAAAATTCAGAAATATATTTCGAAAAAGAAGTTCCAAAAGTATTTATTTATTCACACCTTCCTTAAATAAAAGGTCATTTTTGTTATTTTATAAAAATATTTTCGTCACTTTCAATGACAAACCCTTTTCCGCTATTATATGATGCTAAACCCTTTTCTGCAACCCAAAGTGAAAATCCACTTGTTATGTATTATTATACAAATCTCAATTTCAAAAATAAAATAAAAAGTTTGAGAGTTGCCTTCATACGCTTTTCATTGTAACCTTTTTCTTTAGCATATGTATAAATTTTTCTTTTTTTCATAGCAGAAGTTATACAAAAACTATTTCATAATGATTTGTGTTGTGGAGACCAGTCATTTAAATAGCATATTTTCTACTTGAGAATTTAATACGAGCAAGTCCACTCAATGTAAAACAACTTTTATAACACTTTTTATTATTATTATTATTTAAATGTAAAAAGTTTGAATTAATTTATTCAAAAATAAAATAAAATGAATAAAATTTAAACTTATAGCATTTCTTGAGATTTTATCGAATAAAAAATAATGCTTAAAAGGTTATTCGTAAAGTTCGTCTGTAATTACTAAGTTCTGTTAACAGACCCACTCACTGAAAGAATAACACATATTTACTTATTAGTAAATGCGAATGCAATTTTCAAAGTAAAAAGAATAATGTAAGTTAAATGTCTCTTATAACATAAATGAATTTACTACTTCAAGTTTTAACCTAGTTATGAGTGTTAAACAAAACCTTTAACATCCAGCAGACCAATTATTGACCTATATGTATTCCTATAAAAAAAATCGTTTACAAAGAAAAATAAATAAATAAACAAACCTACAAATAATCTTAATATAGGAACTCTTCACCTATATATGTTCATGCATCAAACAGTTCCCAGAAGCTAGGGCAAAGTCGGCAAATCCTGCTTGTGAGTGTGACATGTTCTAAACTGTGTTTTTATCAATAATAAAAAATAAATAAATAAAAATATTTTAGAAATGGTCAAACTTAAAAAAAAAATAAACAATTCATTATAGTTTCTCATTAACTTTCTACTACTAAAATAAATATAGTCTCACAAACCTAAATATATTACTTATTTTTAATCAATACATTCAAACCAAAAAACAACAGTTAGAAAAGAAAAAATAGAAATTATACGAGATTAGACTTTACTTGAGTCATAAAAGAAAATGGTAATGCAAAAAAATAATATTATTGTAATAAAATTTATGAGCACTGGTCATATATATATTTGGTTTATAAATATGTATGATGTTCTGAATTGGAATACATACATGAATGGGAATGGCTCCCTCTGTAGTGAGCATGTAATAAATAGAAATTGTAGTTCTGCTATATATATATATATATATATATATTACAGGTTGTGGCTGAACAGCAGACATAATGAGACAGCATCAAACATGCAGACTGAAACCATTTACCATACTGACACAGTCTGCAGATTTTTATTGCTAACCCAAACGTACACTGATCTATCTCTCTTCCACCTTCCTCACTCTTATACCACGTAACGTAACCTACAACAACATCTTTTATAATCATAATCATAATTATGCGCTTGCTATGTTCGAACTTCCTTCGTGTGTGAGAAACCTGGGCAAGCCTATTTTGGTACCCAACTTCTGAACATCATCACGAACCTGTTTTCTATACTCCCGAAAGCTGAATTTTCTGTAAATAGAGGGCTCTCTGCAACTCTCTATCACAGTATCATTTGAAGGACACAAGAAATACGCCATAGAGAACCTCTCTAGTTTCGGGTTGGTCATAACGCGATGCTCCACGCTCTTGTACACCCCGTTGCTCCATGCCTACACACACCAGTTGCCTAACGTTAATTAACGAGTAATGACACTAAAGAAGTAAACTTTAAACCTAAAATCTATTTATAACTTAAAGTTTGCAGCATGAATGAAATATCATAATCTTTAGTTAACTTGGAATTCCAAACACACTCTTCTTACACCGAAGCTACCACTTACGTGAAAATATATATTATAGATGGTTCAGTCCGATAGGAAATGATATAATAGATCCAACAAATTCTCAATAAAATAAGTTTTAAATGATTCTGATATTAGATTAAGAAATTGAATTTAAGTCTAATTCAATCTTATAAAATACCGATTTATAAGATAAGTTTTTGTCCAGATGAAATATGAATATAAGAGAAAAAGTAAATACCTGGAACAAGTCACCAATGTTGATTATAAGGGCATCGGGGTTTGGTTTAACTGCGATCCATTTTGTGTCTTTGACCAATTGCAAACCTCCAACCTGATCCTGATATAATATGGTGAGAAAGTCACTGTCAGTGTGTGGCATGAGACCGTGAATCCCAAAAGCAGTAGGGCATGGAGGATATCGGTTGAGTCGAAGATAGCAGGTGTTCGCCAAACAATTCTCCTTAAAGAAGGTTGACTTGTGACCCATTTTCTCCGCCAGTATGTCGGCTAATGTTTGTGCAAGGCTCGAAACTGTTGTAGCAAACTGTTCAATTGTCGAACTGCAAAAACATGCATCCAAATAAATTCATCAATCACCGTTAACTGATTTGTTACACTTGTCTTTCCTATAGCAATAAAGGTGAATTTTAAAGTATGACCATATATATAACAATATCTTTATATATAGTATTGTTTTATCGAGTCAAATATTGATGGAATGATGTTGTCAGTGTTCCATGACTGTAGAGTTTTCGGCTCCAGCTGATTGGCAACATTCACGTGAGAAACTAGAGAATGTGTAGGTCAAGGGAACCATAAAAGTATAGGAACCATGTGCATATATACCAAAACTGTGTGAACAAGTTCGGGGCAAGGAAGAAATAATAATGTCTGCGTCATGTGGGTTTAGATTGTAGATAACTATAAAATGCATGGAACTGATTAATAACAGTAATAAAGCAAGTCAACACATCACCCAACTGAACAGTTTGTGATAGTGGCGGAAGAAGTTGACAAAACACCACTTATTCTTTGCTTTTCTGTGTGAAAAGCAAGAAGATCTGCTGCTGAATGAAACTGAGCTCAGGTTTGAACGGGGCCAAATGAAAATTTCAACTTTGTTTATGAAAAATCTAGAAAGAGAAGAAGCTAGGTCTTCATATGTCCACATTTCATTTACACCAAATAAATGCTTGCAGACGGAAACTAAACATTACTGAATATTATATATAACAAAAGTGGCATTTAAGTGCTTCACACCTTCTTGCCAGGAAGAACTCTACGGTATTAAATGCACCCATAGTTTTCACTGATATTCATATAACATGCAATTCCATCTTTTGAGTTGCAAGAAAAAATAATAAAATTTGGATCTATGTCATAACTTAAGCATTAAATAACATGTTTATTCACCATCCTAAAATAATTCATACATTCACCTTTGTTTTGCTTCCATAAAAGAATTTAGGGATATAGTTCTCTAAAGTACTCTTGGCAAAATAAATAACAAATGTTTGGTATTTGTTTCAAAAGTTAATTTCATCTACCGAAGAATGTTCTGAAAATTAATTGTGCACATAACAAAAGTGACTACATATTGTGCATTACTATGAATGAAACTGGTATAGAACAGCTTCTGGAAAAGTGAAATTTACATGTTTGTATTGATATAGGAGGAATAAATATAATAGAAAGAATGAGTTAGTAATGTTGAGAAAGATAAGAGATTTCTTTATAGTTTTTCGATGTATGTAGAAAGATATTATTATCCTTTTTCTTCTTGATTAAAAAAAAGTGATGAGTGATGAGACGTACCTAAGAGAGTTTGATCGAGAGGATCCTAGTATATCGGTTAGAGGAATATGAAAGGCTTCTGACCAAGATAACTGTCTAATGCATGTGGCAGTGGGGGTTCCCCAACGGTAGCTTCCGGCGGAGAAGTTCAAGAACTTGTCCTCTTTCATCTTCTTCTCAAAGGGTTGCCTGAAAACTTTTTCTTGTTCACATCTCAACCTGCTGAAAATATCACTGGAAATACCATGGTTCACGACCTGGAAGAAACCCCAGTCCCGTGAAGCCCTAGCTATGTGTGACTTGCACTCTTCCCTCACACTCTCATCACTCTCCTCTAAACGGCTGAGATCGATCACCGGAAGCTGGCATTCCTCGGCCACCAGAAAATCGTTATCAGAACCATTAATATTCTCTGGGGTCCTATCAAATAGGATCTTGTATGCCTCGTGAAAGGGTGGGTCCGAAACGGAGTCCATTCTGATACAAAAGGTGAGAAGTAAATGAGTGAAGGCTTTCTCTGATGAACACCAAAAAGAGATAATAAGGACAACTGATTTTTGGTTGCTTTCTTTTTTCTGTTTATTTCGCCTTCGATCGAAACGCTTTAGACTTTGGAGACAAAGCTCGCTTCATGTCTTTTTCTTCAGACAGATCCATTCATTTACTTTATTCTTATATCTTTTCTTTCACACAGCTAAATTCTAACCCCCAATACAAATAAAAATATCTATATTCTTGGTAAAAACAAATATTTATGTTAAGTTAAGTACAAACTTCATTCCTAATAAACTTATATGAAGTTAAAATCAACTTTATAATTCTAACTCAATACACATAAAAACAACATATTTCATGTCCCCACGCCATATTTAGGATTATCCATTTGTTTGTAACACTGACGCAACTATTTAAATCTATTCCAGATTTACTTAATCTTCTCACTAACTTCTTCAAAGTCATAGCAAGGACAATGATGCAACGATTAACCCATTGCTAGATTGTGTTTGTTTCGTAATTAATTAATATAATACACTTTCATACTATTTTTTTTATATATGGTAATTTATTTTATTAGTACAACACTTGCTATAACTATTTGTTTAACTGCGTACACATATTCTTTTAACAACTCCTATGTTTATGTACAAATTTTTCTTCTTATTTTAATGCTTTTACACATCCTTTTCATTCATACATCTCATTTATATGCACTCTTTCAATCATTGATGCACGTGTCGCTTTCTCTATCACTTTCTCCAGACTTTTAAAAAAAAATCATTATAGTATTTGAAACTGGTTTAATCTAAGAAAAAAAAACTACCTTGCAATTTATTCAATTCAAATGAGTATGCTCAATTAAGTGATGTTCAGAGTACAAGATTCCTTGCATTTAAAAAGTAATTGCAAGGTTCTACCGTCATCATCCAAAAGTATCTTAATTATTTTTTTAGCTATATTTCATTTTATTATTTAGTATAAAGCAGTTATTTCTATAACTAAGATTTCATCATAGAATCTACACTCTCCTTTGGAGGGTCATGGAGACCCACTTTTAGCTGTAGAATCCGTGTGTCTCTATGTATATATATATATATATATATATATATATATATATATATATATAGTGAGAGAGAGAGTTTAGGATGCCTTTTAATTTTGTTTTAGTTGGTAGAGTTTGGTTACATAGTAGGAGGTTTCATTTTTGGTTGTGATATATATTTGAAAAAATACTTTTTCAATTTTTTTACTTTTTTTTTATAAAAGTTGAATTACTTCTGAAGTATACCTATTTAATTTTATTATTTTTTGCTGATGATAAATAAATATATATATATACACGGATAATTAAATATTGACAATCCATTTATTTTATACTATCACATTACAATTTCAATACTATTATTTTAATATTTTTTTATATCATTTAATTACAAATCTATTCTTTATTATATATATTTATATCTAAACTCGTTACCTACATCAATAATAATATAAACTTTAAGGTTTGCAAAAATCATTTCCCCAATATTAATTAATGTGTGGTGGCTTCTGGTTAGCAATATTTGAGACGGGTGTATTTTGTATCTAGGGTAGGAACAAAAGAGTTGCGTCTCCATGGAAGCGTTAAAAGGAAACTTGGAGAAGGCACGGTAACATCAAACCTATCTTTGTTTTTATAATCAATGGATTCGGATTTTTCCATAACATGCTAAATTTGTGGCTAATTGGAAATGTCTGTACCCTTCAACTTTATACTATCGCTCTCTCCGCTTGCCTTTGTTTATATATATATAAACCAGAATAGCCCATATATGGTACCACTACTTCACTACTATTTATTAATGCCCAAAATAGAGTATTTCTTATAAGAAGAAGATAATGATGATGATGACGATGAAAACTGTGAATTGGTCAAAAAGAACATAACTTTTACCACATCAAGTAACAAAACTTTGTTCTTTTGTTTTCACACAGGTAAACGCAATAACACTTACCCACACACAATACTAATTACATTTTACTTCTGAGTCAGTGAGTTGACAGATTCACATGGTCCCATCTAAACAGAATTATCGGTCAGACTTAGGTGTGGCTCCATCCGTTGACTTTTGAATTTGAAAGTTTTATCAATTATGGTTCATGTTGAAGATTTTATCAAAAATAATAAATTAAATATCTTGCGGTAGTAGGTAAATTAGATAGATATATACCTGGTGGAGGATTTATTAACAGCTATGAACTGAGTCCTATATGTTTACTTTATTGTGTTTTGGATAACCTTCAAGTTCCGTCAGATGTGCCCACTTCTGCATTAATGTTACAGCTTCTGCACACAAGTTCTAAGGAGCATGAGATACCAAAGTGCAGCTTACGATGAATTCTAGTGTAAAAGCTGCTACAAAATATAGGTTTTACGTGCATGACGTCTAGAGCTTCAGATGTCATATACATATAAACATAACCAAACTTACATATACAACAAAAAATTAACAGAAACTTTAAACATCTAAACGAAAAAACATTGACACTAGCATGTTGCGCGAGAATTTAAACACGTGAATCACAGAAACTTGTAACCATATATAACGTCTTATTTCTGAGAAAATAAACCTGCTCTGCTTCGAGCCTTGAAAAATTATGTTGAAACTATGGTATATTTAGAGAAGAAAGTGAAAAGTGGCAAAGTATAAGGAGGGTTACTTACAGAAGAAGAATAGTACGTTTAACTAAATGAAGCTCTGGTTGAGTGTGTAAGAAAGAATGTGGTATGAGAAGATTGGTGGAGAAGATGATAATTTATAGGCAACAAGTGTATCAATTATTGTGAAAATTAATATGAAGGAGACTTAGATAATTGAAAGGCTATGCTGAAGAGAAGACCATGCGGCGCATGGTTCTATCAGAGAAAATATATCTACTATCTGCCTCTCTTTTTTCTTTTCCTTTTTCTTTTACGTTTTGATTTGTTTTCCTTTTAAAGTGTACCGATTTTGAACATGCGAACTTCCTTCAATTGAAGAGTACAGAACAGTAAAGGAAAGATTGAAGAATTGGATGTCACAAATCGGTCGACTTGCATGTCCTGTCCCACCAAGTCATTGTTTCTTCATTAGTTTGTAGAAATGAGGCAGAACACGTTCACACGTAAAAGTAAATGGAACTCTCCCTACTTTTGGGTGCATTGATAAAAAAAGATAGGGTCAAAAAATAAATAAAGCACTACCATATTCCACTTTTAACCACAGTTATTAAATGACTACAAGTTAATGTTCCTGATAAAAACAGTTACTATCACAACTATTGAATTTTTCGTCTTATTCCATCGGTTATTCCTTCGGTCGGGCAAGTTGTTGGATGCTTGGAGTCATTCTCGTTTTCGTGTTTCTCCTTTGGTTTTTGATTTTGGGTGAACACCGAATGGGGTTACCTGCGGAAGGCACTCCAACGCTCAAGTCAGTAAAACGGGTGATTGGTATTCAGGTAGGTGCACAGTAATAAATGACTTACCTTGTTCCTTGGGATGTGTGCTATTTATATTATTTTAATGGGCTTACCTCATTGGATATGATTAGTGGAATGAATCACATTTAGGATTGCATTATCTAATCCTTGATGATGGTTTAACTTCACTAACTTTGATTTGAGCGTTAATGGTCATACGTATCGGGCGGCCGATCGGTGCGTCATGTCTCGACCGGTCGGCCAGACAAACAAAGTCGTGCCAGTGTCTTGGTCATCTCAGACAGGGAGATCGAGACACGTCATTTCAAGAAATAACAACCCTAAAAATTAAAATAAAGATAAATTTAAAAACATAACTTTATTTTATAAAAATCTAATGAACACAAAAGAATTTATTTTTTTATATAAAATCATATTTGATTTGTTTTTACTGAGTGTAAAAGTTAGGCAAAGATAATGAATTGACAGAATGGGAGATGTGAGATGGATGACAAGTAAGCCTATTCACAAAATCCATGTCGGCACCCGAACATGTCTCCATCTCTAGGTCACTTCCACGTCAACATTTTACTTCACAAAGACCAGAGGTTGAGGCAAGGGCATGTGGATGTTCATGTTCATGTTCATGTTCATCCGCAGTGTAGAATCCGTGGCCACCTCCTCCAAACCCTCATAAATATCTTTTTATTTTCACTCTTTTCTAATCACTTTCCATAATATACTATAACTACCTCACTCACCCTTTATCTCAATCGACAGTGACCAGGTATGTTTTGGGAAAAACCAGACACCTTTTGCCTGCAATTTGTTCTTCACGTTTCCTCGGGAAATTAAATAATATTTCCCCACAGGACCCACCCTCCATCACCCTCCAAACTCCATAGCCTACGTATCAACTGCCCCTAAGATAAACATTCAAGTATAAAACTATTAACTAATTTAAAAATGGTTTAGAGACTATTTTTGAAATAATTTTTAATAAAATCTGTTTCGAACAAGTTTGAACCAAGAAAACTATTTGCGTTTTTGTTTCGGTTAGTTGGTTTATTTCTTCTTCCTTTTTTTTAAATGATTTTTACACTTTTTTTTCACTCATTTACTTCTTGTCTTCGTGAAATCCAAATTCGGATGATACATGTAAAAGACGCTTCAATGTTCAAGTGAAATCTCGATATTTGGTATTCGGTACTGTTAATACAAAATGATAACGTACTTTATTTTCAAAATCTGTGCATATTTATATGATTATTATGAATTATTTATTATTAGGCCGAATTAAGATTTTGAATCATCATTAAAAATGTATTACTTAATGTTTCATTACTTATTAGTCTTGTTAATTTTTTTAAACATAATAAATTTAGTCGCGTTAATTAGACATGAAGCTTCCGATTATCGTAGAAAACCCTCTAGTTATGTTAGAAGGTGTCACTACAAGAAAATCATGAAATAAAAACCAACTTTTATAATTAGTTATAATAGTAACTAATTTAAAGATCATTTTAGAAACTAATTAGATATCAATTTAAAAGCTATTTAACAATAATATAAACTAATTTAAAAATTAATTTTGGTTAGTTTTTAAAATAATTTTTAATTTAATTAATATTGTAACTAATTATTTTGTTTTATAAAAATTAGTTTTTATTTTATGATTTTGGTAAAAGTTTTTTATAGTGTCGTAGTAGATTTTAAATTCACATAATGAGGGAGTGATTGGTACCTATTATTATGCGTTCACGGATACACCAAGTGACCACTTATGTATTGATGATTAAATAAAATAATTAGTAAGAAAATAATGAAATTTGCAACGGGGACAAGGAATCTATGAGGTGGTAGTAAATCAAGAGTACAAAGAATAATATATGTTTGGTTTGGTGTATTGAATTTGATCCCAAAGCCACATATATAAATCAGACCCTATTTATCATATCTAATGATTAATGAGAGATGAAGAGTGGGTTGATACAATGAGTGATAACTACTACACTATATATATAGTGACACGGGTATATTGAAGTGAAGTGACAGAAGTAGGGTTTTGCATCAAAATACACAAATTTAAACCATTTTACCGACAGAACTATGAATGTGTGTATGATAGAAAGTGCAAGTGGTTCTGTTGTGAATCACAACAAAAGGCCCTTCCAGATTATACATACCGACATCAGTATTTTTGTATTTAGAACTAAAATGTTAATTAAATATATAAACCATGTGGTGCCCATCCACCTCCACCACATCATCTTCTTCAACATTTTTTAATATCACCCATCTAATTTCTAAAGTATTTATCATAAAAAAATCAACTAATTTAATACACAAAATGTAGGGAACTTACTTTCTTTTTATACATTCTGAAAAGAAAAAGAAAATGAGAATACGAATAATTTTTCTATCCTTTTGAAGAATAGAAAAGGTTTTGGTTGAGAGATAGAGTTTATGTAAGTTTCATCCTTGTAATACAATAAAAACAGAAAACCTTTACTTTTTATTAAATTAAAATTAAAATAATAAATAAATGAAAGGTTTGTGAAGGAAAGAAATAATAGAATACAAATAATGAACAAAAGGAATTATTAGAATTCAATTATGAGAAAATCATAGCCCGTACTACTTTAGTCTTAAATTTATTTTTTGTGATTGATCATTATTTAAATATATTTTCCTTTTAAATAAATTGATTTTAGTTATTTAATATTCAATCTCTCCTTACTTCTTACATGTTCTTTGTTGTTATTTTTTATGTTTTTTAAATTTTGTTATTTTTCACCTTTGTACCTTTTTCCGTACCTCCTCGGTATTAATTTATAAAAAGTCAGTTTTAATTTTTTTTATAAAATTATATAACCTTAAATAAAGAATAACATAACTTTATTAAATAATATTACATACATTATCCACCTTATATTTTTTAATTGCATACCTTCTTTTTATTCGAACACTTTCATTTTTCTTTATAGTATTTTTTAGATAAAATTGCTTTGTGTGTGTTGACAAAAATATTCGTTGTATTTAATATTTTCTAGTATAAAGATATTTTTTTTTTAGTTTTATATTTAATTTTTACAATTTACTGATTTTTCTGTTTTGTTTTATGGTTTTGAATTCTAGAATCCAAAAGATAGTCTCAAATCTAGAATTATTTTTCTGGTTATACAGTCGAAAATATATTTTCAAATTACATTTCATATTGTACAAGGTGATATCCCACTTGTGAGAGGTGACATGGTGCCAAACATGAGTTTTATTAAAAAATATCAAAGATTTTAAACAAAATTAAAAAAAAACATATTTAGTTAAAATTAAATGGGTAGAAAGAACACTATTTTATTATTATTAATAATTATATTTATTACTCTATTATTAATTAATATAATACAAAAATACGTTTACTATATATTATAAACCATAATCTATTATAATCATAGAAAAGTTCTTCAACCTTCTCTATTTTAACAACATCATGACCTCTCTTATTCGATCATAAAGAGATTTTTTCACTGGTTCAAGATAACTGATTATTTTGTCTTGTTGTATTTGTGTATTTTAAAGAAAAAATTACGAGTAAAGAATTTTCATTCACTATTTATCGGTTTTCACAATTTTTTCTTCGTTAATTTCTGTCAAACCATCATCTAACCATTTTTCTTTTCTCACCCCTTTTTCTTCTTCTAACAAAGGGACTCTAATCTTTCATGACATTAACAGTAACCTAATTTTATTCAATTTAATTTTGTAATTTAAGTTGAATAAGAAAGTTGGAGAGTTTGGGGTGACGTAAGTATTGGGCCTCTTGCAACACCTCAATGATTATGAGGCCCTAAAAAACAATGATTTAATTTTCCAGATTTAATATCAATCAATGTGGTCCTTTTGTTATACCCACCACTCATAATTCAGCAATGTTGAGTTGAGCAACACACACTTTTTCCAATTCCTTCATGTGCATTGTTGGTGCTTCTCCCCTTACTCTCAATTTCATTTTTTTGATGGAAGACACAATAGACCCATTCAAATAATATGTCTCAATAAAATAAATGTTTGATTAAAAAACTCAATCAAAAACTTATAAATAAATTAAGTTAAATACGAATATTAAGTTAAATCACTACAAGAAAATTATGAAATAAAAACCAATTTTTAGAGACCAAAATAATTAGTTGCAATAGTAACTAAATTAGAAACTAAATAATTAGTAGTTAAAACCTTGGTTGCTAATTAGATATCAATTTAAAAACTATTTAGCAATAATAGAAACTAATTTAGAAATAATTTTGTTTTAGTTTTTAAAATGGTCTCTAATTTTTGTTATCAGCAATAAAAAATAAATAAATGGAAACCACGTCAGAGGACCCAGTTGGGGTACGTAAAAATGTCTCTAATTTAATTACTATTGCAACTAATTATTTTGATCTTTAAAAATTAGTTTCTATTTCATGATTTTCTTGTAATATATATATATATATATATATATATATATATATATATAATCATATCTATAAAACAAATTAATATCTTGATCTTAGCTACTAGTTAAAAGAATGAGATAAAAATAAATAAAAGTACGATTGTATGAACAAAAAAAAACAATTTATTATGCTTACCAGTATTAAAAACAAACATGATGTTTGGGTTAAGTTAAAGGATTACTTTAATTTATTTTTTCAAATTAGAATGATGGCATCTCAGAAGTATACCAATTTTTTGTTTTAAAAACAATAATGTTAAATGGTACAAAAACCATTTGTTATTTATTCTTTGATCAGAAATATCAAAAAAAAAATTATAGCAATTTTCACAACTTTTTTATTAAAATCTAAAAAAAGTCAAGAACTCTGATCATACACAACAAATTAGGAATTTCATTTAAGGTTAACATATAGGAAGAGTAAACATAATACAAAGAGGGTCGTAAAAACTCTTTCTTCTTCTTCCAATTTCTTTTGGAAATCTCTTTCTTTACTAAAACATTAACAATGCACTTCTCGTGGGTCGCAATGTTACGAATATATTTATCATATGACTTCCATGTTAAAAAAACTCTTAGTAACAATTTAGGATTTTAGATTTTATATTAATTACAGTTCGTTGGATTTATCGTATCATCTGTTATCAGATTAATCATAAATATAGAATATCACGTGCAAATTGAAAATTTTGATGTGAGAGAGATGTGTTGGAGATCCTATAGAACATTTTATAGTATATAAATAAATGCAAATTTCACATTATAAACTAATTTTATAAAGTTAAACTAAACTTAAAATTTATTTATTTAATATACGAAGTTGAAGTTCAACTACTTTAGTAAATGATGTGAGGGTAATTGTTTCTTGATTGAATTTAATTTCTATTTAAATTTGTTTGAGTGGTATTGGATCATCGAGAGAGAAATAAGAAGAAGAAAAAAAGGCTTGTCTTATTATTAAGACAACAATATCATATCGATTCTCTTTTCATTATTATGGAATATAAAATCCAAATCTACAAAAAATTAAATAATTAATGTAGAATATTATTTTTAATCAATTTATAATATCAAAACAAAAATCTAGAGTTTAAAACACAACTTCTCAATGAAAAATCAATTCGAAAAATACGATTCACTCGTACTTCATATTTCTTCAGATTTTTCCAATTTTGTTATTTTTTAAAAACGCATCCTAAACATATATTATTTATACGTATAAGAGATAAAGATAGTAAGTTTTTTTTCATTTATTTAAACCAATAAAGAAAAAAATATATTTATATACAATTTGAAAAACATTAACAATATTTAAACTTTATGTTTCGTAATATTAAAAAATAAACTTTGAGTGGACAAGATATCATATATAATATATAGTTTCAACGTAAAAATGATGTGTTGGAATCTAAAAAAAATATACAACTGAGTGCAAACCTTAATTTATAAGTTGATTTTATAACATTGTTTAAAGTTCATTTCTTAATATTTATATTATTGATATAAAATTAGTTAAAATTTTATTTTATTAAAAAAAATATAATATTTTCTATTTCAATCCAATTTTGAATTTGTTGGTTTCATACAAATAGAATGATTACTTCCTTTCAATAATTAGTATTATGAGTATTTATTTTCCATTTTTAGTGATGTAGCATAGCAGCATAATTTTGAGAAAATGAAAGAAAGTGAAAGAAAGTGATGTGGTAGATTGATTAATTGATCTGTTTGCATGTATACAAGTTGGCAATGATTGTCCCCAATGATTAGTGAGGAGATTCCCTTTTCTCTTTCCTTATCACTTCTCATTTCTCATTTCTCATTTCTGGTGTAGTCCATTTTGCATCCATTTCTAGCTTAAATCAAACATCCTATTACAATAAAATCTTTCCTCTAGAAAATTCATTCTAACCCTACCTTTTTATTATTCAATCTTTTAATTTAATCTTCTAAAATATCAAATCAATTATTGAGAACAGACAAAGAAAATTACATTTTTAAATGAGAAATATTATTGGTGATTATTTAATGAGAAATCAGAATAAACTCAACAACATCACAATGTACTTGAGTATGCACAAAAATATACAAGTACAATAATTTTTTAATGATTACTAAGAGATTAAATAAAAAATTTAATGATTACAAAAAATTGTGTTTTAGCAAAGAGAAAACACTTAACTATAATATTTAGTTTAGTTAGAAACTATAGTTTAAAGAGAAAAGAGTTAGCTAGATATTAAGTTTAGTTAGATGATAGGTCTCTTCTCACTTTTATATTGGACTTTCTTTGTTTTTGTTTTCTAGTATTTATTACGTATTAACAACGTTATCTCGCATATCTATCAACCACCATAATTTTCAACATTTTCAAGAATAAAGATGAGCTTTTCCATTAACATTTTAAATTAGAATTAAACCATTTCTCCTAATTATAAGATAAACCCATGACTTCACAAATTGATTTTATGACTTTTATATGCCAGACTCAGCAAAGCAAATGAGTAAAGGAGTGAGTAAATTTGGTTTTATGGTTTCTCCCTATCAAAATTTGGAAATATCTATGATTATTTAATGAGGTGGGTGAAATTTTTAAACTTGATTAGCTGAGTTTCAGATTTCATTAAGAGAAGAAATAATGTTGATGATGTATAAAAAGAAACTGAGATCCATATTTTTTACGAACAAATGAGTAAAAGAATAATTTTTGTTTTATAATTTGTCTCTACAAAAATTTAAATCAAACTTTGTTAGTTGGGTTACTTATTTTTATTACTAATGATGTATAGGTGAGATCTATGTCCATGTGAAAACACATGAAGTAATTAAATAAATTTAAAACATGAGTCTTATAAGATATTTTTATTAGAATAAACATTGAATTATAAAAAATAAATAATATATTTCTGTTTTGAAAACATATGTTTTTTTTTCCTACTACTATATAAAATACTAATTAGAGTGTATAAGCATTATTTATAAACTCATGGAGTCTATAAATATACACTATTATTTTAGTGTTTTAATTGTCGCTTGAGCGTAATAAGTAATACATTTAATCACAATTTTGATTGCTTTAAGCTTAATTCACCACTTAATAACGATATGGATAACAAATTTTCCACACACAAAAACATATCACAAATATAAAATAATACATCTTGTTCCTTTATTCTTACATTTAATATTTAATCATTTGTCTTTAACACACAAAAACATATCACAAATATGATCCCTTTATTCTTACATTTAATATTTAATCATTGTCTTTAACACACATAATGTAATTATTTACAAAATGTACTTGAACTTCCATAAACCATGTAACCCTGAATATTCATATTTATCATAAGTACAATCATTCATCTCACATATCTCATTTCAATTTCTAGTAGGTACTAATATTAACTTCCCTTAGAGATATTATGTCTAATCTAAAATCTTTTTTTTATATACTTTGAGAAATACAGAAAAACTTATGATAAATCTCAGGTATCAAATCTCATACAATATCTTCATTTTACAAGACACCTAAAGAAAAGAGAAAACAAATATTGAATTAGAACATTATAGTAAAAAATAAATTACTCACCTAACTTTTTTTTAACCTTTTTATGATTATATTTCATCGATAAAGTTTACAGAGGTAAAAGTTTAAATAAAATAAAAGGTTTGTAATATAGTTGTTCATATAATGCATTGAAAACACACTCATAGCGTTGGTTCTTCCTGTACTTCCACAACTTCTATAATTTTTGAGTGCTCAATGAGAAAATATTTTGTTCTTATAAAAGTAAATTTTAAATTTTATAAGTTTTCTTTATTTTCTATTAACACTTTTTTATTTAGAATTTGAAATATATATTTTGGATTCTATAATTTAGAATGTATTTTTAAAAAAAAATTATATTCTGGATTATAGAAGAATCTAGAAAGTTTTTCCAATTCAAAAGTAACTTCTGAATTTTATGATCCAGAATTTTTCGGGATCATCGTTTCAAAATAAAAAACATCAATAGAAAAATAGATGAAAATGTATTTTTAATATTTTATGAAGTATAGATTGACATAAGAAGTTATGGGGTGCAGGAAGAAATAGCACACTAATAGAGAGTAGTGTTCACCATGAGTGGGTTTGCCCAATCCATTTAAGAATAGTATGGGCCATGGACCGTCCTAAAAGGATTTGGGCTTTTGAAGGAAGGTTTTGGGCTTTAGGAGTAAGGTCCAGCAGACGTTGTTCCGCTGTGTTTGGGTGTTTGGAGTCTGAAAAGCAGGAAGAAGGAAGCGTTTGAGGGCTGGGAAAGATCGTGAGTGTGTGACGTCACAGGCATTTGATTTGATTAGGTTAATGTCTGCGTCTGAGGTGGGATACCTGATTCCGGTGAATCAAAGTTCCGAGGAAGAAGGTTCAGTTCCGAAGCTAGCTATATCAGATGGCACAAACGTTATTGGTCGGAACAACATTCCTGTTCCGGACAAGAGGCTCAGCCGCAAGCACCTCACTTTAACTGCTTTTCGCGATGGCTCCGCTAATTTGATCGTCGTATTAACCTTTACGACTCTCTCCTTCTTCACATTCATACCTTTTTTTTTTCTTTTTTCAATTTGTGATTTTTTCTCTCTGTGTTAATTTTAGGAGGGGACGAACCCAATCGTTCTTAATTCCGGGAATAAGAGAAGGAAGCTGAATCCTAAAGAAGAAGCTATCATTTGCAATGGTGATGTAATCGAGCTCATTCCCGGTCACCATCTTTTTAAATATCAGGTGTTGGGGGGTGACGGAAAATCTTCCAGTGGTAGAAACAATGGAGCTCAATCATCGTTCAGAAATAAAGCTTCAGGCAGGGCTTCACGGGTATTCAACTGCTTCCTTCATGCTCCTACATTTTTACATTTGTGTTCGTGTCATAATCATCTGAATGTGCATGCATTGAGGTGATTCTGCTGTTTTTTTTTTGTTTGTAAAATGAATTGTTGTGTTGGGTGTGAACTCTGCAGGATAATGTTGAAACATGCAGCCAGAAACAAGGTAGGAATGCAGACGCAAGGAAGTCTGTGCATTCACAGTCGGGTGTGGAGGCCATTCGTAATTTTCATGTCCCTAATGACCAAATACCTTCGACTTTTCGACTTTTGCGTGTGCAAGGGTTACCACAGTGGGCAAATACTTCATGTGTTTCTATAGGTGATGTCATTCAGGTGAGTAGGAATAATTGTATTCCAGATTTTTACTTGTTCTTGCATTGCCCTCTTGAGTGATGCTTTTTGAACTATAAAGCAACTGTTTTTGTCCTTCATGGTAGCAATTGATTGAATGTTTTCATTTTTCAACTATGGTTGAGAATAAATGTGCAATGTGACAAAGTTGAAAAGAAATATTTTCTGCTTCCATAATTGGATAAATTTGATAATTTTACACAAAACACAACTCGAAAATAATGGAACTCCTCATTGATTTTATTTTAATGCTTATCACTGATAGGGGGATATTCTAGTTGCTATTCTGTCAAACTACATGGTAGACATTGACTGGTTGATTCCCGGTGAGTTTTTTTTTTTTTTTCTCAATTCCTCCTTGCTTTTTCCTCTCTACTCCCCCGAATTTTTACCTGTTTGTAGCCTGACAATCATCTTTGTCCTTACAAATTAAAAATATTCTGACATTAATCATTCTTATCATATTTTCAAATTGCTGGAAGGAAAATTTGTTATTTTGCGATCTTAATTCTTTTGTTTTTTCAGCTCCTCTTACTCCCACTGAAATAGTGCACACTTTATCTTTCTTATAGAGCATTACATTACATTAATTAACATATTTACATATCCGAAAGGTGCAACCCAACCATCTATTTCTCAATTATGCACAACCATAGGCTGCTGGCATGTCTTGTGTTCTGAAATTTGTGCTTACGTGAACAATTTGAGAAACTCACGTGAACAATTTTGATTGAGTTTCTCAAATTGTTGATCTCATTCTATTTTCTCCCTTTCAATATTTTCCTGAGGTAGCATGTCCAGCACTTTCAAAAGTGCCCCATGTGCTAGTCATTCACGGAGAAAATGATGGCAGGGTGGATTGCATAAAGGTTTGTCTCAGATCAATATATTTGGTTAGTTGTTTGCAAGATTGATTACGGAAAACTGGTTGAAAGATATTGACTTGCTATACTACTTCTCTGATTGTTAGAGAATCAAACCTGCAAAGTGGATTCTGCACAAACCATCATTGCCAATTTCATTTGGGACACACCATTCAAAGGCCATGCTGCTTATATATCCTCAAGGAGTGAGAGTTATTGTGCATACAGCGAACTTAATTTATGTGGATTGGAACAATAAAAGCCAAGGTTTGTGGATGCAAGATTTTCCATGGAAAGATCAAAATAGTCCAAGCAAGGGATCTGGATTTGAAAGTGACCTGGTTGAATATCTCAGTATGCTAAAGGTAACGATAGACACTTTTCATTTATATAGAGAGACACGAATAAAGAATCTCAAGTTGATAAGATAAAACCAATGCTGAATAGTTCTTGGAAAACCTAGTTGAAGTAACCGGTCCCAAATTACTAGACCATTGGATTATTGTAGAAAATTCACTTCTTAAAAGCTTTTAACAAGTTATTATAAAAATTTGTTGCTAGTCAAAGTACTTATACGGCCCATGAAAGCTAAATAGTTTCCAACAGATGTTGATGTTATTGATTGACTTGATATTATTATTAGTGTTGCTACATAACTGTCCATATCAGGCATTTTTTATAGGCACTATACATATTATGCATAACATTATTTATTTGGTGGTTCAGTGGCCGGAGTTCTCAGTTAAACTTCCATCACTTGGAAGCGTCAGTATATGTCCATCTTTCTTCAGGAAGTTTGATTATAGTGATGCAAGGGTATTTTTCCACTTATTCTTGTTAAATGATATCCTTTTTTTATTGAAATGTAAAATTTGTCACATTGTCAGATACACTGTACATCAGGATACATAATGCTGTTTGCATTATATTCAGGTTAGACTAATCGCATCAGTACCTGGATATCATTCTGGTACTAGTTTGAAAAAGTGGGGACATATGAAGCTGCGTTCTCTTCTCCAGGAGTGTACTTTTGATGAAGAGTTTAAGAAATCTCCACTTGTTTATCAGGTGCAGTTTTGGCTGGCTAGGTTGCATTATACTCTTGTTTTGGCGCAGTTGGTTCATGTTAATCTTATAACTCCAGTATTAAATGAAAAAGTTAATGTTTATTTCACTATTGTTATATTTTCTCTCGTTTCAACTTAAGTTTTGACTAGAATGTATCACTTCAAGACAGATTTTAGGTAATTGCAAAATCTATCATTTACTATTTTGTTGATGATCTTGGCTTATATCTACTGCAGTTCTCCTCCCTTGGCTCTTTGGATGAGAAATGGATGACTGAGCTAGCATCATCAATGTCAGCAGGCCTCTCTGAAGACAAAACACCTCTTGGTATGGGGGAGCCCCAAATCATATGGCCTACTGTAGAGGATGTCAGGTGCTCATTAGAGGTAAAGCATTTAGATGTTGAGCATGTATTTTTTACTTTATGAGATAAAAAAGGAAAACGGCCTTTGATTAGCATTTCATGAGCAACTTAAAGGTTATCATAATCAAATATCAGTTGATATGGCACGTGTCTGGTCTTTTTTTATCAGGTTAACGACCATTTTTAATTTTGCCATACATGCTTAATAATTCTCTCTTATACTGTTGAAAATAAGTCTGGATCATTTCTATCTTTGTTTCACTTAGTAATGACACGAGTATGAACAGGGTGAATAGCATAAAGCCCATACCCCCTTGTTGATATCTTACTGATGTACTTGAGTTGTTGGTTCTTAGACCAATGTTTTTTCTATTCTACTTTGATTAGTGGTTATTGCTGAATCGAACACTCGTCACTAGGTCAAAGAGAATTCAACACTTATAACTGATTTAAATATTTCAAGTGTCTCTGGGCTTTCAAAGTAGTTCATTGGCAAGAATGATTATTTAAGTTTAAAATATGAGTACTCTCTTTAGTTCTTATCTTCTCTTATGCTTGTTAGTGTCAGCTTTTTGTTTCATCTTATTTCTTTTTTCACGTTGGTCTGTTTCGTAATTGAATTTCTTAGTGCAACTTTGTAGACAAGTTTTGCCTTCTATTTGTTCTGTAGGGTTATGCAGCTGGAAGTGCAATTCCAAGTCCTCTGAAGAATGTGGAGAAAGCATTTTTAAAGAAGTATTGGGCAAAATGGAAAGCAGACCTTACTGGTCGCTGGTAAGTGTATCTCGTTGTACAATGAAAGCTAGCCCTTTAGCTTAACAATTATTTTAAAATTTTAGCATTTAATGTGTTCATATTTTCTTGGAATTATACCAGTCATACAATATTTTTTGCAACCCATTGATTGAATTTGAATAAAGAAATTTTATTGTCTCTATGAGGAATTTTTTTTTGCTGTTTGTGGTATAATCTCTTACGAAAAATATTACGAAAAATATTTCCTAACTAGTCGCTGGAAAGGATTATCTACAGGTCATAATTGTCTTCTAGCCTCATTGGAGTTTGATTTATCTTAAAGGCCCGTGGGAGAAAACTTGGCACTCGCCTTTGCTATTTTGAATATGCGTCACAAATTTTGATTGGAAATATATGCAATTTTTCCTCAAATTTTTATTGGCCATAAATGCTAGTTTGTCTCACCAATTATGTCTATGTATGCAATGTTTCAGCCGTGCTATGCCGCATATAAAGACTTTCGCTCGTTATAATAATCAGAGTCTTGCGTAAGAGCTCCGTCAGACCTATTATATTATATGCACTTCAGCATTTTATGTTTGTTGAATTTTTTAGTCACGCACTGCACTGCTAAAATCATGTTATAGATAGTTAACTGTGGAAACACCCTCTTCCCAAATAGTTGGTTCTTGTTAACTTCGGCAAATCTTAGCAAAGCTGCCTGGGGAGCTCTCCAGAAGAATAACACTCAGTTCATGATTCGTTCCTATGAGGTATGTCAGCCAAACCAAACCTTATACAGGACTCTGAAGATGCTAAGAAGAGCGTCTTTGGCATTTGCAGTCAAAGTACATTTTATCTTGTTCTCCACAGGTTGCACTAAAAAATATTTATATTCATTTCCTTTTAGCTGGGAGTGCTATTTTTACCATCATCATTCAAACGACGAGGATCTGCATTTTCCTGTACCTGTAATGTTTTACTATCTGAGGTAGCGAATCTTTGCTCTTTGATGTTCTTTATGCTTGACATGATTTAACTTCAAGTGGAGAGGGAAACTCATGTTTGCAAACTAAGAATTGCAGGGTAAAGGCCCATCCCAAGAATCTTCTGAAGTGAAGAAAACAAAACTAGTAACCCTAGCTGGGCAGAAAAAAGAGAGTTTGCATTCACCATCTGATGTTATTATCCCTTTACCTTTGCCTTACGAGCTCCCTCCCCTGCCTTATTCTTCCCAAGGTCAATCACATCTGCTTCTCTCTCGCATGTTTAAGTTGTTTTGTCTGTTGTCACGTGTAACTTGTCTTCTAATTAATATCAATTCCCTCTGCAGATGTTCCCTGGTCTTGGGACCGACAATATAAAAATAAAGATGTCTACGGTCAAGTTTGGCCGCGGATGTGAGCATATCAACATTGATGTCATTCACACTGTACATATCATTTGAACTCCTCTCCATGGTGTTGTGGATGATTGAACGGTACATATCCTTGTGCATATAGTTTGTCAAACTTTCGACAAAGGTGTTTCATTTTCATTCCATATGTTTTGTTTTCTTGTCAGAAATATATCAAATATTGAATGCTTATTTCGATTCAAGAGATTTATTTATTTTTGTTTCAATTACTTTTCATTCAAGGGTGTATTGAAACCCCCTTTAGTAGATTATGCATTAAAGCTTAGATCGTAGTTCCTTTAAATCCTTTGTTATATTCTAGATGGATATTATTCTATATTTTTATTACTTAAAATTAAATATACAATAATTTCATTGTTCTTGTGTGTTTGTACTTCCTCTCTTTGAGTTATTACAAGATTTATCTTGTAATTTTTACCTATTTTTTTTCACAAGGTGATTTAAAGAAGGATTCAAATACCAAGGGACTCTCCTGCAGTTTTTACATTGGTATAGTTATATTCTTCTCGACAAACATTGAATAAATATTTGTAATTTCTACACGAGCGCACCTCTTATAGATGAATTGAAAACCTCACATTCATCTTCACACCAAATTATGCAACAATGCATGAAACCAAATTGCAGGTATTTAATTTCAAAACATAAAAACATTTGTAACACAACATGGTACAGAAAGAACATTGAAGTGCTTACTAAAAGGTGATGAAGTTGATATTAATGGATTACAAAGTTATTGACAACAATAAAAATAAAACAAATTTATTTATCGGGCCAACAGAGACCCATACACAGCAAGTTCTGAATTTTGAAGACAAGACCATAGAAGGATCTTAAAAACCACCACGAAGACGCAGGACAAGGTGAAGGGTGGACTCCTTCTGGATATTGTAGTCAGCAAGGGTCCTCCCATCCTCCAACTGCTTCCCGGCGAAGATCAGCCTCTGCTGGTCCGGGGGAATTCCCTCCTTGTCCTGAATTTTGGCCTTGACATTGTCAATGGTGTCAGAACTCTCAACCTCCAGAGTGATGGTCTTCCCAGTCAAGGTCTTGACAAAAATCTGCATGCCACCTCTGAGTCTGAGGACAAGGTGAAGGGTGGACTCCTTCTGGATGTTGTAGTCTGCAAGGGTGCGGCCATCCTCAAGCTGCTTCCCAGCAAAAATCAGCCTCTGCTGGTCTGGGGGAATGCCTTCCTTGTCCTGAATCTTAGCCTTCACGTTGTCAATGGTGTCTGAGCTCTCCACCTCAAGGGTGATTGTCTTTCCGGTGAGGGTCTTCACGAATATCTGCATTCCTCCACGGAGACGGAGGACCAGATGGAGGGTGGACTCCTTCTGGATGTTGTAGTCAGCCAGGGTGCGACCATCCTCCAGCTGCTTCCCGGCGAAGATCAGACGCTGCTGGTCCGGTGGGATCCCTTCCTTGTCCTGAATTTTGGCCTTCACGTTGTCGATGGTGTCGGAACTCTCCACCTCAAGAGTTATGGTCTTACCAGTCAAGGTCTTAACGAAGATTTGCATCTGCACCGCCATAAACAACCCAACACATGAATCAAAACCGAAATCAAACCAATACACATAAGAATCCTAATTACAATAATCGACCAAATTTAGGGCTAAACTCCAGATAAAAAATCAAAAGAAAACATCACAGAAGCACCAAAACTGAGAATCTTAATCAAAACATTTGAAAATTGAAATTGGAAGCCTGGAATGTCATGAATGTCCACAACCTAACAGATTTTTCAGATGCATAAAAGCTAACAGATTGAAGAAGAGATAGAAGAGAAAAAGTTTGGAAATTGAAAGATTGAAGAGAAGGATACCTTGAAGGGTTTGAATGAATGAAAATGAGATAGAATTGGGGATGGAAGGGAAAGGGGTTGGGGGTGTCTTATATAAGGATAAACATGATCGAGTTAGGTACGATGACAAAGAGGGCGTTACCTCTTTGCCTATCACATTGCGACACGTGGAAGGAAGAGCGGAACCAGGCAGCTTCTAGAATGAATGATCCATTGGTTGCATTGGCGGTCCGGTCACGGAGGCAATGCAATATACCAAGACACTTCTTCACTATTCTTTTCTTTTCAACCAATACATTATTACTATGTTTTCTTTAGATGAAATGAAAATGGAAGGAAATAAAAATTAGTTTTCATTTTTAAAATCTCTGAAAAATTATTCGATTATTTAGATTGCAATAACTTTTTACATTTATTTTAAATGGTATTTTCAAACCTCCTCCACTTTAAATGTTGCTTCCATTATTATCATTTCATTCGTAGAGGGATGACTTCTTTAGAGTTCGGTGCTTCATTATAATTTTATTTTTAAAAGACTATAATTTTATTTTTAAAAGACGATAAGTTAAGAAAGAAAAATGTATTTAAACTGTCATTAATTTCAACTCCTAATCAACATGAAACTAGTACAATAACACTTTCTATAATATGTTTTTTTTTTTAAAGTTCACCATGAACCTTGAAGCAAACTCATAGTATGTTTTCTATTAGGTACATTTTTGTATTTTTGCATCACATGAAAACAATTTTTTATTATCATCAGGAAATATGGACCGGAAGTTCTTTCATCCCTACTTTTATTCCACCTAACATATGTTTTTCTAACTGATTATCTTACCATTTCTGATAAAAAAAATCATGTTAATGCACCTGTATATGACGACTTAAACTATTAAAAATATTGAAAAGACATTATGTTATAGATATATTTTATTTTATTATAATAATAATTAAAAAAATAGTTAATGATAATATTTTAATAACTTTTTGTTTGAAAATATATCTTTTATAAAACATTAATTTTTTTGTCATTAAAAATAATTTATAAAGCGTGTTGATGAATCGTAAAAGGGAAAAAGATGAGTATTGAAATATAAAAGGTAAAAAATTGCATCAACTATACATTAAAAATATTGCAATTTTAGAAATTAGAATGAAAGTGTAAATCTTACTTACTGAAGATTTTTTATTTTTTTTCTGTTCCACAGTGTGTATATATTATATGCAACGCTTTATAAACAATATAGGGATGCATCCCTTTTGGATACACAACCATCTTTTAACAAGTTTTTTTTATTAATTAACTTTGTTTTAACAAGTTGCTTTAGCAAAGTATATGATGGATATCATGCAAGTTGTTTAGAATAGAATTAAATTGCCAAATAGTGAAGAGTTATGAAGTAATTTAAACATATAATCAAATGGAGTATTCATTGGTAATTTTGTAATATTTTTTAAAATATATTATTTTTATTGTCCCTTTAACGTATATGGTGGGCTAAACAAATTATAGTTATATATATAATCTCACTCTTTGTCTCCGTTGTTTTTACAATGGCAATAGACAAATTCCATGCCTCATTGAACGTTAGTAATCTTATTTCAGAGCATTATGTTAAGTAGAGGATTGAGTTATAATTAATAAGGTTTAAAATTTGAGTTTTAGATAAATAAAAACATAATTTAGATTTCAGAATTTGTAGAATTTCGCCTTATTTTCTGTAATTTTATTCTGGGTCCATATTGCGTTGAAAATTTTTGAAAAAACTTAGACAAGTACGTTCATATGTTGTTTGCACCCAACTAAGAAGATACGTCCATAAAAAAATCACCAAGAGTTATATAGGAAAGAAAAATCATGATGTTTTATTTTCGGAAAACCAGTTTTGCTCACTCTCGGTCCGGGACTTATTACGCCTTATTCCTTGGGTCTTTTGGTCTGAAAAATTTACCAGACATTCGCTATTGCGTGTGTTGAGTTTTGGCTGATATTTCAGATTCAAACTCGTTCCACAAGATTTGGAAAAAATCATTTATTCATCACTGTTAGGGCTGAAAGGAAGGTTCGTTTGTGTCTGGAACTGTTTGATTTTTTCAAAGGTGAACACTCATCCGTTTGAACTGAAATTTATCGCGTTTTGTCCCAAATACAATCGAGATTCTTAAATGGAGTTCCAAAAAAAAAAAACTAATTTGGGAATTATTTTTAAATTTTTTTTGCAAATTAAGACTATCACCGAAATTTGTGAAATTTTGCACTACTTTCTGTAATTTTGCTCTGGGTCCATAATGTGTTGAAAAATTACGAAAATAATCACACAAGTACTTTCATTTATTGTTTGGAACCAGCTAAGGAGACACATCCATAAACAAATCACAAAAAAGAAAAAATAGAAAAAAAAGCTAGGACATTTTCTTTTTAGAAAATCGGTTTTGTTCACTCTCAATGTGGGTCTTACTAAGCCCTATTCCTTCGGTCTTTTGGTCTGAAATCTTTACCAAAAATTCTTCATTGTGTGTATTGAGTTTTGGATGAGATTTGAGCCCCAGATTCGTCCCACAAGATTTTTAACAAATATTTTATTCATCATTGCCAGGTTTAAAAGGAATGTTCGTTTGTATGTGAAACTGTTTGATTTTTTTCCTAGGTGAATACTCATACGTTTGATGTGAAATTTGTCGTGTTTTGTCCCAAATTGAGTTTAGATTCTTACGTGGAATTTCAAAATCAAATTATTTCGGGACAATTTTTCTGAAACTTTGTGAAAAACCAAGGCGAGCTCTACCAAAATTTGTGAAATGTCGCCCTATTATCTGCACTTTTATTATGGGTCCATATTGCATTTAAAAATTTCGAAAAAATTCACACAAGTACTTTCATATATTGTTTGCACCCTGCTAATGAGGCACGTCCATCAACAAATCACAAAAAGGAGATATAGGGAAGAAAAGCCAGGACATTTTGTTTTCGAAAAATCGGTTTTGTTCATCTCGGTCTGGGTCTTACTACGCCCTATTCCTTAAGTATTTTGGTATGAAAATTTTACCAGACATTTCACAATGTGTATATTGAGTTTTGGCTAAGATTTGAGCCCCATATTCGTCCCACAAGATTTTCAATAAGTTTTTTATTCATCAGTGCCAGTGTTGAAAAGAAGATTCGATTGCGAGTGAAATTGTTTGATTTTTTCCTAGGTGAATACTCATCCGTTTGACATGAAATTTATCGCGTTTTGTCCCAAATTCAGTATAAATTCTTAATTGGAATTTCAACTAAAAATTATTTCGGGACAATTTTTCTGAAATTTTGTGAAAAACGAAAGCTATCCTCTACCAAAATTTGTGAAATTTCGCCATACATTCTGCAATATTATTATGCAACCATATTGCGTTGAAAATTTCTGAAAAAAATTCACACAAGTACTTTCATATGTTGTTTGCACCTTGCTAAGGGGGCACATCCATAAAAAAAAATCACGAAAAAGAGATATAGGGAAGAAAAGAGAGGACATTTTGCTTTTGGAAAATTGGTTTTGTGCACTCTCGGTGTGGGTCTTACTACGCCTTATTCCTTGGGTCTTTTGGTCTGAAAATTTTACCAGACATTCGTCATTGTGTGTATTGAGTTTTGGCTGAGAGTTGAGCCCCAGATTCGTCCCACAAGATTTTAGTTAAATTTTTTATTCATCATCGCCAGGATTGAAAGGAAGGTTCAGTTGTGTGTGAAATTGTTTTAGTTTTTTCCTAGGTGAATAGTCATTCGTTTGATGTGAAATTTGTCGCGTTTTGTCCCAAATTCAGTCCAGATTCTTACGTGGAATTTCAGCGAAAAATTACATCGGGACAATTTTTCTAAAATGTTGTGAAAAACCAAGGCTATCATCTACCAAAATTTGTGAAATTTCGCCCTACATTATGCAATTTTTTTCTGGATCTATATTGTGTTGAAAAATTATGAAAAAATTCACACAAGTACTTTCATATGTTGTTTGCACCTTGCTAAGGAGGAACGTCCATAAAAAAATTACGAAAAAGAGATATAGGAAAAAAAAGCAAGGACATTTTGTTTTTGAAAAACCGTTTTTGTTCACTCTCGGTCTTGGTCTTATTACGCTTTATTCATTGGGTATTATGGTCTGATAATTTTACGAGACATTCGTCATTATATGTATTGTGTTTTGGCTGAGATTTGAGCCCCAGATTCGTTCCACAAGATTTTCAATAAATTTTTTATTCGTCACTGCTAGGATTGAAAGGAATGTTCGTTTGTGTGTGAAACTAATTGATTTTTGTCCTAGGTGAATACTCATCTGTTTGACGTGAAATTTATTGTGTTTTGTCCCAAATTCAATCCAGATTCTTAATCTGAATTTCAACAAAAAATTATTTCGCGACAATTTTTCTGAAATTTTGTGAAAAACCAAGGCTATCATATAAATAAAAATTGTGAAATTTCGCCATACTTTCAACAATTTTATTCTGGATCCATATTCCGTTGACAAATTCCAAAAAAATGAACTCAAGTGCTTATATATGTTTTTTTCACCCATCTAAGGAGGCACGCCCATAAAGAAATCACAAAAAGGAGATATAGGGGAGAAATGCCAGGAGATTTTGTTTTCGGAAAACCTTTCACTCTCGGTTTGGGTCTTACTATGCCATATTCCTTGAATCTTTTGGTATGAAAATTATACCAGACATTCGTCATTGTGTGTATTGAATTTTGGCTAAGATTTGAGCTTCGGATTCGTCCCACAAGATTTTAATTAAATTTTTTATTCATCACCGGCATGGTTGAAAGGAAGGTTCGTTTGTGTGTGAAACTGTTTGATTTTTTTTCTAGGTGAATACTCATCCAATTGACGTGAAATTTGTTGCGTTTTGTTCCAAATAAAATATAGATTCTTACGTGGAATTTCAACAAAAAATTATTTCGGTACAATTTTTCTGAAATTTTGTGAAAAAACAACCAAGGCCCTCTACCGAAATTTGTGGAATTTCGCCATACTTTCTGCAATTTTATTATAGCTTCATATTGCGTTGAAAAATTTCGAAAAAAATCACACAAGTACTTTCATATGTTGGTTGCACCTATCTATAGAGGCACGTTTAAAAACAAATCACAAAAGGAGATATAGGGAAGAAAAAGCTAGGACATTTTGTTTTTGGAAAACCAATTTTGTTCTCTTGCGGTTTGGGACTTATTACGCCTTATTCCTTGCATCTTTCGATCTGAAATTTTTACCACACATTCTTTTTTGTCTGTGTTGTGTTTTGGCTGGGATTTGAGCCTCAAATTCATCCCACAAGATTTGCAATAAATTTTTTATTCATCACTGTCAGAGCTGAAAGTAAGGTTCATTTGTGTGTGAAACTGTTTGATTTTTTTGGTAGATGAATACTCATCCGTTTTATTTTTATTTTTATAGGGCAAATATTAAATTTGTTTTCTTTTAATATTTTTTCTGGAGAAAAAATTATTAAAATTATTTTTTCTTACATGAGTTTGACATGATTAATTTACCTAAGAGTTGATGGAGCCGAAAGATATTGATTTAAAAGTATACTTGACACGTCAATGCAAATAAAAAATATATATAATTTATATTTAGTATACGAAATTTTGATGCAATTTTAGTGTTTTTTAGTACCATATTGATGTTCCAAAATTAGATTTTACAACCTTGTTTTATATATAATTTTAAAATTAAAATTATTAAATATTACGATGTGGACTTTAAGCCTAATTCAATCCCATAAAACCGGCTCATAGGGTTGAGGTTTGCACCCACTTATATACAATGAAATGCTCTAATATCTAGTCGATGTGGGATCTTCAACATTAAAATTAATTAAATATTTTTTTTATCAATAAATAATTAAATAAATAATATAGAGTATTTAAAGAATTCCAATATGCAAGCAAAATATGAGAGATTAGACTTTTCCATTCCAACAAGTTCCAACACAAAGCTAATCTATTTTATTTTACATTTCAAAAAATGGTATTTTCAAAACCTGTATGTTACATTTTTATAGTAGCATGGTTTTGGTTTTCTAAGTTTTTAGTATTTTGTTTCCTCCACTTTATTTCCTATGTATATGGTGTCAATTTGCTTTTATATTTCACAAAGAATTTGATCTAAAACTTTGGTATTTGTAGAAAAAAAAGTTGCATTACTAAAATTTGAGATGTATAAAATAGATATAAATTTATGTTAAACATTATAAGCTATTTGTTTTAACAAAGAGAAATGAACTTTAATCTAAATCATTTGATTTAATCAGAAACAGTGATTTTCAGTTGAGTAGTTTGTGTTCTTGATCGGTCTTCTTTTTCTTTTATATTGGATTTTCCTCTTCTCTTCTTTTCTGTTTCCTTTTTCCTTTTTCCTTGTCTTTATTATGTATTAACAACTTTATCCCATATATATGTCAATTACTATAATTTCCATCGTCCCATTTGAAATTTCTGTTTCCTTTTTCCTTGTCTTTATTAACTTTATCCCATATATGTCAATTACTATAATTCCCATCACCCCATTTGAAAAATACGAGATTTCCAAATCAAAATTAAATCATTATCTCCTTATATCTCTCCATTACCTCTAAGAGGTACCTACAAGCTCCAAGCATCATTCCTTAACTTACGAAAACACCACATAAACATATGTTACATTCCCATTAGTAATGAGAAAAACATCAGTGTGTTGCTCATGGTCCATTCATTTGTTCATTTACTTTAAACTTTATGTGTGTGCTCAACACAACCTATATTGAAATTTTATTTGTAATAGAAATTCGAACTTGTACATGTTTTAAACTAAATACTTTATTTGCATCTACACGTTCGTTCTTAAATGTAATTTTATTTCTTTAATTTTATATGTTCTATGCAATCACAATTCAAGTACTTTTTTCATGTTTTGTTTCTTTTGGTGTTAAATTCCGATAAACTAAATTATTGAAAGTAGTATTTTGTTTTATTATAATAGGTTGTGCTTATACTCTTGACTACTTTTTACCCATAAATATCCCTTATATCTCTCCACTAACATGAGTGGTACATTGTGTCGCTTCTTTTCTTTAATAACTTCCGAAAGCCTTGCCTTTTTTTCCTAACCTTCATTTTCATTTAGGTAGGACAACAATATTAAATAACTTTAAATTTTTTATCCCTAACCCACCCTCTTCTTTTTATTTATACATATTTTTTCATTTGTGTTTCAGAAAAAAGTTTCGGTGATTTTTGTTCTAGTATATTTAATGTGATCAATAATAAATATATTTTTAATCGACGTGTCAATGTCTTCTCTTCTTGTGTGTTCTCTGTTATGTATTGAAAGTTTTTGTTCCCTTCTTCTTGTATCAGGTCTTATAATTGACTTAATTATATGATAAAGACTAATTATTCGAGATCTCTTTATTTATGTAGATTCAATACTAATATCGCTAAATATTAACATCGATAGATGATTTTATGCATATACATTACACTACAATTTGATAAATGTTATCTTCCTATCTTCATTTCCCAAATTTCATAATTTGCTTCCTAATTTCATTGTCTACCATATATGATATTTTAAAGATTAGGTAGAATATTTTCAATTACCTATACATTTTTTTTTATTTTTGCATCACATAAAAACAATATATCATCAGGAAATATGGACCGCAATTTCTTTCATCCCCACTTTTATTCCAACTAACATATGTTTTTCTAACTGATTATCTTACCATTTCAGATCAAAAAATCATTATTAAAAACAAAAATCATGTTAATGCACCTGTATATGATGACTTAAACTATTAAAATTATTGGAAAGAAAATAATGGGTTATGTTATAGATATTTTATTTTATTTTATTATAATAATAATTAAAAAAAATAGTTAAATGATAATATTTTAATAATTTTTTGTTTGAAAATATAGTTTTTATAAAACATTTTTTTTGTCATTAAAAATAAATTATAAAGCGTGCTTATGAATCGTAAAAGTGAAACAAAAATTGAGTATTGAAATATAAAAGGTAAAAAAATGCTTCAATTATACATTAAAAATATTGCAATTTTAGAAATTAGAATGAAAGTGTAAATCTTACTTACTGAAGTTTTTTTTTTTTTTTTTTTCTGTTCCACAGTGTGTATATATTATATGCAACGCTTTATAAACAATATAGGGATGCATCCCTTTTGGATTACAATCATCCTTTAACAAGTTTTTTTATTAATTAACTTTGTTTAACAAGTTGCTTTAGCAATGGTACTCAAAAAAGGGAAAGATGCAAGTTGTTTTATAAAAACGCACTAAATTAATGTATCAACTTAATTAATATCACGATGAAGTAGCGAAAAACAAGGGTTTGTGTTTGTGAGGGATGCATAAGATAAGATTATGAATGAAACCAACATACCCATTACACTTTACCCAATAAAAATGGATAGGATGCTCAAAGGAATCTATGCTTTTCCTTAATTTAAGAGACTATGCACGTGACACACCATGCTACGTTAGTTTTTTAAGCATATTAATCAATGTATTAGTGAAAAATAAAGCACAAGATTAACAACTTAATTAACAAATGTGAATTGTTATAAACTAAGTAGTTGCAATGTGAAGTGGAGGAGTGAGATATGGGTGATAAAGAAAGGGCTAAGATGGGTACAATGATGAATAAGTGGACTAAGATGCAATTAAAAATGACCATCTCATCAATAATGTCTTCTACTTTGTTTTTATCACACAAAACCATTATTGCGAATGTGGAAACAAAATATATACAAGTGGCTCCACTTGTTGCCCTTTACAAATTTATTCATTTTATGGCGGAAAGCGAAACCCACATGCCATAATTCGGACCTTAATTATTCTAACTTATTTGCATTAATCAAATCATTTAAATCCTTGGATTCGTCTCCCCTACCTAATGGTATTATTAAATAGCTAGAGTAAAAAGAGAAAGGAACTGGTGATTTTTTACTGATAAAAAAAAAAAATTGGACATTTTATTATTATCTCTACAACACAACACTGAGTCATTATTGACAAAAACTTTGTTAGATCTCTCATCTCAATCTTCTTCTTTTTTAAAGTATTTTAATACATACACCGATACGAAAACTGTGACCGATATAACACAGACACCGATATAAAAATTGTGATCGTTATAACACAGAAAAAAAAATTATAATTTCTAAAATACAGAATATAGAAATACAAATTTATATATTATATAATATATAATTATAAGTTATAAAAATTGATAATAAATATTTTTGCGTATAAATATATTTTAATTTTGTTTAGTAACATATTTCTGATCAGATTAAAAAAATTTGTTTTTTATTTTTATAATCATAAACGTTTATAGAAATTTTATTTTTATAATCACAGTAGACTTATATAAATTAAAGTATTTTCTTTTTTAAAGTTGAATTAAAACTATGTTAGAATTATGAAAAATCCAACCATAAATATTTTTCATACGAGTATGAGTGTCTCATTCAAGGAAGATACCATTTGAAAGCCATATCATAGCTTTTGACTAATAGAAAAAAATGTTTATAATTTTTTTTGGTTAAAAAAATAATTTTCCAACAAAGGTTTTTTTCCTCGTGCAAGAAATTTTGGGCTATATAGAGGACAAGGAAGCAAATCATAGGATGAAGAAGAGGCAGTGACACTCTTAAGCATGGCTACCCAACAACAATCTCTGTTAGAGAAGCCCAAAAAACCCGTTTCCAAAACTATCTGCTTATTCCTTTCTGTGATTGCAGTTCTAAGTTCATCAGCCTTCATTGCTTCTTATCTCTTCAACAATTCCTCCCTTCACCATGTCTGTGATCAGGCACTTGATACTGCATCCTGCTTAACACATGTCTCAGAAGTAACCAAAACTCACACATTCACCACAACAGAACACCACAAACTCAATCTTCTCAAATCATTCCTCATGAAATACACCTCCCACATCGAGAAAGTCATGGACACAACCAGTGCCATCAAACTCAGGGTCAACAATCCAAGGGAGGAAGCAGCTTTGCGGGACTGTGCGGAGCTCATGGACTTGTCCTTGGACAGAGTTTGGAGCTCGATGTTAGCCGTAACAGAACAGAGCATTGAGTCGCGACAAGATGCACACACATGGCTAAGTAGCGTGCTAACGAACCATGCAACTTGCTTGGATGGATTAGAGGGTGCGTCTCGGAGTGTTATGGAGGGTGAAGTTGAGGACTTGATATCCAGGGCAAGAACCTCTCTAGCCATTCTTGTTGGCTCTGTTTTGCCTCCAAAGGTTGAAGAGATCATTGATGAACCCTTAAATGGGGAGTTTCCGTCATGGGTGAGCAGCAAGGATCGGAGGCTTTTGGAAAGTGGGGTTGGGGACATCAAGGCCAATGTCGTGGTGGCTAAGGATGGGAGTGGCAAGTTCAAGACTGTCACTGAGGCTGTGGCGTCTGCACCAGACAATGGTAAGACAAGGTACGTTATTTATGTGAAAAAGGGAACATATAAAGAAAATGTTGAAATTGGTAAGAAGAAGAAAAACGTCATGCTCGTGGGTGACGGTATGGATGCAACTATAATCACCGGAAGCTTGAACTTCATCGACGGAACAACAACCTTTAACAGCGCCACAGTTGGTATGTCACTTCCCCAAAAAATTGATACCATTAATGAAACAAATGAGTTATCATTGTTGTTTTCTATAGAAATCACTCATTAAACATCTATGTATTACATTTGGAATTCTTGAACACTAACCACGTAGTTATACGGGTTTGCAGCTGCTGTGGGTGATGGGTTTATAGGTCAAGACATATGGTTTCAGAACACGGCGGGACCGGAGAAACACCAAGCGGTGGCTCTGCGCGTAGGCGCCGACCAATCCGTGATAAACCGTTGTCGCATAGATGCCTTTCAAGACACTCTCTACGCACACTCCAACAGGCAGTTCTACAGAGACTCTTTCATCACCGGCACCGTTGACTTCATTTTCGGAAACGCCGCCGTCGTCTTCCAGAAGTGCAACTTGGTGGCCCGAAAGCCCATGAGTAACCAAAAAAACATGGTGACGGCTCAAGGAAGAGAAGATCCAAACCAAAACACAGGAACTTCAATTCAACAGTGTAACCTAACACCCAGCTCAGATCTTAAGCCTGTTGTGGGTTCCATCAAAACTTTTCTGGGTCGACCATGGAAGAAGTACTCCAGAACTGTGGTGATGCAGTCGACAATAGATAACCATGTTGATCCAACGGGATGGGCAGAGTGGGATGCTCAGAGTAAGGACTTTTTGCAAACGTTGTATTATGGAGAGTACATGAACAGTGGAGCTGGTGCTGGAACGAGCAAGAGAGTGACTTGGCCTGGTTATCATGTAATCAAAACTGCAGCAGAAGCCAGCAAGTTCACTGTAACACAGCTCATCCAAGGAAATGTTTGGTTGAAGAACACCGGTGTCAACTTCATTGAAGGCCTCTAAATGCTTCTTTCTGTCTCATGTGTGTGTTTTTTCAGAGGAAATTAAATAAAAACATCTTTAATGGCGTTTAGACATTTTAGTTAGCATCAAGTTTCCTTCGTCTTTGACAAGGTTTCCACTAACACGGTGTTTGAATATGTAATAAACTATATTAATGCACCTCAAGTAATTTCTATCAGACTAGCTTGCATTTTGTTTTACTAAAAACTTTGGTATTGTTTCAGAACAAGAAAATTTTTCAATACATACAAATGTACTTATAAAAATGCATAAAGTAATTAAGAAACATTTTATTTAGTATGATATCACTGAAGAGATATATTTTAAGACTGTTTTGCAGGAAATACATTTTGATGTGTGGGTATATAGAAATACGTATATAGTTTAATCTTATAAAGTTATAAAATCTTATAACCAATTATTTCTCAAAGACTCATTATATATATATATAAATATTTGCATAATTATTTAATATCTTTTATAAAATATAAATATGCGCGACTAAATTTTAATATATCAATTATATGTTTCCTTATCAATATTTTGACGTTACAATCTATTTAATAATATGCAAAAAATAACTTTTATAGAAGGTTGGATAACTATAAGTTGATCAGTATTCAACCAGTAAAAAAAATCAAACAGTTTCACACACAAACGAACTTTTCATTAAACACTGGCAGTGATGAATAAAAAATTTATTGAAAATTTTGTAGGACGAAGCTGGTGTTCAAATCTCAGCCAAAACTCAATACACACAATGACGATTGTCTGGTAAAATTTTCAGACCAAAAGACCCAAGAAATAGGGCGTAGTAAGACCCACACCGAGAGTGAACAAAATCGGTTTTCCGAAAACAAAATGCCCTAGTTTTTCTTCCCTAAATCTCCCTTTTTTTTGATTTGTTTATGGACGTGCCTCTTTAGCAGGGTGCAAACAACATATGAAAATACTAGTGTGAATTTTTTTGGAATTTTTCAACGCAATAAGGACCCAGAATAAAATTGCAGAAAGTAGGGCGAAATTTCATAAATTTTGGTAGAGGATAGTCTTGGTTTTTCACAAAATTTCAGAAAAATTGTCACAAAATGATTTTTTCCTGAAATTCCACGTAAGAATCTGGATTAAATTTGGGACAAAACGCGATAAATTTCACATCAAACGGATGAGTATTCACTTAGGAAAAAAATCAAACAGTTTCACACACAACCGAATCTTCCTTTCAAACATGGCAGTGATGAATAAAAAATTTATTGAAAATCTTGTAGGAAGAATCTGAGGCTCAAATCTCAGCCAAAACTCAATAAACACAATAAAGAATGTCTGGGACCGAATAGAGCGTAGTAAGACCCAAACCGAGATTTAACAAAATTGGTTTTCTGAAAACAAAATGTCTTGGCTTTTCTATCCTATATCTCCTATTTTGTGATTTGTTTATGGACGGACGTCCTTAGCGGGGTGCAAACAACATATAAAAGTACTTGTGTGAATTTTTTCAGAATTTAACCACGCAATAAGGACTCATAATAAAATTGCAGAAAGTATGGCGAAATTTCACAAATTTTGCTAAAGGATAACCTTGGATGTTCACAAATTTCAGAAAAATTGTCCCGAAATAATTTTTTCCTGAAATTCCATGTAAGAATATGGACTGAATTTAGGACAAAACACGACAAATTTGACGTCAAACGGATGAGTATTCACCCAGGAAAAAAATCAAACAGTTTCACACAAACGAATCTTCATTTCAACCATGGTAGTGATGAATAAAAAATTTATTTAAAATATTGTGCGACGAATCTGGGGCTCAAATCTCAGCCAAAACTCAATACACACAATGAAAAATGTCTGGTAAAATATTTAGACCAAAAAACCCAAGGAATACGGCGTAGTAAGACCCAAACCGAGAGTGAACAAAATCAATTTTCCGAAAACAAAATTTCTTCCCTATATCTCCCATTTTGTGATTTGTTTATGGGCGGGCGTCCTTAGCAGGGTGCAAACAACATATGAAAGTACTTGTGTGAATTTTTTCAGAATTTTTCAACGCAATAAGGACCCAAAATAAAATTGCATAATGTAGTCCGAAATTTCACAAATTTTGCTAGAGGATAGCATTGGTTTTTCATAAAATTTCAGAAAAATTTCCCGAAATAATTTTTTCCTGAAATTCCACGTAAGAATCTAGACTGAATTTGGAACACAACACGACAAATTTCACGTCAAACGGATGAGTATTCACCTAGGAAAAAAATCAAACAATTTCACACACAAACGAGCCTTCCTTTCAACTTTGGCGATGATGAATAAAAGATTTATTGAAAATTTTGTGGGACGAATCGGGGGCTCAAATCTCAGCCAAAACTCAATAAACACAATGACGAATGTCTGATAAAATTTCAGACCTAAAGACCCAAGAAATAGGGCGTAGTAAGACCCAGACCGAGAGTGAACAAAACAAGTTTTCTGAGAAAAAAAAGTCCTGGCTTTTCTTCCCTATATTTCCCATTTTGTGATTTGTTTATGGACGGGCGTCCTTAGCAGGGTGCGAACAATATATGAAAGTACTAGTGTGAAATTTTTCAACGCAATAAGGACCCAAAATAAAATTGTGGAAAGTAGAGCGAAATTTCACAAATTTTGCTATAGGATAACCTTGGTTTTCAGAAAAATTGTCCCGAAATAATTTTTTCCTAAAATTCCACGTAAGAATCTGGACTAAATTTGGGATAAAACGCAACAAATTTCTCGTCAAACGGAAGAGTATTCACCTAAGAAAAAAATCAAATAGTTTCACACACAAAGGAACCTTCCTTTCAACTGTGGTAGTGATGAATTAAAAATTTATTTAAAACCTTGTGGGGAAAATCCTAGGCTTAAATCTCAGCCAAAACTCAATACACACAATGACGAATGTCTGGTAAAATTTTCAAACTAAAAGACCTAAGCAATAGGGCGTAGTAAGACCCAGACAGAGAGTGAAGAAAATCGGTTTTTCGAAAACAAAATGTCATGGCTTTTCTTCACTGTATCTCCTTTTTTGTGATTTGTTTATTGACGTGCCTCCTTAGCAAGGTGCAAACAACATATGAAAGTACTAGTGTGAATTTTTTTGGAATTTTTCAACGCAATAAGGACATTGAATAAAATATTAGAGTGTAAGGCGAAATTTCACAAATTTTCCTAAGCCTTGGTTTTTCACAAAATTTCAAAAAAATTGTCCCGAAATAATTTTTTTTTGAAATTTTATGTAAGAATCTGGATTGAATTTGGGACAAAACGCAACAAATTTCACGTCAAACGGATGAGTATTCACCTAGGAAAAAAATCAAACAGTTTGACACACAAACGAACCTTCTTCTCAAACCTGGCAGTAATAAATAAAAAATTATTGAAAATCTTGTGGAATGAATCTGATGCTCAAATCTCAGCCAAAACTCAATACACACAATCACGAATGTCTGGTAAAATTTTCAGACCAAAAGACTCAAGCAATAGGGCGAAGTAAGACCCAGACCGAGAGTGAAGAAAATTTGTTTTTCGAAAACAGATGTCCTAGCTTTTATTCCCTATATCTCTCTTTTTTTGATTTGCTTATAGACGTGCCTCCTTAGCAGGGAGGAAACAACATAAGAAAGTACTAGTGTGAATTTTTTCGGAATTTTTTGACGCAATAAGGACCTAGAATAAATTTGCAGAAAGTAAGACGAAATTTCACAAATTTTGCAGATACCCTTGGTTTTTCACAAAATTTCAGAAAAATTGTCCCGAAATAAATTTTTCCTGATATTCCACGTAAGAATCTGGACTGAATTTGAAACAAAACGCGACAAATTTCATGTCAAACGGATGAGTATTGACCTAGGAAAAAATCAAACAGTTTCACACACTAACGAACCTTTCAACCCTGGCAGTGATGAATAGAAAATTAATTGAAAATCTTGTAGGACGAATATGGGGCTCAAATCTAAGCCAAAACTCAATAAACATAATGACGAATGTTTGGGAAAATTTTCAGACCAAAAGGTCCAAGATTTTTCAGAATTTTTCAACGCAATAAGGACCCAGAATAAAATTGCAGAATGTATGGCGAAATTTCAAAACTTTTGCTAGAGGAAAGCCTTGGTTTTTTCACAAAATTTCAGAAAAATTTCCCCGAAATAATTTTTTCCTGAAATTCCATGTAAGAATCTAGACTGAATTTGGAACAAAACGCGACAAATTTCACGACAAACAGATGAGTATTCACCTTGGATAAAAATCAAACAGTTTCACACACAAACGAGCCTTCCTTTCAACTTTGGCAGTGATGAATAAAAAATTTATTTAAAATCTCGTGGGATGAATCTAGGGCTCAAATCTCAGCCAAAACTCAATAAACACAATGACGAATGTCTGATTAAATTTTCAGACATAAAGTTCCAAGGAATAGGGCGTAGTAAGACCCAAACCAAGAGTGAACAAAAACGGTTTTCTGAAAACAAAATGTCTTGGCTTTTCTTCCCTATATCTCTCTTTTTGTGATTTGTTTATGGACGTACCTCCTTAGCAAGGTGCAAACAACATATGAAAGTACTAGTGTGAATTTTTTCGGAATTTTTCAACGCAATATGGACCCATAATATAATTGCAGAAACTATGGCAAAGCATCTGAAATTCTGCTAGAGGATAGCCTTGGTTTTTCTCAAAATTTTAGAAAAATTGTCCCAAAATATTTTTTTCCTAAAATTCTATGTAAGAATCTATACTGAATTTGGGGCAAAACTCGACACATTTCACGTCAAACGAATGAGTATTCACCTACGAAAAAAATCAAACAGTTTAACACACAAACAAACCTTCATTTCAACCGTGGCAGTGATGAATAAAAAATTTATTTGAAAATATTGTGGGACGAATCTGGGGCTCAAATCTCAGCCAAAACTCAATAAACACGATGACGAATGTGTGGTAATATTTCCATACCAAAAGACCCAAGGAATAGGGCGTAGTAAGACCCAGATCGAGAGTGGACAAAACCGATTTTCTGAAAACAAAATGTCCTGGCTTTTTACCCTATATCTTCCATTTTGTGATTTGTTTATGGACAGGTGTCCTTAGCAGGATGCAAACAACATATGAAACTACTTGTGTGAATTTTTTCGGAATTTATCAACGCAATAAGGACTCATAATAAAATTGAAGAAAGTAGGACTAAATTTCACAAATTTTGCTAGAGGATGATAGCCTTGGATTTTCACAAATTTCAGAAAAATTGTCCTGAAAGAAATTTTTTCCTGAAATTCCACATAAGAATCTGGACTGGATTTGGGACAAAACGCGAAAAATTTCATGTCAAACAGATGAGTATTCACCTAGGAAAAAAATCAAATAGTTTCACACACAAACGAACCTTCCTTTCAACCGTGGCAGTGGTGAATAAAAAATTTATTGAAAATTTTGTGGGACAAATCTGGGACTCAAATCTTAGCCAAAACTCAATACACACAATGACGAATGGCTGGTAAAATTTTCAGACCAAAAGAACCAAGGAATATGGCATAGTATCACCCAGACCGAGAGTGAACAAAATCGGTTTTCCAAAAATGAAATGTTCTGGCTTTTCTTCCCTATATCTCCCTTTTTGTGATTTGTCTATGGACGTGCCTCCTTAACAGGATGCAAACAACATATGAAAGTACTAGTGTGAATTTTTTCAGAACTTTTCGACGCAATAAGGACCCAAAATAAAGTTGTAGAAAGTAGGACGAAATTTCACAAATTTTTCTAGAGGATAGCCTTGGTTTTTCAGAATATTTCAGAAAAATTGTCGCAAAATAACTTTTCCCTGAAATTCCACTTAAGAATCTGGATCAAATTTGGGACAAAACGCGACAAATTTCACATCAAATGGATGAGTATTCACCTACGAAAAAATTCAAACAATTTCACACACAAACGAACCTTCCTTTCAACCCTGACAGTAATGAATAAAAAATTTATTGAAAATCTTGTGGGACGAATCTAGAGCTCAAATCTCAGCCAAAACTCAATAAACACAATGACGAATGTCTTGTAAAATTTTCATACCAAAAGACTCAAGGAATAGGGCATAGTAAGACCCAGACCGAGAGTGAATAAAACCGGATATCGAAAAAAAATGTCCAGACTTTTCTACCCTATATCTCCCATTTTGTGATTTGTTTATGGACGGACGTCCTTAGCAGGGTGCGAACAACATAGGAAAGTACTTGTGTGAAATTTTTCAGAATTTTTCAATGCAATTATGGACCCAAAATAAAATTGCATAAAGTATGGCAAAATTTCACAAATTTTGCTAGAGGAGCCTTGGATTTTCACAAATTTCAGAAAAATTGTCCTGAAATAATTTTTTCCTGAAATTGCACGTAAGAATATGGACTGAATTTGGGACAAAAAGTGACAAATTTCACGTCAAACGAATTAGTATTCTCCTAGGAAAAAAATCAAACAATTTCATACACAAACGAACTTTCCTTCAACCATGGTAGTGATGAATAAAAAATCACGTGGGACGAATCTGGGGCTCAAATCTCAGTCGAAACTCAATACACACAATGACGAATGTCTTGTAAAATTTTCAGACCAAAAGACCCAAGGAATTGGGCGTAGTAAGACCCAAACCGAGAGTGAACAAAACCGGTTTTCCGAAAATGAAATGTCCTGACTTTTCTTCCCTATATCTCCCTTTTTGTGATTTGTTTATGGATGTGTCTCCTTAGCAAGGTGCAAACAACATATGAAAGTACTAGTGTTAATTTTTTCTGAATTTTTCAATGCAATATGGATCCTGAATAAAATTGCAGATTGTAGGGCGAAATTTTACAAATTTTGCTAGAGGATAGCCTTGGTTTTTCACAAAATTTCAGAAAAATTGTTCCGAAATAATTTTATTTTGAAATTCCACATAAGAATCTAGACTTAATTTGGAACAAAATGCGACAAATTTCACGTCAAACAGATTAATATTCACCTAGGAAAAAAAATCAAACAGTTTCCCACACAAACGAACCTTCCTTTCAACCCTGGCAGCGATGAATAAAAAAATTATTGAAAATCTTGTGGGATGTATGTGGGGTTCAAATCTCAACGAAAACTCAATACACACAATGACGAATGTCTGGTAAAATTTTCAGACCAAAAGACCCAAGGAATTGGGCGTAGTAAGACCCAAACCGAGAGTGAACAAAACCGGTTTTCCGAAAATGAAATGTCCTGACTTTTCTTCCCTATATCTCCCTTTTTGTGATTTGTTTATGGATGTGTCTCCTTAGCAAGGTGCAAACAACATATGAAAGTACTAGTGTTAATTTTTTCTGAATTTTTCAATGCAATATGGATCCTGAATAAAATTGCAGATTGTAGGGCGAAATTTTACAAATTTTGCTAGAGGATAGCCTTGGTTTTTCACAAAATTTCAGAAAAATTGTTCCGAAATAATTTTATTTTGAAATTCCACATAAGAATCTAGACTTAATTTGGAACAAAATGCGACAAATTTCACGTCAAACAGATTAATATTCACCTAGGAAAAAAAATCAAACAGTTTCCCACACAAACGAACCTTCCTTTCAACCCTGGCAGCGATGAATAAAAAAATTATTGAAAATCTTGTGGGATGTATGTGGGGTTCAAATCTCAACGAAAACTCAATACACACAATGACGAATGTCTGGTAAAATTTTCAGACCAAAAGACCCAAGGAATTGGGCGTAGTAAGACCCAAACCGAGAGTGAACAAAACCGGTTTTCCGAAAATGAAATGTCCTGACTTTTCTTCCCTATATCTCCCTTTTTGTGATTTGTTTATGGATGTGTCTCCTTAGCAAGGTGCAAACAACATATGAAAGTACTAGTGTTAATTTTTTCTGAATTTTTCAATGCAATATGGATCCTGAATAAAATTGCAGATTGTAGGGCGAAATTTTACAAATTTTGCTAGAGGATAGCCTTGGTTTTTCACAAAATTTCAGAAAAATTGTTCCGAAATAATTTTATTTTGAAATTCCACATAAGAATCTAGACTTAATTTGGAACAAAATGCGACAAATTTCACGTCAAACAGATTAATATTCACCTAGGAAAAAAAATCAAACAGTTTCCCACACAAACGAACCTTCCTTTCAACCCTGGCAGCGATGAATAAAAAAATTATTGAAAATCTTGTGGGATGTATGTGGGGTTCAAATCTCAACGAAAACTCAATACACACAATGACGAATGTCTGGTAAAATTTTCAGACCAAAAGACCCAAGGAATTGGGCGTAGTAAGACCCAAACCGAGAGTGAACAAAACCGGTTTTCCGAAAATGAAATGTCCTGACTTTTCTTCCCTATATCTCCCTTTTTGTGATTTGTTTATGGATGTGTCTCCTTAGCAAGGTGCAAACAACATATGAAAGTACTAGTGTTAATTTTTTCTGAATTTTTCAATGCAATATGGATCCTGAATAAAATTGCAGATTGTAGGGCGAAATTTTACAAATTTTGCTAGAGGATAGCCTTGGTTTTTCACAAAATTTCAGAAAAATTGTTCCGAAATAATTTTATTTTGAAATTCCACATAAGAATCTAGACTTAATTTGGAACAAAATGCGACAAATTTCACGTCAAACAGATTAATATTCACCTAGGAAAAAAAATCAAACAGTTTCCCACACAAACGAACCTTCCTTTCAACCCTGGCAGCGATGAATAAAAAAATTATTGAAAATCTTGTGGGATGTATGTGGGGTTCAAATCTCAACGAAAACTCAATACACACAATGACGAATGTCTGGTAAAATTTTCAGACCAAAAGACCCAAGGAATTGGGCGTAGTAAGACCCAAACCGAGAGTGAACAAAACCGGTTTTCCGAAAATGAAATGTCCTGACTTTTCTTCCCTATATCTCCCTTTTTGTGATTTGTTTATGGATGTGTCTCCTTAGCAAGGTGCAAACAACATATGAAAGTACTAGTGTTAATTTTTTCTGAATTTTTCAATGCAATATGGATCCTGAATAAAATTGCAGATTGTAGGGCGAAATTTTACAAATTTTGCTAGAGGATAGCCTTGGTTTTTCACAAAATTTCAGAAAAATTGTTCCGAAATAATTTTATTTTGAAATTCCACATAAGAATCTAGACTTAATTTGGAACAAAATGCGACAAATTTCACGTCAAACAGATTAATATTCACCTAGGAAAAAAAATCAAACAGTTTCCCACACAAACGAACCTTCCTTTCAACCCTGGCAGCGATGAATAAAAAAATTATTGAAAATCTTGTGGGATGTATGTGGGGTTCAAATCTCAACGAAAACTCAATACACACAATGACGAATGTCTGGTAAAATTTTCAGACCAAAAGACCCAAGGAATTGGGCGTAGTAAGACCCAAACCGAGAGTGAACAAAACCGGTTTTCCGAAAATGAAATGTCCTGACTTTTCTTCCCTATATCTCCCTTTTTGTGATTTGTTTATGGATGTGTCTCCTTAGCAAGGTGCAAACAACATATGAAAGTACTAGTGTTAATTTTTTCTGAATTTTTCAATGCAATATGGATCCTGAATAAAATTGCAGATTGTAGGGCGAAATTTTACAAATTTTGCTAGAGGATAGCCTTGGTTTTTCACAAAATTTCAGAAAAATTGTTCCGAAATAATTTTATTTTGAAATTCCACATAAGAATCTAGACTTAATTTGGAACAAAATGCGACAAATTTCACGTCAAACAGATTAATATTCACCTAGGAAAAAAAATCAAACAGTTTCACACACAAACGAACCTTCCTTTCAACCATGACAGTGATGAATAAAAAATTTATTGAAAATCTTGTGGGACTAATTTGGGGCTCAAATCTCAGCCAAAACTCAATACACACAATGACGAATGTCTGGTAAAATATTTAGACCAAAAGGCCCAAGGAATAGGGCATAGTAAGACCCAGAAAAAAAAATGTCCTGGCTTTTCTACCCTATATCTCCCATTTTGTGATTTGTTTATGGACGGGCGTCCTTAGCAGGGTGCGAACAACATAGGAAAGTACTTGTGTGAAATTTTTTGAAATTTTTCAATGCAATTATGGACCCAAAATAAAATTGCAGAAAGTATGACAAAATTTCACAAATTTGGATTTTCACAAATTTCAGAAAAATTGTCCTGAAATATTTTTTTCCTGAAATTGCACGTAAGAATATGGACTGAATTTGGGACAAAACGTGACAAATTTCACGTCAAACGGATTAGTATTCTCCTAGGAAAAAAATCAAACAATTTCATACACAAACGAACTTTCCTTTCAACCATGGTAGTGATGAATAAAAAATCATGTGGGACGAATCTGGGGCTCAAATCTCAGTCGAAACTCAATACACACAATGACGAATGTCTTGTAAAATTTTCAAACCAATAGACCCAAGTAATTGGGCATAGTAAGACCCAAACCGAGAGTGAACAAAACCGGTTTTTCGAAAATGAAATGTCCTGGCTTTTCTTCCCTATATCTCCCTTTTTGTGATTTGTTTATGGATGTGTCTCCTTAGCAAGGTGCAAACAACATATGAAAGTACTAGTGTGAATTTTTTCGATTTTTTTCAATGCAATATGGACCCAAAATAAAATTGCAGAAGTAGCGCGAAATTTCACAAATTTTGCTAAAAGATAACTTTGATTTTTCACAAAATTTTAGGATATAACATACCTATGTAGTTCGAAGAGTGTTTGGAACATAATTTTTCATTATTAGAAATTGTAAAATGAAGAGTGTGATAAAAAGATTTATTAAAATATATTATTTAAAAAAATATGTTATAAAAAGAAAAAATCTAAAAAAAGTGTTGTGATTATTCTCTATAACTTTTTAAGTAATTTAAAATTCTATAAAAATAATAATAATGTGTAATGTAACTCTAAAGAGTTTATAAGTAAAATGAGATTGGTTGAAGTGTATAACACTACATCCTACTTTATTAGCTTCTAATTCTTTATATTTAAATAATAATAATAATAAAAAAAAAGTAAAGACAAAGGTGAGGTGCAATGAATAAGTGGATAAACTAGGTGCAATTCTAATTATGACTCGTGCAAATAATGGAAAACGAAATACATATACTTGACTTATGCTTTTCTTTGAAAAATAATAATTGCCACACTTCATTGTCATACTTTTCTCTAAGAATAATAATAATTGTAAGGCGGAAAGTGGAACTGCATTTGCATTTGTCTCCATAATAAATTAATATAATCATTTCAAGAGTTTTTTTTATTGAAAGTACCAAAAACTTTTGAAAATATGTAAGTTTTGAACTAAACACACTAGTAGACACAGAATTATGACATAAATGTGTATATTATCTATTTTTGTGGAAATAGTATAATTTTGAATGATTTTTATTAAAATTATTATTTTTTATGAAAATAGATAAGTTGTAATTGAAAGTATGACTTTGAAATATAAAAATTATACTTTTTAGCATGATTTTATGTTTATTTAATTTTAAATAATTTTACCTTTTAATTGAAGTCGTCTCAAATTTATGACAGTATTAATTTCTGTTATGATATATGTAGCATGACATTGATACAGTACAAAAATACGAAAAATATTTAAAATATAAAATACAAAAAACACAAAAATACATATATTATATAATTATAAATTATAAATTATATAAATTAATAATAAAAATTTACATGTATAAATATGTTTTAATATTTTTAAAAAAAATATTTTTCATAACTACTTCAAAATATTTATTACTTATTTTTATAATCGTAATAAAAATTCATATAATATAAATTTGAATTTTTAAAAATTAATTAATGTATTTGCAAAATTTTATATAATTTATTTACAAAAAATTTGGAATTCGTTCACAATTTCTTGTTTTTTATTTTTATTTAAATTTTTCTGATAAAAAGAAACTGAAAAACAGTGGTTGTTAGAGACAATTTGTCTTCTGCACAGAAGTCAAAGACATCCTCGACCTCAAACTGGTACCATGTGTCTGTGTATTTCATTTACACTTTTCAATTTTCACTCTTAAAAATGAATTAAATTAAAAACCATTTACCTCTTCTACTAATCAATACAAAACATTCAACACTTTTCACTTTTCAGTCTTCACCACTAACACATGAACACGCACACTTTTTACTTTTTATTTAATACATTTTTTGATTAATTTATTATCACATGAAAAATATTAATAAAAAAATAAAAAATATAGAGACTAGAACAGTTTTTACTTTTCACTATTACTGTTTTATCCCGTATAGTAATCAACATATATTTACCTCGTATAGTAATCTCAATATTACAAAATGAAAGACTGTTAAATTAATGCACTCATATATGATAACACTTGTAATGATGGTATTGAATTTAATGTGAATTTGGACTCACAACTAAATTCTATCCCAACTCACAATTTCAAATAAAAATATGAAAAATATGAAATTATATATTAAATTTTTAAATCGTGAGTTTAATTAGAACTTCAATTGTAAAAAATATATATATAATTGGACAAAATATTCCTATTTTAATAAAAACCATTCAAAATTGATTATATATTTTCATAAAAAAATGTATGTTATTTTTAAAAATATGATGATTTCTTAAGTTTTATTTTTAAAACTTTAATTCCGTATTCATGGCATGAAATCCTTTTATTAATGTTCAAAATAATCTCACTTCTCGAAACAAAATAAATTTAAATTTAATCATATTATAAAATTAATAAAGACAAATCAATAAAAGTTACACTTCAGTAAAAGTAACTAGTGTTCACCAAAAGAGGCAAATCACAATTGAAATGTCTTTCTAAGAAAGTCTTAACATCTAACAATAATAAAAAAATATTTTTTAACTTAAAAATACTTATGTAAAATAAAATAAAATATTCAATTTATAATTATTAATAAATGAATTCTAATTTCCTATATGTACAATAGTCTTGAAGTTTTTGTTCCTCAATTAATTTTGCAAGGTACCCAATTAAATGTTTATTTGTACACAATCATCCTACCTAATACATCAATCGTACACAATTTCGTACCTACCTCTTTTATCTTATTTTTATTTAAACAAAGATAATATTCTCAACTTAAAATAATTTATTTTCTTATCTATTTCCGTTTAATATAAAAAGTTATTTCTCATTTAAAAAAGAAAACTAATGTTGTATACTAAAAAAAATATTTAAAAAAATTATAAAAATAAAAGATAATTAATTACTATATTAATTAAATTATATATTATTTTTAAAAAAAAATTATTGGTATAATATTTTATTAAACAACATTTGTAATAAGAGATATCATTTGTCAGGAATATTTGTGGGGTCCACAAAGTACAAAGAATAAGAAAATATTAGATTATTGAAGCTATATGTCTATTGGAGTAGTAAGATTCACAAAGTACTAAAAGGGACGGGTGAATTAATAAAATGACAGGAATATAGAGTAGGAGTGTCGGTTGATTAAAAATAATTAGTTATTACATTAATTATATTAAATATTATTTATAAAAAATAAATATATATATATATATATATATTTAAATTAATATTTATTATTTATAAATATTTTTTAAATTAATATTTAATTAATTATGAAGATTTTTTTATGTTGAAACTTTTCCCTAAATCTCTTAACAATTAATAATAATGTCATTTTAATAAAAAAATATTATATTATTTAATTATAAATTTAATTTTTACTGTATATATTTTTTACTAAAATCATCACATTGTAGAACATAGTTTTTCTTATATTTTTTGGGATTAATATCTTTACATTCTAATAATAAAAATTATATTTGACATTCCACCCATCATTTGATAAATTATTTTTAAAAATAATATAGTTATTAAAAAATAAATTTTTATATTAATAAAAAAGAAAAATAAAGAAAATAAAAATGATAAATAAATAAATAAATGTATTGAATGTCAAAATATAATCAGATTGATAAATCGGAAAATAATGTTTTAAGTATACAATTACTTCATAGACTTGTTTATAAGAATACTATGATCAATAATTTTTATACATTATTAATATTTAAAATTGTATTATGTTATATCACTTGACTTGTTTATATATTATGATCAATAATTCTGATATATATAATTTCGTACATTTTAAGTGGTTTCAATACATTATTTCATTTATTTTGAACAACGGACAATGTGTTGAATTGGTGAAAACCTTAACAGGAATATGTTGCTATTTTTTATAATAATAACATAACAATAAACCATTAATACTAATAATAAATAAGAAATTAATAACACAAATAATGATTTATTTTTAAAATAAATACACTATAAGAAAATCATAAAATAGAAACCTTGGTAGAAACCAATTTGATTTCTAAATTAGTAACAAAAAAAATTTGATTTCTAAATTAGTTTCTATTATTTTATATTATTGTTAAATAGTTTCTAAATTGGTATCTAATTAGCAACCAACGTTTTTGCTACCAAATTTAGAAACTAAATTATTGGTAGTTAAAACTTTAGTTACTAATTAAATACCAATTTAGAAACTATTTAACAATAATAGAAAATAATAGAAACTAATTTAGAAACCAATTTTTTTTAGTTTCTAAAATGGTCTCTATTTTAGTTCCTATTGTAACTAATTATCTAAAAATTGATTTCTATTTCATAATTTTCTTCTAGTGATAATATAAACAATTTATTTTATTTTATTTCTAAGGACACAACGAATGCACTAGCATAATTATGATGGAATATTTATAATATATTTGGATAAACTCTTTTATAGGTATATATAAATAATATATAACTAAAAATTAATATATAACAGCTCTTTTATATAACTTATCTAAATTCTTATTTTTAGTTTATCTACACAAAAATTTAAAATTCATTTCATTTTTTTATTTTTCCCAAACAGACTTACTTAGAGAAATTTGTTTAAATATATTTTAGTTCAAACTGGCTATGTTAATAAATTTAAAATATATTATTTCCAAAAGAATAAAATTGTTTTTGAAAACGGCATAATTAAAAATAAAATCATCATTAGTTAATAAAAGTGACTTTTCATTTTAATATATTATATGAATCCCATTGCTCAAATTTAATACTTATATGATATTTTTAAGTTTAATTATTAATTTATTTTCAGCTAAAATACTAGTCTGGTTCCCCTTACACTACTTGTCTTTATTATTTTCTTTTAGCTGTTTATGTGTTTTATATTATTATTTTAATTGATTAATATATTTTTAAGGTGTCTTAAACAAAGATATTTAGTTTAAGGCTCAATTGAACTAAACGAAAAGACATAATACATACAAAACTAAAGTTGACTTAAAATTTAATTATATTTTTAGTTTAAATTGCTAGAATTTTGATGGCCAGTAATTGTACATAATGAAATGAAAAAAAAATCTGGATATTAATTAGTTTAGTGAAAAAATGAAGAAAGATCATCTCCACACAATTGAATTGGTGTTGTAAAAATGTGAAAAATAAGTTATATAATAATAAACTTTTATATATATTATACATACTATACTATTTGTTATTATTTTAAATTTTGAGAAATCAAATTTATATAATAAATATATTATATTTTTAAATAAAATCACATGCCACACACGGTTTCAAGTAATGGTACATAAAAATTATACTGTCGGATCCACAACCTACAAAGGGGAAGAAAATGGTGAATTATTGAAGGAGAAATGATATTTGACAAATCATGAAAATTATATACAAATTTTTAATATGATTTATTTAAATATAAATATATATAATAAAAAGTGAAATTATAATTAAATAATATAAAAAAATATTAAAATAATAATATTGAGAATGGTAATGTCTGGTATAAAAATTTTGGATTATAAATATTACCTTATTGTTATTGTTATGTAGCACAAACACTAACACTACAAGAAATATCCTTTTTAGCATAGGCCAAAAAACGGACAATAGGTGCAGTAAACGAACGAAAAGTGTAATTAGCGTAGGCTTATCATCAACTTAAATGTGGCAGCTAATATGTTCGACGTAAAATAGTAGGGGTTGGGTTGGACACATTTTTGCATAGGCCTAGCCTACATTTTGCCCACATTTTATATTATTTATTAAAAAAAGCGTGGGCTAAGCCTACTCATGGGCCACACAATTTTTATCCAACTGTGAGCTTAGCCTTAGCATTGGTCACGTAAAAAATATATTTATATTCTAAGCGGGGCTTAGCCTACACACAAACCTTCACATTGGTTACACAAAAATTATAAAAGCGGGCTTAGCCTACACACAAGCCTTCGCATGGTCACACAAAAATTATAAAAGCGGGGCTTAGCCTACACTTAACCCACACAATTTTGAAGTATACGTAGCAACCACACAATTTTGAAACAACTTAGCCTACACAGGTTTTTGGACTTTAGAGTAATATTTTAAAATATAAAATTCTTTTTCATCTGACAACTTTAATCACGCTAACTTTTATTTTGTTTTTTATAAAAAATAATATTTTCTCTTAGGAAAAATTAATTATTGTTTAAATAATATATAAGTGTTATTATATTTTTTTTAATGTAAAACTAGTTGCTTACTATTTTCTTTATAAAAAATTATCAGTAATTCCTTTTATTTATTTTTTATTAAACCATTTTAAAAATTAGAAGTTAACATTTCAAAAACTACCAATAAAGTGAAACGAACTATTCAAGTAGAAAAAAACTAAAAATGAGTTGACATCCTATAAACATTAGTGAAGGTATAATTTGAATTACATGCATAGTATTGAGAAAATCCAAAAAAAAAGAAAAATGTTGAGTGGCTTAATCGTGGAAACAAAGAGCACCTTTTGATTTGTTATATTTGGTAGAATGCACGTATCCATAGGAAATTGGAATACTTTTGGGTTAGAGTAACACAATAACAATTTGTATCTCAAACATGACCTTTCCAGCAATGTGTATCCCAAAGTATATAATGTGTATTTATCAATGCAAAAATAAAACCCACTATATATACTCATGGTTTTGCATAAATAAAAAGTGAAAGAATTAGCCATTGGTTAGTTTATATACCATCAAAACACTACTTGTCCTCATTTGGAGACTCCGCAAGTGAAGGATCATTCCCAACAACACTACTTGTCCTCTTGTAGATATCTCTGCATGAAATAACGTTTAACACAAATTATTAAAACAATTAAAAGTATTTAATATATTAAATATTTCTTATTTAGTAATGTGTTTAAAATATTCATTAACAAATAACCTTCAAATAATTAAAATTTATTAAAATATATTGAATGCGCTTATGATCATGAGAAAATATATTAAATATTCTGTAACTAGTATTTTTCTAGACATTTCTTAATACGTTTGTCACTTTTTAGAATAAGAATAAATAAAATAAAGTGCTTTTTGTTTTTGAACTTTCTTTTTGTGTGGATTCTGATATTCTTGACTTCAAGAACTAAAGATTGAGTCTGTGATCACATACTTAAATAGAAGAAGTTGGAAGATATGAATGAACTATTTTATTTAAATAAACTTAACTTTGACAAGGAAGCTTTCTGCACACCAAACTTTTCTTATCGAAAGGAAAGTGAGCAAAGATTGGGAGTTGTTGGAAAATTCACTTCACTTTGTTAATTTGAATGATGATTAAGCAAAAAGTTTATGTTGGAAGTCCTAAAGATGTGGCATATATGCAATGGAGGTAACATCACAAGTCCTAAGCTTTCTGAACACACACAGTATGTTACCATTGTGAGACAACATTCACAATCAGTATAACCTTCCCAGTGAAATCATTCAGACTCACATCATTTCCACGGATGTCCTGTAAATATAGTTCACAGCATAAACAAATATAAATTATCAAAGAAAAACTTCTTCCAAGCAGTTAAATACTAATCACAGATCAGCAATAACAACAAAATCAACAATATAACCAGACTTGTCCCAACATAACTGTCATGTCTTATCTAGTACTCTTCCTGTAGAAAATTTAAAAGAAAAAACAAATATATATATTATTCGTTGTCAAAAGAAATAGATTGGCTTACCTCAATTTTGTTTTTATCCTTGCATAATTCTATTTCTGACTTGTTGACATTCTTTATGCTTTGCTCGGTCTTTGATTTTAAATCAGCTTCCACGACTCCAACAGGTTTTGTCACCTTGAAAAAACAGCATGGAAATGAAAAACTAAGCAGCTATTAGACATAACAAATCTCCTAATACCTGTCTTAGGGTGCATAATAGAACTTCAGAGGGCATATTAGTAGGTATATACACAATATTTGTTTCAAAGTTCAAACAACTTTCCCAATTCATCAAGGATAACCATTATTGAAGTGGACATACTGGTTTTTTTGCTAACACTGTGATGTGATTCCACACTGCTTCTGCACTGTAGCTTAGTTAGTAAACCATTGATGTTTGTATTGTAATCAACAAGTTAATAACAATAACTTTGAAATTAATAACAATATTAATAACAATAACTTTGAAATTAATGGTAAAAAATACCCAAAACAACAAGTTAGATGCTATTAGAAATTTGAAAAAGAAAACTCTAGTGTTGTCACTATTACAAAATACCTTAGGTTCTTGAGCACTAAAGAGCAGATAAAAGGCTCACAAAATGAAAACTACAGAACAATGCAGTTGTACTTTCTGTTCCTTTTTTTTTTCTACTCTTTCTTCTATTTTATTTTCCATCATGAAGAATACGCTTTTGGAGAAGCCAAGGTTCTTTTATTTTTTGGAAGTGACCGAGGAAAGTGACCATGAAGATGATTTCTATGTTGAGTTTGGTGTTGGAAATGGGTTTGGTGAAGGATACAGTGGAGAGCAGGGTTATGAGAATGAGAAGCAAGTGGCTCCTTAGTATCCTAGTGGATATGGGTTGGAAGCTATGGACATTTGTGAAACCTAGCCTAATCTTATTCAACTTCAAACACAAGATGCAACATCAAACACAGGATGCAACATCAAACACAAAATAAAATTCTATCACCAGGTTGGTTTCCTCTGATGTCAGGTATCACAAGCGTTGCCCCGAGACTTCTAGCAACAATCATCGGATATTATCAGCAAACACAATCTGAAATTGAGAAGTTAGGGTTACTGCGAAAGATTAAGAAAGGAGAAGGGAAACTCACTGTGAGTACAATCGCTCAATAGCTCTCGCTCGCTCAATCACTCTCGCTCCATTGCTCTCGCTCCGTCGTTCTCACTCCATCGCTCAATCGCACTCGCTCAAATGCTCACGATCCACTGCTCAATCACGTTCACGGTCACGTTCACGGTCACGTTCAATCACATACCAAATGCTCAAATGCTCCACTGCTCAATCACGTTCCAAATGCTCCACTACTAAGTTGCTCAAATGCTCCACTACTAAGTTGCTCAAATGCTCCACTACTAAGTTGCTCAAATGCTTAAGCTTTTGAATGAGTTTAAGCCCCCAAAAATGAAACCATGGTTGGGTATTTTGACTTTCAATTTAAATTTAATTTTAAAGTTATAGCGGGGCTAAACCTTCAAAAATTTAAAATAAGATAGTGTAGAGATAGTGTAGGTTAAGCCTTCAAATTTAAGTAGGCATAGCGTCAGCCAAACCTTCAATTTTATTATTATTATTTTTTTCTTTAATTGTGAAGGTTAAGCTGACACTATTTAGTGTCCACAAGTGGGCCGTCACTTTTCTTTGCAGCTAAATGTTGTTTTTCTTGTAGTGTAACACAAACACTTATACGATACGGACACGGACACGGAGATACGTAAACTCTAAAATGTAGGACACGGAGACACGGTTCTATATATTATATAATTATATAAATTGACAATAAAGATTTATGTACACAAATATGTTTCAGATTTTTTTTTTAGAGCAGAAAGATGTTTTTCATGACTGGTTCACAAGAATTTGATTCTTATTTTTATAATCATAATGACAATTTATACAATAAAATTTGAATTTTTAGAAAATTAATGTATTTTTCCTTTTTAAAATTGTGTTAGACCCTACTAGAATTGTCAGAAATCTAACAAATATTTTTTGAATTAGACACCATTTAAGAGAAGTGTTCGAACTTCATAACCACATGTCACGAGTAACATCCACAAAATACAAAGGGGAATAAAATCGCGAATTATTGAAGTTACATGTCAAAATATATGTCTATACACAGGAGTAGTAATCAATGTTGACTCTAACAAAGTGTGATAAGATTATTATCTTATTTGTAATTAATATCTTTACACTTTAATAATAAAAATAATATTTTGACATTTCACCCATCATTTAATAACTCATTTTTAAAATTAATATAATTATTAAATATATATATATATAAAGAAAATAAAACAATAAATATAAAAATGTATAGAATGTCAAAATATAATCAGATTAATAAATATACCATATTAAGAAATAAATTTGAAACATAACTCAATTTCATAAAACTGAGTTATGAAGTAAGATTTAGACTCCCTTATATATTTTGAAATCCTTTGAAATGCTTTAATCTCTTATCTACATATATCTTTAACGGACTTAAGAGTTTTAACCATTATAATAATAGCTATTAAAGTTTTAAGTTAAAATAAAAATTTATAAATAAAATATTATTATTTTAAGTTTTAAAATGTTTATATTTGAAAGAAGGTAATACAACTCCTAATACTATTAGTTTAATATTTTTTTATATCAATTAATTACAAATTTACTATTTATTATATATATTTATTTTAGAATCTTGTGTGCTGAAGTTGTAAAACTATCATTTTAAGCTCTTATAAAAATTACATAATCAATTTAGAAGCACGTATATGTTATCTAAAGAAGTGTTGTTTTGGCCTATATATAAGGGCAACGATGCATGGCCAAAACAAGGCACTAGTAACACTTACAAGTATGGCTATCCAAGAATCTCTGCTAGAGAGGCCAAGAAATTCTGCTACCAAAACTATCTGTTTAATCTTCTCTGTAGCTGCTGTCATATGCTCATCACTCTTTGCTGCTTCTTATTTCATCAAACCCAGTTCCTTCCTTAACCAATCCTCTCCTCAACATCTCTGTCATCATGCACTTGATAACCCATCATGCTTAGCACATCTCTCAGAAGTGGTTCAAGGTCCCATCTTCACCACAACAAAAGACCACAGCTTCAATTTGTTCCACTCTTTCTTATTGAAATCCACCTCACACATTCAGAGAGCCATGAACACAGCTAGTTCCATCAAACTTAGGGTTAACAGTCCCAAGGAGGAAGCAGCTTTGAACGACTGCGTGGAGCTGATGGATTTATCCATCGACAGAGTTTTGGACTCAATGCTAACTCTAACAAACCAAACCACTGAGTCACAGCAAGATGCACACACATGGCTAAGTAGCGTGCTCACTAACCATGCAACTTGTTTGGATGGGTTAGAGGGGACAGCTCGAGCACTTATGGAGGCTGAACTCGAGGACTTGATATCCAGAGCAAGAACAACTCTGGCTATGTTTGTTACTGTTTTGCCCCCGAGGGTTGAACCAATCGTTGATGAGCCACTGAATGGGGAGTTTCCCTCGTGGTTGAGAAGCAAGGATAGGAGGCTTTTGGAGTCCAGTGTTGGGGACATCAACGCCAACGTTGTGGTGGCCAAGGATGGAAGCGACAAGTTTAAGACTGTGGCTGAGGCTGTGAAATCTGCACCTGTAAACAGTAAGACAAGGTATGTTATTTACGTGAAAAAAGGAACATATAAAGAGAATGTTGAAATTTGTCAGACAAAGAAGAACGTGATGCTCGTTGGAGATGGTAAGGATCTAACTGTAATTACCGGCAGCTTGAATTATGTTGACGGAACGGGCACATTTCAGACTGCAACTGTGGGTATGGATCTCTTCCATTTCTTTCTCTCTTTTTTCTCATTCTTCTGCTTACTACTGCAATGTTTTACCAAACTTTATTATTTTTTGCATTAAACTATTATTGTCCTATGTAGAATTGGTTGTGAGTTGTGAGAGTAATGATAAATTTTGAAAAACTGAAACTAAGTAGTAATATGGGTTTGCAGCTGCTGTGGGGGATGGATTTATAGGTCAAGACATATGGTTCCAGAACACTGCAGGCCCACAGAAGCAACAAGCAGTGGCTCTGCGCGTAGGCGCCGACAAATCCGTCATAAACCGTTGTCGCATAGATGCCTTCCAAGACACACTCTACGCACACTCCAACAGGCAGTTCTACAGAGACTCTTTCATCACCGGCACCGTTGACTTCATTTTTGGAAACGCCGCCGTCGTCTTCCAAAAGTGCAACTTGGTTGCCCGAAAGCCCATGAGTAACCAAAAAAACATGGTGACGGCTCAAGGAAGAGAAGATCCAAACCAAAACACAGGAACTTCAATTCAACAATGTAACCTAACACCCAGCTCAGATCTTAAGCCTGTTGTGGGTTCCATCAAAACTTATCTGGGTCGACCATGGAAGAAGTACTCCAGAACTGTGGTGATGCAGTCGACAATAGAGAACCATATTTACCCAACAGGATGGGCAGAGTGGGATGAAAAGAGTAAGGACTTTTTGCAAACATTGTATTATGCAGAGTACAATAACAGTGGAGCAGGTGCTGGAAGCAGCAAGAGAGTGAACTGGCCTGGTTACCATAAGAGCATAACTGCAACAGAAGCCTCAAAGTTCACAGTAACACAGCTCATCCAAGGAAATGTTTGGCTGAAAAACACCGGGGTCAACTACACGGAAGGCCTCTAAAATGCAATCTTTGCTATGTTGGGGCACGACTAAGGTTTGCGCTTTTGTATTGGTACTATATAATGTTTAACGTAAAATAAACTTATGTCAGGACCCTAAGTCCTGGATATTATTATTGAAAATCATAATTTCATAACCCGAGCTGTATACAACTCTATTGATGTAATCAGTTTAAAAATAAATATATATAATAAAACATAAATTTAAAATTAAATGTAAAAAAATATTTTAATTTAAAGGGAACACTTCAAGTTTACAACCCTTATTAAAAGGTTACTATCAATATGTTATATAATAAAAGGGTTAAAAATAAGAAAATATAATTAAAAGGTAAAAATAATACAACTCCACCTTACAAAAGAAAGAAGAAGAAATAAAATATAATAAATTCAGTCTTATAAAGAAGATTCGATAAATATTTATAAGAAAATCAAATAAATATAAAAATTATTGTTTCCATGAAGCTGTAATTAATTAAAACTACCTTTCCATCTATTAATTAATTATATATATATATATATGTAGGAAAACAAAACAATTGTTTTTTATTTTCTACTTCTATTTTTAAAAAATTGAAAAACAATAGTACTTTTATACTTCACATGTGAAAACAGAAAAAGAAAAAGAAAAAGAAAATATTATTGAGAAGTGTCTTAAATGTTAGACGATGTGAGAAATTGAGAAATGTGGAGTTTTGTGTTTTGGTAGTAAGTGCTATTCAGTATTCAGTTATACATTTATTCATTAGTTTCTTTCTTGCTAAGTTTGGAACTACTGGTACTGTCAAATGAAAGGTGTGGTAATTGGTCCCTTTATTAGAACATGGTTGGTTGGGTTAGTTTTTAAATTTAATATCTACACTTTATGACAAATTTTAATTATAATAGGTTTATGTAGGATGATAAAGGCTTCAACTTAATATTTGGATATCACATGACACTTTAAATGTGAAATAAAAAAATATATCAAACACAATCTTACGTTATAAAATATATAAAAAATTAAAATCATGTTTGTATGTAGAATATAACTTTTTTCACATTCATTAAAAAAAATAGTTGATTCACTTCAATCTTGTAATGATTTTACAATTTATGGTAATTTCTTGAGTCTATTTCTTTACACTCAATAGTGCAAAAGATGCTGAACTTTAGACATGTATAAGTGGGTAAAGACAATTTACTTGGATTGAAATTATGGTACTCCACTGTCCATCATGCTTTCTTGTATTAAAAAAAAATTAATTTTATAGAAAAAAATAATTAATTGTTATATTAATTAAATTATAAATCATTTTAAATATAAAAAAACAGTTTTTAAATTGATATCTAACTAATTATCAAGGTTTTAATTATCAATAATCTATATTTTAAATTTGATAGAAAAATATTTGTAATTAATTACATATCAAATTAAAAATTATTTAACAATAATAAAAATTTAAAAAAATTAATCTCTAAAATTAATTTTTATTTAATAATTTTTCTTGTTTGCTGCCATTATTAATTATTGATAATGATAAGTTTTATTATTTAAAAAAAAATACATATTAGAAACAAAAATATGTGAGTGTCGGGAGAAGTAAATTTTAAATGATTTGAAAGGAAATTGAAAAATAGTTAGATTATTTGGAATAAAATATGTATTTTGAATTTGTGAAAAAAAAATAATTGAATTTTATAAGTAGTGTGATAAATATAAAAAAAAATTAAAATATTAAAAATATTAAAAATATAAGTTTACAAATATATTTTTATCTTTAAAAATAATTTAAAAAATAAAGAAAAAAATGGTCATCTCGTATTTCAGAGGAGCATTTATTTGTTATCACCGAATTTTACGTGTCTTTCTTAGTGTATTTCTGCATGTGAAAGAGAAAAAAATTTCCTTTTCTCGACGTAATTAATAGTATTTGACTTGATGTAAACACATCGTAAATATTATAATATTTTATACCTTTTTTCCTTTTTTATTACTTTTATTTACGCAATTTAAAAATATGCTTTCAAACAAAAGAATAACTTTTAACGTCATATTTTGTAGGTTGCAAAATGTTTTTAATAACTGAAAAAATATAAATATAAAAGTTTAAACTTAAGGAGTTTATTTTGTGGTGTCACGGTTGATTAAAAAATAAATAATTATTACATCAATTAAATTAAATATTATTTTAAAAATTAAAAATATATGGTATTAGGCTTTATATGACTTTGTTTGTCCAAGACTTGAAAGTTATGTTTATGTAACAAGTGTGATACGTTATCGATATATGATTTGGCATACATGATCTGCATATGTATTATAATTTGGAGATTATAATATTATATTATTAAAAATTAAAATGTACTTTTAATATTTTAGATTAAAATACTATGATTTTTAATTAATTATGATATATATATATATACTATGCTTATCATCTCGTACATTTTAAAATTTCAATACATTATTACATTTATTGTGAACAACGGACAACATTTTGAATTGGTGAAAACCTTAAATGCAATATGTTGCTATTTTTTTTATAATAATAACATAAAAATAAACCATTAATACTAATAATAAATAATAAATTAATAACACAATACTGATATTTATTTTTAAAATAAATAATATAAAAAAAGGTTATTTTATTTTAGTTCTAAGGACACAACGAATGCACTAACATTATTATGATGGAATATTTAGAATATATTTGGATAAACTCTTTTATAGGTATATATAAATAATATATAACTAAAAATTAATATATAACAGCTCTTTTATATAACTTATCTAAATTCTTATTTTTAGTTTATCTATACAAAAATTTAAATTTCATTTCATTTTTTGATTTTTCCCAAACAGACTTACTTAGAGAAATTTGTTTAAATATATTTTAGTTCTGGCTACGTTAATAAATTTAAAATATATTATTTCCAAAAAAAATAAAATTTTATTAGTTAATAAAAGTGACTTTTCATTTTAATATATTATATGAATCGCATTGCTCAAATTTAATACTTATATGATATTTTTAAGTTTAATTATTAATTTATTTTCAGCTAAAATACTTATTTTTATCAGCAATAAAAAATAAATAAATGGAACCATAAAATACGTTCCTTACATCACTTGTCTTTATTATTTTCTTTTAGCCGTTTATGTGTTTTATATTATTATTTTAATTAATTAATATATTTTTAAGGTATCTTAAACAAAGATATTTAGTCTAAGGCTCAATTGAACTGAATGAAACAACATAATACATCCAAAACTAAAGTTAACTTAAAATTTAATTATACTTGTAGTTTAAATCGGTAGAATTTTGATGAAAATCACATGAAAAAATATGGATAATAACTTAATTTAATGATAAAATGAAGAGAATTTGATTACAAAGTAAACTTTAAGTCTAACTCAACCCCATAAAACCGGCTCATAGGGTGAGGTTTGCACTTGTCAACTCGTGCGTGAGACTATATATTATGGATGGTCCAATAGTGGTCCGATAGCGGGTGACACGATAGATCCAACCCAAACACTAGTTAGGATATGTTCAAAATGACTCCTAATACCATATTACAAAGTGGACTTTAAGCCTAACTCAACCTCATAAAATCGACTCATGGGATGAAGTTTGCACGCACTTATATAATATGAGAATATATAATATCAGAATATATAATATGAGAATGCTCTAATATTTAGTACGTGGAATTTTTCTTACTTCTACACACAATTGAATTGGTGTCGTAAAAATGTGAAAAATAACATGTTCTCTTCTCTCTCCACGTTTCTATATACATTTGGACATGTCACAAATGGGACATGAACTTGTCGTTGCTCTTCACGTTCTACCGACAAAAGACAAGTAAAATAATAAAAATTAAATTTGAAAATTTAATCCAAACCACACGTCGAAGCGTATGATAAGATGTGAAAAGAGGCTCTCCTCACATTTTTATAACATTATCTTATGTTATCACAAGCTAAAAGTTTTCTCAAATGTAGTATGAACACTTTCACCCATTCTTTAAGTATATATAAAAAGATTTTGAGTATAGGATTTTTTATTTGAAAAGAGTATATAGAATGTACGACTTTAGGTTTAAAATTATATTTCAAATATAATTTCAAAGTTATATAATAATAAACTTTTATATATATTATACATATTATTTGTTATTATTTTAAATTTTGTGAAATCAAATTTATATAAGAAATATATTATATTTTTAAATAAAATCACGTGCAACACACGGTTTACAGAAAGAATATATGGTGGGATCCACAACATATAAAGGAGAAGAAAATGGTGAATTATTGAAGCCACATGTCTCTTGAGTAGTGACATCCACAAAGTACAAAGTACAAAGGGGAAGAAAACGGTGAATTATTGAAGTTACATGTCTATAGGATTACTAATCAGTGTTGACTCTAACAAAGTGTCATAAGATTATTATCTTATTTTGGATTAATATCTTTACACTCTAATAATAAAAATAATATTTTGACATTTCACCCATCATTTAATAGCTCATTTTTAAAAGTAATATAATTATTAAAAAATAAATTTCAATTTTTTTTGTTATGAAATGATGAAAATATTCTAAATCTAGAAGCAGGTATATGTTATGGGTGATGATATTTTTACACCCAATTTCACTTACATCCAATAAAATATTAATATTTATAAAAAAAAAATCTCATGAAAATATAAACAAAATGATAAAATAATTTTTAAAATTAAAAAAATTATGTTTAGGGTGTTTTATTTATAAAAAAAAACATTTATGATATGTTATCTACAGAAGTGTTTTGGCCTATATATAAGGGCAATGATGCATGGCTAAAACAAGGCACTAGTAACACTTACAAGTATGGCTATCCAAGAATCTCTGCTAGAGAGGCCAAGAAATTCTGCTACCAAAACTATCTGTTTAATCTTCTCTTTGGCTGCTCTCATATGCTCCTCAGTCTTTGCTGCTTCTTATTTCATCAAACCCAGTTCCTTCCTTAACCAATCCTCTCCTCAACATCTCTGTCATCATGCACTTGATAACCCATCATGCTTAGCACACCTCTCAGAAGTGGTTCAAGGTCCCATCTTCACCACAACAAAAGACCACAGCTTCAATTTGTTCCACTCTTTCTTATTGAAATCCACCTCACACATTCAGAGAGCCATGAACACAGCTAGTTCCATCAAACTTAGGGTTAACAGTCCCAAGGAGGAAGCAGCTTTGAACGACTGTGTGGAGCTGATGGATTTATCCATCGACAGAGTTTTGGACTCAATGCTAACTCTAACAAACCAAACCACTGAGTCACAGCAAGATGCACACACATGGCTAAGTAGCGTGCTCACTAACCATGCAACTTGTTTGGATGGGTTAGAGGGGACAGCTCGAGCCCTTATGGAGGCTGAACTTGAGGACTTGATATCCAGAGCAAGAACCGCTCTGGCCATGTTTGTGACTGTTTTGCCCCCGAGGGTTGAACCAATCGATGAGCCACTGAATGGGGAGTTTCCCTCTTGGTTGAGCAGCAAGGATAGGAGGCTTTTGGAGTCCAGTGTTGGGGACATCAATGCCAACGTTGTGGTGGCAAAGGATGGAAGTGGGAAATTCAAGACTGTGGCTGAGGCTGTGGCATCTGCACCTGATAACAGTAAGACAAGGTATGTTATTTACGTGAAAAAAGGAACATATAAAGAGAATGTTGAAATTGGTAAGAAGAAGAAGAACGTGATGCTCGTTGGAGATGGTAAGGATCTAACTGTAATTACCGGCAGCTTGAATTATATTGACGGAACGGGCACATTTCAGACTGCAACTGTGGGTATGGATCTCTCCCTCTCTCTCTTTTTCTCATTCTTCTGCTTTTTTTATCACCAAATAAAAGATATAATACATGTGGTAAAGTTTAGGATGATACAAACTTGTTACAAAACAAAAGAAAAACAAAAGAGACATAGATAACCATACCCTGTCACAACTAACACTATAGTTAAAAAACGACTTCAAATTCAAAAACTAACCCGATATTAAAAAATCAACCCAAAATGAATTATGGTACTTTGACGAGATTTAAAATCAAACGTGAATAATAGTTTAGTAGAATAATACTCCAAATATCATTCTTCTGCTTACTACAATGTTTTTACCAAACTTTGTTCTTTTTTGCATTAAGCTACTATTTTCCTATGTGGAATTGGTTGTGAGTTGTGAGAGTAGTGATAAATTTTGAAAAACTGAAACTAACTAGGAACATGGGTTTGCAGCTGCTGTGGGGGATGGATTTATAGGTCAAGACATATGGTTCCAGAACACTGCAGGCCCACAGAAGCACCAAGCAGTGGCTCTTCGAGTAGGTGCCGACCAATCCGTCATAAACCGATGTCGCGTAGATGCCTATCAAGACACTCTCTACGCACACACCAACAGGCAGTTCTACAGAGACTCTTTTATCACCGGCACCGTTGACTTCATTTTCGGAAACGCCGCCGTCGTCTTCCAAAAGTGCTACTTGGTGGCCCGAAAGCCCATGAGTAACCAAAAAAACATGGTGACGGCTCAAGGAAGAGAAGATCCAAACCAAAACACAGGAACTTCAATTCAACAATGTAACATAACACCCAGCTCAGATCTCAAGCCTGTTGCGGGTTCCATCAAAACTTATCTGGGTCGACCATGGAAGAAGTACTCCAGAACTGTTGTGATGCAGTCGACAATAGAGAACCATATTGACCCAGCAGGATGGGCAGAGTGGGATGACAAGAGTAAGGACTTTTTGCAAACTTTGTATTATGCAGAGTACATGAACAGTGGAGCAGGTGCTGGAACCAGCAAAAGAGTGAACTGGCCTGGTTACCATAAGACCATAACTACAGCAGAAGCCAACAAGTTCACAGTAAAACAGTTTATCCAAGGAAATGTTTGGTTGAAGAACACAGGGGTGAACTATATAGAAGGCCTCTAAAATGTAATCTTTGCTATGTGGGGCGCGACCAAGGTTTGGTTTGTACCGGTACTATATAATGTTTAACCTTAAATAAACTTATGTGCCAGGACCCTAAACCCTGAATATTCTTATGGATGTTTTTCTTGGAGCACGCACCAGTTATGTTTAGATGTGTGTCTGTGTTATATATATATATATATATATATATATATATATATATATATATATATATATATATATATATTACTTGTTAAAACAACTTACTGAGATAGGATGACACAGATATCTGTAATTTTATTATTTTAGCTATTACTTTTAATATTATATACTCTATTTTTAATATTAACACGCATGCTAAATTCAATAAATATTTTATAAAAAAAGATTAAATAAATATAAAAATGAATGTTTCCATGAAGCTGTAATTAATTAAAGCTGTAATTAATTATATATATATATAGGAAAACAAAAACATTTTTTATTTTATTTTCTACTTCTATTTTTAAAAAGTTGAAAACAATATAGTACTTTTATACTTCACATGTGAAAACAGAACAAGAAAAAGAAAATATTATTGAGAAGTGTCTTAAATGTTAGATGATGTGAGAAATTGAGAAATGTGGAGTTTTGTCTTTGGTAGTAAGTGCTATTCATTAGTATTCAGTTATACATTCATTCATTAGCTTATTTCTTACTAAGTTTGGAACTACTGGTACTGTCAAATGAAAGTTGTAGTAATTGGTCCCTTTATTAGAACATGGTTGGTTGGGTTAGTTTTTAAATTTAATATCTACACTTTATGACAAATTTTAATTAGAATAGGTTGGTGTAAGATGATAAAGTCTTCAACTTAACATTTGGATATCACATAACACTTTAAATTCGAAATAAAAAAATATATCGAACACAATCTTACGTTATAAAATATAAAAAAAATAAAAACTATGTTTGTAGAATATAACTTTTACATTCATAAAAAAAAAGTAGTTGATTGAGAAAGCTGAACTTTAGACATGTATAAGTGGGTAAAGACAATTAACTCCACTGTCACATGTCAGTATTAAAATCATTTGCTTTTTGTCTCCGAGTAATTATTAAAGTAAGCTTTCTTGCTGCAATTATTACTATTTATTCATAAATTTTATTATTTTTTAAAAGAATAACATGATTGGATTAGAAAAAAAAATTGTGTGAGTAGTTGAGAAAGTAAATTTAAAGTAACTTGAAAGGAGATATAAGAAAAAGTTAAGTTGTTTGAATTAAAACATTTATGGTGGATCTGTGAATTTTTTTATTAAATATTATAAGTGATGTGATAAATATAAGAAATTCCAATATTCTATTTAAAATAATATTTTTAAATTATGTATCAAATCATGTTTTCAAGACTACTATATAAAATAATGTTTTTAAAACAAATAAACAAAAATATCTTTACGATTTGATTTAACATAGTACGATGATTGAAAAACGAGAAGAATCAGAAAGGACGTAATGTACGATGGATACAATACAATACATTGAGGTGGGATTATGTGAAGGACATTTCTTTAACTTTGTTTTTACACGATGTTGTTTAATATTTTTTAAAAGCTTAATAATAATTAATGCAATTTTTCTCATAAGCAAAAATTTAGTTATTTTTTTCAACAATGTTAATGCATATATATTTTATTTAACATATTTTTGTTTATAAGAGAATTCATCATTGAGATGAAAGTTGGAAAAAGTCCAAAACAAAAGCTGAATGAAGTGTGTTATAAGATTTCAAAAAAAAAAAATAATAAATAATAATTAAATTTAAAAATAAAATAATTAATAAATATATTAATTAAATTAGATATTAATTTAGAGATTAAAAAATTATCTAAAATGAATTTTATTATTAATAAAAATGTATAAAATGATTTTTAAATTTATATCTAAATTAGTTATATAAATTTTATCTAAATATAGACTAATTTATAATATAAAATACTAAGTAGTTAAATTTTTCTAATTAATGGTTGAATACTAATTTAAAAATTATTTTATAAAAAATTTTAATAATTAAAATTATTTTAAAAAATAATAATTTTTAAGCAAATCTTCTTCTCTCACTATTCGATCAAAATTCAAACTCAAATGGTACTTATAAAAGAGACTCCAGTTTTACAGGCCTTAGTTGTACAGGGTCTATATCCATATCTGTCCGGAACAAAAACTAAAGAAAAAGAGAAAGAGATTGTGACATTTGCAAACTGTTGCAGCCTCCAACTGATATTTGCTGCATTACTATTAGGCCTTCAATCCGACACAAGTATTAGTTAAGTGAAGTAAAAAAAACATGAAATTATTTGTACGAGGCACGTGAATGTCCTCTGCAGTGAAAAAGAAAAACCTCAGTGCAAAACTAAAAGCAAAACAGATATTTCATAAAGCAAAAGTCACATGTTATCAGCACTCTAAAAGAGTGACTCAATTCATCCGTCTATATAAGAACACTGAACCAAACACAGATAAGCAAGAACATCCACACCGAGAAGCATGGCAACACACCAATCTCTGTTAGAAAACCCTAGAAAACCCGTTTCCAAAACCATATGCTTAATCCTCTCTGTAGCTGTTGTGCTAACTTCATCAGCTCTCATCGCTTCTTATCTCACAAAACCCACCATCTTATTCAGCCACACCATCTCTCACCATGTTTGCGATCACGCAATTGATACTCCAGCATGCTTAGCACATGTCTTAGAACTGGTACAAGATCCGATCTCGCAAAACCACAAATTCGGCTTGCTCCAGTCTTTTTTAGCGAGATCCGCTTCACACATTGAGAAAGCGATGGAGGCAGCGAACGCCACAAGGGTGAGGATGAACAATCCAAGAGAAGAAGCTGCCTTGCGGGATTGCGTGGAGCTCATGGAGTTATCCATGGAAAGAGTTCGGGACTCAAAGGCGAGCCTAGCCAAAGACACCGCTGATTCTGTTGAAGATGCACACACTTGGCTCAGCAGCGTGCTCACCAATCATGTAACATGCTTGGATGGATTGGAGGAGCGAGGTGGAAGGGTTATGGAGGAAGAGGTTCAGGAATTGATCTCGCGCGCAAGAACCTCTTTAGCCATGCTTGTTGCTGTTCTGCCTCCAAATCCGAAGGTGGAAGAGGTGTCGGAAAATGGGAAGTTTCCGTCATGGGTGAGAAGCAGGGATCGGAAGCTGTTGGAGTCTTGGGCGGGAGAGATTACGGCGAACGTTGTGGTGGCTAAGGACGGGAGTGGTGACTTCAAGACGGTTGCTGAAGCGGTGGCATCAGCGCCGGAGAAAAGCAAGAAGAGGTATGTTATTCATGTGAAGAGCGGAACATATAAAGAGAACGTTGAAATCGGAAAGAGAAAGAAGAACGTGATGCTGGTGGGTGACGGCATGAATACCACTATAATCACCGGAAGCTTGAACTTCATCGACGGAACGGGCACCTTCAGAACTGCTACTGTTGGTACGGACCTTCCTTTTTTTTTTAAATAATACATTTTGGGCCTGTTCAAAATTAACTGTTAATAATTGGTGTAAGCAGCGGCGGTTGGGGATGGGTTTATAGCCCAAGACATTTGGTTTCAGAATACAGCAGGCCCAGAAAAGCACCAGGCAGTGGCTCTTCGCGTGGGCTCTGACGAATCGGTGATAAATCGTTGCCGCGTGGACGCATATCAAGACACTCTCTACGCCCATTCCAACAGACAGTTCTACCGCGACTCCTTCATTGCGGGCACCATTGACTTCATCTTCGGAAACGCTGCTGCTGTGTTCCAGAACTGTAAGCTAGAGGCCCGGAAGCCCATGAGTAGTCAGAAAAACATGGTGACGGCCCAAGGACGAACAGACCCAAACCAGAACACAGGAACTTCAATTCAACAGTGTGAGCTCTCCCCCTGCGCGGATCTCAGGCCCGTTATAGACTCTTTCAAAACTTATTTGGGCCGCCCGTGGAAGAACTTCTCAAGAACTGTTGTGATGCAATCGTTTTTGGACAAGCACATTGACCCTGAGGGATGGGCCGAATGGGATGCGGAACATAAAAGCTATTTGGAGACCCTATATTATGGAGAGTACATGAACAAAGGACCAGGAGCTGGTACCAGTGAAAGAGTGAATTGGAGTGGTTACCACATCATCAAAACTGAGGCTGAGGCCAACCACTTCACTGTAAAAAACCTGATCCAAGGTGATGTTTGGTTGAAGAACAGTGGTGTCAACTTCATTGAAGGTCTATAAATATTTGCCTATCTCCTTCTATCTAATGCAGATATCAAATAAAACAGAGGATATTTGCTGCATGGCCAAGGTTTTGGAATTTCTGTTTACGCATTTTCAACCACCATGTAACACAAAATAATACTTTCATACCTAAAAAACTATTTTGGCACTCATGTTTTTTCTTACATTTATTTAACAACTATATATATTACGAAGTGAACTTTAAGCCTAACTCAATCCTATAAAACCGTGGGGTGAGGTTTGCACTTACTTATATACAATGAAATGTCTTAATCTCTAGTCGATGTGAGATCTCCAACACACCCTCTCGCTCCGATAGTGACAGCTCGTACGTGGAATAACATATTTTGGGTAATCTGATAATGATCCGATAGCGGATGGCCTGAGAAGCCCAACAAACAGTCGTTAGGATAGACTCGAAATGATACTGATACCATATAACAAAGTGAACTTTAAGTCTAACTCAACCCCATAAAACAGGGTCATGGGATGAGGTTTGCATCCACTTTTATACAATGAAATGTCTTAATCTCTAGTCGACGTGAGATTTCCAACAATATATAATAATAATAAATTAATTAAATTATTTAACTAAAATATAAATTAAATTATTAAATAAAAATTGTAATAAAAGTAATTTTTAAAAGTGTGAAACTATCATGTTTCTAAACAAAATTTTAAGATAAAGTAGTAACATATATTCATTGTAAAATGGAAGTATGAAAGAATGATAAATTTGAAACTATGATCTTCCAATAAACAATATTTTTTATACCATAGTGTGAGTGCAAAAATAGAGATTTGAAAATGTGCCTTAGTCGTTGTCTCCGCCAAATCCATCGCACACATAAGGCTGTGACTTATTCTTCACCCATATTTCGATTTTCCATGCACTTCACTTCCTTCCTATCCATAACATAACTCTACTCCCACACCACATCTCACTCTCTATATCTTTCTTCCATTCTTCAACCTTCCAACTATTCAGTTTTTTTCTCTCCACCAACTACCATGCATCCTTTTTCTCACCTTTCACCATCCTAAGCTCATTGCAAACAAGAGGGCATGGCAACTACACTATTGCCATATCTATCACCTTCACCATCACTGGTAGCAGTGATAGCAGTTTTCTTTCTTTCATGTGCAATACTAGTTCATGAGTGTGAGGGCCAACAAGCCAAGGCTTTGCCTCCAGCAGGGGAAACTTGTAGCGGGATTTTCATTTCCTATGACTTTCTCACTCGAAAAAAAGAATACCCTCACGTCAAGAATGTAACGGCGCAATCTTGGGCCTTCAATTCCACCGCAACAGTTCTCAACACAGGCAAGGAAGTGGTGAAAGCGTGGAAGTTGTTCATAGAGTTTCAACATGACGAGATTCTAGTCTCCGTCGGTGGAGGTAACATAGAAGAAGCAACAGAGTTCCCTGCTTCTGTTGGAAATGGCACTACCTTTGTTGGAGGCTCTGTGCCAGACTTGGATACCGCAATCAACACAGCTCAAGATTTAAGCCAAATCCAAGCCATCATCCAGCTTATTGGAACCCAGTTTGGAGTAAAGCCTCCTACGATTCCTATGCCAAAAACCATCAAGTTGGTAAATGATGGTTACAAGTGCCCCAAACCAACTACCCGTAGTGAGTACTACTCTTCATCTACATAATTACCTTTTCCATGTTTTATGTTCTAGCGGAGACGGATATCTCTCAACCAGAACATGAAGTTGAGGTCTCTTAAACTCCGAGATGGCTCCACTTGCAAAATATACTCCGACACTCAAGTTATTAAAAACATAAAATATAAAATATAATGAATATAATGTAAAATATGAGTTGAAAATACTCTCTCCAGTTGTTACCTTGTCTCAATTCTAGTAATATCTTGTATGTTCTTTTACCATGTCATCTTCTTTCTCTTACATAGGATAATGTTCTCCCCTTCTTCTTATATCTGGTTTTATCTTGAGTCATATTTCCAAATTAACTACAATACTACATATACAATTAATCTCCACATTTAATGTCCTCTCCCCTCTTTATGAGAAATAAATAAGATCTTTTTTCTTAGTTTCAGAGATCGCCATTAAGACCTTTTCACCATTTGATTGGGTTGAGTCCATAACGTCGTACCTCTAGCCTCAAACGTAAGCCAACAAAACTAATAAATTCATAATCATTATTTACATAGATTCACATTAAAACCGTTTCAATGATCGGACTCAGTTTATCACCTTACACTTTATATTTCACAAACATCACATATCATTGTATGTTATGTGCTCATGATTCTCCAATTTTAATGATTTATGATAAGCTTTTATCAAGTTTGTTCTGAAACAAGTTTCCAACAATAATAGCAGACGACATTTCTTGTTTGAGATGTGATCTAACTGGTTAAATCATATTCCACAGAGAGTTCCATGTACGCGTGCTGCAAAAAGGACCCTAAATTCAAGGTTACACTTAAGAAGACAAAATTCTTGGCAAGGCAGAAAGGGGATCTTCTGATATCCTATGACGTGACTCAAGTGTTTGAGAATAATTACATGGTTCAGGTGAAGATGGAGAATGAACACTACTTGGGACGGTTGGATCATTGGAACTTGACGTGGGAGTGGACAAGAGGGGAGTTTATATACTCTCTGAAAGGTGCTTTCACACGTGAGATAGACTCTGGAAGTTGCATCAGTGGTGAAGCAGGAAAGTACTACAAAGACATGGATTTCTCTATGATTAACTGTCAGATAAACCCCATTCTCAGTGACTTGCCTCCAGAGAAATACAACGACACTGAACTTGGAAAGATACCTAACTGTTGCAAAAACGGAACTCTTTTACCTGTGATCATGGACCCCAGCAAATCCAAATCCGTTTTCACCATGCAAGTCTTCAAAATTCCACCTGATCTAAACAAAACTTCAATTTTCCCTCCAGAGAAATGGAAAATAACGGGCATTCTGAACCCCAACTACAAATGTGGATTACCCAGAAGAGTGGAGCCTGCAAGATTTCCAGATTCAAGAGGACTTGAAGCAACGGTTATAGCCATTTCAAGTTGGCAAATAGTCTGCAACATCACCAAGCCAGCCAAAGGGCGAAGTCGCTGCTGTGTTTCTTTCTCAGCTTATTACAATGAGTCTGTGATCCCATGCAACACATGTGCCTGCGGCTGTGAGAATGAAAACACCAGAAAATGCAACCCCAATTCACCAGCAATGCTTCTCCCCCCAGAAGCTCTTCTTGTACCCTTCAAGAACAGATCACAAAAGGCCGTTGCTTGGGCCAAACTGAAGCATTTCACAATCCCCAAAAAACTACCATGTGCTGATCACTGTGGAGTGAGCATAAACTGGCATGTGGTTTCCGATTTCAAAGGTGGGTGGAGTGCTCGACTCACTCTCTTCAACTGGTTGAGCACCAACTTTGAGGATTGGTTCACTGCACTGCAATTCAAGAAGACTCCTCGCGGCTACGATAAAGCATATTCTTTCAATGGAACAACCATTCCAACCCTCAACCATACTGTTTTCTTGCAAGGAATTCTAGGATCAAACTACCTCATAGCTTTAGACAATTCAACCAAACCGAATGTGCCCGGAAAACAGCAATCTGTTATCTCCTTCACCAAGAAGTATTCACCGAATATCCGAATTGCAAAAGGAGATGGGTTCCCTTCAAAGGTCATTTTCAACGGTGAAGAGTGTTCTCTTCCTACTCGATTCCCTGTCAGAAGTGGAAACCAAACTAGTGTAGATTTAGCATACCAACTATTGCTTTTGGCTTTAGCTTTTACATTCACTCAACTGCTGTAATAAGATGCTAGCTAATGCTAAGAACAGTTCCATTACACAGGTTTTAAGCTCTCTATCTCTCTTACAAAACACAGTATAAAATGGTCCCTAATACTCAACTGAAACCATCAAAACCATCACTCTTATAATATTTATTAGCTATTAGTCACAAAATTTAATGACAACACAAACAAAAGTTTTTCAAAAAATGTTTCTAATCGCTTACTATATGGATAGTGAACTATATACACACATATTTCTTTTATCAGCAATTAATAAACTAAATAAATTGTAATATTTGAGGATGCTTGAAAAACAATGCTGAAGAACACATGTACGTAAACAAAGCTCTGTAACAGAGAATTTTGTCATTTGGCTTCCATAACCATCGTTTTCCATCCAGTTTCTTGAGATTAGCAGTGCTTAAACTTGACGGTGATGATTGTTGGTGGAAGAGTTCTTGCATAGATGAAGAAAGTTCTGCACTTGTTTTTCATCTGCATCACTCATCTTCCCAACATTTTCTTTGGTTCACCAGAGTCCTGACACTACAAGAAAATCATGAAATAGAAACTAATTTGTAGAAACCAAAATAAGTAGTTGTAATAATAATTAAATTAGAGACCATTTTAGAAATTAAATAAAAAAATTGCTTTTTATATTAGTTTTTATTATTGTTAAATAGTTTTTAAATTGGTATCTAATTAGCGACCGATGTTTTAACTACCAATATTTAATTTCTAAATTTGGTATCTAAAAGTTTGGTTGTTAATTAGATACTAATTTAGAAAGTATTTAACAATAATAAAAACTAATTTAAAAACCAAAATTTTATTTAATTTTTAAAATAATCTCTAATTTAGTTACTATTGCAACTAATTATTTTGGTTTCTAAAAATTAATTTTTATTTCATGATTTTCTTGTAGTGATCACCAGAGTTGGGCATGCCGTCGGTAGCAACACACATGAGAAGTGGTACCCAGGTAGAATGATTGGTGTTCATGCACTAAACGTATACACATAACAGCATATCCAAAATGCTCCATGATAGAAACAAAAGAGAAGAAGTGCATAGAGCTTGTAATGTTTGATAAACAACTAATTCACAAATGGTATAATTTAATTTTTTTTTAAATGGTATAATTTAATAAGAAAATTACACAAATACATAAAAAATTTAAAAATATTTTTTCTACAACTCCTAATATTACTATTTTAATCATTTTTTCACACAATTTAATTATAGATTTACTTTTTAGGATATTATTTTTTATTAAAATTATCACCTGCATACAACTCCTGGATTGTTGGTTGTTGTCAAAAAGTATAATTTTTGAATTAACTTACCTGTTGGGAATTTTAAATTCAAAACCTATCAACCTCTTAACACACCCCAACTTCCCAATACAGAAACAATGATATTGATAAAAGTATTTATATAGTGAAATTGGTTTATGCGTAAATTAAAAGTATTTTTTTAAATTAATATATATATATATTAATTTTATAAATTAACTTGGTAGTTTCTGATAAAACATTTTTTTATAAGTATTTATAAAGAAATGTATTTAAACTTTAACACAAATGATATCTTACAAAGTCCAAATTCGAACTGATTAAATTATACAGAATAAAATTGATAGAGAAATTTAGGTATCATCTCCATTATTTCTTTTGTGTGTAGTGAATTAATGCACATATATTCTAGGTGAATGATATGAGAACCCCAGATTAAATAATTCTATAAGGTGAATATGTACTTTATTATATTGGCTTAGTTGGTGCAAAGAGTATGCACTTCTTTCTGTTTCTTAACCAATCAAATTAAATGTTGTTACTTAACAAGGAAATGTTCATTCTCCATTTTTTGCATTGGAATTTGTTTCACTTTATTAGTAAAGATATTAAGTTTTAAATTTATGTTTTATCATAATTTTTTATTTTTTTTATTAGAGTGTTTCTTTTCTCTGCACTTCAACAATTTATTCCTAAACTTCATCAATTTCGAAATTTATTTTTTTATAACATAAAAGTCAATTGTTGAATGAAAATTTAAAAGTGAAAAAAAAAATCAAAATAATCTTCTGAGCTATTTTATCTTCCGGAATTTATAACAATTATTTGGACTTTTGGATTTTGAATTTTGGAATTGATGGGTTGCATGAAGAAACACTCTTTTTAGGCAAATGCTCCCTGCACCCAACACTTTTGAACCTGCATCCAACATAATTTCAAAAATTCCGAAAATACTCTTTATTCTGGAAATAAAAATTCGAAATTGAAAATAATGCATTTCGGAAAAATAAATCCAGAAGAGATTTTTGTGTTTTGGATATAAAAATTCAGAAAAAAAAATCAAAATCCCATTCCGGATAAAAAAATCCAGAACTGAAAATAATGCATTCTGAAAAAATTTATCCGGAAGAGATTATTGTGTTCTGAAAAAGGGGGTCCGAAATGTAATTTTATATGTATCCCATTTTTTTAAGGGCAATTGCCCTCTTTTTATTATTAAGCGAGCTTGTGTGTTGGCCCGCCCTGTCCATCTTTAATCTGCGTGGATTGCAAGTTATGTGAGATAGACTTAAGCAGATCAACATACCAAAATAACAAGTTTGTCTCATGTTTTTCATTGTGAGTTGAGGATCGGTCTGAATTGTCACCTCTATTTTTAAGTATTGAGATGTTATATTAAGAGTATTTTTTAAAATTTTGATATAATAATTAAATTAACTTGTAAAAAAATTGAAAAAAAAAATTATAAGAATATAAATCTGACAAGACATTTACATTAAAAAACACTTAAAAAATCTTAAAATAAAAAAAATCTTAAAAATAACCTACATTAAGATTCATTTAAAATAAAACAAAATCTTATAAGAAATTCTTACATTTGCATAGGATGCATCATCATTTATATATAGTTTTTTCGAAAGTCAAATTTGCAAGGGCAAAGGTGAAGGGTTTGTAGTGGGCTAGGGTTATATGATACTATAACTTTGTCTGTATTCCTTCTGTATGGATTGTGGTTATCTAACTATCTATCTACTTCATAAATGCTTTTACATCCTCTGCTCTGCAATAACTCCATGCTACCAAACCTCTCCACTTGTTCTTTTCACTTCACAACTCCTAACCTTCTATTTATTCACTTCATCTCCTCTTTCTCTTCCTGCTTTCTTCTTCCCTCTCTATCCCTTTGGCCCACACAACCATTCCTCTTCAACGCCATTACCACTCCTTCACTTCCTATATTCCCACTCACACTTTTGTTTCTCTCATACCCACATCCACAGCACTTTCATTACTCATCAACACATAACAACAACTAAGGTTCACTTCCCTCTTCCCTGTATTTTTTTTATAAAAGTTTTCATGTTAGACATTACTATTTAACACTGTAATGTTATATCTGAGAGACTCTGTAATGTTATATCTGAGAGAGGTTATTGTAGTCTTATACTATTCATCGTATCATATTTTCATACTCTACCTTTACCATTGTGTTTTCTGATTCATTTGCATTTCTTTTTGGGATAAGAGTGTTAAGATTCATCATCCTATTGCAACCTTAACTTCAGAATCACAAAACCATCTCCTTCTGTGTTAAACGTGCATGTTAATCTCAAATGACAGACAAAAAGTGATGCAGAGACAGCTACATGTGTTAAACGACGAGGAATGCTTTTATCAGTTTCGGGTTTACTAAGGAGTGGTCGGAAAAAATCCATAAATCCCCATTCAGAGAAGGGATCGGTTCATTTTCATTGCAATCATCTTCAAGGTTAATCCAACAGGTGATCACTTAATTTCTCCTGATTAAACACACACAGAACAAATGCCAAAACTTAAACATTCTCTTATTCTTTGTGGTGTAGAAAATTACTTCCATCTTAGATTGTTTTTGCATGTTTTTACTTTAACTGCAATTTGAATAAATGGAAAAAACTTAAACATTTTCTGAAATTTTGCATAACTCGATTATTCGTTGCTGTTGTTATTGAATATTTTCAGCTTAAGTTTGTGTTATCTTTGTTCAATAGAACCCTTTTAATACTTTGTAAGAATTGTAAAAAGTAGTTAGTAATGTTAAAACTATGAATATGTTGTATTATTATTATTATTCTTTAAGGATTGGAATTCTATTACTCATTGTTTGTTTTAATATGAACTTAAGTAGAAGAGGATGAAGATAGAATAAAAAAAAATCAAATTTTAGTATTTATTTGAGAGAGAAATAATAGGAAAGAAAGTTTCTTCTGTGGGTCAGAAAGAAGAAGAAAAAACTCATCTCCTCCAAACTCAATTTTCCCACATTAATCTTTTAAAACGTTTGCTGACCTATGAAATTCGCACCGCAATTAAAACTTTGAACTAACACTTAATTTGGAATTTTAATGAAGTCATTTTAGAAATAAATCATAATCTTCATACAACTAAAATCAAAACTTTGTACGTTATTTATACATTGCATAATTACTACCTCTTTATGCTGCTCCTTCACCTTTTTATGTTAACAATATATATATATATTAACATACTCAACTAATAATTAAATTTTAATAAAAAATTTCATAAAATTATAAAAGAAGTAAGATGTTACAAAATTCATAATTTAATTTTTAAAATATTTAAATAGTGTAAATTTTTTATCAGCAAAAATAATTATATAACTAGAACATTTTGGATGTTGTAACTCATTTAGAAGAGAAGATATATGGATAAAGAAAGAGAAGAATTAACAATACATTTTTTATTGCTTAGGCCAAAACCAACATTTCTAAATTTATCTAATATTTCCTCAAATTTTGGATTTAACAAAACATTTCACTCTTAGAAGCTCACCATTTAGATTTATTATTATCAAAAAAGAATTTTATAAATAATGTGAGACTATAAGGGTGTCTTATAACATGTTAGGCTTTCCAACACTAGTTGTATTGTTTCCAAGACTATTGCGACCTTATTTGATTACAAAACATGGTTGTTGTCAATGTATTCAGTTTTGTCTAAGTATCTATCTAATCTTTGAATCACAAATTGAACCCTTTATCCCTTCCCATAGACAATTAACCTATTTTATTCCAGCTTCAATAAAGTGGTCATCACAACCACATTTTGCCACTTTTATGTATAGTTTTAAACAAAGGAAATCATACTTCCCACAAAATTCAACTTACCTATAAATAACATCCCAACTTAGTCACCAATCAACTCCCAAAACAATTACTCACTCTAGACCCTTTTATGAAATTGCTTTAACCCCTTCCCCTATGTTTGATACATAGCCCTTGATAGACTTTTGTACTAAGGATATTATGCATACTTTGGGGAATAGGTAATAGTAAAAATAAGTGAAAGTCACTTTTAGGAATTTATATTTATCTAGCTTATATGTGTCACAAATATCCACATACTCCTTCAAATCCTATTTTCTTTGTTATCAACTCGTCATAAGTTAAATTATTAAAAATAAATATTACTGATGAGTGAGATAATGTACTTACCCCAATCAAGCTATCACACATATTCCAAATTCAATCCACAATCTTATACGTAAAAAAATAAATGATTACAAATTCTTTACGTACGCCACAAATAACACTTATGTTTCAACATTAATTTCCCGACAACTTAGGTTTTCTCTCGTTGCCACTAAGTATTGTCACTAAGTATGACCTTTCAATTTTATTTTCCAAAACATGTAATACAATTCAAAGTTTCATTCTATGAGTATTTTGTAGTTTCTTATATGCAAATTTTACAAAACATGAATCTATCTCTTATCCTCCTTATTTATATTTGGAATGTTCCTCGTTACCTCTTGCATAATTTTTTTTATCACCAAAGAATAAAATTAAATTAAGAGGGACATTTCAGAAGTGTCTCAACCCTTATAAAAAAAACAATTGGTTCATAATTATTATTTTTCACATTAAAAAAACATTCTCTCACTAGTTAGTAGATTTCATTCTCATCTATTGTCAATCCATGTTCTTGACTCCTCTATTGTTGCTCCCTATCATTTTTTGCATTTGCATATGTTCTAGAATTTATTTAAGAATAATGATTCTTAATCCATCTATCTTCCCAAAAGTTTATATTTGTTCCTTCATCCAATTTCCAATCAGTGTATTCATTAACTCATTTCCCTGCTTCACCTCCCCACATAGCAAATCTCTTCACCACCATGACTCATATTTAGCATTGCTTCTATCTTTCATATTTCTCCATGTCCATATTTAGATAATTAGAAACTAAATAATTGGTAGTTAAAACCTTGATTGCTAATTAGATACCAATTTAGAAACTATTTAATAATAATAGAAACTAATTTAGAAACCAATTTCTTTTTAGTTTCTAAAATGGTATCTAATTTAGTTACTATTACAACTAATAATTTTAGTTTTTAAAAATTGGTTTCTATTTCATGATTTTCTTGTAATGATACACGAATAGCCAAATGATAAGCTATAAATTTACTTTCTTCTCACACATCTAAACCTCGTACTTTGGTAAACAACATAATTGTATCTTCATTCCAAATCTTTTTTTTTTCATTGTATCACTTCTACTTCTATGATAATAATTATTAATAATAATATTATATTACAAGAATTACCATTTGAATATGATATAGCCCAACCCTTACTTAATTACATGAGTAAAAATGAATTTCAATTCAACTTAAAATAAAAATTATAGTTCTACACTTTAATTTCACAATTCAAACACAAAGGACAAGTGTTTTTTTGAATAAATTATGCTAGAATTTTAGTTTAACGTGTCCAAAAGCTTCAGACTATCTCAGTTAAAAGCTGTTTAAAGTTAAACAATATTATCAAACTAAAAAAATATTTTAAATAAAAAATAAGTTTAGTATTGGTTTAAATGATAGTGTAAGGTGCTTAGGTCTTGAGATACAGAAAATTAAAACAAGAAGCACTTAGGCATTGTGATGGTCTGATATACTTAATTTTTTTTATCATAAAAGAATAATTAAAATGGAATATATTAAGAAACACTTTTATACTATTGTCCTGCCTTTGTACAATTGTACATATCCCCTCTTCAAAACAAATAGATATACAAGTAGAAAGCATTAAATAGAAAATTCAATACATTTCACATTTTAAAATGTAAAAGTGGTTCGTACATTTTCATTTTATCAACTATGAAGATTAATAAGAAGGTATTGTAAGAAAATTGAAAATTATTCCTTGTATTTTGATTCGATAAACATTAGATCTTATATTCAAATTATCCCATGTTACAATAATCGTAATGAGTTGTTGGAGTGGTTATTTATACGTCGTATATATTTTATTAAAACAATTTTTTTGTTGGTGTACAAGTTAACCAACATTAAATGAACATTTACTTAAATGGTTTCAGTCACCTAAAAAAATAAATGTAATAAATTTAATAGTTTTTAACATGTAAAATAGTAAATCTTAACAATCGTGTCCTTTATTACAAAAGAAAATACTTATTTATCCCTTTTATTATTATTATTATTATTATTTTTAGACCACATATCTTGACTACTTTTTATTTTGTTTCGTTTTGATTAATCAGAAATTATTTACAATTGCTTCATTTTTTGAGTTTTTCCATTTTTACTGAAGTTTGTTTTTTATCTTAATGGTTACTTCGTGTGGTAGTAAGCTAATATTTATCATAAATAATGCTTTTTCTATAAATTGATAGTGTAAATTTATTGTTTTGCTCATAATCATTATAATTTTCAAAAATAACAAGAAAATATCCCAAAAATATAAAAATATTAAAAAAGTTATTTTTGTGCTACAACTAAACAACACACAGAAGGAAAATGGGTAGAATCTTAATGAGCATTTAACATGTTCCCTTTTTGTATTAATTTCTCTAATACATGCTCGTCAACACGAGAATATTAAACATGTCTTATTAAAAAATTAACCATTTAAAAAACTTGTTTGTGTATTTTCTAAATTATATTTAAATAATTAATATATGGAGAAAGAATAATATCTGTCAAATTTTATTTTAATCTTCTATCTTCATGAGAGAGAGAGAGAGAGAAAGAGATAATCCCGAACAAAAAGTAATATAAAATGTATCAAAAAGAATAATTAGGGGCTGAAATAATTAAAGGTATTTTGGTAAAACAAATACAAAGAATAATTAGAAAAGAACCTTATAAGAATAGGAACAAAAAAGTTATTAAAACCATTTTTAATAATTATGGATTGGTGAACCATTACTTGCGAATTAAATAAAAATATTTATATTTTATATTCTTTTAGTTAAAAAAATTCTCACAACCTAATCTTAAACAGTGAACATCTTTAATTGTAACTCTTCTCAGAATTATGTTTTTTTGTGTGTTCATGTATGGACAACAACTGACAAATTGTTATTTGTATATTTTTTTTTATTTGAGATATTAAATGTCTCTATTTTTCAATACATTTTATATTATTATAATTTAAAATGTATAGCATTGGTCATTTATTATACCAAAAATATTAAATATTTACCTTACCTAGTTATGAACATTTAATGTATTAAGCTTTTAACGTATAGTATATTGAAGTTCTTTATAAAATATATTCTTAGGGGCACTTGCTGTATGCTACTTCTTCTCCCTCCCCACATCTTTGCTCCCCACGCTCGTGTTAAATGTTCTTGAATTCCTGTGTTGTGGCAGACTAGAGAAGAAGGTGGTGGTGGTTCCTTAACCTGGGATTTAAGTCAATGTTTCACACCAACATGTTTGATTCTCACCCTCACATGCTTGATATGTCACCCCACAAGACTACCTTCTCTGAGACTGACTTGGGAAGGCCCAGAGATGATGAATATGAGACCAAGTCTGGCACTGACACCATGGACGCTCCTTCCGGTGACGACCAAGACCCTAACCCAAGACCCAGAAAGAAGGGTTACCGTCGCCACACACAGCGCCAAATAGAAGAAATGGAAGCGTAAGGACCCTTCTATTTCCTCTTCACTATATATCACTCTTTATATCTCATGATAACATCATATATGTTTGCTTACTTGGTTTCTTTTTTCCACTTCACTTTCATCAGCTTCTTCAAACAGTGTCCCCACCCAGATGACAAGCAAAGAAAAGAGCTGAGCAGGGATTTGGGGTTAGAGCCTTTGCAAGTCAAGTTTTGGTTCCAAAACAAGCGCACCCAGATGAAGGTAAGTTAAGGCTTAGTTTTGGATTACTTCTTATCTTATCAGTGTCTTGCTCCGTTGACATGTTTGATATGTATGATGTTGATTTAAAGTCTCTGTTAGTTGTTGGTTGTCTTTAAAGGTTTGGTGGTAGTGCTATGTTCAGATGTTTTCGTTGATTGTGTTGTATGGTTTGGATAAGGTTATTGGGTCTTTCATAGTGCAGTTCTTATGTATACCATCAGTGCTTAACGGTAATTATTTGTTTAGTGTACTTAATTTGTTCAATTTGTAACACTCTTCTTAAATTATGCTGGCGTGTAGACTCAGCATGAACGACATGAAAATTCTATTCTGAAGGCCGAAAATGAAAAGCTTCGTGCTGAGAACAACAGGTACAAGGAGGCCCTAACCAATGCTACATGCCCCAACTGCGGAGGCCCAGCTGCCCTTGGCGAAATGTCTTTCGACGAGCAGCACTTGAGGATAGAGAATGCTCGGTTAAGAGAAGAGGTACGTCACGTACGCTGCATAATGTAAAAGATTATTAAATGTTCCTTTTCTTCTCGATTATATAACTAAGTTTCTTGTGCATGGAAAAAAAAATCTTCAGATTGATAGGATTTCAGGAATTGCGGCCAAGTATGTTGGAAAGCCGGTGACGTCTTCGTACTCCAACCTTTCATCTCTCAACAACAATCGCATGCCTGTCGGTAACTATGGAGCACAGTCAGACACGGTAGGAGAAATGTATGGTGGTAGTGACCCTTTTAGGTCACTCCCAGCTCCAGCTGATGCTGACAAGCCCATGATCGTGGAGCTTGCTGTTGCAGCTATGGAGGAACTCACAAGACTAGCTCAGGCTGGAGACTCTTTATGGGTCCCCGGCAACCACCACTCTGAGATTCTAAATGAAGAAGACTATTTGAGGACTTTCCCTAGTAGAAGTTTGGGTCCCAAACCTTTGGGCCTGAGATCTGAAGCTTCAAGGGAATCTGTGGTGATCATCATGAATCACATTAACCTTATTGATATCCTCATGGATGTGGTGAGTGATAATTAAACAAACCCCCTTACAAAACAGTGTTCTTTAATGGTATATTGATGTGTTTGGTATGGTATATTAATGTGGCTGGTGTTGTTGTAATGTAATGTTTGCGAATATTTGTATAAGGGTAATATTCTGACTCATTTTAGACCCTTGATAATGACATTGGTTGTTGGCGGTTTCAGAACCAATGGTCGACTATGTTTTGCGGTATTGTCTCGAGAGCATTGACCCTTGAAGTCCTTTCAACTGGTGTAGCAGGAAACTACAACGGAGCCTTGCAAGTGGTACTAATCTTACTACTTTTTTTATATCTTTATCTTCCTTCCACTTCTCAATTCTGGCACCTCTTAAGAGAATTGTTGAGACCTTCATTTGGTTAACAATGTGTTTCTCTTTAATGTTGTAGATGTCAGCCGAGTTCCAAGTCCCTTCACCGCTTGTTCCAACTCGTGAGAACTATTTCGTGAGGTACTGTAAGCAGCAACCAGATGGGATATGGGCGGTGGTGGATGTTTCCTTGGATAATCTGCGACCCAGCACGATCTCAAGAAGCCGGAGAAGGCCCTCTGGCTGTTTAATTCAAGAATTGCCAAATGGGTACTCAAAGGTGACACATTTTCATCAAAAATTGAAGTTTCTAGCTTTATATTTCCATGGTGTATAATATCAAGAAAACTCAGTTTCTGCCTTCTTCTAATGTATCAGGTTACATGGATCGAACATGTAGAAGTGGATGATAGAGCAGTGCATAGCATATATAAAACTTTAGTCAATTCCGGTCTCGCCTTTGGAGCTAAACGCTGGGTGGCTACATTAGACAGACAGTGCGAACGTCTTGCCAGTTCAATGGCCAACAACATACAACCAGGGAACCTCTGTGGTATGTTTATCGACTTAATTTTGTATTATAAGGTCTGTTTGTTAATATAAGAAGTACATGTAATAAAAAAGATGAGTAGATAGAGTGTGAACTTGTTTGCAATATCCTTAAATATATGCAGTGATAACGAGTGCTGAGGGAAGGAAAAGTATGCTGAAGCTGGCAGAGAGAATGGTGATTAGCTACTGCACTGGTGTAGGTGCTTCTACTGCACATGCTTGGACAACACTCTCCGCAACTGGATCTGATGACGTAAGGGTCATGACTAGAAAGAGCACTGACGAACCTGGCAGACCACCCGGTATAGTGCTAAGTGCTGCCACTTCTTTCTGGCTCCCAGTTCCTCCAAAGAAGGTTTTTGATTTCCTACGTGCTGAAAACTCAAGAAATGAGGTATGCATAATGTTTTTTTCAGTACTTACATCTTTTAAATCCATGTTCATAAAGTAACTTACATGTATGAATTACTCGCTTAATTGGTAACATATCTGGGATTTCCAACGTATATAATTATATATATTCATCTTGAAGCTGATACATTCAATTGAATACATTCACAGTGGGACATTCTTTCCAATGGGGGTCTAGTTCAAGAATTGGCACACATAGCAAATGGCCGTGAACCTGGCAACTGTGTGTCCCTACTTAGAGTCAATGTAAGTTGCTGCTATAACATTCCAGTCAGGAATCTTTTTGGCTTAAATCTCATGACACATAAGATATAATCTAACACTTTCTGATATATATGCTGTAGAGTGCAAATTCGAGCCAAAGTAATATGCTGATACTTCAAGAGAGTTGCACTGATTCTACTGGCTCATATGTAGTTTATGCTCCTGTGGATATTGTTGCTATGAATGTAGTGTTGGGTGGAGGGGATCCAGATTATGTTGCCCTGCTTCCATCAGGCTTTGCTATTCTTCCTGATGGGCCTGGAATAAACAGAGGTTCAATACATGATGTTGGATCTGGAGGTTCTCTACTCACAGTTGCCTTCCAGATCTTAGTTGATTCAGCCCCAACAGCAAAACTATCTCTGGGTTCAGTGGCTACTGTTAACAGTCTAATTAAGTGCACAGTTGAAAGGATCAAGGTTGCAGTGATACGTGACAACACCTAATTTCAGAACCTTCATACGGTAATCAAATTCACCATTTGGAAAAAGTTTTAGGGGTGATGTTCATTTTCTTAAAATCATTGAAGTAAGTATTTTCAAACCTTCTGTTTTTGCAGTGAGAACAAAGGTAGTAGAGATGAAAGTAACAAGCTCAGAGTGGTGCCTATTTCGTTTTCAAAACAGGGAAAGAAGTCAATGAACGCACCTCGGAGAATCACTTCAACGTTAGAACTTTGAAGAATCTTAGGTTCGGGTATTGACTTACACCGATGAAAACTAAAATAGTTCCATCCAACTTGTAATATTTTAACTTAGAATAACTGCAGATTTTCATGTTCGCTATTTATTTTAGGAGTGTTGTATTTGTAGGCCTAAGCAAACTTTTCTCAAGTGGGGTTATGTTGACTTTTTCTATTGTATTGTTAACAAAAGCAAATTTTCGTCTCTTCTTCGAGTGTTCTTTTAACGTTGTCCGGTATGTTTGTCATCGCAGTTTTTCTCATTGCGTAAACATTTTACTATAGAATTTATTATTAAAACTACTTAACTCAACACTTTAACTAACTATATTCAATGCTTCAAAGTTAACTCGATGAAGGTTTAAAATAAACATGCACTTAATTTTTTGTCTGACCCGATTAAAAAAATAATCACATCTTATAAACTCGTTGAGAATAATTCTGATATAGTTCATGACATATTAAAAATAAAAGGCGCATGATGAAAAAAATGGAATCACATCTTATTCATTGAGAATAATATAGTTCATAACCTATTAGAAGTAGAAGGTTTTCTTATGAAATTCTCACGTAAAAATATTGCAGTGATAAGGATCACATTCTTAAATCTTAAAAATATCTGTTGAAATTTCAGATAAACTAGATAATACTTATCATCTTATAAAACCGATTTTTATAAATTGATTTTATAAAATTGAATTAGAAAATAATCATTTGGTAGTGTGACTTAAAATGTTCCGTTAAGAAACCTACCTAAATTAAGGTAAAAGTTGTTTCCACGGTTGAGGTAAATAAATGTTGGTGGTAACTGAACTGAATTCTGTAACGCTGTAATCGACTACCATATATACTCATGTATTTAAGACGGATACCAGTTTTTTGGCAAGTATATGATTTCATTCAGTGAAACAGTACGTATTTCCTTCCCAACATTATGATTATATACCACTGCTCGTGAAAATTAATTGAAACAAACAAATATCACTTTATGAGTACTTCTTGTGCTCAGATATTTTTTCTTTTCCTTTATATATTTTATGGTAATATAAGACCCTACATCAATTAAATATAAAATTATTTTATAATATATAAATGATGGTAAATCTCGTATTAAAGTTTCACCATTAAATTAGACTTAAAATTATTCTATATTAATGTGTCTAATATTTAATTTACTAGGCGTTTAGAAATGTAGTTCAAATTTTTTTCATATATAAAAGTTGGAAGTATTTTTTTTATATTTGTATTTATTTATTGTTTGTTGATTATTTAATTTATTACATTCATCATCAATTTCTTAATATATATATATATATATATATATATATATATATATATATATTCAGAAAGAAATGGGCACTCGATATGACTACTCACAACATGAAATTTTAAATTTTAAGTTAATATTAATTCTTTAATCAAAACAGAAGTAAATGAAATTTTATTTGTAATTTGACCTTGTCTTATCGAAACTATAGGACTTAATTATTTCCAAGATACCTCAGTATCACATATGCATGTTTCCATGAGAAAAAAAAAATTAAGATAATGAGATTCTAATGTTACATTTAATTCTAGTTGTCATTGCATTAAAAAATGATTTGCATTAGTTTGAAAATTTGGATATTAAAATAGTTTTGAAATGCCTTGCAAAAAAAATAAAAAAATAAGAACCCTAATTCTGTTACTGTCCAATACTAAATGCGAAAAACAAGGGTTCCATTTTTCTATTCTCTTCTCTCAATCGGAGATTTTCCATATTTTATTTTCTCGTTCTCTTTTCTCCTTTTATGGTACATTTCAGACATCATTTCAAACCTAAATTTTTTGTTCTCACTCAACCATTTCAAACTGTCATCTTTACCACCATATTTATATTTCATTTTTTTAACCACTTGTCACATTCAATCTCCTATCCTTCGTCTCTATTCATAAATTAAATTTCAATGATTATTAAAATATATTATTAATAGTTAAAATATATTTCACTATTTTAAAAAAATATGTATTTATTATAAATGTAATCATAATATACTATTTATATTAAAAAAATATTTATTATTTGTTATATAAATAAACGTTAATATCCTTATTTGTAATAAGTTAAAATAGTTTCTAAAAAAATAAGGCACTTGGGTTTCTGTATATGGTAAAACAAACTTGTTATGCAAAAGAAAACTTCAAACTTCAAACATATAAAGTCATGAAAATTGAACAGAAGTTGGTGAAACCATTGAATGTTGTTATAAACAAGAGCATTCAGAGGTCCTTAAGTAGGTGGTGTTATTTTTAAGAGGTGTGGGGTATGAAAATGATTCCACGCCTAAAGTTATGGAAATGATTCAAGTATATTTCGTCCTTTTTAACAATATATTTTATAAAATATTTTTTAAATGCATTTTATAATTCATAAAAATTATTATTCATGAAATTACTTATGAGTGAAACCTATTTACTTAGGTTATAAATTACAAAAAATATTATTAAATGTTCTTTTAAGCATGCATTTATTATAAAAAAAATAATTAAGTTTCAGGTATTTTCTATAAAAAGAACTATCTATTAAATATTCAAAATTTATATATTTTTCATTTTGAAGTCTCAACTATTTAATTTTTTATGGAAATGTTAGAATGTTATCATAGTAACATAATTTTATGTTGTCCCATCATCTTATTTAAAAAATGTGAAATATTTTAGATAATTATTTAAAATCTAAATTATTGGTAGTTAAAATATTGATAACTAATTAGATATCAATTTAGAAATTATGAAACTAATTTAGAAATAAAAGAAAATTTAGTCTCTAATCTAGTTAGCAACTAATTATTTTTATCTCTAAAATTAATTTATGTTTCATGATTTTCTTGTAGTAAATTAAAATATTGTCACTATACTAAAACTATTGGATATTTATTTTAAGAATATATATAAGACTGGTTCATCTTATTTCCTTCAAAATTGGTTTTGGAATTTGATCATAATAATGAAAACCAATGTAAAATTTAGATTTCATCCTAGCTAAGCCATGAACAACTGTATACATCGCAAACTTTGTAGTTTACCACTATAAATATCTACAATTCTTAATGATGCTTTCAATAAAAGAGAGGTATGTCATATTCATACCATTGGGAATCCACTATTTAAATTTAATTCATGATAGTAAGAAAAACTGTTCTTAGAAGGTTAGATTTACGTGGGGGTATGAATAAAAAATATAAGGATTTATTCAGTGTTTTACTGTTATTTACGTGTAAAGTTTAACTGTCTCTTAAATATTTTTTAAAATTTTATTATATTTTCTGTCGATAAAAAAAAATTATTTCATACAATTAAAGAGTATTCAATAATAAATGTAAAATATTAATATTTAAAAATTATTTATTAATAATAAAAAATAATTTAAAAACTAATAATTTTTTAACCTTTAAAATAAATTTTAATTTAGTTAGTGTAGCAACTAATTATTATTTTTTCTATAAAATTAATTTTTATTTAATAAATGTTTTTAGTGTATACATACACTTCAGTTCAACCCTGTGTCTCTCAATCCTTCTAAAAAATTAAGTTTTAAAATGAAAATTAGAAAGGTGGTGCTGACAATGGCATGGCCATGTCTTTCACTTTTACCAGCCTGCATGTACTCTTCTTCTTCTTCGTTATACTGTCTCCTTGGCCACCGCCAATCTCTGCTTACAGTACAATACAGTGCCTCGTAATTATACTGTCACATACCTAAACGAAGATTACATATACGTAATAACTACAACCCACGTACCTATTTACTACGTTGGTTCACAACAGTTTTAAAACTATATATATATATATATATATATATATATATATATATATATATATATATACATCAGCTGTGAATTAACACAGATGTAGCCACCCGTATGAATTGTGAAGGAGATTGTGGTGAGGATTTGCCGCAGTTATAGTTCAAACTTTAATGGTCTGTCGTAACAGTTATTTCGCAGAAAAGTAGATTAAATTTTCTGCAGAATCTGCAGAAGGTACATACCTATATGTGTAGCACAGATCGTGAGATGGTATGACATATGTTAAATTATACATTATATATATATATATATATATATGCAGTTAGTATTTAATACACATAATAAGGGAGATGATAAGCACTGGAAAACTGAGAAAATCAGTTGGACATTAATATCGTTGCCGGCCGGAAATTAAGAAACAGCAGCAGAGTAGTCAGTTGGAGCTAGGGTGCTAAATTACTGTTACAGCATCTGCATCCATCACCAAGTTCTGCTCATAATTTTGCTGAAGAATGCTGAGGCAGAGGCGTAGTTGAAGGCAGAGACCGTAGGGTTATTATTAATTTCGTCAGACAGAAGAAGAAGAAGAAGAAGAAGGAAATAGCATAGAATCTGAATACATAAAACACAAGAGTTAATTTGCCTTTTTAGGTTAGCTAGGTGTTAGGTGATCACTGTTTCTTTTTCTCCTTCCTCTGTTCTTTTCTCTGTCTTTCTGGCAAGGGTTAAAGTGGTTTTTAAATATAAACGAGAAGTGAAGGTACATGAACGATGGTGATTTTGCATCAGGTTCTGTTCTGAAATTTGGAGCTGGAATATGAATCTTCGAATATGCAGTTCAGTTTCACAAGCTAGCTTTTCTTTATGCATGCGGATTCTACAATTTTCATCACTGAAACCTACGTCTTTCTAAGTCATTTGGAGTCATTTTTATTTTTTTTTAAATATCATAGAAAAAACATTAAATAATTGATAATTAAAATTTTATTATTTGGTAACTAATTACATATTAATTTATAAATTATTTAATAATAATAGAAACTAATTTAAAAATTAATAATTTTTTTAGTCTTTAAAATAATATATAATAATTAATTATTTTTAATTTTTAAAATTAATTTTATTTATTGATTTTTTTATAGTGTAAAGCACAAAACAAAATAGTTATACCTTACAATTTATTTTAATAATATAATAATATATGTTTATAATTTATATTAAAATATAGAAGAAATATAATTAAAATAAGAATATTTTGAGTTGTATAATGAGTGTATATTTTTTTAACAGCCTTTTTTAAAATGAAAGATTAGATAACATTAAATTTGAAGTGGACAACTGCTTAACGGACAAAGAAAAAGCATTGAAATTGCGGTATAAAATGTAATCTAATAAATAATACATAAAATATTCACGTTATATCTCTATATATATATAGTTTTATTTATTAAAAAGTTACATAATTAATTATATTTTTTTTTTTTGTCTATTCTTTTTTGCTGCAGTGTTTTTTTTTTAATTATATTTCAAATGATAATATAAACAAGTAAAAATAATAATACTTTAAAACAATATAACTCTAAAAAGTTAACCTTATTATATTTATTTTTTATTTTTCTTCAATCAAGCAACATCTACTTTTACATTACTTTCTATACGTATTTTTTTCCCTTGTTCACTGGGAATGAATATACCAAATAGAAGTGTAAAGAATGTTCTATAAATTAAGGGAAATGATACCTTTACACCCTCCATTTACGTGACACCTAACAAAATATTTTTTACTGTTAAAATATTAAAGAAACTTTATTCAAAATCTAAAAAATAATGACAAATTAATATATTAGTTGCCATCAACATTCACTTTGAAATTAAATATATTATTATTTTTTTTGAAAATTTTGGTTGTATTAATTTTTATTAAAAAATATAATATTTTATTATTAAGAGGGTTGTAAAATTGAAGTTGAAAGAAAACTAGTCTTGAAGAATTTTTTTCCAAAATTTAATACGTTCCACTCTAAGTTTTAAAATATTCGTATTCTCTATTATGTGTTATGTATAACTAATTAGCTTTTATTAGTATACTATTCCCATTTTGTTATTATAATATTAATAATAATTAAATAAACATTAAAATACAATAATAGTAATAATAATTTAAAATTAAACTATCCCAATGTATTAATTTATATTTTTTCAATAAAATAACTTCTATTTTTTATTCATTTCTTTTCTTCAAATTCTTTTCCACATTTCACATTATAGATACAAGTTAATATAACAAGGATCAATATCATATACATATTATTTTATACTTATAACCACATAAATATTTAATCACCTAATAAAGTATCTAAATCTCAATCCAAAATATTCACACATTTCAATATTCAAAATAGTACTTGACATCTTTAAAAAAAAAAAACTCATATTAAACATAATAAAAACTAATTTAATCCACGAAAAACATCAAAGATAAAATCAATCTAAATATCTTATATCAGAATTATTGTTTGTATCTATTATAAAAAATCTTGATATAAAACTTTATTCATCTTCTCACCACTTGTGTATCATACAAATACATATCATATTCAATACATTTCAAAATATACACATTACCATAAAAAAAATACATAATGCTATTCAAATAAATACAATTTCTTTATTCATACATATAGCTTAATCCAAAGAAAAAATTAAGCATCTGCCTCCACAAATTATTACTAAAAAAAATTATGAAATAGAAACCAATTTTAGAGACCAAAATTAGAAACCAATTTTAGAGACCAAAATTAATTAGTTGTTATAGTGACTAAATTATAAACCATTTTAGAGACTAAAAAAAAAATTATGATTTATAAATTAGTTTCTATTATGATTAAATAGTTTCTAAATTTGTTGGTTTCCAAACTAGCATCTAATTTAGTTACTATAATACCTAATTATTTTTTGTGTCTAAAATTGGTTTCTATTTCATGATTTTATTGTGTATTATGTTTTTGTTTTATAATTAGAATGATTAGATTAAGCAGATATTGAAAAACAAACACACATTTTTTTCTTCGTATGATCCACTTTATCACACAACAAATCAAACAAATAGAAAGAGTTTAAAAATTGTGTTTTTGTTTTTATTTTTTAGTCTCTTATTTTCTTAACCCACCGAACCAATTAATATTATTAGAAATATAAATGATAAAAATTAAATAGAATGAAACCCAGGGAATTAAATCAAGTAGAAACAGTGAATGCATAAAAGGCCCACTGATGGTCTAGTGATGATGAAGAACAGCCACATTGGTCCAACCCGTCAAGGATCTAGCCTGTAGGGTGGGGTGGGGGACCTTGGCCTCTTATTTTTTTTAATTATAATTATTTAATATAATATATGTATAAATAATATATTTTAATATTAACATATTATTCTACTTTATATATTACCAGAAAATTATTAAATAAAAATTAATTTTAAAAATAAAATAATTAATTATTATTTTATTAAATTAAAGATATTTTATAAATTAAAATAATTATTAATATTTAAATTAATTTTAATTATTAATACAAATTTATAAAATGGTTTATAAATTAGTATCTTATCTTACGTAGATAATTAATACTTTATATTTTAAACTAGTTTTTATTTGGATCAATTTAAAATATTATTCCACCAACTTTTTTTTAACTTTTATTTTTTAATTTTATATTTTAAAAATTTATTATTTATGTATATATTAAAAGTATATTTAATTATATAAATATTTACAATCTTCAAATAACATAATAAAAAAACATTCATATTTTATATATTTTTAAATTTAAAATTTCAAAAAATAGTGAGCTTACGAACCAGTCCATCACCTCAACATTGTTTCCTCCTGCACCTCTATAGGTTCTTTTCCCAGTTACATAAATTTTTGTTTTTCCAAAAATGTTTATATGTAATATTATGGATTATATAATCTGAAAGTCATTTTTTAAATTTGTAATTAACTTTCGGATTACATAATCTGAAAGTCATTTTTCAAATTCATAATTAATTTCTGAAATACATAATCTGTATGTCTTTTTATTTTATGTATGATTAGTTTCTGAATTACATAATCCAAAAGTCTTTTCTAGCTTCCGGATTATGTAATCCATAAGTATTTTTTCAAATGTGTGTCTGAATTACATAATTCATAAGCTACTATAAAATCCAAACTTCTGGATTATATAATCCGAAATACCATTATGGATTATGTAATCCAAAATATGGAGGTGGCACAAGAAGAACGTATGGAGGTGCAGGAAAAAACAGTCTCCCATCTATGGAGCAAAACAAAACAAAGCAACGGAATAGACACTGACTAAAGCCATGGGCTAAGGCCCACTTTGCAACCCCTGTACAAAACAAGCAAAAGTGGGTAGGTAAGTTATTTCACTACTTGCAATTTCTCCCTCCACCCCCATTCTTACTCTGAACCTCCATATTTTTTTAATTCCAATAACATCCTTCTAAATATAGTGGAGAGTGTGTATTTTCAAATGGTGGTGAGTGATGATGAAAGTTATGGTTCAGGTAAGTTTTGTGGTGTTTCTATTAGTGGTGAATGTGTTTTCATTCGCTTGTCTTTTTTTTTTTTTAAAGCCACAAAACAAAACCCAACCCAACAAGACACAAGAATGAAGTACAAATCTAAAAGGAAAATATTATCTTCGTACTAAGAAATGTTGATTACAACGAATCTTCTCGTCAATCTAATTACACACGTTCAAATGATAAAACTGTTATCTCAAATACTGTAATTGGAGAATAATGAAAATGTTGCGGTTGTAAGGGAGGTACGGGATGCAGATAAGATTATTTAAAAAGTGAGAGTATGTTATTTTGGATTATTTGATTTTTTTTTAAAGGTTAAAACTGAATTTTTTATATTTAATTTGGAGGTGTGGGAAAAAGGTGAAGTATACTTTGCTTTTACACTACTAATAGCTGACACTATGTTGGCAAATTGTGGACTGGCCCAAATTCAGCCCAAAAGTTTACAAACACAGGGCAAGCCCAACCAAATGAGTCTATACGAGGGTAATTTCTCCCTGCACCATATCAATTACAACATGCAACGAGTTTGTTATTGAAAATGATAAAAATGTTTCTAAAAAATGATGAAAATAACCTTAAACAAAAGGATGGTGCAGATAAAAATTATTTCCATAAACTTTTATCCAGAAATATTTTGGATTTAGATTTCCAAAACACAATTTTTTTTTTCTGATAAAAAAAAATGGAAATTTTTATCCAAAATGTATTTTCAATTTTGTATTAGGAATTTTTTTGTGCGGAATGTATTTTTTTAGTTTTGAATTATATTTATTATTCTGAATTTTCAAATCTAAAATAAGGATAATTTTAAAATTCTGAAAAATGATAGAGTACAGGTTAAAATTGATACGGTATAGGAAGAAATTGCCCTATCTGAGTTGACAAGTCCAATTAAAACTAAGAAAAACCATTAGGACCTTTATTTTAAAGAAAAAAAAAACTATTTCTTCCTACACCTCCATATATTCTTCTCTCACCTCCATAATTTTTTGTATTTTCAAAAATATCCCTTTATAATATTTTGGATTACGTAATCTGAAAGTCTTTTTATAAATTCCTAATTAGCTTCCGGATTACATAATTCATAAGTTTTTTTTATATGCATGATTAGTTTTCAGATTATATAATCTGGAAGTATTTTTTGGCTTCTGGATTATGTAATCTGGAAGTCTTTTTTTAAATATGTGTCCAGATTACATAATTCGGAAGCTACTCCATGGAGGTAGCGAAAAAATATAAAAAAATATTTTTATGTTTTGTATGTAGGTGGCAGAATAACCTACAGAGGTGGAGGAATAAACAGTCGAAAAATAGCTAGAAGGCATGATTCATTGGTGGTGCAAAAAGACAAACCTTAAACCTTTCCTTTAGCGATAGTGATATTTCGAGATCCAACAATTTAAAATATTAATATTTTAATTATATATTTATTTATTTATAACATCTAATATTATATTATTAAAATAAGTTATGTATGAACGTGTCAAAATATATTTTCCTTCTTCTGTTAAGTTTTACGCACGTTTAAGAGACACAGATACGTACCATGATTGAAACATTGGATACAACTTGGAATATAAAATCAACCACTTTTTATCCATAGTAAAATTCTTAAATTAATAGAAGAGGGGTTAATCATGATCGTTCATTAAGTCAAAACAAAAGAAACAACACCATCACCCACCATTTATTTATCATCCATTCATGTATAATTTCGACGAATTTATCTATTATAAAAAAAATCAATCCATTAAGAAAGTATCTTAAATCAAATCCATCTAATTAGTTTTATAAATACTCAATCATTCATTTACTATTTCAAACTAACGAATAATTTTATTAACACTTAATTAACTAAATTAGCTCTACAATTTCTTAAATTAAGACTTTCTTAAAAATTATTATTTTTAATCTTTTAGCTCTTTAATCAATATATGTTAGGTTGGATTTTCATTGAATATCAATCAATCAGTTTTAAGTAAGATATTATTACGTTAAACTTAGATATCATTAGTGTGACATTGACCTAAACATTGTTTGTTTAACTTTGGTTAACACCATTTATCGAAAAAAAAAACTTTTATATTTATAATATTTTTTATAGGAAAAAGTACATATAATTTTTTTAAATAATCAAAATAATAGAGTGACATATTAAAAAACTGGTATGATATTTTTTTTAAAATTGTATACGAGTGTTAAAAGAACAAGAAGAATTTTGCATAATTCACTAAATTTTAAACATAATTAATGTTGTACAGACATAACTGAAAATGTGTTGATTAAAAAAAATAGACACCATTCATTATAATACACCCACACCTTATATATTAAATATGTTTTAAATAATCATATACCGATGAAAATTAAAATTATATTTAACATTCATTCAATTCTATATCGATAAAAGTTTATTTAAAAATTTATAAATAGATAACAATTTTAAATTTGTATTATTTATTGATTGATTAAGCTTTCATACATCCCAACTAAAAAGAGCATTTGTCTTAGAAAGATAATTTGAAGGAAGAAAAGGTTAAATATATTCAAATTAATATAAAGGGTACGTAATAATATACTGTGACTCAAACTATCTTATCTATAATTTTTTAATTGAAAAAATTATTCTATTAATCATTCTTTAAAAAATTATTTTACTACTTGTTCTACTCATAATCCACTTACTTGTATTCTTTTTAAAAAAAAGTTATGTTTTACATATTATTATATGGTATCCTATTGTTAAAATATATTTTTTATTTGAATAAATCTGCATATTTCTTATAAAAAATTCATTAAATAAAATAATTTTAAAGATCAAAATAATTATTTACTATTTCACTAAATTAAAAACTGTTTTATGAATTAAAGAATTATTAATATTTAAAATAATTTTTATTTTAATAAAAGTTAATAATTTTTAAATTAGTATCTAAAATACTATTAACTTAAACTTTCATAACTAATTTAGATATTATTTCAGAAACCATTTTATAAATTTTTATTAATAATAAAAATTATTTTAAATATGACTAGTTTTTTTAATTTTTAAAATAATATCTAATTTAATCAATATAGAAATTATTTATTTTTGTTTTTAAATTTTTTACTTGTTAATTTCATTATAGTGTTTACACTCATTATTGTATTTTTTTTTAAAAAAAATCACAATTATAGTTTTTTTTATAAAAAAAATACTATATCTTCCTTATAAAGAGGTTTTCTTGTATTCAAAAAGGGTTATTTTTTCCTTCTAAATAAAGGAATTGGAAGAGGATGTGGATGAGGATAAGTGTTTCGTGAGGTTGAAATTTGAACCATGTTTCTAAGTCTGACCGGATAATGTGAAAAATAAGAAAAGCAATAATGGTCTGAAAAACACGTTTAAAATATTTATGTTTCGCAAATGAAAGTTGTTCATTCCACTTTGAAGAGTTTAATTGACGTTGTGAAATGGTGATAGTGAAATAGTGAAGTTCGTAACATGGTGCGATGAAGCCAGGCACACTATAAATATGGCCTCTGTGAGGAGCCATTGTTGCAAGCAAACACAACTCTCTCTCATTCTTCACTCACTCACACAAACACCATCATGGCTTCCAAACTGCAAGGGGCACTCGTTAGCTGCCATTCCAGAACTTCCAAGTTCGTAGATCAGAAAGAACGCGCCGCCTCCGTGGTGGCTCAAGCGGTGGTCACTCACCAAACTAAGCTCCCTCAGTTCACCGTTACCTACGTTCCCCCTCCACCACCTTCCATAGACAATAAGCCTTTCGAAACTCACCACCACGTGAAAAACCCTTCCACCTCTACTTCTGGAAAGTTCGGTAGGTTTGGAGGGAAATTTGTGCCTGAAACAATTGTAGCGTGTTTGAGCCAGCTTGAAGCTGAGTTCAAAAACGCCATCTCCGATGATGCTTTTCAGGTTAATTAATTAATTACCAAAATTAATCAAATTCATTGTTATTAATTACGTACTGTATATATGGAACAATAATTCGAAACGTTTTTAAACAAAACCTTGGATGGTTGTTCTTCCGTTCCCGCAGGCGGAGCTGGCGGAGGCTTTGAGAGACTATGCTGGGAGAGAGACGCCGCTGTATCACGCGGAGCGGTTGTCGGAGTATTATAAGAGCAGAAACAATGGGAAAGGGCCTGATATATACTTAAAGAGAGAGGATCTGAACCACGGTGGCTCTCACAAGATGAACAACGCTCTTGCGCAAGCCATGATCGCTAAACGCATGGGCTGCAAAAGCGTGGTCACCGCCACTGGCTCTGGACAACACGGCCTTGCAACAGCTGCAGCATGCGCAAAACTTGCTTTGGAGTGCACGGTTTTCATGTCCAACAAAGACATCGACAGACAGTATTCAAATGTGCGGTTGATGAAGCTGTTAGGAGCTCAGGTATAAACCATTATTCCATTTTCCATGTTTTTTTCCGGTAGAGCTCTATCAGCAAGTATCTGTGTTGTGTTAGAAACTTATAGGTTAATATTTTCTGCGTTAGTAACTGGTGGTTTGTGGATGCATAGGTTGAAGCAGTTGAGGGAGGGTTCAGAGATGCAGCATCAGATGCGTTTCGGTGTTGGGTGGGGGATTTGGAAGAGAAATACCACTTGACGGGTTCAGCGGTGGGGCCACACCCATGTCCGAGCATGGTTCGGGAGTTTCAGTCGGTGATAGGGAAAGAAACGAGGATGCAAGCGTTGGAGAAATGGGGAGGGAAGCCAGATGTTCTGGTGGCTTGCGTGGGGACGGGGTCAAACGCTTTGGGTCTGTTTCACGAGTTCGTCGGAGACGAAGATGTAAGGATGATCGGAGTTGAAGGTGGAGGTTTGGGACTAGAAAGTGGAAAACATTCTTCAACGTTGACCAAAGGAGAAGTGGGTGTTTACCACGGCGCCATCAGCTACTTACTACAGGACCACCATGGCCAAGTTCTTCATCCACATTCCATCGCCGCTGGGTCAGTAATTAACCAATTAATTAATTAATCATTTGATATCTTTCCCTAATCACAACTTCGTCCTCAAAAGCTTACAAACCCAGATTTGATATGAACTTGCAGAATGGAGTATCCAGGAGTTGGTCCAGAGTTAAGCTTTCTGAAAGAAACTGGGCGTGCTGAATTCTGTGCTGCAACTGACGAAGAAGCTCTTGATGGTGCGTATTATAATATTTTCAGTTATGAAAATTTTATCAATGTTAAGAAAACTTTTTCCTATTAGTATTAGTGATACTTTCACAATCATGCATGACAACTAGAAAGGGAAAGTTGACAATGAAATCTTGTAATTGAAAAGTGAAACAACTTTTTCTAGAATAATAATTTAAAAATTATATGGATTATATTGATAAATTGATGTTTTTAATTATCAATTATGAAAGTAATATTTATTTATTTATTAACTAATTCAGTGACACATTATGCAGCTTACCAAAAATTATGCAAATTAGAGGGCATATTTCCATCCCTGGAGGCTGCACATGCATTGGGTATCTTGGACAAATTGGCTCCGACACTATGCGACGGAACTAAGGTTGTTGTGAATTGCAGTGGTCGTGGAGATAAGGATGCAGCTATAGTCTTCGAACGCAGACTCTTAGACAAATAAGAAAAAAGAGAGAATTATATATAGGGAAAAGTAAATTTGTAATTAAATAATATGAAAAGATATTATAGTAATAATATTAAAAATTGTGGATGGTGAAATATCACCCAATAACAACCACAAAAACCGTTGTACGTTTTGTATGGTGATCACAAAACATTAGTGAGTTCCATTGACCTACTCATTTTCAATAATGGACCAACACTTACGAGACACTCAAACATTACTAGCCACAAAAAAAAAAACACTCTTATTTTATGGTATTTTATTTTATTTAGTCATAATCAAATATCTACCCGGAACATAACATTATTCATGATGTTGTTCCTTTCGTTGTCACGATTCAATTATGAACAAGAAGAGCCGTGATATTAACTGACTGGTTCCTTTCATAGTGTTCTGTGCTGGTTCAATCAGAGCCTCTTTATATTTGCATTGACCTTCCTGGTATTTTTTTTAACTCGTTTAAGGTATGTTTTATAGACACACACCAAAAAAATAAAATACACGAAGTGAAAGAAAAAGGGAAACGATCATAACTATTATATATGTGCTCAAATTCTATGATGTGACCATTTAAGACATAAACTCCCACTGTGACATTAAAGAGACTAACTCTATTTCCATCACCTACAAAACTTTCATTTTTAATATAATATTTAATTTCTTCTGTTTTCAAAACCCATAAATAATTTTAATAGTTCATATGTGTTACTACAAAATTATTAAATAAAAAATCATTTAAAAGATAAAAACTAATTAATTGTTATAATGACTAAATTAAATACTATTTTAAAGATTAAAAAAATTATTAATTTTTAAATTAGTTTATATTATTGATTAATAGAAATTAATTTAAAAATTAATATTTTTTTAAATTTTAAAATAGTAACTAATTTAGTCATTGTAACAAATAATTATTTTTAATCTCTAAAATTAGTTTCTATTTAATAATTTTTTTTTGGTAATGTCGAGAGATTGGATACCATGCATTTATTCTATTTTCTATATAATTTCGTTACTTTATTGCTCCGACTCCTCAAATTTATTTATAAATAAACATTATATATTATACGAATATCAAAATTTTGAATTTTAAATATATCAAAACTCTAAAGTAAAATATTATTGATTATGGGATAATATTAAATCATTAACATTTTTCAAATTAATTTTAATTATTAATTACAATAAAATAATTTAAGATATAAAAATAATCAGCATTCTATTTTATTCAATTAAAGAAGTTAATTAAAATTAAAAATTCATAAAGTATTTATATAATTAAATATACTTATACATAACCAAAATATAAAATTATAGAATTATAAAAAAAAAAAGTGGTAGATCAAAGTTGTAACTTGACTATAGTAAGCCTACCTTCATTTATTTCAAAATCAAGGAACGATCGGATTAAAAAGAGAGTCGAAGTGATAATTAAGGGAAAATAAGAATAAAATAAAAACTAAAAACTAAATCAATATAACATCAATAAAAGTAATCAAAATTATCATTCTTTAAATCCAATTAAATAAATTCAAAGCTTATTTTTTATTATACAAATTTGTAATTCCCAAACAATAATTTACATAACTTTGTATTCCCTTATCACCTTATGATTTTTTTTTACTTTTTTTTTAAATAAAAGCTTTCATATCAGATATCACTATGCCACTTAAGATCTCAACTAGGCTGACACCTCAAGTAACAACAATCATTTACCATCACATGAAAAAAATATTATTAAACAAAAGAAAAAAATACAAAAATACGGGGGGACTAGACCAAAACCTATATGTTAACAAAAACGATGCATAGGTAGACTATACCTATTCATAAAGAATTCTAAGAACAGACAAGGTGGAAGCCTATTATACCAAAGAAAAGGTTCTCTATGAAAAAAATCCTAAATTAGCCAACTTATTAGCACACGCATTTCCTTCACGAAAAATATGAGTAACTGTAAACCTAATTTTCCCACAGTAATTAAGACAAGCATTCCATCGATTACGAAGCATCCAAGGAACATTTGTCCTAGCAGTAAACGCAACACAAACCAAAGTAGAATCACATTTCAGCCAGACATTAGTAAGCCCCATCTTTTGAGCTTCTTCCATAGCATGTATAACCCCATAAAAAACTCAGCAACCAGAGCAGTTTGAACTTCAAGAAACGCAGAAAAAGCTCCAATAAATTCCCCCATACTCCCACGAAAAATACCTCCGTAACTAGCAAGACCAGGATACCCCTAGCAGCCCCATCAGTGTTAATTTTTACCCAACCTGGTGAAGGAAACTCCCATCTAATAGGAAGAGGACGTAGAACTTTACCAGTACGAGTGTTAATACCAAAAACTTTAGCACATTGAAATCAAACATATCATTCTTCATTGAAGCTTTAGACGAATTACCTACTAGACAAGTTAAGTCTTTAATAACCAAAATAGCCCTAGAAACCTCAATCTTATCCTGAAAACGAGCATAATTCCTCATACGCCATATCATCCAAATAGAAAAAGTTATCACAGCTAGCTTAATTAATTTAACAACAGACTACCATAACTCTTAATAAAAGAAAGAAGATCATCCTTATTAGAGAAATGATAAGTAGGAAAAATGTGTTGAACCCAACTCCAAATACGCAAAACATTAGCATATTCAAAAAATAAATGTTGAATAGATTCCTCGTGCTTTTCACAAAGCGTACACACAGAACAAATATGCAAACCTTTATTTTGAATATGCTGATCTGTAGGAAGCCGCCCATGAAAAACTTTCCAAAGGACAAGAGTTTTGGAAGGCGGAATATATGAAGACCAAATAAATTTACCCCAACCACAGGAAACCCCTGGATCTAAGAAAAAAGTCCTAGCTGATTTAAGAGTGAGACGACCAGACTCATCTAGAATCCAATTAGGAATATCCTGTACTGCCCTAACCATGATATGACTAAAAAGATGAGGCATCTGCTGTAAAGACAATGGAATATTCCAATCACTACCTGTCCAAAACTGAGAGACTATATCTGGAATACTAGCACCATCAGATAATCCTGAAATATTTGCTAAAGAAGTAGTAGCACACCATTTATCATTCCAAAAATTAATAAGAGAACCTGTACCAACAGTCCAAGAAGTATAATCATGTATAGTAGAATAAAATTGCTTAATTCCAGGCCAAAGAGATGACGATCTATAAACCATTCGAAACTCATATTTTGATTTAAGGACCCTAGCTTTCAAGAGCAGAGACTAAGGCTTGTTGCTATAAGCAAAGTTCCAAGCAAGCTTAAGAAGATGTGCATTATTTTTATGGTGAAGGTTAATAATTTTCAAACCTCCATTCTCAAGGGGAGAACAAATCGTATTCCAATTAACAGTAGCTATACCTTTTTTCAGAATATCACCAGTCCAGATAAAATTTCGACACCACTGTTCAACTTGCTTAAGAAGAGAAACAGGCCATTTATACAAATTAAAACTATAAGCTAGAAGACCCGTAATCACCGTATTGACCAACTGAACTCGACCCATCATGCTAAGAGATTTACCTTTCCAAGAAGCTAGCTTCAATTTGACTTTATCAGCCAAAGGTTGAAGAAAACGACCCCTTGGAGCACCAACAAAGATAGGCACTCCTAAATAAGTGAAAGGCAAACAACCATGACTACAAGAAAGAATACGCTGAATTTTGGTGACAAATCTTGTAGAATTATCCATGGTGAAAAAACTACTCTTAGAATTATTAACATATTGACCAGAGAAATCACCATATGTTTTAAGAAAATTTCTCAAATTTCTAAGAGACTTAGTATCCGCCCTACAGAAAATAAAAATGTCATCCGCATATAAAATATGAGAGGGAGTGAGAAAACCTTGTGGACTAGCCATATGTAGAATCTTCTTATCATTCACAAGCTTTGAGAGACCTCTACTAAGAACTTCCTTTGCAAGACAAAAAAGTATAGGAGACAAAGGATCACCTTGTCTAACACCTCTACTACAAGGAAAAAAACCCACCAAACTACCATTTATTCTGATAGAAAGCATAGCTGAACGGAGAATAGTACTAATCCAACCGACAAACGAGGGGTGAAAACCAAAGCGTGACAAAACTGATAGTAAAAACTTCCAACTTAGAGTGTCAAAAGCTTTGTGAATATCAACTTTGTAAGCCACATTGCCTCCGTCAACCTTTTTAGAAAGCAAGTTAATAGCTTCAGAAGCAATACTAATACAATCTTGAATCTGTCTGCCCTGCACAAACCCATACTGATTAGGAGAAATAATTCTGGTAGCCACAAGAGCAAGCCGATCTGCCAAAATCTTGGAAATAATCTTAAATTTAAAATTAGCAACAACAATCAGCCTGTAATCTTTAATAGATTCAGCACCCTGAATCTTAGGAATAAGAGATACCACATTACTGTTCATTCCAGGGAGAACCCAGTTTTGTTTAAAAAACTGTTGGACTGCATTACAAACATCTGTCCCAATAATATCCCAACAAGAATGATAAAAAACACCACCAAAGCCATCAGGACCTGGAGCACTATTACCATTAAGGTTAAAAACAACATTCTTGATTTCCAAAAAATCAGGACATTTAAGCAACATCATATTCTCCTCAGAGGAAACCAGCTCAGGAATATAAGTACCAATAAAATCTTCCATATTGTTTGCATCCTGATCATGAGAAATAGACTCGGCATAAAGAGTTTTATAAAAGTCCAAAATATGTTCCTCAATGAGTGTAGGATCCTCAGTAACAACATTATCAATTCGTAGACGATGAATCCCACTAAAATTATTCCTCCTCTTGACCACAGCATGGAAAAAAACAGTATTTCTATCCCCATATTTAAACCAAAGCATTTTAGCCCTTTCTTTCCAAAACAAATATTGACAGTGAAGAGCCTGATCAAGCTCCACTTTAGCGATCCTTTCTTAATAGAGAAGTCCATCAATATCAGACATACTAGCAGTCTCTAAGGTTTGTTGAAGACCAAGCAAAAGACCCTGTTTAAGAAAACGACATTGTGAACATTACCAAAAGAATTTTTATTCCAGTCACGTAGCTCAACTTTCAACCTTTTTAACTTGTGATGTAAAATAAACATAGGACAACCAACAACCTTATTAGCCCAAGAATCACGAATAAGCTTCATACATGAAGCGTCTTGAAGCCACATAGAAAAGAAACGAAAATTGCTAACCTTCTTCAAAGAATTACTAGCAAGACTAGTAAGAATAGGGGAATGATCATAACAATTTTTAACAAGAACCTGATAAGTACAAGAATCCCATTCATCCAAACACACTTCGTTACATAACGCCCTATCCAATTTTCTATGAATTCTATGGAGCCCTCTCCTTCCATTACACCAAGTATAGCAAGTACCAGTAAAAGGCATACAAGAAAGATCATTAGTATTAATCCAATCAAGGAATTCATTGCAAGAAACCTGATTAGGAGCCACCCCTCCTTTACAGTCATCGGCTGAGAGCACAACATTAAAATCACCCATAATACACCAAGACCCTATGAAGGAACTAAGATCCCTCCACAAAACCCGTCTAGCCACGTATGTGGTAGCACCATAAACACCTGCAAAACTAAAACATTTATCATGCAAATGACAAGTTACAGAAATAAATTGTTCATTTACCAAGAAATTTCGAACCAAATTAGGAACCGACAAACACCAAAGCTTCGCAGCTTTATTAACAATAGGAGACGTAGCCACCAAATGCATATTAACAGATTTGAAAATGACTTCAAAAGCATCAATGTACGGCACCATAGGTTCAGCAAGAAAAACCAGAAGAGGTTTGTGTAGTTTGAGTAAACTAATCAACATCTCCACAGGTTTGTGGTTTCCCAATCCTCTAACATTCCAGAAAAATGAAGAGACTTTCATTGCGACGTTGTGGAGAGAACTGCCTTAGCAGTTTTTTTGGATTTACCACTCTTCTTAGGTGGTCTCCCTAGGTTTCTTTTAGTGCAAACTATTTCCTCCCCAATATCACTGTCATCCTCCTCCATCTCGTTGGGATCAACCCAAAATTTTGAAAGAACATTTGTATTTTCCAAACCATCAAGAGAGGAAAAGTGATTTTGCAGGACCAACGATAGTGTTTTAACATCCGCAGAAGATTTACCCTTCTGAGGTTCAACAATGGCACTAGACGTACCAATATAAGGATCACCTCCCACATCAGTAGTGTCTAAACCATCAAGAGAGGAGAAGTGATTTTTTAGCACCGACGACGGGGATGGTACAATCACAATAGCAGAGACCTCCTCATGATGACTGATGAGCATATATTTATTCACACTCATTAGCCTTATTCATAGATTATTGGACTATAATAATAAATAAATCCATTATTTTAATTAATATTCTTATAATTGGGTTTATTTGGGCCTTAACTATTATTATTGTTAATTTTGTGTTTTTAGAGTAAATTATCCGGAGGAAGCATCTACCTTTATGAATGGGCCAAATATGCAAAAGTCCAAATTGCTTCTTGAACCAAAACAGGAAACAAATTCTGAGGAGAAGAAAGAGAAAATAAAATCTACAATATCTCAGAAACAGAATTGGAAGCAAATCTTCTGCAAAATACAAGAATTCTAGAAAGATAGAAACTTGGAAACGGTTAACAAAATATAAACTACAATATTCTCTCAAGATCATTGGAGCAGAAAAGCCTATAAAAGGACACAAGCACCAAGGAGAAAAGGGAGAGCTTCATATGATTTTCTTAGTTTCTTTTCTTCTTTATAATTCTTTTGTTTTGCCTCCGCATGGAAGGCTAAACCATTTTGGTTGATTCTTTTGTAATTCCCCATTGAATTATGAGGTTTTGTTCTATAAAAGTTTCGATTTTTAAGTCTCTATAGCAGTTGTTTTTATTGTCTAATCTCCTGGAAAACTAGTTTTTGTGAGAGGTTGTACTTGAACGCATGATTGAGAGTCTTCCTTGTCTTAAACTTTGGTTTCTTAGTTAGTTTGCATCGTTCTAATTAATTTCTTGGGCGCATGATTCAAGAGAGAGGAGGTAAGCATTCTCATGGAGTATACGCATGGAACAAAGTGGGTATTGATTAAACTAGTAGACGCATGCTTTACTGGTGAGTTTCAGTTGAATTAGATCGGCGCATGTTCAATCTGGTTTAGCTCTGTTGGAGGATTGAGAAAAGATTAATCTTTAGAGAACCTGTGAAGAATTCAATGGTGGAAGAACTTGGGGTCAACCGCTTTTTATTTGCTATTTTAATCTCTTTTATATTTTCTACACAACTATCTCAAACCCCCTTTTTATCTTTATTGTTATTGCTAACTTTTATTGCTTGCAGATAGATTCTAAACCGTGATCAACTGATTTTACTATTGGATTCGTTGGGAGACGACTTGGGGTCATCTGGCCACAATTATACTATCATCTCTCTAGTGTTAGACAAGTCTACGCTAGAATCATATTAATTTGACAGCAAAACGACAGCTATCAATGACCATCAATTGGATTATTGGATAGGGTTGTAGTAGGAACAGGTGATTTAACCCGCTGAGGAGAGATGGGTACCACTACAGGAGTCAAGACCTCCATATGATCAGAGCCCTTGGCTTGCATAAGGGCAGGTGAATTCCTTAGCGTCCCCATTTCTGGGAAATTCAAAGTGTGAGTGGGCAATCCCTGCATGGATTCATGATCCGAGACATCTTCAAGAGAAGGCATATCAGCAAAATCGTCCTCCACTCCACCTGGTTTATCAATAGCAGTATAACCCAAGAGTGACCCTGCTTTAGCTCCGGCAGAAGCATTAATGGTCAATTTATCAGTGTAACCTTCCACTTGCTTCGGTTGCGGATCTTTTTTACGATACTCTTTACGTTGTTTTGGGACCTCAGTCCTCCCCTGATCTCGTTCATCATAAATTATCTTATGAAAAGATTTATGTTGAGACCCAGGAGCACGACCCTGATCATGAATCACTCGGCACTGAGCAAGCTCATGGCCTATCACCTTACAGTGAGAACAAAAAGGAGGGAGCCATTCCTATTCCACACCAGCTACAAAGGTAAAGTCTGAGCGTTCAACCCAGAGATGATCAGGAAGAGGGGACAACATATCAATATCCACCAGTACTCTAACAAACATACCCCTTTTCTTTCTCATAGTATTCTCATCCAAAACCAAAGGAGTACCAAGACATTTTATGATTGAAAAAATCACATGTGGCCTCCAATACTCCAAAGGCAAACTATAGATTCTAACCCAGGCCTGAGTTTTTGTACTCTTCATGGTAGTCAGAACAAAATCTTTTGTCCAGGCAAAAAGTCTCAAGAAACCCGGAGATAACTTCAAGGAACCCATCCCGAGAACCCACCGCATGTCTTCTAAAGAAGCGAACTCAAACTCATAAAAACCCTTCCCAAGAGGAATTGCTTTCCACGGTCCAAGAGCCTTCCACACCGCCTGCAACTTTTTAGTTAAGTCTAGGTGTGTGAGAGGTTTATCTCCCTTAGAAAGAATAACCCGACCATGTAAATGAGTCTTGCAATCCTCAAGGCCAGCCAAGTATTCTGTTTCATCGATCCGGACCACAATCATGTCTCCCTTAATATAAGGAGTGGGTAACTCGGACAAAGGAATATCACATGTAGTTCCCAAAGCCTGAGCAAAAGTTTTCTTTTGTCCAGACTTAGCATATACAGTCTTCGCAGGAGATTCTTCCCTATCCTTTAAACACTTCCATGGGATGATGAAACCATTAGAACCCTCTGCCATTTCAAAAGCTCACTGCACCACCGCCACGCACCACCACTGCGCACAGACCCAGTTGCGCGCCGCCCCTGCAGCCCTTGGTCGTCTTCGTCCACTGCACTTGGTGGAGAGGTTCGCACAAAACGCGATCAGAGCCGCCGCGCTGGTGGAAAACATGAATGCACGCCCGCCGCCCCTGATCGTCGCTCCTCACTGGTCCGATGGAACGCTGTCGCGCCTCCGCAAACCCTAAGCGCGCCGCTACAAACCCTAAACGCGCCTTCGCAAACCCTAAACGCGCCGCCGCAAACCCTAAACGCGCCTCCGTTTTCTCTTAGGTGGGAGGATTTATCAAACACCCTAAGTTTACACCTGAAGGAGTGAAAGGGAGAGTCAGAAATAGGCTTAGTTAATATGTCTGCAACTTGAAATTGAGATGGTAAGTGAATGAGAGTGAGACTCTTAGCAAGTACATGATCCCTGACAAAGTGAAGGTCGAGTCAAAATGTTTAGACCTAGAATGCATGATGGGTTTGCAGCTAGTTGAACAACACTCAAGTTATCACAGTATAGACGTGGTGTAGTGAAACGGATTCGCAGCTCATGCAGAAGGGATTGAATCCAGATCATATCAGTTAAGGCAGCAGCAACACTCAAGGTCCATTTAGTAACAAAAAGAAAAGATAAAGAAAAAAAAAAGTGAATATAAAATAAACAGAAAAATTCTCTTGACACAAGGCCCATTCAGCAACAAAAATAAAGAATAAAGAATAAAAAAGTGAATATAAAATAAATATAAAAAATTATTAGGTGTCGAAATCCTCTTTAGTTATAACAAAATAAAAGAAATAGAAGTTAAAAAAATATTAAAAATATATTTTTAAAAACTAAAACAATAATATGATATAATAATATAATAATATAAATAATCAATACATGAGTTGAATATTTTTTTTTAATTATATATTAAAAAAATCTATATTCTATTAACATTTAATATTTTTTTTTTAGATTTTTTTTCAATTTCATTTTAAACGTTTTATTTTTTTAAAATGAGTTAATATTATTACGTTAACAAAGTTAAATTATTGACAAAAACGACTAATAAGAACAAATATAATAATGTTTAAAAGGTTTTTAAATTGTATTATTCTTCCATATTTGCATTGTTAATTGATTGAACTAGTTATGTTGATTTTGGTTGTAGTGTTATAAACAAATCAGAAGATATGAGTGTAATTATTGTAATACAATAAATAATAACAATTGTCAGTCATGTTGATAAAAGTTAAAATAAAATAATATGTTATAATTAAAAAATACAATAATAAATTAATTTATTATATAAAGACTTATACTAACTTTTAATTTATATGTTACAATTTTCATCGACATACAACTACTCCTATATTTAGTTGCTTTGGGATTACCGACAATTTTTTTTTTACATCCCCCGATTGATATCAGTTCGTTGTTGTTAAGTTATGTTATGACAATTTTTCTTTTACTTAAATCGTCATACAAAATAGTTATTGACAATAATCTTAACCGTTGATAAACTAATTAACTTATAACGAAGTTTGTATTAACCATGATTTAGGAATTGTTTTCAAAAGTATTTTTTAGAAAAATTATTCATTGATATTCTCATCTTTTACTTCCACTTTATAACTTCTTTCAATAATAAGATATTATATTTAATTAATAAAAGTAAATTTTGAAAATAAAATAAAATATTTTTTATTATTAAATAAAAGCAGAAAATAATAATGTTGAAACCATCGTGACCATGTGTACTAGGTTTTGTATACATTATTGTACTAGGTTTTCATTTCAGCTCCACTAGCTAATAATTTCCCATAAAACTCATCGTACAATTATATACGAATCTCAAAGTTATCAAAATATCAATATATTAATATATTAATTTAATCATACAATTATATACGAATCTCAAAGTTATCAAAATATCAATATATTAATATATTAATTTAATCATTTGGATCCATGGCCCAATTCTACCAGTCAACTCACAATCTCTAGCAAAAAAAAAACTATTATTTTATATTATTTTATTTACTCATAATTTTCATGTTGAATATCAACGACCCTTAGAACATAACATTATTAATCATTTATTGTCACGATTCAATTATCACCGAGAACTCGTGATATTAACTCACTGGTAATTGTAGGATTTTTATCCCATAAATTTTTATATACGTTATCCACGATGAGCTATGATTCTTTTGTGATATTGATAGTACTTGTAAGTTTTTCGAATTATTTTATAAGATTCTTCGTTTAATAAAAATACAGATAAATTTTGTAAGTGACTAAATAAAAAGATGAGATAAATTAACTTTCTCAATTAATAATAAAAATATTTATAAATTTATGAATTTAAATAGAGATCCAATAAAATAATTACTTCATCCGTAATCGTTGATGTCATGTCACATTCTTTTTAATGTGTACCCTATTGTGTTGGTACTTGCCAATTGTGAATAATGTAAATAAATATTAATGTCGAGTTACAAAACAAACTGCTATAAATATTATAAATACATAATATATTATAAATACTTATATTTTAAGTACTCGGTACTATAATAATTATAATTTTTCTACCTTAAAACTCTTGTAATATTCTTATTATTTATTCTGTTAAGATATTAACAAACATGTTACTACATTTTAATTATTTAAGTGAAAATTCGACCAACATCAATAAAAATATATATATTTTTTGGTTAGTATTAGTTGAAAGAAATTTTCAGATTGATAAAAATATTAGAAAAAATACTTTCCAACCATCAGTAATGTTTCAACAATAGTATGACAGGTACGTTAACATTTTTTCTATAAATAATAATTAATGTATCAAAATTATTTAATCTTAACAAATTGGATTTTTTTTATTATAGGAATGTTTTATGCGTTATTTTTCTTATCGCCTCTAGTTGTTTGCTCTCTATTGTTCATCTCCAATTTTTCTCTTGTTCATCTCGTTTTCTTAATAAGCGAAGAAGTTATGATAATATTTTAACCATTTATTGTATCTTTAACACTTAATATGCACTTTTAAAATAAAAACTAATCAATTCATTAGGCATTTATATATTTTTTAATTTTGTATTTAACCGCTAGACAAAATAATACAAATAATTAATTATTAGAAGTTATTAAAGTGGATTCTCTTATTTATTGTGAACCAAAGAGGAACCTGAATATATTTAAAATTATATATATATATTATTTTATTTTTCATTTTTTAGGTCTTGAAAAATATTTACTGAAATGTTAAATAAATAAAAATATTCCCAGAAGTTTGTTTTAGAATGTTGGAAAAAATAAAATTGGGTTTCAAAATATATCTTCCGGATTATAGAAAAGAGGTGTTTTAGAGAGTATTTTTTATATTTTGAGAAAATAGGTTTTAGAAGGAAAAGAGATTAAAAAAAGTAATTTCTAAAATATTATATTTTTCTTTTACATTCTAAATATATTTTCTAAAATATTGTTATGTTTTAGCCTTTTTAAAATAATTTGTAGAAAACCTTTAAAAAATAAAAAATTGTTTTGAAAAATACATTTTAAATTACAAAGAGAGCGTTCTAAAAGCATTTTTTATTTTTTATTTCAAAATTACTATTGAGAACATGCTTTTATTTCCTTAACATTTTATGAGTATTTCTTAAAACATGAAAAACATTAGTGTCTTGTAAAATATTTTTTAAAATGTTAGAAAAACATTCAATTTTTTTAAAGATACTGCTAACAAAAGCTTCTCGTGAGGAAATACACATGATAATACGAGGATAAAAAAATTAATTTAATTAGGGAAAATAAACTTGCTTTTAATTAATTTTTATGGGTGTGTGAGTAGAAAGAAGATAAGAGTATTTTGACAAGGAGGGGAAAAGGGTAAATATGATGTTTTAATTAAAAGAAACAAAAAGTAGAGTGTGCATATCGGAACATAGGGGTGTGAATAGGAGTAGCCTAATATAAACTCGGGTGGGCCCAAAAGTCGATCCAAGCCCAAGCCCCATACCCGTTGAAGAAACACATAATAACTTGTTTGGTTGCGCAGCGAAGGTCTTTCACTCCGCGCCGTCTCTGAGGTTCAATTCTGGTAAGAACTTCTTTCAATTTGTTACCGATCCCAAGCCTTCGTCCTTTCGATTTCATTCATATTCAATTGTTATTCTTATACTCCACTCCAACTTCGTTTCGATTATCATTTTTATGAATGAACTTATGTTTCTTCTGTGCAATTTTATTCTTACTTTGTATCCTCGTAAACGGTTTTTTAGTTGTGATAATGGTGAGGGTTAGTGTCTTGAACGATGCTCTCAAGAGCATGTACAACGCCGAGAAGCGTGGGAAGCGCCAGGTTATGGTTAGACCATCCTCCAAGGTTATAATAAAATTCCTCATGGTGATGCAGAAGCATGGTATTTTTTCTCAACATTAAACCCTAATTACCTACTTGAATATAATAACGACTTGTTTCAGTGTTGTCACAATTTGTTGTGCTCTGGTGATTTGTAGGGTACATTGGTGAGTTTGAGTATGTTGATGATCACAGGGCTGGGAAAATCGTGGTGGAATTGAATGGGAGGCTGAATAAGTGTGGGGTTATAAGCCCCCGCTTTGATGTTGGTGTCAAAGAGATTGAAGGTTGGACTGCTAGACTGCTTCCTTCCAGACAGGTAGCCTTGTAACCCTGCTGAATCATGCCTTTGCCTAAGCTGTAAAAAAGATATAATCTGGTTGATGAGTTAGTTAGTTATTTGAGTCATATTTTCTCAACATTGTGTTTGTTATGAAGCATCTTTTAATGGTGTGTTTGGATGTGGGGTTTTGGAGGGGAAGGGATTGGAACAGTTTTTTTAATCTTTGAGATAAGAGAATTACATGATGTTTATGAAAATAAACATAATGATAAGATTAATTAAGACACTGATGTTAAGTTTTATTTTTTTTTCAAAATTACGCCAAGACCTCCTTTAGCTTCTTTCAATTCACACATACCCCTGATTTTATTTTTGGTAACCCCTTGATTTTTTGGGATACTTCTATACTGACAGTTCTCTCACCAAGAACACATTGCAGTGTGTTCCTTAGTAAGGTAGTTGTTTAAAGTTTAAAAGGAAGGAGTATTGACAGATTTTAAAGTAACTACTGAAAGTAATTCATTCTAAAAGGATTATTAATTCAGCGACTGTTTAGTTCAAATGAGGAGAGGGAAGGTGAGAGAAATTTTGATTAGATATTATGTTTGGTTGAGAGGAGATGAGGAATTTTTATGGGAGAGAGGGGAAACAATCATTTTCTTTTTTGGTTTTATAAGGACAGGAGAAGTGTTTTAAAAATTGATTTACTCTTTGTATTCTTGTACTTTTAAATTTCAAAACATAAGTAGGGATGTTCTATAGCCATTACAGTTAAAAATGTTTGAAATCTCCTTTTCATTCCCTCCAAGTTCCTCTAATCTAGAGATGAGCTAAAACTACTTGTGTTGATTTGAAATTGCTATCCTATCTGTTATTGAACTTAATGTTATCCGTTATTCTGGTGTATGCATATGGTTTGTCCTGTTTGCCCCTAAACTTTGATTGGTAATAATCACGCAGTTTGGGTATATCGTCTTGACAACATCTGCTGGTATCATGGATCATGAAGAGGCCAGGAGAAAGAATGTTGGTGGTAAAGTGTTGGGTTTCTTCTACTAGGATAGTTTTTTGTTTGTGGTTGGCAATGATTTCAGGTTGAGATTCACCGGTTTTGATGGAGAATGTGCTAGTTTGCTTGCGACGTAAATTATAGAGAGCAAAATGATCCTTTTTGTAGTTTTTCCTATTGCCTATTTTGCATTTTATTGTTTGTGAAAACCACTCTCGTCCTAATCTTTATTTCTATAATTTTTCTTTGTCGAACCAAATGCTAAGATTAATTTTAGGCACTGCAAATTGTATCTGGTAAACTTTTTGTGGTTTCCACAAGGTATATTTGATTTTGAGAAAGGTGAAGGCGTTTCATTTTTCTTTTGGCTAGAGTTCATTCTAGGTTAGATTCGAATTAAGCCTGTCATATTTTTTCATAAAATAATAGTTTAAAAAATTATTTTTTAAAATTTTAGTGGTTCAGTAAACTTTTTTGAAAATAAAAAATAGAAATAAAAAAGATAAAATTTATAATTATTAAGAAGTTTTAAGTATTTTCTTTGTGAAAGCTATAAGTATGACCACTTTTTAAAAATAATTAACGTATATTTTTAATAAAAACAAGTATTCTTCTATCTTATCAGTAGAATCATTACAAAAATATATACTGAGAAATACCCTCTATCTCATATATATACCTAATTGGTATAAATAAAATATTTAATTTATTTTCAATTCAATTTGAAATATATATATATATATATATATATATAAAAGTATAATACTGGAATGTTATAGTAAATATTTTAATATAAAAAATATCCAAAAACTATTGTATATTATTATGAACATCTTATATAATAAAAATATATACTGAGAAATACCCTCTATCTCATATATATACCTAATTGATATAAATAAAATATTTAATTTATTTTCAGTTCAATTTGAAATATATATATATGTGTGTGTGGAAGTATAATACTGGAATATTACAGTAAACATTTTAATATAAAATATCCAAAAACTATTGTATATTATTATGAATATCTTATATAATAAAAAATAACATAATTTATATTATCAAAACAATAAAAAAAACTCCACTTTATGAGTGAAAGAAGAGATAAAAGAGATAAAATATATAAAATTTTATTTTATGAGAAAGGAGTGAAAGAGAAATTTATGAAATGATTTAATAAAAAAAAATAATATAAAAATGTAAACTAAAAATTACTGTCTTGGAACACATTGTTTGAAATAAAAAATTATATATGTTGGTAAAACAATTTATTTGCCATGTAATACTTTTAAAATACAAAATACCTGTCAATAAAAGAATTAGAAACTATAATTTCTTGTATCAAATAGATACCACTTTCCTCTGAAGGGTATATATCTTTTATCTCCTTTATAAGGTATATCTATCTTCTATATATTTTTGTTTCTTTGATCATTCAAAATATAACATTATTTTAGTGAAATTAGTTTTAAACAATATGTTGACCAGTAATTTATATTGTTATTCCAAAGTTGTTTTTATCATAAAAAAAAAAGTAGTTATATAAAACTTTAATATCAAGAAAAATTTATATTCCCAAAGAGAGAGAGAGAGAAAGATTGATTTTGTTATTCATTTTAAATATTTATTATTACTGTTTTTATTAAAAACATGTAAATTTTTTCGAAAAAAGTCTTTTACATTACAAAAGTCTATTTACTACTCAACTGTTTTTTTAAAAAAATATTGAAATGAAGAATGCAATAACTGCCTTTTTATTTTATAACTTTATCTAATACTAGCGGGAACAAAGGTACTGACTTGCCTATGTATCGCATTTTTTATTTCGGTTTTTTTAGTATTTTTTTTTTCAAAAATAATTTCTCTTAATAACATTGAAATGAAAAGTTAAAGAGTATATAGTTAAGGAGTAGGTTAATAAAATAGTGGAGAACCATTAAACAATAAATCAAATATTCATCCTTGTTTGAAAAATATTATATACAAAAGAAGAAAATGCAATGAAATATGCTTCTCTTTTCTTCACCTTGGACCCTTGGATTTGTATAGAGACTCGTTTAAATTGTTCTCATCTTTCGCACCCAAATCTAATGAACCTTACGATTGGGAGAGTGAACGTTTTTCTTTCTTTGATTCCTCTATTTTGCTATGAATATTAACTCTCTACAATTAACAAATAAAAAACAAACAAAATATAAGTACAACATGTAAAACATAGATTTAAGAACACGATGACATACCTTCTCTACATAATGCTCTTTGGTGAGAGAACCTATTTTGAAGGTGATCTCTAAAATCATAACTTTATGAAAAATTAAGATGATTTCAAAAATCAAAACCTAAAAGAAGAAAATATAGAGAAAGAGCAAAGATAAAGAAATGGTGATGACAGAAAACTTAAAAATCAAATTGGAAGTAACTTTTCCTTAAAATATGAGGAAATGAGAATATAGTTTAGTTAATGCTCTGTATGATTTCATTTAAATCCATAAAATTGTTACCAAAAAGGGTCTTTCAATCACAATTTCAGAAGACAAATTAGTGTTTTACAAATTGAAATGCATATAAAGAGAATTACCTATTGTTGTGATGAAGCGCGCAACTTTTTTGAGTCTTTTCGTTCTCTCTAGTCACCAACTTCAATTACAATTTTATGAAACAAATGTTAAAATAGGATTTCAGAAAGATTAATCAAAGAAATGATAAAATGATTTTACATGAAAGTGAAAAGGAAAGAGAAAAGAAAGTGAGAAGGATGGTAAAAAAAAAGGATGTGTTATGTGTAGTGGAGAGAGAAACTGGGAAGTAGGTACTTATATAGGAGAGAGAAAGTGGGAAGTAGGATACGTGAGTTATGTGTAGTGGAGAATCATAAAATCTGTTTCTTAAATCAATTTTAAAATTCTACAATTTTAATAAAAAAGAATATCAATTTAAATCTCCACTCTCCTGCTAAAGTGAGCTCAATTCCCTATCTAACATCATTTACATCTTTATTTCCCTATCTAGCACCATTTTGTTTTTATTTCCCTATCTAGCACTCTTTTATTTTTTATTTCCCTATCTAACACCATTTTAAAAATAAATAAATAAATAATAAATTATTATTTTTTTAATAATTTTAATTTTGAATGCATTAAAAAATAAATATTTTTAATGTTTAAAATAATTAGAAATATAATTAATGAATAAATAAATGAGTTTTTACAAAATAAAAATAAAAAAGTAATAAATTAAAAATGTTTAGTTTAAAATTATTTTTTTTTAAAAATGAAGAAAATAAAAAATTAAACTCTACAACAACATAAAAGTTGAATCTATAAACATAAATTAGTATTTATTTTTATTATTATTGATGATGTAATCATGTTAGTTTCAAGTAAAAAATACAGGACATATTTGTAAAAAAAACCAAAGTCAATTAGTATTAATTAATAGTGGACACATAAATAATATTGAAGTGTTTACCTAAATGCAAAATTCTAAAAAAAACTAATACAAATGTTACACTTAATGCTTAAAAATGAGACAAAAAAATAAGTATAGAAAATAAAAACAGCAACTATAAAATAAAAACAAAAAATAGATATAAATAAAGAATGACAGAAAAAAAATAACAACTAAAAACATAAAAGATATAAAATAAAAGGAAAACAAAATAAGATAAAGATAAAAGATATAAAAAAAATTCAAACAAGATAAAGATAAGAGATATAAGGCGATATTAAATAAGTATATGTTGATCATAAAAAGGAAAATAAATAAAAGATGATCATTCATTTGATATTTTCTTCAGTGGTACATTAAATAGTTTGTGCAAAATGAAACATAATTAATGACGAGAATTGCACAATCCAGTAATTTTTTTTATAATTTTAATTTTGAATGCATTAAAAAAATATATTTTCAGTATTTAAAATAGTTAGAAATATAATTAATGAATAAAAACATAAATAAAAATAAATAAAGAATGGCAGAAAAAATAATAATAACTAGAAACATATTAAATGAATGATCATCTCTCATTTATTTTCCTTTTTATGATCAACATATACTTATTTAGTATCGTCTTATATCTCTTATATTTATCTTGTTTTGATTTATTTGATTTTTTTTATATCTTTTATCTTTATCTTATTTTGTTTTTCCTTTATTTTATACCTTTTATGTTTTTAGTTATTATTATTTTTTCTGCAATCTTTATTTATTTATTTATTTATGGTTTTTGTTTTTATTTTATTGTTGTTGTTTTTATTTTCTAGACTTATTTATTTTTGCATTTTTTTCTTCTCATTTTTAAGCATTAAGTGTAACATTTGTATTAGTTTTTTTTAGAATTTTGCAGGTAAACACTTCAATATTATTTATGTGTCCACTATTAATTAATACTAATTGACTTTGGTTTTTTTTATAAATATGTCCTGTATTTTTTACTTGAGATTAACATGATTACATTATCAATAATAATAAAAATAAATACTAATGTATGTTTATAGATTCAACTTTTATGTTGTTGTAGAGTTTAATTTTTTATTTTCTTCATTTTTAAAAAAAGTAATTTTAAACTAAACATTTTTAATTTATTACTTTTTTGTTTTTATTTTGTAAAAACTCATTTATTTATTCATTAATTATATTTCTAATTATTTTAAACATTAAAAATATTTATTTTTTAATGCATTCAGTGTAACATTAAGTGTAGCATTTGCATTAGCTTTTTTTTTAGAATTTTGCATTTAGGGTAGACACTTCAATATTATTTATGTGTTCATTATTAATTAATACTAATTGACTTTGGTTTTTTAATAATTATGTCCTGTATTTTTTACTTGAAATTAACATGATTATATCATCAATAATAATAAAAATAAATACTAATTTATGTTTATAGATTCAACTTTTATGTTGTTGTATAGTTTAATTTTTTTATTTTCTTCATTTAAAAAAAAAATTAAACTAAACATTTTTAATTTATTACTTTTTTATTTTTATTTTGTAAAAACTCATTTATTTATTCATTAATTATATTTCTTATTATTTTAAACATTAAAAATATTTATTTTTTAATGCATTCAAAATTAAAATTATTAAAAAATAATAATTTATTATTTATTTATTTATTTTTAAAATGGTGCTAGATAGGGAAATAAAAAATAAAAGAGTGCTAGATAGGAAAATAAAAACAAAGGGTGCTAGATAGGGAAATAAAAACAAAAGGGTGCTAGATAGGGAAATAAAGATGTAAATGGTGCTAGATAGGGAATTGAGCCGCTAAAGTGGTCCACAAAATATTACAAATATCTTTAATTTTTTATTTAATAGAGAAGAAGATCTTTAAAACAGAAAAGTAACTAATCAATCTCTCAACTCTCTCCACTCTCTCCACTCTCCAGTTAAATAATAACAAATAAAATAAATTTTAAAATTATTTTATTAATTTTTTAAATTATAAAATGTCCAAATAACCAAAATAAATTAATACAATAAATTATTAAGTAAATATAAAATGAAAAAAAAAATTAAGAGCAGTTAAGAGGAGAATAAGAAATGACACAATAATCATAATACAATAATAAAATGAAATATTAATATAAGAATAAAATAAAAAAACAAATTAAGAGCAGTAAAGTAAAGAGGGAATCCTTTATATAGGTATTGATTAACTTTATGTAAACAATTTTCAAACAATTTAATTTATTCAAGTGTAATAAATATGCCCAGAATGGATACTACATATGCATCTAGATTGTCAAATTTAACTGTTCTATACATATACTGTATAATTAAATATTTTGTGTTTTAATAAATTTGCATGAGTATTCTTTTAATATAAAGAAACATTAATTTCGAGAATAATGGAAAAAATGTAAATGTTTACAAAATAACGGATGTATACATTCTTTAATTGTTTTTATTTCAAAATATTGTATAATTTAGAATGTAGTAAATAATTTCAAACATTTTTGTATTAATAGTTATCTTAAACAATGTCCCCACTTAATATATTAAATAGTTACTGTTTTCTATATTTATTATTCTTTTAAATATATTCTTATTTATAACTGTGGATACTTAGTTTTTTTTGACATCATGTAGTTCGTTTTTGTTAAATTGATACATTACAATAAAATAATAATTTATTACTTATAATTTTTTATTACAAATTTTAATATATATGTAACTTTAGACACGGATTAAGAAACAGGAATGTCAAATCTTTTTGTATTGAATATTTTTCATGTTTTTGTTAATTTAATTATTGTTCTTTAACTTTTATAACATTAATTTGTCTTCCACTAATCTGTCATGTAAATACATTCAATCAATACTTATTGGCCTCCATTAATAAAGATGAAACTAACTGCATCTTTTAAATTAAACTTTCACTTTAAAAGATAATGTTTCAAAAAGTATTACAAATTACCAAAAATATCATTTACCTAATATACTACTAATAAAATCAAACAAAACAATAAAGAAACTAACAAAATTTATAGAAAGCACAACCTATATTTCAAAAGACTATTAATGGTTCATTAATTTATTCCTGAAACATTAAAATATAGAATGCAATCAAGGCATTCCACTGAAAAAATTCTCAAATATTTAATTTATATTAAAGAATTTCCCATCTTGATTATTTAATATTTTCAAGAATCAATAAATATACCTCCAATAATGAGTCTTGCAAATGTAATAAATAGTATGTATATTATATTCTATATACGCAATATATAATTAAACATGGTTGTGATAAATATACATTAACGTATTTTTCTTATTATTAAGGGACATTAATATTACTGACAGTAGTAATTTAAAAAATTACACATATTTACAAAATATTGTGCAATTTAGAGTGCAATAAATATATTTTAAACATATTCGCCCTTAATAATTTAATTAACTCAAACGGTTTCCCCAATTAAAATATTCGACAATATTTTGCTATCTAAATCTTTTTTAAAGAAAATCTTTTGCAATCTAAATCTTTTTTAAAGACAATCTTTATTCTATCTTAATCTTTTTTAAAGACAATTTTATTTGACAACCATCTATTTTTTCACTAAATTGGTCTATTTCGTTGAAAAAGTCAAAATGAGAATCCATTTCATTTAATTATTTTTATTAAATCTTGTATCATTAATTAATAATTTACCATTTGATTTTGAAAGTTTCAAAGAATTAAAAAAGATTTACCAAAAAATCTTATCTGCCAAGAATATATGAATTGAAAATTCACTCAGTAGTTATAAATAGTGCTATCTCTAACATGTTTTAACCCATGTTATTAACACAGTATCACTCACTTCCTCACGGTTGCGCTGATCAGAGGTGGTGGTCGGAGCTACTTGTTACTGTCTCCATTTTCCGGCGAAGGCTATTACTTCCTCTTTCCTTCCTCATTTAGGTTATCACTTCCTTCAACCTTTTCTTTTCTTTCTCGATCATATTTCTTCTATTTATGCTTTCACGTAGATATAGTTCTTGAACTTTTTTACACTGTGTCTGTGATTGTTGTTATCAAGTTCAGAAAACACTGTCAAAGACTACTTACATATAACCTCTCATTGTTATTGGAAACGTCAGTTTTGTTGTGCATTTGCAGAAGATAACACATGTTTTCTATTCTGTCATGTAGGATTAATAGTTTTAAAGAGTTAAATCCATGCATCTGTATGTGTATTTGTCGATTATAGGGTACTGTTAATAGTATAAAGATTGCGCTTTTCCCCATTTTCTGACTCAAAACCAGGGAAATAGTTGAAGCGTAACGTGTTATCATCATCACTTGGAGTGTATCGACTTGAGATTAGTACATTGGTGTAAATTTTCTTGAGTTAGGGTTAAAGGTCTACTAATAGTGTGTTTCTTAATCTTTGTAAATTTTGGTGTGAAAATATTAGTTGTTGCTTTCTACTTGTGTAAACCATGCCGATGATGATGCAGGAGTTTCTCTGTCCGAGTATTGCTTTTCCACCTTCATTTCAATTTTACTGATGCTTATGGTATACAGGGATGGATGCAAATTCTATGACTGGTAACGAGCAACACAAGGGAGAGAGAAGTACCGAATTAGGTGATCTACCAAACGAGATTCTTCAAGAGATTATATCCAAGCTGCCCATAAAAAATGCAATTCAAACTGCTGTGATATCCAAAAACTGGGAGAATCAATGGAAGAATATGTCAAAGGTTAAATTGGTAGGCAGAGGATACAGGGAGAGAAAAGAGTTCACAAAATTTGTGGACAAACTAGTTGCAGTTCTGAATACCTCTTGTATTAAAATACTCTCTCTATCATATGACTTTTGTGATGACAGTCCTATGGTTAATGGGTGGCTAAGTGCTTTCATCAAGCCAACAATTCAAGAACTAAGCCTCGATTTTGAAAGCCTTGAGGATCCATTGACCTTCTCTGATTCCCTGTTTAGATCCAAAGACTTGACACATTTTCATCTCAACATGCCGCAAATTATCATGCTTCCTTCCTATATTTGTTTTCCGAGTCTCAGCACCTTGAGCTTCAGAGATGTTGTGTTCCCTGATTCTTTATCAACGCAGAGACTTTTCACTGGTTGCCCTTCCCTGAAGAAGCTGAGCTTAATTGATTGCAATTGGAGCAACGTTGAAACTGTTCATATTGCTTGTCCAATGCTTCAGATATTGATCATAAGGGAGTGGGAAGATGACCAAATTGATTCAGTTGCTCCGGATGATCCAACTGACTGCCGAATAGTAATCACTGCAGATAACCTGAAAACATTCACTTATGATGGGGACTTCCTAAATGACTATGTTCTGGATTGTAACACATCATCGATCACTAATGGAGCTGTTGAGGTTCACCCACCTCCAATCGATAGCATGGACGCTGGTTTTTTCGTGCTCAAACTTCTTAAGGCCCTCTCAGAAGTGGAAAAGCTATCCATTTCTGACTTTGCTGCTGAGGTATGTGTCTCTCACATATAATCTACAACCTTATATATTTGTTATATTCTAGTGAGTGCACTACACAGTTGATGAGACTCTTTTGAATATTGAAATCTTTTGTTTGTGCATATCACAGGCTCTAAGACCATATTACCTCTCGAAGCTTCCTTTGTTCAACAATTTAGTCAAGTTTCATGTGGAGTCAGGAGCACTGATGAATCTGGCATCTGCTGCACTGCTCACCATATTGCGGCGCTCACCTCGTCTTGAATCTCTTGACTTCGCCATGGTAACTCATTGGTTTAAACCAGAAATCAATTCTTTATTTGCAAACAAAACGCTTATGTTATGAGTTTTATTGATTCGTGATGTTTTACTTGTACATCAGGGCGTGTTTCTGAATAAAAATGCTCTAAAGAAGGTTGTTCCATTTCCATCGTGCTTTGAAACAAGCCTCAAGACCATAAGGATTTACGGATTTACTGGGAGAAAGGAGGAGTTGTTTGCCATCAAATTTTTCTTGACATCAACTCCACAGTTGGATGCACTCTGGATTTTCAGCTATCCTTATGGTTTTGATGGAGATGAGGGAGTAGACAGGCTCCACAAATTGCGCACAAAGATTCTAGGCTTTGCTAGAGTTTCAGTAGATTGTGAGATATACTTTCAATAGAAATGTTGATCAGATTCCTTCATATATAATATTATAAGAGTTTGGAACACCGTTTTGTGTTTCTTTTGTATTTTTTGTTGTTGTTGTTTGTTGATTAATGAAAAAAACTTTGAATAGAGTATCATTTGTCTCAGAGAATAGAGTTACTGCATGTTTCATTCCGCGAGTTGTTCTTTATCTTTTTAAAGCTCTCTATGAAGAAGAAACCAATAATACATGAATAATTTTACACGTATAAATTTTGAAACTATCATTTTTTATACTTCCATTTAACAATCTATATCCCAGATTATTTTGAGTTAATGATACATTAAAAATAATAATAATAAATACTTCTTTTATTATATATAATCTTATTAAAATAATCTCACTCTTTTCTTAATTTGTTACATTTATGTGATGGTAAATTAAGAAAAAACATAATAAGCATTACAAACTGAAGGAAGATGTTACAAGAAACAAAACCGTAAATGTTAAACCTGTAAATAGTTTAAAAGAAAGAATATTTAAAAAAAAAATTATATTAAAAGGATTACAAGGTTGCAAGTTTTATTATCACTGGGAATGTAGTATATGTGGCCCACAACTTTTAATATGTATGAAGTCAGTTTTGTTTCACAAATGATTCTATATAATTATTAAAAATTAAAAATTTGTGTTTTGGAGTATTAAATATTTGTATTCATTACCTTTTTTTAATATTATACTAATGAAGAAGGTTCATGCTTTTACTTTTATTATTTAAATGTGATAAATTAAATAATTACTTTTAGCTTTAATAATATACTTAATAAATAATATCACTCAAACGAAAGATTTCGTTCAAAGGAAGATTTTAGGAGAAAATTTTCTTTATTTTGTATAAGAGAAAGAATACAATTCAAGTGATGATTTTCCTTTTAAGTACCTTGATTTTTTCTATATATAGGAACTTGTTTTCTATATATTTAAATTAACTGTAGAGATTTTTTTAAGGTGTGTTTCTTTTAATAGTTTAATCCTTTATTTAACATGACATGTGTTTGGTGGTAAATGCAACTTTGTGGAATATTAAAAAAATATATTTAATTTTTTTTACATGTGATTATTAAAAAAAACTATGTTATTAGGTGTGTATTGAGTTATAAAATATGTTAATGAAATATCCAAACTTTATCGATAATAAAAAAAAATCATAGATAAAAAATATTAGGTGATTAAAGCTAAAAGATTATTATTATTGTATTTCTATATATCAATATATTATTATATATCGTCTCGATATGATTGTATTTAATCTATTTGTATATTTTGGTATATATATAGGTATGATCATGTGAATTTGTTGGACATATTTTTAGATATCTATTTTATATATAAGTAATAAAATAAGATTTTTTTTCCAAGATTACAGTCACCTAAGGAGTTAAAATAATAAGGAAATGTAGATTATTGTTTGTATATATTGTTATGGACATTTTTAGTAATGAATATTTAAAAGTTGTCTAACTTGAAACAATTCTTCCCCTTAAACATTCTTATATGATATTTGAAGTAGTTTAAAATTTGTTTGAGTTCTTTCTAAAAAACTTAAGAATAAAAAACAATAACATACTCAAATTTTAAAATAATTTCAAAATGAAAAAAAAAATATAAAATTGAGTTGCTTAAGATGGTTTAATATTGATACATAACAATAAAAACAACAAATATTTTAGTATTTTATATCAGATGATATTAGCATATGAAAAATAGAACAATTCAAAAAGTGAAATTATCATAATCTTCTTACAATTCATTATATTAAATTTGTTAGACATACGAATAAAGTAATTTTTTTTATTAAATACAAAGTAATTTTAGAAATTAACATAATTATAAACTATTTTTTTTATATTTAAAATCAATTTTATTATTAATAAAAATTTATAAAAATAATTTCTAAATTAATATCTAATTTTTAGTATTAAGATTTTAGTTATTTACTATTTTATATTCTAAATTAATATTATTAATATTTTAGAGATCAATTTAGAATATAAAATATTAGTAACTAAAACTTAAACAGTTAATTTATATATAATTTAAAAATTATTTTATAAAATTTGTATTAATAATAAAGAAATACTTTTAGTATGTAAATTAATATCTAATTAGTGTTCAATTATTTTTTATTTCTAAATTTAGTTGTTATTTAATATATTTTTTAAGTATATTTTTAAATAATTTGTGGATATACTATGATAAGAATCGTGTATGTATCACAAATCCACTAATTTTTTTCAAAATCATATTAAATTGATTAGATCACTGTTAAAAAATATTAATTTGACAAGTGCATACTTAAATTATCAGTTTATAATCTTTCAAAAAATTTCCATCTTCTCCTATGTTACAACTTACAAGTTCACATTTTAATAAAAAATATTTCTCCTAATCTGAAACTATTTATTATTGTATTTTCAACCTATGAAGACTCATTTCTAAAATAGAAATAAAATGATAGATAATATAAAAGATAAAAATAAAAAAAATCATTTTAATTTTGTTTGTGAAAAACACTTACTATGCAGAAGATGAAGCTTTTACTTAACAAGGAAACACAAGGGATTCTTCATCATTTCAACTCTCTCTTTCTCTCTCTACTTAGGCTTCATTCAAACTACAAACAATGGCGTTATTCCGCTTCCCTCTGCTTTTCACTCTCCTCATTTCTTCCATTATCTTCTCCCATCACTCAGTGAAATGCGACCACGGTCAGTGCTCTGATACCATCACTTAATTTTTCCAATTATTGTTTTTATGCTTACCCTCAAATGGGTTTCACTTGTTATCATCAAACATATACTATATGAGAATTTTCTCTCACTATCTTTTATTGAATTTTCTTACCTCTCATCAAGTTTACAAATTTAAGTAGTTTTCTCTCTGGGTATGCGTTTTTTTCTGTCCTTATTTTTCACCCATTTATTGTGCCTGAGTCTCTCAATGGACAGTCTTAGATCTGTGTGGGAGAACGATGAATCTGACATCACTGAATCTTTGGGGATAGTTTATATCTTCTTTTAAACATTGACCTTGAAAAGATCTGCTCATTTGAGCTGATACCTACTGGATAACGAAATTTGAAATTGCATAATTCCATTGCTTATCAATGCAGAATGATCTTGTTCCCAACAGATTTGAATTTTGATGTTCCAATTTATATATCCGTTGGTTGACTAGATGGTAACTAAGTAACCTAATCGTGTACAACCATAGGGTTCCATGTTACTAGCTATGAAACATAGACACGGACACTATGCTCTAAAATGTAGGATAATATTTCAGTTTTTTTAGGTGAAAGATGTTTTTTATGATTTGTTCAAAATATTTGTTCTTTATTTTTATAATCATAATAAAATTTTATATAATAAGTTTGAGTTTTTAGAAAATTAATGTATTTTTTCTTTTTAAAATTGTATTATAACTGTACTAGAATTGTCAGAAATCCAACAAATATTTTTTGAATGAGACGCTTTACCGATACGTGTCCTACAAATGTAGTACGAGTGTCGGTATGTGATACGTGTGAATGCACCATTTAAGAGGCGTGTCCGAATTAATAAATTACTAGTGATCAGGTTTTTCATTAATCTTGTTGGTAAAGCATTCTGTGGTTGCTACTGAAGGTCACGGATTCTTCTTCCACTTAATTCACGTATAATGCCAGGAATTAAAATGAATTGTAGATCGAAGAGCTATATTTCGCATAGATTTGAATGCAATTTATCTGAGTGAGATGCTGTCTACACAGTCATGCACAGCACCATATAATCATGTATCAAATTGAAAATGAAGTTAGATTTGCAATGTTTCATGAAAAATCCCTACTATCATCCTGTCTCATTTCCTTGCAAACATGCACACTTTGAATTTGACATTTTGAGATTGCACTAACCTTAATCCCCTTGCAGACGAGGAAGATGATCTTTATCAGGGAATCAACAACTATAGGAAATCATTACACTTGACATCTCTAATTAAGAATGAAAATGCAAATTGCTTCGCTGATGAAATAGCAGACCAGTTCAAGAATCAACCTTGTACAAATACCACAGGTGCTAACACAGTCCCAGGCACAGAGCCTCGGTTCTCCAACTACCCAGACCTTTTAAATAAATGTCACTTGAATATTTCTAACACAAGGGATGGATCTGTGATGCCTGTTTGTGTTCCTGGCCTGGTTCCAAGCGTTGTCCTTGCAAATTTCACACAATCTCTCTACTCGGGTAATCTCAATGACTCCAAGTTTACAGGAATTGGTATTGGTTCAGAAGATAACTGGATTGTAGTCGTACTCACCACAAACACTCCTGAAGGAAGTTTTGTTCCTGAGACTTCTAATGGTGCTAATTTGATTTCTAAAATTGGTTTGTTTTACTGTTCAATGCTCTTGTTAGTTGGTAACCTTTTCCTGTTGTAAACAAGAGGGTGCCATTGTTCCCCATTTTTTTTCTTCAGTATTGTCGATTTGGAGGCATTGGTACCTCCTTAGAGCTTGTACTAATCTGTGTTCGGGAAAACTGAAAATAATGTAGACAGGTTCTTTTTTCTAGTGAAGCAGAAAACGATTGAGGTTAAGTGTTGTATCAATACTGCAAGTGTTTGAAGGATGCTAGAAAGGGTCAACAGCATTTTTCGACCAGAGTTGTTATATTACTGTTACCATAATCAACAGATTGTTTTTATTTTCTTTGAATATTTTACATTTGCCAAATCTGAATAGGAGGCAACAGATTGTAGCATTGATGACAGCAGATTACTGCTTTGGTTTGAAAATGGAAATTCTGTTGCTTATTTGATTTTTGAGGCTGCTTAGATTGCAGTTCCAAAAACTTCTAATTTAGTTCAAAGGTGTTTAAAATTCTCAAAAAAAGAGAAGGCACAATGGTTAGCACTTGTATGAGTGAAGCCTTCTGGGCTGGTAAATATATTCCTACTTAAAGATTCTCATCTAAACCGATAACCACTACCAGTAAAATTTGTTCTACGCTAGGATTTATAAAGCAGTTTTCAGTAAGAACACTTCTTAATATGTATAAATTATATCTAATGTATATAAATGAGTGTAAATCTTATCCTAAAAACAAAAATTCTTTTTATACCATATGGTATCAGAGTTATTTAAAACTTTTACGTAATAGTTCTTGATATCATTTACGTAATAGTTCTTAATATGATATCAGGTTATTTAAAACTATTACGTACTAGTTCCCAGTTGGTTCCAATTTATGTCTTCATTTACTAGTTTTCTTTATAAAGTCAATTTGTTAGTTAGTCTTCAGCCAACCTCCACATGTCTGTTATTTCATCTGCATTCACATGTCTTCTCTTGCAGGAGTTTACAAGTTTTGACCAATGAACATAACTTCAACCAACAAGTTCCCTTTCACCCCAAAATTGATGTTCTTTAAAGAGAGCTTGAAATCATTTTGCAAATTTCAATGAAACCAATAAGTATATCGAAGAAGCAGAGGTACCCCAACCATATTTACAGCGTATTGCACAGATGATAACTTTCCCATTCTTAGAAAATCCACAAACTTGCCGCTAAAAATTTCCCTACTTGAGAAGTGATAATTTCACTACTCCTTGTGTACTGTTCTTGACAAGAAAATATCTCCAAATATGGTCCAAAAGTAAGCCCACTTAGCATTTAAAGAAAGCTATACCTGATATTTAATTAAAAAAATCCAAATTGCTGTTTCTATATCACCGATAAATTTTTTATAATTTAATTATTATTTTCTTAAATATTTCTTATTTCACACATCACTTTCACTTTTATATGCTATAATATTTGTAATATAATTATACAATGCTTGATAATTTGTTGATTGAATATTAATATGGTGTCATTCCACATGCACATTCATCCTACTGGAAAAGTTCAGCATGTATATTTATAGGTGCGATGAATCAATCCTCCTTTAAGACTCTGACCATAGAGGATCCAAGTTGTTGTCAGAGATTGTAATTGCACAAGTTTTAGGCATAATTGGTGCTTGCCATTATGAAAACCTTTCTTTATAGTCAAATAGTTAGGAATTTCATCTTTGACATCCCAAATTCTTGATATTACAATATTTTCATTAAACAAATGCAGGGAAAGAAAGTTGGAATGTTGGTATCTGGCATGTCAATAGTATGGAAATGTCGTTCTAAATAAATTCAAAATTGGACTTTGAATGGCCCCATTAGCTGCTGCGTTCTATCTATGCATGTGAACTGTTTGTGACAAGTTTCTGAAAACTGTTCCAAACATAAATCAGAGAAATTGACAACTTCTTCATTGACCCTCTTAGGTTCTGGTTGTTTTCACTCTCTCACTGTTACATTTGTGTTGAAAGTGGTGTATTAGTGACGTCAATGAAGAAAATGATTAATGTGGGTAGTGAAGAGGCAAGGATCTGTTTTAATTGCCATATGTTACCTACGGGGCCACCCAATCTTGTCTCCATGCTTCCCAAAAAAAGCTTAATTTGGATAATTAGATTCTGCTAGCCGTAATTTTTTTCCTAAATAAAATGGTTAAGAAATCCCCATTAGTTCTTTTTGTTCCCCGGAATTAATCAATGCGATGATCTATTGGGATCTCTTTTGAAATTAGTGTTTTGGTCAAAGAATAGCAAAAGGGTCACTTTTGCTTCATATCTTTTTAATCACACAGTGTTGATCAAAGTGTCTGCAGCAGGACCCCAACAATGAAAGAACAGATGAAAAGGAAAAGAAAAATTAGGAACATGGGCTGCATTTTCAATTGAAAGAAAAGACTAATTAAAGTGAATGATAAGATGTTTGTGTGGGTAGAGGGGACGCGTCTTTTTTTCCTTGGAAGCATAGTTTGAAAGACTTTGATTCTGAGATATCAACCTGATACGGAAAAAAGATTCATGCAAATATGATTTGAGAGAGACACCAACATGAAAGAAGATAAAAAAGGTGTCACTTTCCACCCCCAATTTCACCCTCAGTACCATTTATCAGTATGTGGTATTAGTTAATAATCTGATTTTTACTTTATCATCGGAACTCTTTTGCAGATACACATAGGCGTTGGATACATGAAAATAAAACGGTTCAGTCTGCTTTACAATTCCTTGAAAGAGAGAGGCTGAAAATTGTGTATGTTAAAAAGTTGTTGATCCAGCAATCAGTGGAGAGACAGAGACAGCAAAAGGAAGGAAAAAGAAAGAAAAGAGAGAGGTCGAGGAATCATCACAAAATCTTGTGAATATGGTCTAAAGCATGCATGGGACCGCTATGACCAAAATAATGCTAAGAAAGGAAATGAAATACAAATACTGAACAATGTGTACATTCTCGTGAATCTACTCTTTTCTTTGACAGTATCACTTTGAAATATATGTCAAATTTCTTCTTGGACAAGCACAACACACCCATATAAAGGAGCTTCTTTGTGCTGGTCACCACTCTCTTTGATTTATCATCGTTGCAACTATTTAACCGTTGTTTCTTCTCGTGGTTTAAACAGATCTGGGGCCCTATTCTCCAACACCCTCATAGTCCTTCATGACATCTAAAAGCAACGAAAGAGAAAGAAAGAAACACAATCTGTGCCACTAATTTGCTTCTGTTGCATGTGGAGGCATCAAAATCACCCACATATACTTTTTATTCCCAAAGAATAGAATTTAGATGGTGTTTTACTTTGTTTTTGCACCAAATTTGTATAATTTCTTTTCACAAATTACGATTTTGGATAAAAAAAACTCTTATAATGGGTAAGTCATATACTATGTATACGATTTTAGAATAAAAGTCATACATGATTTGTACGATTTCAATGTAATATAATACAACTAAAGTCATATACGAGTGGTACGACTTCTGTTGAATGAAATTGACTAAGTCGTACTAGTGAGTAGGACTTTCACGTGAAGTTTTTTTCGACCTAAAGTCATATCCATAAGATACTATTTTCAATTTAAAATCTTCTATATGACTTACCCATATTACACTACTTTCTTAAAAAAAAAATCATTTTACTTCACATTTTTCAACAAGGAAAAATAGTAACATCTCTTCTTTAACAATTAATTTATACATTTTTTATTATTGTACTAAACGTTTTTACCTTAAAAGGAGAGTAATATTGCTATATATTTATATACACATGAAAACTTGATTGAGTTGGATATTTATGTTGTTTAAATAATACTCTAAACATGAGCTAGATTTCTTCGTAGAAACTCTTGAGTTGTTAAATGTCTTTCACCCTTAAATAAAATTCACAATTAGAGAGTGATTTAGATCTTTTTAAGATCAATGATCATGATTAAGGTAAATTTTATAAAAAAATTACAAAATTTTGAAACTTTAAACTTTAAAATTGTTTCATATATAGCCGTGAGTTCTGTTGAACAAAACTAATAATTCACAAACTAACTAAAAACTTGCAAATTAATTGAAATCTTGTAAGGTAAAAGCCGAGTGAAAAACTGAAAACCTATAGTAAACAAAGTAGTGGAATTAAAATTATGTGAGTATAGTCACTATTGAATTAGCATGTAAAAAGGTCAAACAAAATGACATGAAACAAGAGTGATAGGACACATACATGTTTTAAAAATAAAATACATAAGCAAGTTATTACTTATATTAGTGATCTTAAATTTGTGAGATAAAATGAAAAGAAGAGTTTGTATAAGAGTAATGCTTTATGGTGATAATGATACTGATGTAGGGAATATGCAGATGGATACATAACAGACCCGTGTAAGTAGACTTTCTCTCCAACAAGAGGATTGGTTTAATGCACCATCACACTCATATGCTTATCCGTTTGGGTAGTGAAGGACAGAGAGAAACCTCACTATTCATGCCATAGCTAAGAACTTTAAAATGATTTAACCCTTTTCCTTTTCTTTGGCTACTTGGAAAAATAATACTTGAATTGTAACAATCATCCATTTGTGGCATCTTCCTTATTTCAATTTATGTTTTTTTAAATAAATACGGTCAAGAACACACAGCTTTTCGATTTTCCCAATGTGTGAAAATATAAATTCTATAATTCATTCATTATATTATCCACACCAATTGGTTGACTTCTCCTATTTGTCCCCTTCAAGAGTTCTCTCTTCTTGTGACCAAGTTTGGGTGGATGTGGTGGTGGGGTCAAAATTCTAAAGGTTACAAAACTAGAGAGATGAAAGAATGCTTTTGTAGCAAATGTTGTTCCTTTTGTTTGTGACGCCATATGGCAAGTTAGACCCACCAATAATGGGGGCAAAATCTCTACTTTACAATGCTCAATCTTTATTCTCCTTTCCAAGAAATCAAAGCATGGTCTTTTTTTTATTCATAATTTTTTTTCCCTTATTTGGAGCTCAACAACACTATTTTTATACACAGTAATGAACTGAGTCCGAATATGTTGATGAATTGTCGTCTATTGATATGTTTAAATAAAGGCAACATCAACATTAATTAGAAGATTCTGGGTAACTGATCTTTAAAATGAGATTGCATTTATTATTGAATTAGGTCAATAGTAATGTTAATTACAAAGAAATTAGGATGAAAATTTCAATATATATCATAAATACACTAAAAAGTATACCTATTTTTTGTTACACTGAATGTTTTAGATTTGAGTTTTTCAATATTGTTGTTTGATTACGCTTTTCATCAATTTAAAAAATTGAGAATGTGCGTATATTTATATTTGTTGTTCAAAAGTTGCTTAGTCATTGAATTGTCCATTTGTTGGAAAGCACAAGGTACAAAACTAAGGACTGAAGACAAGAAAAAAGTAAATAAAGAAATTAATTAAAGTCTAAAAAACCCCTCCAACATCACTTGGTGGAAATCGTTTGGAATAATAAATTGGCAATCTTTTTATAAAAAAAATTGATTATCTTTTCTTTTGTGCCCAATAACTAGTGTTGTTGCATAATTGGCTTCTAAAACTTTGTGGAAGAAGGGAAGGAAAGTGCTTATATATGTTTCCAACAAAACAAAAGCAAAAGGCTTTACAATGCTTAACAAACAAGAAAAACCAGACCCTTTGCAAGATGAAACTGAATCTATTTTGATGTCATTCAAGGAGCATTTTAGATTTTTCTAGCAGCAGATTTTTTGTTCAAAATCTGGGATATTTTGCATGTGAGATTGGATCAAAGACAATTAATGCCAAAAGCTGAAACAGTTTGAATATACAAATGATAGATTCAGAAGAACCACACATGATGTTTAAAACAATGATGTCAGCAGTTTTAAAGCTTTGTGTTATGTCATAATTTGGATTTTACAAACAATTTAAATGTTAAATTCTGACGCTTAATTTGGCAACATATAAAAGAAATGACTGCACGCACTCAGCTAAAGTACCCAAATTATGTATGGTATACTTGTTTTGAAACAATTAATGATGAAAAAGAAAAACTAAACCCAACTGAATGTTCCAATAAAAACTTAAATGAATTTCTCTCTTCTTATACACCTTAAACCCTAAATTCTCACGTATGCATTTTCATATTAGGTGTAAAAAATTATTTTATTATTTTAAATAACAATTTTATTTTTTAAAATAATTTTAGTTATATTTGTATTTTTATATCTCTTCCAACATTTTCATCTGTAGTGCTTCTTCGACTGCCATAGTGTTTGAGAGAACAATTTCATTAGTTGACATATTTTAATTTATTTTATAAAATAAATTCACACTCACTTGGAGACATGGATCTTTTGTAGTTAGAAGTTTTTTACAAAAATTCTATCAAGAAAATAATTGTTGTTACACTTGCAATAGTTTCATGAAGGGAATTGTTATTACAAAATAAATTGTGAACCATGGGAACCAAAAGTTTGTTTTACAAAAGTATTTTTTCCAAAAGTTTCTTTTACAAAAAGATTTTTTTTCCTCTGCCAATTCATGTTTACTTATTTCCTTTGAACTGGCCATGCCAGGGAGTATGGGTGAAGAAAGTACAGCATTCTTTACATGTTATTATTGGCACGTGTTTTGCGTTTTGTGATACAGTACACACTCCACTTTCCCAGCTTTTTGGTCAGACCAGACTCTCAGACTCATTAAACTTTAAAAAAAAAATGTAAAAAAAATGTGTTTTTTATCAAGTCTTATCCAGATGAAGTGTCAAATTTGTTAAGAAAAAAATACTAAAAGATTTTAAATTAACGAGTAAGGATCAAACTCATATATAATAAGATATTATTTTTAATTAAATTTTTTAGATGATAAGTAGATAAAACTTTATAATGTACATACTCATATTTTACTTATTTCTAAATTTTCGACTTATACTTAAATTTTTAATACATAATATTTTTATCAGCTAAAAAACTTAGACATATAAGTAGATACCAGCAGTACGTTTATAGTGTAAGAAAATACATAAAAAAAATTAGGTAGTTGTTTAAATATTTGATACATGATTATATGGTGCTGTGCATGACTGTGTAGACAGCATCTCACTCAGATAAGTTGCATTCAAATCTATATGAAATATAGCTCTTCGATTTACAATTCTTTTTAATTCCTGGCATTATACGTGAATTAAGTGGAAGAAGAATCCCTGACCTTCAGCAGCAACCACAGAATGCTTTACCAACAAGATTAATGAAAAATCTTATCACCAGTCGATGTGGGATCTCCAACACACCCCTCACGCTGGGGATAGGCTCGAAATGGCTCTGATACCATATTACGAAGTGGACTTTAAGCCTAACTCAACCCCATAAAACCGGCTCATAGGGTTGAGGTCTGCACCCATTTATATATTATGAAATGTTCTTATCTCTAGTCGATGTGGGATCTCCAACAATATTAATTTTTTAAAAACTCAAACATATTATATAAAATTTTATTATGATTATAAAAATAAGGAACAAATCATTTTGAATCAACCATAAAAAAACATCTTTTTGCTAAAAGAAACCTAAAACATTTGTACACATAAATCTTTATTGTCAATTTATATAATTCATAATTATATAATATATAGATTTGTGTCTCTGTATCCTATATTTTCAAGTATATTTCCGTGTCTGTGTCGTATCGGTGTTCGTGTCTATGCTACATAACTAGTAACATGGAATCCTTTGATTGTAAAAACGATTAGGTTACTTAGTGAACATCTAGTCAACCAACTGATACATAAATTGGAACATAAAAATTCAAATATGTTCGGAACAAAATCATTCTGCATTGATAAGAAATGATATTATTTATTGTTCTTGAACAGGGTTGAGACTGAGAAAACGATCATTTTTCTTCTTGATATTGGTCGGTCGATCCACCTCTACTTCCTCTCTTCTTGAAAGAACTTCACAACTCTCTCTTCGCTTTTCTCCCATTTGTCCTTGTAAACTTCAATCTCGGATGGTACCTGCAAAAGACACTTCGACACTCGAGTGAAATCTCGATATTCGGTGAACAAATCGTTTTACACTAGCCATGAGAAATATCTTTCTGTTTAAAAAAACTAAAACATACTTGTGTACATAAATCTTGATTGTCAATTTATATAATTCATAATTATACAATATATAAATTTGTGTCCCTATATCCTATATTTTAGAAATTATACGTATCTTTGTGTCTCATATCGTATTAATGTCCGTGTTAGTGTTGTATAGATGATAGTGTTGCATAGATGATGGTAGATGTTGGTGCACAATGCACATGGTGAGGTGAGGGGTAAATGGGAGCATGAGACCCTCTTACAATAACATCATGCACCACCAACCTCACTTTCACTCATCACCCACACAAGTTAATCAAACCCACAATAAAGACACGATTATGGTTTTGATTTTGTTTCAGAGTCGAGGATCTTATTGGTCCCCCAAATTCGTACGACACCGATACGAATCCTCTCTTGTGTTTCTGACAGTCTATGTATACTCTTCCATTGGATCCAGTTGAGTTACGCAGGTATATGTTTTTTTGGAGAAGAGAAGAGAAGAAAAATGGATTCCATTGAAATGGACCGTACAAGCTGCAGAGTCGTAGTGCAGAATCAACCAAATCTTCCCGATATCATTCACACGCTCTTTTCATTCATTTCTTCCTTTCTGTTTTTCCTTTTTCTCTTATCAATCACATCTCTTCTTCCATATCACACACCTTTTTTTTTACCCAAATAACGTCTCTCCCACTATCACATTTTACTACTATACATAGTCAGAAATCACTTCTTGCTCACCACATTCTTACCTATGCTCTTTTTCTTTCCAATATGTTTGGAAAGAGATAAAAACGTTTGTATAGTATTATATAATTGAGTATAAATCTTATCCGAATAGATTTTATGAGGGTAAGTTAAATTTATTAGGTCATCCGCTATCGAATCATTATTAGACCACTCATAATATATAGTCTTACATAAAAGTTGACAGATTTTGATATGAAAAAGTATGTTAAAAATCTCAAAAAAAAAAAAAAAATATTCTTAGTATATAAATCAGTTTTATAATATTGAATTAAGTGGAAAGTTATAATTTATAATATGTTAAGTCATAAGTCTCTAAAACCTTTAACTACTGCATTATAATTATAGATAGATTATGAGAACTGGTTATTTTTAATTAAATTTCCTCTAAATTGGTTTGTATGTGAACAAATTCAAAGTTAAATGAAAAGCAATTGTGTAACACATCCCATGCCGTAGCTCTCTTTAAAAGAAATAAATGAAGCTACGATAATACTTGGTATTTTTCCTGCTTCTTTATTGCCACTGAACAAAGAGAAAAGGAAAAAAAAATGTCAATTTAGTCAGTTAGGTTAAAGACCAACTGAATTAGAAATCTTATTCGACATGGTACTTTTATTCTATAAGAATTAACTTAATTATTTTATTCTATAAGGAATAATTTAACTACATTGAGTTAAGGATATATAAAGTTATTTAATTGAACAAATTTTGCATTTCCACTTTATTTGTAAGTAATTTTGCTAATAAAGGGATTCCTGATATTTTTTATATAATAATATGATAATGATAAATAAACGTAACAATAAAGACTTTCAATATTTAAAGTATGAGACATAGAAAAAGGAAAAGGAAAGAAATAAAAGCAGAGGAAAAAGAAGAAGAAAAAAGGTTAAACGTTTCAAAATGCGCCTAAACTCTCTGGAGACATAAACACATACTTTTAGTTTTTGTCTTCATGCTATTTTTTTTATTCAAACATTGAATTATGGATAATGCAAGACTAAAGATTCGCAGCATATTCAAAAGAGAGGGGGTGATAGTTTTATACTCTAAAGTATATATATTATTATATTGTTAAAAGTAGTTGTTAGGTGGGCGTAATTTTTTAAAAAAATTTCAAAAATATAATTTCTCTATTCAAAATCAATACTAATTTAATAACGATTTGAATCTAATAATATTTGGATCGTACACAACAAAACGTTGATATGACTCAAATTAATTATATAAATAATATAAGTCAAATTTATTATTATTATAGTATTGATTTGTAATTCTTACTATTTGAACATTTTTGCAGTAAAATAAATTTTATTGGGAAATGAATGCAGTGATGAGTTGTGACACTAATGTGGTACTGTATGTCCGTGTTTTGTGGCTGTTTTGTGGCTGTCGGAGACAGAGAGAGTAACGATAATAACTACCAAGCAGAAGGAAGTTTAGTGGGGAAAAATAATAAGTAAGAAAATTGAGATAAAAAATGTAGAAGTTGGTTATAGATAGATCGAAATTAAATGCAAATTAAATCGAAATTAAACGAACTGGTTCCCCCCAATTTAGTAACAAGTCAGTGATGTTTTCATGGTCTTCTTCCTTGCACCTGCTTGGCCACTCGAACTTAGTGTTTTCCACCCTCACAACACCTTCAACACCCCAACGCTTCACCTCTTTTCTATGTTCATGTTCCTGCAACACTTCCCATTCACTCTCATTATTCTCACCATCAACACCTTCATCGTCGTCATCGTCATCATCTTCATCTTCATGTTCATGTTCTTGTTCTTGTTCTTCTGCTTTTTCTACCTCCTCTTCTTCCTCGTCCTCCACCACCACCTCTTCCGTCCAAAAGCAGAGGCGAAGGCGACCATGGCTTCTCTCTGCTTGGAAAGAGGATGGGACCTTGGTGAGCTGGAGCACTAGCCGCCCATCTTCTCTGTGGGGCCTGACCCGTATCGATTCGGATCCTCTTATCGTCGTCAATGGTGGTGGAAAACTCCGACCTTCACGCGCTCTCCTCTTCTCCTTCTCCCTTATCCCCGAACTCGCTTCACCTTCGCCGCATTCTGATGAACGGGACGAGAGCATCTCAATGCCGCTCTCTATGATGTCGCTGCCCGTCTCATTGCCAAGATTTTCCGTGCAGAGCTCAAGACTTTTGGGGCTGAGTCTCAGAGATGATGGCTTCACGAAGCTGTCAAAACTCGTACTTTCTTTTGAAAGAGCTTGAATGGTGCTCCAAGCAGCGTAGGGTTGGTTGTTGAAGGGTAAATCAATGGGGTGTTGGGGAGGGGGAAGTGGTTTTGGGGATGAGAACACGAGTCTGTGTATTCTTGACTCCACGAGTTGGGACTCCATGTATGAGTGGCACAGAGTTGCAGCCATGTGCATTGGTGGGTTGGGTTATTAAGAAGAAAGAGCAGAGTTGAGAGATTGAAGGATGGAGAGAAAAGAAGAGAGGGGGCATGGCATGTGGGAGAAGTGAGGGGGAGGGCTCATTTGTAGTTGCAAAAAGTTCATTTCTGCTGGGTTGGGTTGGGCTGGGCCTGGGGGCTGGGGGTACATTATGGGCTAATTCTCCCTGCAGTTCAATTGTGATCTCATCCTAGAAAAACTTTATTTTTTTTTTATGTATATACGGAGACTTTCTCTTTTTAAATTATAATCTATTTAGACAGAGATTCACTTATCATTATATTTTATCATTATTAAATTAATTACATATAATTGGATACAAGTATAATATAATACAATATTACATACAATAATTACGTATAATTTAAATTTGATAATTATTATTTTCTTATTAATACTGTGAATGATCATATCCGAAAGACATTCTTGTGTTGTGGATGGTCATATCTAGAAAACATATCTCAGTTTTGAATTTGCATATCGAGAAGTGTCTTATTTGTTATGGATATAGATATCTGAAAAATTAAGAGTAAAATAGACAATTTTTTGTAAAAGTATTGGTTCTACTCACCATTGATCTGGTGCTGATGACAATTGAAAAGAGAAATTAACCTACATTATGTCATGTACAGAGTTGGGGATTGGGTAGGGGGCCATTTTCCCCACTTCCCTTTTAACTTACTTTTCTATTTTCCTTTTTTATACTCTCTTTCCTTCATTTTTGTCATGTTATTGGTCATTTTATATACATATGCGTGTGTCTGTGCTGGTGTGGAATGAAAATTTTCTCCTTTTTGCGCCACTTGCTGAATTCAACAGTGGTGAAGTCCAGCACAGGATTGAAAAGGCGTTAATAAAATAAGGAGAAGGGTGAAATAAAAGGAGATCCTGTTGTGTTGGTTGGTTCTTCTATGGTGAGTGTCCTTAGGGAGAAACGAAGGAATAAAGGGAAGAGAAAGTGTTTGATTTTCTGTTTGCCGCAAAAACACAACCTTTACTAATTACCATTCCTTTCCAAAAGAAACCCAACAAAAGTACAGACCACTAAGGATTCTCCCGAATATTGGCTGACAGTGATTGGATGATTCATTATATCAGCTTCTATAAATACTTTTTTTCCCGGAATATCCCAAATTCTCTATGTAAATAGCGTCTAGATACTATCTTAGACTGAGTGTACAATTCTTGATGTTTCAAGTATTCTAACACAAATACCGATACTCGATTGATCAGAGATGACCTGAAAAATGTACTCTGACTCTTAAGTAAATATTTTATAAAGAGTGTATATTGATAATTGGTAAGAAAGTACCTTATTCCTTCCACAAAAGAGTTCTATTTATAGTGTGTAGTTATGGACTCTTGCTATGATGGACTGAATATCAGTTATTCTGACATGAATCGTGATCCTCATTAATAGAGAGGTATAATGGCATATATCATATTTATAACATCAGTTAATCAGTATTTAGTTGATTTATCTAAATATTTTTCGTATATTGAGAGGATAAATACAATTAATTAAGTATTGTTGTAACTATCGTTATTGCGATTTATTGTGCATTTTAAGATATTATTTGACTCAAACCGTCAATTACCAAGATCAAGACTAATTCGTTCAAAATGGACCGATAAACTAAGTATTACTCGAATGTGATCATACTCTAAATTTATTTATCTAAAATAATGATGAAATATTATGGGCATAGTCTAATCCTTTATTTAGAACACCAATAATTAACGTTTATCATAACTATTTCTAACTGATTTTATTATCTTATTTTTTCCAAAATATCATGATTTCCTTTCTCTTAACAAAAGTACAAAATTAAAAAGAAAATCCTCTTGCGGTAAGTATCATGACCTTGCTATAAAAATTACAAGGGTAAAGGGGGAAGAAATAAAAACAAAGGGTAAGTTTAATAAATATGCTGAAAGTTTGGTAGAAGTTAAAATGGCATGTGACAGTTGAAAATATCATTGATAGTTCAAAAGTGTTATTTAATTTTTAATTATCTATTATATAGTTTTAATTATTTGACAGTTTTTATATTATGTTTTCTAGTATTAATAAGTGTTATATTTTAAAATATTTCGAACCAGATTTAAAATAAAACAAATTAATATACTCTTAAAGTTTAAGTAGATACTATATGCTTATATCGAATTAATGTGATGGTTAAAATATGATGTATAAAATATGATGTATAATACTAAAGTATAAGTTATTAAAGAGCATTTAGAAAATGTTTATTTTTTTTATAAAAAATACTCAATATTATTAATAAAGTAAAAAAAACTAATAAAAAGGCTAAAAATTATCATTATAAATTGCTAAGTTTGATTAGGTGTGAAAATGTTCGAGTTTCTCAACAAATGCATGGCATACCTAAGTCAAATCAAATATTTAAAAAGTAGGTTAAGCTTAGGCTTTTTATTTATAAAAACTTGTTTGATTAAAAAGATCATAATATCTTTCCCACTTAAAAAGCCTTTCGAACTTTTTGAGTAAATTATGTAAATTATAAAGAATAGCTTTTGTTTTTATTATTATTAAAATTATTATTATAGATTAAAATTATTCCTTTATTTAGCTTTCTTAACCATTCGACATACAAACCTACTTAAAAAGAATATCAAACTTATAAAATTATTAACAGATAAATTTATACCTTATTTAAAAGTATATAAAAAAGTGTTTTTATATCTGACCTAACTGTATTAAAATTCAAAGTGAATAGAGTTATTAGTTATGAAACATGAGAAAATGAGTAGACAAAAAAAATAAAAAAAATATCTGAAATAGTGATTAAAGGTTATTTATTTATTTAAGTAACTTGGGTTCGAATTTATCCAAGCAACAATTTGTTACTAATATGAATTTTAAAAATAATATTGTAAATACTAAAAGAGCTTAAAAAAATATTTGTTAATTATATGAATAATAATTATAAATGTACCGGTCAGGACCAGACGACAGGTGAAAGTCTCGTCATCCAATCAAAGTCAATCGATACAACCAAATTAATTACGTCTTATAGGAGATTAATAAGACCAAACTCTCGTTATGATAATTGAAAACATTAGATAATATATTCTTAATTATGATAAAAAAAACCCTAATCCGGCATGACACATGATTATCATATAAATAGTCACACATTTCGAGAAAAAGGTATGTCATCATCATGCTTAATTTTATCGAGCACTAAATACCGAGATCTCATTTAAGTGTGGGAATACCTTTTGCATGTAACATCCGAGATTGAAGTTTACAAAGACAAAAGACAAAAGAAAAAAGAAAGAAAGGAAAGTTGTAAAGTTCTTCTGAAAAGAGATGAGGTAGAGTAGATCAACCGACCAATCAAGAAGAAAGGTGATGTACTATCGGTTCGAGAACAATAAATAATAATAAAAAATAGATAAAAATAAATAAATTAGAGGGGTGGTGGCTGGATTGATGTTTGCATATTTTCTAAATAAGTCATTCCTTTAAACCCAAAGCAGGAAATTTGTCGTACCCACTTAACTATAACGTACGGATATCTCACAAAGCCATTCCAATCCAAAAGCGATTTGAAAAGGAAAGCACTTATTCTCCACCAACACCACCCCTTTACCACTGTCGGCTAAGATTAACCAACCAATCTTAAATGCAAAAATTAAATATCTTCTTTCATTTATCCTTCTCTAATCATCTTATTATGCTATAATCAATTCACCCTAATTAATACCACACCTTAACTACCTATCCTAAATGCTTAAAGTGTTACACCACTTTTTCTTCTTTTTCAACATTGCTTAGAGGCTAAAAAAGTATTAGTAATATGCTTTTTTTAAAATACTGCAATACTTTTTTATTTGTTAACATTTACTAAAAATTATAAAATTTTGTACTGCTTATTAATTCAAAATTCAAATATCATGTAAGCAATATATGGAACATATGCATGCTGAGAATAATGTGATAAGACTTATATATACCATTCAATTATTATATATAGGTATTTGAAAAATCAAAGTTAAAATAAAATTTTCAATTACTAATGATTTTTAATATAGATTTTGATAATCTTTTGGTTGATTTTATAATCATATTAAGTTTTATGATATTATTTTAATTAGTCAAATAATGTATTACCAAAATTATTTTATTAATAATAATTTATTTATAAGATATTTTAATTATATTTTGAATATACAGCAAAGGAAGATAAACTATTGTCTATTGTAATTATTTATTTTCTTTTATTAAAACATAACAAACCAGACAACATATAAAACCATAAAGTATCAAAAACTATTCTAAATCCTGAGCATATGCTTCTTTATATTAAGAAAGCTAAATAGTTCAGTTTGGTGTGTTTGTCGGGTCTTTTTAACTATAGTGCAATTTTTCCCTATATTTATTAAAATGGATATATTTTCTTTATAAAAAAATATTTTTTTTCTATAAATTTTGAAAAAAAATAAAATTACACTCGATAAAAAAAACTGATTGTCTGGGGACAACTTCATACATCATTCTCCATCTTCGATTATTATAAAGTTTAGAATTAAATAATTTTAATTTTCTATTTGTAATAATTGTGTTTGACATTTCATTGTACTTATGGTTAAGTTGAGTTTGTGGTTGTTTATTATTTTATTATGTAATACTTCTTAATAATATTGTTCAATCTTATACACTATTTAGGAGTATATGTCTCTAATATGCCGAAATAACAGATAAATATCGTTATCAGCACTAAAACAATCTAATAAATATGAGTGTATATGTAGCACCAAACAAAAGTTAATGAAAAACTTTTAACAAACTATGAGAAATAAAAAACTATGACGAGAAGCTAGTTAATCAAACTTAGAACAATGAGATATCCAGAAACTTCTCTAACAAAATTTTAGCACGACCCAGTAGTTCATGAAATCGCAGAGTTAGGGTGTGTTTGCTTCCAAGTGGGAGGAGGGAGGGGGTGTTTTTTGTGTTTGTTTCCATGATTTAGAGGGTGGGAGAGAGAGGATGGGAGAGAGAGTGGAGAGTTTTTTTCATTCTTCACAAAATGAAGAGATTTATGGGGATTTAGTAGGATTGTTGCATTTTACCAAAATACCCTTGTGCATGTATTTTATTTTAATATATAAAATTAAATATTACATAAATCTATTTATTATTTATAATTTCAAAAATATTTAATTATACTATTAATAACAATATATAATTATAAATAATAAAATAAAATTATAATATCAACAATATATAGTTATATAAAGTAATAAATGAATATTATTTTCATAAATTTTAATGTATTTAATAAATTTATTTCAATTTAACACCAAAATATTTTATATTATATTTTTTAATTTTTTTATTAAAAATATAAATAATTATGGATATTATATATTAAAAATATTTAATTAATTAAAACCTACACAAAAAAATCATAATCCATTATTTAAATATTTTTTAATAAGAAGGATAATTTTGTAAACTTACAATAAACCATCCTTACAAATCCACTCTATCATCCCTCAATCCAAACAACCTCACATATCCTCACACATTCTCTCCAATCCTCACAAATCCACTCCCTCCCCTCCTCAATCCAAACAGAGCCTTAGTGTTTATGAAACTGTCACGTTTTTTCCTTCAATTTCTAGTCAATGTGGGATCTCTAATACACCTCTCACATTAAGACTATCAGTTTGTACGTAGGATTGTATATTATGGACAGTCCGATAATAATCTGATAGTAGATGACATGATAGTTCCAACAAACTCTTCTTAAGATAAACTTTAACCAGATTTTGATATCATATTAAGAAGTAAATTTTAAATATAATTCAACTTTAAGGTCTACACCCACTTATATTCTAATTATTCTAATTTTTAGTTGATTTGAAATCTCTAAGACTTGTTTCTTATGGACTTTCGTCAATTGATACATAACTGAACTATATAACGTTGCATGCATCAAGCAGCCAATTACAATACATCAAGCAGCCAATTACAATATGTAGGATCAGAAGGTCCTATGTGTGGAAATTCTGTGATATGTTTATCTTGAAATACTTTTTCCTCTACGCGCCCTAAATAAGCATGGTACCTTAACCCTAAAGTTTTTCTAAAGTAAACATGCTACGCTTATATTATTGTTAATCATGTCTGTATCAGAAAAAGCTATGAAATAGAAAAAGAACATGACATGGTCAACTTTTGCATCTGCACTGTTTTTTCCGTTTAAAGGGCTTAACTCCAGCTAACAAGCTATGAGCGCAGATCCTCCTTAGAGAGATAAAATTATATTTGTATCAGATTTTTTTTTTATTAACAAAAAAAAAAAAAAAAAAAAGTGACACACTTTAGGGTTGATTCAATCTTCTTACAAAGCAGAAGAGACATACACCTCAAGAGAACCCGACTGTTTATCCTGTCACAATTACCTAAAAAAACGACTTAAAATTCAAAGACCAACCCCGTCACACTATCAGCAACTATTAATTGAGTACATACATATGAGTGTTCTAAACATCAATCAAAGAACGAAAAACTCGCTAAAGATATCTTTGACGAAATCCAAAACCAAACTTTAACTTGTGTCAAGAAAAAAGACTTTAGAATAGTCTATCACTCCTCCATTGAATAAACAATTATTTCTATTCCTCCAAATCCCACTTACCAATTATATTTGTATCAGAATACATATATGTACTAGCTAGCATGTTCTTTAGCATCAGGTTTAGTAATGGAGAATCTTTAACGAAGTATGCGTCATGCCCCTTTAATTAAGTGAAGCCTAAGGACACTTATGTTTTCAAATGTAGCAAGAACTTTGGTGTGAGGGACAAGAGAATCCAATTCACGGCTTACATAAGCATTAAGCAAGTAAAAGGCTATGTGTGAGTGCGTCACCATTCTCTTCTAATAATTTCAACTATTTTTAAACCTTCAACTTTCTTCTTTTCAACATAAATAACTCAATAAAACTGTTAGGTAATGGATCACAGCATGTCAACTAATTGGTAACCACTTGCATTAACAATCAAATTGCTTATTTCAAAATCAGGTAAACTATAGCCATATAAGTCATGTAGATTTCATTAATTAGTTAACAAATAATGAAAGCCAGAAGAAGAACAGTTATATCATGAGTAAACAAAAAATTAGGTTTTCATTGATTATGATAGTTAACTTCATCCACAAGAGAAAATTATTAAATAGTAATCAAATTTAGAAATAAAAAATAACTAACCATTATATTAACTAAATTAGATACTAATTTAGAGACTAAAAAATTATTGGTATCTAAAGTAGTTTCTATTATTAATAAAAATTTATAAAATAGTTTCTAAATTGGTATCTAAATTAGTTACCTAAGTTTTACTTACTAATATTTTAGATTTTAAATTGGTTTCTAAAATACTAATAGAGACTAATTTAGAATATAAAGTAGTAAGTAGTTAAAACCTTGGTAATTAAGAGGTTAGATACTAATTTAGAAACTATTTTATAAATTTTTATTAATAATAAAAATTATTTTAAATGTCAATAATTGTTTTAATTTATAAATTGATCTCTAATTTAGTCAAATAATAACTAATTATTTTAGTCTTTAAAATTAGTTTCTATTTAATAATTTTCTTATATAGATCAATTTTATAAAACTGAATTTCTACATAATTATCAATTATTCATATTGAGAACATTAAACATGAAAATAGAAAAGAATATATATATATATATATATATATATATAATATGATAAACTCATAAAAACTTGTTATGAAAAAGTGTGATAGCATATTATAGGAATAAATGTTAGATCTAGAATCTATTTTTTAAGATAATATCACAACTTATTTTAGTAAACTATTGAATTTATTATCTCACTCACTATGTCTTTTTTTATTTTATTTTTATACCTATATTTAATTCTTATTATGAGATAGTGTACTAGTGAGTGCATATTAATTAGAGATATAAATAAAAGCATATGTTATCATGACATGGGTTGGGTTGTCTTGTTTGGTGTATTCAAACAAAGTGTAATGTAAAGGTAGGGCAGAGTTATAAGCACAATTTGTAACAGATTTTTTTGGCACATATATTCTTATAAATAGGTGATGTTTTCTATATGGGTTAGGTGATCCTTTTAATTTATTATTTTTGGTTGATAAAAAAGAGGATAAATACTTTATCTTACATATTAATTTTTTAGTGTTACATTAGTATTTAGAATGTAGCTTTTAAAAACATAAAATACTCTAAAGAACAAATAGGTGAATTAATCAAAGAATAAAAAAAACACCAATTATTCTTCATCTAGGAGAGGAAGAGTAGTCATGAATTTGGTCAACTATAATATTTATTAAAGGCACTTTGTTGTACTTTTACTGAATTGTTTAATCCATTATCATATTAAATAATTTAATATTAATAATATGATATTTTTCACTAAAAATTATATTTTAAATTAGAAAAGTTCCCACAAAATTGTTTTCGTTAAACATGGTAAAAAGACATTTTTTACACTTAAAAAAATTTATTATAAACTAATTTAGTGATAAAAGATAAATAATCATTATATTGACTAAGTTAGATACTATTTTACAAATTATATAATTATTAGTATTTAAAGAAATTTTTATTATTAATAAAAAATTATAAAGTAGTTTTTAAATTGATATCTAACATTAGTTATCAAGATTTTAAAATATAAAATAGTTAAAAGTTAATGTTATATACCAATTTATAAATTACTTTATAAAACTTTATTAATAATGTAAATTACTTTAGATATTAATAATTTTGTAGTTTATAAAGTAGTATTTAACTTATTCAATATGATGACTAATTATTTTTTTTGTCTCTAACTTAGTTGATATTTAATGATATTTTTATAGTGTTAAAAGTATTATTTATTGGATAATTTTTTTTCCTAAAAAAAACTCAAAATAACACAACAAACCTACTTTTCTAGATTTAGATTATCGACAAACAACTAAATTTTTCACATATTTAAGGACCAAAACTAACTCTAAAGATGGAAGTTAATATTTTTAAAAAAGAATATAGAGATTTGGAGCAATTTTAGCACAACTTCATTGATTTCTTGTATTTTTTCAAAACACCATGTCTATTTCTAATCACCATACTATATAGAAAACCAAAATAATATACAAGTACACTTGTTAATTTGATTCATGGTCCACTGTTAATTTTAGCTCACTTCTAAATTAAGTTTTCTTTTATTAGTCTATCAAATGAGTAGGTTAAAAAGTCTTCATTTCCAAAGCCTTCACATAAAATGCATTAGGGTTAGGGTTAAATGTGTTTGACTCACTACAAAACTTCAATCACTACAAAACTTCAATCAACCTCTAAATACTATTTAGGATTATAGAGTCCTTAAAATATTTTAAATTACGAATTGATCGCTAAATACTTATATTAATTATAAATGGGTTTTAATTATTTTTTACTATTTGCAACATAGTTGGAAGGTTAAGGCCCAATCCAACTTTTTCGATCTAGAAAACCCAATCCAACTTGGGTTCGACCAAACTTGACATTTTGTGACATGTGTTCGAGCTTTGTCAACTCTATTTTAATCTGAATTAACATGATTTGATCTAAACTTGACTTAAAATGAGTATAACTCGACTTGGCTAAAAAATGACTTGTCCTAACATAGACTTTTTCTTATGCGGACTTTTTGGCCATGTGAACTATTTTGACCAGATGCATATGAGTCAAGATCAAGTCCTATGAGTTGGGCCACAAGTCTATATACAAGTTAAAAAAGAAAAAAATTATCATATTCTTTTAGTGTTTTTTAATTATAAAGCATGGTAAGAAATAAATAAATACGACTTGGTAATATATTGTAATAGTGAAAGAATATTTAGTTCAATTTGAATATTAGGATAATTTTTTTAAATAACTCTAAGTTGTGAATAAAAAATTAATCTTAAAACTAGTTCAAAATGTCAATTCTTGAAGTATACATTGGCATCTTGCCATAAAGTAAAACTTATAAGTAGTTAGAAAAAATTAAGATATACTACTATTAAAAATGTTCCTACAGAATAAAACGAGACTCATACAAATAAATAAGTTTAACCTATGAGGTCTTGTTGATATGAACGATTATCATGCTAAAAGAAAAAAAAAAGATATTAAATGGTCCTTAATTTATGATTTCAAATAATTTTTAAATGATTCGTGTTTGGATTATTAATTTAAAATGAAACAATTTATTATATTTAATTATACATTTGTCAACTGAAAATAGATTAAGACTATAGACAAATGGTGATCCAAGAGCATGTAATAACTTGTTGTGAAAGGAAAAGTCATAAAATAAGTAACATGTTTTTTCAATTTCAGTGTTTAACTTATGTAATTTGAAATGTTACACCTAGTGAACATTTGTTCGTGTTTCTCTCCTTCATATATCCATGAGCTAAAGGTAAATAGTTAGAAATTCCATCCAATAAAATACCTTATAGTCCTTCATTGGGTAAATTATACACACTTGATAATACTATTTTTAAATTTTACCTTTCTCAGTAATATATTATTTTCTGTATGGGATACTTGTCATGCATCTAAACAAAGGATTTTGACGTCTCATAAGAGTAGTTCTCATATTTTTTTATTTACTCTATGTTGATATAACACAACACTCCCAAATAACACATTGTCCACCACAATGATGTTGTACAAACTCTGTACTGTAAAATCCTAGGAGAAGGAAGAAGACATCTGAACAAAAAAGAAAAAAAAATTCTATTTATGATTATCAAAATACTATTTTTTTAAATTTTATAAAATATAACTTTACTCACTTATTAGAAATCTCATTGCAACACTCATTGAATGTTAAGAATGGCAGGCAAATGATTGATTAGTGTAATTATTCAAATTGCACCCAAAAACTATGACTATTATTTTTATCTTTGTCATGACGATTAACTTAAGGTTTGATGTTGATCTTATTAAAGCTTATAGTGTAAGGATTTATGATTTTGGTATGAATATTGATTCATTTAGCAATGAGAGGTCCAAAGTCACAGCATTGCAAAACAAGACATCTAATATACTTTCTATTTTAATCATTTAAAAATAGAAAATAGAATAAAAACATATATTTAGAAGATCAAGATCTTTTAAGTTTTACCTCTTTCGATAATTATATTTATATAATTAAAATATTAAAAAGTAAATTTTGTATAACTATAATACTAAACAAGTACTTCCAGCAGCAGCATATTATTATACTATAATGTAAAAAAGAAGCATTTGTGAGGAATTCAATTAACGTTGCAGCAATGATGAAGTAGTAGTTCTTAAGAATTTATTTATTTAATAATAAAAAGAAGTAGTATTTTTGAAGAATTTAATTTAATTAATTAATTAATTAATTAACATTGGAAGAATGATAAATAATAGTGGGGTGTGTGGTAATAAATTTGAAGTTGAAGAGTTAATTGGAAAGAAAAAAAGTGTGACCATTTCAAAGCGAGGTTCTCGCAGACCCAGACCCAATCTCTCTTGCGAAAGAGTAGAGAGAGAAGGAAGACGATGGGTCCTATGCTACAAACCATTCTCACTGTGCTTCTTCTCCTTATGCTTCTTCTCATCATCATCTTCCTCTTCTTTCTCTTCAAACCATGGCGCTTCTTTTTCTCTTCGCGTTTCCGCTCCTCGATCAAGGTAGCTACCAATTTTTTTCTATTTTCAGCATTCGATTGTTCTTTCCCTAATCGCCAACTCTGATTTCGATATTTACGATCTCTGAAATTCAATTGATGTTGCGAATCGAAGGGCGAGCTGGAGCGCCCCCTTGTTGCCGACGAAGAGGATGCAAATGCTTCGCCGTTGAATCAGATCAATGAATTGCCGCGAGATTATGATCTCGAGGGCGCCTGTTATCCCAGTGAAGTTCTATTTCGCTCTCCTCGGACGCATGGCCAAGGGCTTGTTCATAAGCAAAGGCTTCAAACCCTTCCTGTTCCACCTACTGCACCCCAGTGTGGTGATACTTTGGTCGTGGATGTGATCTCGGATCCTTCTTCTGATGACGTTGATGTTGGTCAAACGCTTAGGCTTTCCTCAGCTCAATTAGCACAATTTCAAAAGCAGGGCACGCCTAATATTCGGAATGATAGACTTCAGGACTTAGTGCAATGGAATATCTCTGATCAAAGTAATTTCCTGAGTCTTTTTTTATTGTGTTGCTGTTATGTATTTGCAATGTCTTTACGTGCTAAACATGTCAACATAATGACACATCCTTTTCTTAGAAGTGCAGGAAGTTGTCTTACTCTGGAGGTTATCAATGGCCCTTCTCGGGGACTTCGGTGTTCTGTACAGTCGACCAATTCTTCTCGTCTACCACTAACCTTGGGTAGAGTTTCTCCGAGTGATTTGTTGATAAAGGATTCAGAAGTGTCAGGAAAACACGCTATGATAAAGTGGAATTTGGATGTAAACTCTGTGTGCTCTCGGACTTGTAGTTGGATTTTTAACATTTATGGTGTGTGATGATTGTTTTTATAATTGATCTTTCAGAAAATGAAATGGGAGTTGGTGGACATGGGTAGTCTGAATGGAACACTATTGAATTCTAAGCCAATCAACCATCCCGATACTGAAAGTAGGAATTGGGGAAATCCGATGAGTCTTGCTAATGGAGACATCATAACACTTGGAACAACATCAAAAGTAATGGTGAGTAGTAGGAGTGATCTCAGTTAAAATGGCTGCCTCTTATAGCTGATTGTCATAGATGCGAAGCTTATAGCTGTATGCATGATATTTAGCTGCGAAGAGAGTGCTGCAGTATATGCCGGTTGAATAATTTTTAGTGGCTAAATCATTATTACATAATTTTCTGCTCTCCTTTACAATCCAAGAAGGCTTTTACATTGAATTTATTGTTAGAAATTTATTTGAATGCCAACTCCTGTCCATTTTTTCACGCTTGCAGGTATATGAGTATAGTTTATTGATATAAAATAAAATGTGTCTCTTTCTGTCGAGCTAGATTGACTAGAATACATATTGAAAATTAGATTTTAACTAGATTGAATTAAGATTGTAGCTTTTGTTCTTTCAATGATCAATGCACTCCCTCGTCTGAGATGGGAAATTTGTCTTCTACTTCTATAACTAAGGAGTAATGTGGTTATTTTGTGTTTACTTAGTAAAAGGATGTTCTCTACACGCCTTTTCCAAAGGTTTTGCAATTAAATTTTAAGTGATTAATTTATTATTGTTTGTTTTGCAATATACCTTGTACTATAAAATGGTATACTTGAAGTGAGTATGCTGGCTTTGCATTTTTTTAAATGCTATTGTAGAATTTGTGTGTAAAAAAATTCTATATAATTCTGTGATTTAATATATATGGCAGGTCCATATTGCTTCTCAAACTCAGCATCACATTCCCTTTGGAGTTGGCATGGCATCAGATCCCATGGCTATGCGTCGAGGAGGAAAAAGGTTTCCTATGGAAGATGTTTGCTATTATCAATGGCCTCTACCTGGGCTGGATCAGGTATTGGATTTATTCGTAGCACTTCTTAATGCAGGTCTCTCTTCTGTAGTTGTTTTGTTTCTCACTTACCAGAGGAAGCTAACCCACCTCTAATTCTATTTTCTAGTTTGGACTTTTTGGCGTTTGTGATGGTCATGGTGGAGATGGGGCCGCCAAATCTGCTAGCAAGTTAGTATTTTTTTGCCTTTGATTGGCCATGCTAGTTGTTTGCCATTTTTATGAAACTTCATGTTAATGCTTGCCTATTCCGTACTTATTTTTTACTGTGGATAGTGTGTACTTGATGAATAGAAATAATTTAATTTTTTTCGTGCTGTGGTTATTTATTGTTGTCAAGTTAGATATCCATGCTCCAGTAATGTGCATATTAGTCCTATCTCTGAACATCTTCTGCAGATTGTTGTATAATATGTGATATGTCCTGTTGATTTCAACTTTCTCCTTTCTCCTTTAGTAGCTTAAATATATGTATCGTATAGGTTTATGTTGTTTTAGTGACTTTTCATACTGTATGACGGATGACTGTATTGACTTGCCCACAGTTAGAATATTTAGAAAATAAAAATATCATTATTGTATCTAGAGTATCTTGGATGATCTCATAGGCATAGTTATCCATCTTGGAACTAACTCTGAAAATGCTAGTGGAAAGCGGGATGACTGCTATTTCAAATATCATAATCCTAACTAAATAATTTATACTGCACATTTAAATTAATGAAAAACCCAAACTGACACAATTAAAAAAATCCATGATAAATAATACGTGACAATTTACACACAATCACCATCATTCTAGGAGCAATATCAACATAGTAATGAAGTAAAAAAATGAACGAATAAAGTGGCATCAATAGAATAAGAGCGAAACAAATTTGACAAAATTAGCCGAACGGGAACTAGGCAGTCTAAAAGAAGAAAAAATAATGGGACGTGACAAAAATAAAATAGCCCTGTTAAGGCTTTCAAATTATATTACATTTCTAAAGCAAAAATGCATTAGAAGATTCATGATAAATATACATGATAATTTACGCACACAACTTAAACGTAGTAATGAAGTAAGAAAATGAATGAATATGGTGGTATCAACAGAAATAGAGCCAAAAATTTCTGATAAAAATGAGCAGAATGTGAACTAGGCAATCTAAAAGAAGAAGACAGAATGGAACATGACAACCAATAAAATAGTCCTGTTAAGGCTTTCAAATTCAATTACATTTGTAAAGCAAAAATGCATTAGAAAATGAGGGAGAAATCATAATGTTATCTAAATAAATCCTTAACAACATTTCACAGGTCAAAACTGGGGTTTTTGAATCCTATATTATAGTTTTGGTTGCAATGGCAGTATAGAAAACCGTTATGCTATTTGAATGTAGTAGCCAGCCTAAGGTTTCTACTCTGCCATAATCCAGTATTGACTATGAAGCTTGTAGGACTGGATTCCATATTTCATTTCATTTCCTGATTTGTTCCCTTATTTGATTTTATTAGGAGTCTAGTAATGATATATAGGGATGGGAATGGGTTGGGGTGGGTACAGGTATTGTCTACTTGCTATTCTCCCCCGTCTAAAAAAATCTGCCTCATTACTCGTTGGATATCTGAGAAAAAATAATTGCCAATTTTTTTCTTCTATTCTATTAATTTTAAATAAAAATAATTAAAAAAAATTCTTTAAAATATATTTCACGTCATACATGGAAAAATAATATCCTTCTTTCCTTCCCTACCCAAATCTTATAGAGTCTGTTTGGACAAGTTTTTCCATATGGACTTCCATGAGAAAAATGAAGAAAAAAAATATGAAATTGATATCTTCATAAGCTAAAATTAGCTTATGCACTAGTCAAAAATACAAATTTGGAGAAGTTATAAGAGAATATCCACAATTAGTTTATGCATAAGCTAATTTCAGCTTATGAAAAAATAAATTTTATTTTTTTCTTATTTTTCTCTCCTAGAAATTATTATGGAGAAGCTCATCCAAACAAGTCCATAGTTTCATGGTATCAATGAGGTACTATCCTTTGTAATGTTGTCATTTCCGTTGGTCTTTTTTTCCTGGGGGGTCAAGTACAAATTCTGCCCACTGAAACCCTTGATCAATGTCAGTTTTTTTCCACTTTCTCTTTCTTACGTGATTATGTCTGTTAAATTTGCCCTAGCCAGTTCATGTTTTTTCTTCATTGTACTGTACTCAGCTTGATATGTTCACAGCTATTGGGTCTTGAGTTGTGCTGCTGAAGGAGCTCCAGCATCCCACCATGTGCTACCTACCAGAATCTGATCATTTTAAATGCTTGAGATTCTCTTTCCTGCCACCATCTCCTTCACGCACCTTGATGTGGCCATTCTAGTGTTAAAAACCTCTACCATCTTTGTTCCTGCTCCTACAAATGGTGCTTAATGTGTGTTTGGGTTTGACCTGCTCGTCCAATCTTCTCAGTTGCTGTGTTTTATGATCTGTTCCAGCTTTCTCTTTGCCTTTTATCCTCTTGCATGTTTGTTCTTCTTGCATCTTTAAGTTTCTTTAACTCTTCATCTTTCCTCTTGTCTCTTTGGTATTGCTTTTGGTTTTACAATGCTAGCATGACTTTGAAGGAATGATAATGCTAGATTAATAGCATGAGGGAAAAGTAACTAACTAACTACACAATAACCACTTTATAAACTAGCAATCATTAGTCAATAACAAACTAACTAATAGACTCCTCTCTCTGCTTCTTATATTATGTAAATGGCAATAGCCTTCTGTGTATATATTAGTTATTTATCTAAGGTTTTTGCTGTTCTTAATGTGCAAAAGACTACTAAATTTTTGTATTTCTTTTTCAGAATTTTTCCTGAGATAGTTGCTAGTATATTATCAGATTCATTAAGGAGGGAGAGAGTTTTATCATGTGGTGATGCTTCAGATATTCTTCGAGAGGCATTTTCTCAAACAGAAGCTCATATGAATCACCATTATGAGGTATTATGTGCTACACTCTTGATGTTGTTTAGCATATCCCCTGGACATATGCATGAGTTTTTTTATATTGTAAATTTTATATTTATGGTTTGCATATTAAATAGATAATGCATCTAAACAGTGTACAGTTTTTTTATACAATGATCCAATCACAAATTTGTTGTCTTTGGTTGGTAGTGTAAAAGTTTTAATTCGAGAATGCATGCTAATTAATTAAACTTGTGTATCCTTTATTAACAAACTCTTTGCAGGGATGTACAGCGACAGTACTTCTGGTGTGGACTGATGGTGAAGAAAATTTCTTTGCTCAATGTGCTAATGTTGGGGACTCCACCTGCATTATGAGGTTTGTTTATCTAACCAACTGGAATGCTTTCTTAGCTTGTTTTAATTTTGAATGGGTCAAGGGTAGGAAACATGACAACCAAGCTGTCAAAAAAAAATTATGGTTATAATGGTTTATGCTAGTTTCGCCTTTCTTATTATGTTAAGATGCACGTGTTCTATAATTTATTGATAGATAATATTTTTGCACAAGAAAATCATGGCATTATTAGTTCTGGAACATTTGACGTGGTGGGTAGCAGTAGCAGATCTGCAGTTTTGTCTATTTGAAATTTTTCATATGATTTTGGTATTAATTTGTATGCAACAGTTGCAGTACTAATAGGTTGCCTTATTCATATCTTTGTGACTAAATTATGTTCTAGCTATTGATTTTGTTGACTTAAATATTCTGAATTCCTGTGAGTACACTTTTGTGCTTGTTTGTAATTCATAATGATTTTTTTTTTGCCAGTTTGAATGGGAAGCAAATCAAGATGACAGAAGATCACAAGATAACGAATTATTCTGAAAGACTCAGAATAGAGGAGACAGGGGAACCATTAAAAGAAGGGGAAACACGTCTATATGGTATGATGGGAAAAATAATCCACTGGAACAAGATCAAACTTCATTTTCCGGAGTTACAATATTTGACTTGGCAATTGCTGATTCTGATTCTCACTTGATGCAGGTATAAATCTGGCAAGAATGCTTGGGGACAAATTCCTGAAACAGCAGGATACCCGGTTCAGTTCAGAACCTTACATAAGTGAAGTTGTGCATATTGATCAAGCAAGCAAAGCTTTTGCTATTCTAGCTAGGTGATTTTGGCTCTGATGCATGCTTTTTTGAATTTCTATAGCAAAATATATCTTCTGAATGTCTTGGTTGAAGGTTCACTGTCTTTCAGTAATGTTCCTTCTGGAAGGAAAAGGCTCTTAAGTGAACAAGTAAAGGAGATTCACCTTAGAACTATTGGTGGGTTAATATCACTAGAGACTGTAAATTGAATGGAAGGATACGCCATTACTTGCTCACTTTTAGAGGAGCTTTATTCCTTCTAGAACTAGTTAATAAAGTGACTATTTGTCTAAATCCAAACCATGGTAATTTTTCTTGGAACATTTTGTCACCAGTTTAGGTGTTGAACATTCACATTTTTCTTTTGATCATGTTGAGAGTATAACTTTGGCATCTGCAAAAATTTCAGTGATGGACTGTGGGATGTCATCAGCGTGAAGAAGGCAATTCAGCTTGTGTTGCAGGTTTTGTGTAAAACAGCTTTTGTATCTATTGGGGTATATTTTTTTTTTTTTTTTTCATATCATTTTTCTTAGACAGCTTGTTTTCTCAACTGCACAGATGAAGGAGAAATGCTATTCAGAGAGAGAGAATATAGCAGAAAAGACTGCTAACTTGTTGTTGAATGAGGCTAAAACGCTCAGAACAAAGGATAATACCTCTGTAATTTTCTTAGACTTTGATACCTTCAACAAATTCTCTTGTAAAGTTGAATCCTAGTATGAATTAGGAATAGTGTTACAGGAATATTAATACATATTTTTGTTCTCTCGAACTCTAACCTTTCTTCCTTCATCACTAGCTCAACTCATGGAATTGGATTAAATGACAAGTAAAATGAACGAAAGCGCAATGCTACTGGGTTTAATCCCACATATGACTTCATGTTGGTTCAGTTTGAACATTGCTTTCAACAGTCACCCACACAATTGTATTAATACTGCTGAATTTATATTAATTTTGAGAACGTAATCATATAGAAAAAGAAAACTCGTAAATTTATAGAGAATAATGCCACTATGTTGTGCAACTTATAATCACTTAAATTTAGTTTTAAATTTTTAGACGTATGACAAATTAAGGAAATTTTCAATGTTTAAATACAGTACTGTTTTTAATTTAATTTTTTTAAAATATTAAATTTAAAATTAAAATGTTTAGTTCAGTTTTTTAATAATTTCCCATTCAAATTAAAAGTTTAATTATTTTTTATTTACTCTTATACGACAAAATAAAATGATTATTAACAATAAAAACATAGAATTATAATTTTTTATTTTATCTTAGATATAATCATTTAGTTGGTAAATTTAAACAGTTTCTGTTTTAATAAATGTTTCATTTTAACTTCAAACATCAGTGAAATGAAAAGATAGAAATGAAAAGTTTGGAGAACGTGAAGGACTTTGGAGAGTGAAAAGTTTGCGTCGTCGTATTAAATTCTAAAATTATGAAAATACAACTAATGTTATATATATTTCTATCTGAAAAACAAAATGATGATAATCGGTCAGCAAAATATTAATAGAGTAAATAATATGTTTAATATATGTTGTTAAGGAGGTAATTAGTCCTTTTTCTATAAGGATTGAACCATCATCAAATGCTCCAATTAATTCAATTTATTTTTTCTTATAAAAAAAGCATTAACCAATATCTTAGCACTTGTTGGTACTTAATATCTAATAATATTGTCAGTACTAAGTTCATAAGTTTTATTATAAATAAATTTTCTCAGTCTTCAATTGGCATAAAAATTGCCCAAAGATGACCCCTTTAGTTAAACTAGACGAATTTCCACATTCACAGTTTCAAACATGTTTGTTATACTAACTTGTGGCTGTGGCCATATAGATTTTTTATTGGAATTGCGGTCTATTATTTGTACAGAGAATCTTTGACACTCCACCTAACAACAAACTTTAATAATATAATAATATATATTAAGTTTTTAAATTAAAAAATAAATAAATGTTTTTATCTTTTAGTGCTGTCAAATGAATCTATTTTATTTTTAGTGGTATCAAAGTATCAAAACTTTTCTTTTATTTATTGTATGGTTGAATTCAATTAACCAACCACCTAAATTTAAAATGAAGTGCAAGAGTGTATAACATCATTTCTTGACCTCGTAGATTCTGATCCATTAATTAAATACTAAAATATTTCATAATATAAAATCCATATTAATTAAATTCCATTTTCGTTTAATAATTACAGAAACGAAAGGTAGAACCGATTAAATGATGCAAATTTAATCTCAAATTAACGTATACAAGATAAAGCAATCAACATTTATTTATTTGTTTTTCAAATATATGATTAATTAAAGCCACCTTCATTGAACTGTAATAATCAAGCATCAGACCAGAAACGACGCCAAGTGTTTGATCATGGCTTTAGCTCTGTCAGTTTCAGGCTTGAAGAGTTGGAAAGCATGTTCTTCATCACCAGCATCGAAGATTTCAACTTCTCCTTTCCATCCACTTTTCTTTATCGTGTCGTGGTACAAAATGTTTCTGTCTCTGAACTCGTCCTTCCCAGTGATAGTGATCAGAATCTTGGAGCACGCAAGTGTGGCCAAGGAGGGTGCCCCTGCAACACAAGGGTTGATCCATGGATTGTCGATTCCACCAGGTGCATCGGGGCACGCCAAGCTCCACACTTTCATGGCCAAACTCTGCTCGTGCCCCTCAACCGGCTCCGACCCAATTGGCACCAAGCCCCAGAAGAAGGGAGAACTGAGTAAGGCACCGAAGATTTTGAGATCCCCTTGCAGAGACTCGTCCCCTGCACGAAGAAGAAGGTTGTGAGCAAGGTTAGCGCCGCTGGTTTCACCTCCTATGTAGAGTTTGTTGAAGTCAGCATAGTTGAGTAACCATGGCTCCGGGTTGGCGGCGGTGTTGGCGGCGTGGGAAGCAATCCACTGCAGAGTGGTCCAGCCATCTTGGTAGGCTGCAGGGAGAGGGTGGTGTGGAAGGAGTCTGAAGTCGACAGAGATAGCAATTACGTTGGCTTGGGAGACTAAGATGTTGAGATAGCGATGGACGAAAAAGGAGAAAGCTGATTCAACGCAGAAGGCGCCGCCATGGAAGTAGACGAAGATGGGAAGTTTGTGGGAGGGATTGGTGTGGTTTTTGGGAAGGAAAATGCGAGCAGAGACCAAAGGGTCATCTGCGATTACGATGTCTTTTGATGAGACCCCTGTTTCAGGGTCTTGAACAGAGGGTGGAACGTTGGGGGAGCTTAGAAGACGATCCACTGTGCCATCTTTGTAGAGTCGTATAAGGGGGAGAAGCTCCATCACTATCTCCTTCTCCTGGTTCGCCATTGAAGGAAAAACAGAGAGAAAATACAGTGAAAGAGAAAACAGAGTGAAAGAGTTTGAGAACAGAGAGGGTTGTGCTTCTAATCTTATGCACCAAAGTTCCTTAAATAATGGATTATTTTTACATTAATGTATTGTTTATTTTTGGTTCAAAGTAGAGAGACTCAGAAGTGGAATCAAATAGAGACATGGAATATTCAAATGGCACTGGAATTCATTTTATTACCACCAACCCTAGTGGAAGACAGGTCCACATTTTGTCCAATTTTTCCTTTTTATTTCTTTTTATATCTACAAAAATTTCATTTTTTTATAAAGATTTTCTACAATTAATTTTATAATTACCGAAAAGATAACAAAGAATACAGGTATGAGTGATTCATTCCTTTGAAGGGTGACAATTTTCAACTTTTAATTAAAGAGGAAAACAAAAACGACTTTTTATTTTAATTTGTTTTTTTGCATTTTTTTAATTAAACAAACTTATAAAGTTATAATGTAATGACAAATAAAATTTTTAAAAATTAAAAAAAATAGTATACAATAATTATTATTTTCAACTTTTTTCATGAAAAAATATATTGAAACAAAATATTTCCGTTGGATATCTACATCAACTAGAAATAAATACATGCACTTTATAGTATATATAAATGAATGCCCATCTTATATATAATTGAGTTAAGTTTAAAATTCACTTACTAATATGATATCAAAACTAGATTGAGTCTATTTTAAACTTATCAATCTCTTATAGAATCACCTATTATATACATAATATATAAATAAATATAAATCTGACATTATCAGATAATTTTATAAAATTAAGTTAGATTTAAAGTATATTTTCAATATGATATCAAGGTCAGAGTGAGTCTATTTTAAACTTATTAGGTAAATAGACCATTATATACATATAAATAGACCATTATATACATATAAATAGATGCAAATATGATTTTAGGAGATGATTTTGTAAGATTAAGTTAAATTTAAAGTTTACTTTCTAATATTTTTATTAATTAATTTTAATAATTTTTGTTATTAAATTTATATTTGAATAGGTTTTCGGTTCTTCCGAACTTCAAAAAAATTGTTAATTTTAACCCTCGAAAAACTAATTTTATTAAAATAGTGTTTGTATTCAATTGATACTGACAAGATTTGTTATACATAAAAAAAAAAAAAACACACATATATATATATATATAACTCTCCTACTACTTTAAAGTTGATAATGATGAGTTTAGATCTACGTTAAGCCGTCATAGATATTATTTCTTAAAATTTATAATAAATAAAATTAATACAAATTACAAAGAGTAGAGTAAAAATTATCATTTGAAAGGACTAACACATATATTAAACCTCAAAGATATTATGATAATTATCATATAAAAGAGTCTATTAAATAGATTTTTAATTAAGTTATTATTCTGAGGGTTATTTTATCTAAACTATTTAACTCCATAATTTTATGTTCTAATATTGATACTAACAATATCGAGATCTAATAATAAAAGATGAAGCATGTACTTAAGAAGGGCTATTTATATTAATATTTGTTTCATCAAAATTTAATATTAATTTTGGGCACTGAAGATGAAACATGTGATGATAGAATATCATAATAATTTATAATAAGTTTAAATTTAACAAAAGGTTGAAATAATATTATTACATGTCAATGCGACGGCGCTGACTAAACCTACCCCAAAGTGAACACGTGCAGTCAAACATGTCATCCCCACCAACCAACCCAAACACTTTAACCTCGTTATTTGATTAAATGATGATATTTTAACATCCACAAATTAAAAATATTCACTTGAGATTTCTAAATAATAATATTTGTTTTATTTTTTAATTTAAAATTTTAAGTATATATTATTAATAATATTACTAAAGTGAGTTGTGAAATGAATGTGTGATAAAAATTTCAGACCAAAAGACCTAAGTAATAAGGCGTAAGAAGTCACAGACTGGGAGTGAACAAAACTGTTTTTTCGAAAATAAAACGTCATGACTTTTCTTTCTCATATCTCCCTTTGTGATTTGTTTATGGACGTGTCTCTTTAACAAGGTGCAAACAACATAGGAAAGTACTTGTGTGATTCTTTTCAAAAAAATTCAACGCAATATGGACCCATAATAAAATTGCAGAAAGTAGGGCGAAATTTCACAAATTTCGGTAGAGGATAGCCTTAGTTTGCAAAAGAATTCTAAAAAATATTCTCGAAATAACTTTTTGTTGAAATTCCATGTAAGAATCTGGACTGAATTTGGGACAAAAGGTGACAAATTTCAGGTCAAACGGATGAGTATTCACCCAGGAAAAAAATCAAACAGTTTCACACACAAACAAACCTTCCTTCTAGCCCTAGCAGTGATGAATAAAAAATTTATTGCAAATCTTATGGGACGAGTTTGTGGCTCAAATCCCAGCCAAAACTCAGCACACAGAATAACGAATGTGTGGTAAAAATTTGATACCAAAAGACCCAAGGAAAAAGGCGTAATAATTCCCAGACCAATAGTTAACAAAACTGGTTTTCTGAAAACAAACTGTCATTGCGTTTCTTCCCTATATCTCTTTTTGTGATTTTTTTTATGGACATGCCATCTTAGTTGGGTGCAAAAAACATATAAAAGTATTTGTGTGAATTGTTTCAGATTTTTTCAACACAATATGAACCCAAAATAAAATTGCAAAAAGTATGGCGAAATTCCACAAATTTCGGTAGAGGATAGCCTTGATTTGCACAAAATTTCTGAAAATTTTTCCCGAAATAACTTTTTGTTGAAATTCCATGTAAGAATCAGGACTGAATTTGGGACAAAACGTGACAAATTTCAAGTCAAACGGATGACTATTCACACAGGAAAAAAATCAAACAGTTTCACACACAAACAAACCTTCCTTTCAACCCTGGTAGTCATGAATAAAAAATTTATTGCAAATCTTATGGGACGAATTTTGAGGCTTATATCCCAACCAAAACTCAGCACACACAATAACGAATGTGTGGTAAAAATTTCAGACCAAAAGAACCCAGGAATAAGGCATAATAAGTCTCACACCGAGAGTGAACAAAACTGGTTTTCCAAGAACGAAACGTCCTTGATTTTCCTTCCTATATCTTATTTTGTGATTTGTTTATTGACATGCCTCTTTAGCCGCGTGCAAACAACATATGAACGTGCCTATGTGAATTTCTTCAAAAAATTTAATCGCAATATGGACCATGAATAAAATTGTAGAAAGTAGGGCGAAATTTCACAAATTTTGGTAAAGTATAGCCTTGGTTTGCACAAAATTTATGAAAAAATTTCCCGAAATTACTTTTTGTTGAAATTCCATGTAAGAATCTGGACTGAATTTAAGAAAAAACGTGACAAATTTCAGGTCAAACGGATGAGTATTCACCCAGGAAAAAATCAAACAGTTTCACACACAAACGAACCTTCCTTCCAGCTATAGCAGTGATGAATAAAAAATTTATTGCAAATATTATGGGATGAGTTTGAGGCTCAAATCCCAGCCAAAACTCAGCACACAGAATAACGAATGTGTGGTAAAAATTTCAGACCAAAAGACCCAAGGAATAAGGCGTAATAAGTCCCAGACCGAGAGTGAACAAAACTGGTTTTCCAAAAACAAAACGTTTTGGCTTTTCTTCCCTATATCTTCTTTTATGATTTTTTTTTATGGACATGCCTCCTTAACTGGATGCAAACAACGTATAAAAGTAGCTGTGTGATTTTTTTCAGAATTTTTCAACGTAATATGGACCCAGAATAAAATTGCAGAAAGTAGGCTAAATTCCACAAACTTCGGTAGAGGATAGCCTTGGTTTGCTCAAAATTTATGAAAACTTTTACCAAAATAAATTTTTGATGAAATTTCATGTAGGAATCTGGACTGAATTTGGGACAAAACGTGACAAATTTCAGGTCAAACGGATGAGTATTCACCCAATAAAAAAATCAAACAGTTTCACATACAAACGAACTTTCCTTTCAGTCCTGACAGTGATGAATAAAAAATTTATTCCAAATCTTGTGTGACGAATTTGAGGCTCAAATTCAATCAAAAAATCAGCACACACAATAACAAATGTGTGGTCAAAATTTCAGACCAAGAGACCCAAGGAATAAGGCGTAATAAATACCAAACCGAGAGTGAACAAAACTAGTTTTCCGAAAAAAATATATGAAACTACCTGTGCGAAGTGTTTCGGAATTTCTCAACGGAATATGGACCCATAATAAAATTACAGAAAGTAAGGCGAAATTCTACAAATTTCGATAGAGGATAGCCTTGTTTTGCACAAAATTTATGAAAACTTTTCTTGAAAGAAATTTTTGTTTAAATTCCATGTAAGAATCTAGACTCAATTTCGAACAAAACGTGACAAATTTTAGCTCAAACGGATGCGTATTCACAAGGAAAAAAATCAAACAGTTTCACACACAAAGGAACCTTCCTTTCAGTTTTGGTAGTGATGAATAAAAAGTTTATTGCAAATCTTGCAGGACGAATTTGAGGCTCAAATCAAAGCCAAAACTCAACACACACAATAACGAATGTGTGGTAAAAAATTCAGACCAATAGACCCTAAGAATAAGGGGTATTAAGTCCAGACTGAAAGTGAACAAAACTGGTTTTTCGAAAACAAAAACGTCTAGGCTTTTTTTTCCTATATCTCCTTATGTGATTGTTTATGGATGTGCCTCCTTAAATGGGAGCAAAATACATATGAAAGTACCTATGTGATTTTTTTCGAAAATTTTCAACGCAGAATAAAATTGCAGAAAAGAAGGGCGGAATTCTACAAATTTCGATAGAGGATAGCCTTGTTTTGCACAAAATTTAGGAAAACATTTCTCAAAAGAACTTTTTATTGAAATTCCATGTAAGAATCTAGAAAGAATTTGGAACAAAACGTGACAAATTTCAGCTCAAACGGATGCGTATTCACAAGGAAAAAAATCAAACAGTTTCTTATACAAACGAACCTTCCTTTCAACTTTGACAGTGATGAATAAAAAATTTATTGCAAATCTTGCGGGACGAATTTGAGGCTCAAATCTCAGCACACACAATAACGAATGTGTGGTAAAATTTTTAGACCCAAGGAATAGGGCGTAGTAAGACCTAGACTGAGAGTCAACAAAACTGGTTTTCCGAAAACAAAATGTTCTGGCTTTTCTTCCCTATATCTCCTTTTTGTCATTTGTTTATGAACGTGTCTCCTTAGAAGGGTGCAAAAAACACATAAAAGGACTTGTGTGAATTTTTCAACACAGAATAAAATTGCAGAAATTATAGCGAAATTTCACAAATTTTGCTAGACGATAGCCTTAGTTTTTCACAAAATTTCAGAAAAATTGTCCTGAAATAATTTTTTCCTGAAATTCCTTGTAAGAATCTGGACTGAATTTGGGACAAAACACGACAAATTTCACGTCAAACGGATGAGTAATCACTTAGGAAAAAAATCAAACAGTTTCACACACAAACGAACCTTCCTTTCAACCCTGGAAGTGATGAATAAAAAATTTATTGCAAATCTTGTGGGACAAGTCTAGGGCTCAAATCTCAGCCAAAACTAAATACACACAATGACGAATATCTGGTAAAATTTTCAGACCAAAAGACCCAAGGAATAGGGTGTAGTAAGACCCAGACCGAGAGTGAATAAAACCGGTTTTCCGAAAACAAAATGTCCTGGCTTTTCTTCCCCATATCTCCTTTTTTTGATTTGTGTATGGATGTGCCTCCTTAGAAGGATGCAAACAACACCTGAAAGGACTTGTTTGAATTTTTCAACACATAATAAAATTGCAGAAAGTAGATCGAAGTTTCACAAATTTTTTGTTAGAGGATAGCCTTGGTTTTTCACAAAATTTCAGAAAAATTGTCCCGAAATAATTTTATCCTGAAATTCTACGTAAGAATTTGGACTGAATTTGGGACAAAACGCGACAAATTTCACGTCAAACGGATGAGTATTCACCTAGGAAAAAAATCAATCAGTTTCACACACAAACAAAACTTCCTTTCAACCCTAGCAATGATGAATAAAAAATTTATTGAATATCTTGTGGGACGAATATGGGGATCAAATATCAGCCAAAACTCGATACACACAATGACGAATGTCTGGTACAATTTTCAAATCAAAAGACCCAAGGAATAAGGTGTAGTAAGACCTAGACCGAGACTGAACAAAACCGGTTTTCCGAAAACAAAATGTCTTAACTTCTCTTCCCTATATTTCCTTTTTGTAATTTGTTTATGGATGTGCCTCCTTAGCAGGGTGCAAACAACACATGAAAGTACTTGTGTGAATTTTTCAACGCAATTTTGAACACAGAATAAAATTGCAGAAAGTATGGCGAAATTTCACAAAATTTACTAGAGGGCCTTGGTTTTTCACAAAATTCCAGAAAAATTGTTCTGAAATAATTCTTTCCTGAAATTCCACGTCACAATATGGACTGAATTTGGAACAAAACGCGACAAATTTCACGTCAAACAGATGAGTATTCACCTAGGAAAAAAATCAAACAGTTTCACACACAAATGAACCTTCCTTTCAACCCTAGCAGTGATGAATAAATAATTCATTGAAAATCTAGTGGGACGAGTCTAGGGCTCAAATCTCAACCAAAACTCAATACACACAATGACGAATATTTGGTAAAATTTTCGGACCAAAAGACCCAAGGAATAGGGCGTAGTAAGACCCAGACCGAGAGTGAACAAAACCGGTTTTCCGAAAACAAAATGTCCTGGTTTTTCTTCCCTATATCTCGTTTTTGTGATTTGTTTATGGACGTGCCTCCTTAGCAGGGTGCAAAAAACACATGAAAGTACTTGTGTGAATTTGTCAACGCAATTTTTCAACACAGAATAAAATTGCAGAATGTAGCGCGAAATTTTATAAATTTTGCAAGACGATAGCATTTGTTTTTCACAAAATCAGATAAATTGTCCCGAAATACTTTTTTCCTGAAATTACACGTAGGAATCTAGACTGAATTGGGGACAAAACGAGATAAATTTCACGTCAAACGGATGAGTATTCACTTAGGAAAAAAATCAAACAGTTTCACACACAAACGAACCTTTCTTTGAACCCTGACAGTGATGAATAAAAAATTTATTGAAAATCTTATGGGATGAGTCTCAGGCTCAAATCTCAGCCACAACCTAAAACACACAATGACGAATCTCTGATAAAATTTTCAGACGAAAAGACTCAAGGAATAGGGCGTAGTAAGACCCAAACCAAGAATGAACAAAACCGATTTTCCAAAAACAAAATGTCCTGGTTTTTCTTCCCCTATCTCTCTTTTATGATTTGTTTATGGACGTGCCTCCTTAGAAGGGGGCAAATAACACATGAAAGTACTTGTATGAATTTTTTAACGCAATTTTTCAAAACAGAATAAAATTAAAGAAAGTATGACGAAATTTCAAAAAGTTTCCTAGATGATAGACTTTGTTTTTCACAAAATTTCAGAAAAATTGTCCTGAAATAATTTTTTTTGAAATTCCACGTAAGAATCTGGACTGAATTTGGGACAAAACGCCACAAATTTCACATCAAACGGATGAGTATTCAACAAAGAAACAAATCAAACAGTTTCGAACACAAACTAACCTTCCTTTCAACCCTGGCAGTGTTAAATAAAAAATTTATTGGAAATCTTGTGGGACGAATCTGGGGCTCAAATCTCAGTCAAACCTCAATTCACACAATGACGAATATCTGCTAAAATTTATAAACGAAAAGATCCAAGGAACAAGACGTAGTGATCGAGAGTCAAAAAAATCGATTTTCTGATAACAAAATGTCGTGGTTTTTCTTCCCTATATCTCCTTTTTGTGATTTGTTTATGGACGTGCCTACTTAGCAGGGTGCAAACAACACATGAAAGTACTTGTGTGAATTTTTTAACGCAATTTTTCAACACAGAATAAAATTGCAGAAAGTAGGGCGAAATTTCACATATTTTGCAAAAGACGCCTTGGTTTTTCACAAAATTTAAGAACAATTGTCTCGAAATAATTGATGACTTTTTACGGCAAGTGCACCGCGTTTGTCAAAAGTAATAATTGTCCCTAAGGACGGATATCGATCCCACAAGGAACAGTGAATTATCGAGTACAATAATCGCTAAATATAAAAACAGAACAATTAAAAGAGTTTTGAATTAATTGTGTTGACACTGATCAATAAGAAAACAAACAAAGAATTAGTTGTTTCAATTGGAAAAATAAGGATTAGTTTCATCTCTCTCACTCTCAAGTATTTTGATTAGCATGTCAATATTAAGTTCTTTGATTGAAATTGATGCCCGTATAAAAATCATTTATATCGATTCCTCGCATATAAAATCCTTAAGAATGTCCCCTAACTATCGATCCCTCGCATAATTATAAGAAAAACTTAGAACGAAGCTCAGACGTTTAATAGCAATTAACATTTCAAGTCTATTCCTAGCACTCAAATATGTTAAGTATTGTTGTTTAGGTCCGAACCCTAAAAATACCTCCCGGTCAGATTTAAGATTCTCAATTTGTCACGAAAAATTAAAAGTAAAACAACAATACCAATAATCAATCAAGAACTGAATATTAATATATAAAATATCACCTCAATACATAAGAGTTTGAGCAGATTACTCTCAATCCCAAAGGGTAGAATTAGCCACGCATACTTCTATCACCTTCCATTCTCCCAATTGGGTTACAACTCACTCTATGGTGTTTTCCTCTCAATCTGGCACACTAAGGTTGAGCCTCTAGCCCTCTATTTATCCTAGTTTTCTAGGGTTAGGTTGTTTATTGTGTCGCGCTAATGGGCTAAATGATAAAACATAAAAAAAGGCCCAATCTTCCTTTGCATCTTTTTCCATTTTGGGACCTTCTATCTTTATCTTTTTAGCTCAAATCATTCATCTTTAATCCAAATCTCCAATCTTCCTAGAAATTGCAATTAACACCAAATTTGGGAATAAAATACTCTTATTCAAATAAAGATCATAAAAAATGTAAAAAGGTATAAATTCATAAATTAGGGATTATTTTATATGTAAATTAGCAATAAATCCTCATAAGTGCCTATATTTTAATATGAAATATTACTGAAATTAGACACTTATCAATAATTTTTTTTTGAAATTCCACTTAAGAATATAGACTGAATTTGGGAGAAAAAGTGACAAATTTCACGTCAAACGGATGAGTATTCACCTAGGAAAAATATCAAACAGTTTCACACACAAACGAACCTTCATTTCAACTATGGCAGTTATGAATAAAAAATTTATTGAATATCTTGTGGAACGAATCTGGGGCTCAAATCTCAGCCAAAACTCAATACACACAATGAAGAATGTCTAGTAAAATTTTCAAATCAAAAGACCCAAGGAATAGGGCGTTGTAAGACCCAGACCGAGAGTGAACAAAATCGATATCCCGAAAACAAATCCTGATTTTTCTTTCCTATATCTCCTTTTTGTGATTTGTTTATCGACGTGCCTCTTTAGCAGGGTGCAAACAACACATGAAAGTACTTGTGTGAATTTTCAACGCAATTTTTACACACAAAATAAAATTGCAGAAAGTAGGGCCAAATTTCATATATTTTGCTAGAGATAGCCTTGGTTATTAACAAAATTTCAGAAAAATTGTTCCGAAATAATTTTTTCCTGAAATTGCACGTAAGAATATGGACCGAATTTGGGACAAAACGTGACAAATTTCACGTCAAACGGATGAGTATTCACATAGGAATAAAATCAAATAGTTTCACACACAAACGAACCTTTCTTTCAATCCTGAGAGTGATGAATAAATAGTTTATTGAAAATTTGGTGGGACGAATCTGGGGCACAAATCTCAGCCAAAATTCAATACACACAATGAAGAATGTCTGGTAAAATTTTCAAACCAAAAGACCAATGGAATAGGGCGTAGTAAGACCCAGACCGATAGTGAACAAAACCGATTTTCCGAAAACAAAATGTCCTGATTTTTCTTCCCTTTATCTCCTTTTTGTGATTTGTTTATGGACGTGCCTCTTTAGCAGGGTGCAAACAACACAATAAAGTACTTGTTTTAATTTTTCAATGCAAATTTTCAACACAAAATAAAATTGCAGAAAGTAAGGCGAAATTTCACAAATTTTGCAAGAGGAATTTACACAAACTTTTAGAAAAATTTTCCCGTAATAATTTTTTCCTGAAATTCCACGTAAGCATCTAGAATGAATTTGGGACAAAACGCGACAAATTTCATGTCAAACGGATAAGTATTCACCTAGGAAAAATATCAAACAGTTTCACACACAAACGAACATTCCTTTCAAACCTGTCAGTGATGAATAAAAAATTTATTGAAAATCTTGTGGAACGAATCTGGGGCTCAAATCTTAGCCAAAACTCAATACACACAATGACGAATGTCTGGTAAAATTTTCAAATGAAAAGACCCAAGGAATAGGGCGTAGTAAGACCCAAACCGAGAGTAAACAAAACCGGTTTTCCGAAAACAAAATGTCCAGACTTTTCTTCCCTATATCTCGTTTTTGTGATTGGTTTATGGACGTGCCTCCTTAGCAAGGTGCAAACAACACATGAAAGTACTTGTGTGAATTTTTCAACGCAATTTTTGTGAAAGAATAAAATTGCAGAAAGTATGGCGAAATTTCACAAATTTTGCTAGAGGATAGCCTTGGTTTTTCACAAAATTTTAGAAAAATTGTTCCGAAATAATTTTTTCCTGAAATTCCACGTAAGAATATGGACTGAATTTGGGACAAAACACGAAAATTTCACGTTAAACAGATGAGTATTCACCGAGGCAAAAAATCAAACAGTTTCACACACAAACGAACCTTCCTTTCAACCCTAGCACTGATGAATAAATAATTTATTGAAAATCTTGTGGGACGAAAATGGGGCTTAAATATTAGCCAAAACTCAATACACAATGACGAATATGTTGTAAAATTTTCAGACCAAAAGACCAAAGGAATAGGGCGTAGTAGGAACCAGTCCAAGAGTGAACGAAACCGGTTTTCCGAAAACAAAATGTGTTGGCTTTTCTTCCCGATATCTCTTTTTTTTATTTGTTTATGGACGTGCCTCCTTAGAAGGGTGCAAACAACACATGAAAGGACTTGTGTGAATTTTTCAACACAAAATAAAATTGGAGAAAGTAGGGCGAAATTTCACAAATTTTACTAGAAGATAGCCTTGGTTTCTCAAAAAATTTAAGAAAAATTGTCCCGAAATACTTTTTTCCTAAAATTTCACGTAAGAATATGGACTGAATTTGGGAAAAAATTGTCGTCAAACGGATGAGTATTCACCTAGGAAAAAAATCAAGAAGTTTCACACAAACGAACCTTCCTTTCAACCCTGGCAGTGATGAATAAAAAAATTATCGATAATCTTGTCGGACGAATCTGGGGCTCTAATCTCAGCCAAAACTCAATACACACCATGACGAATGTCTGGTAAAATTTTCAGACCAAAAGAACTAAGGAATAGGGCGTAGTAAGACCTAGACCAAAAGTGAACAAAACCAGTGTTCCGAAAACAAAATGTCGTGGCTTTTCTTGCCTATATCTTCTTTTTGTGATTTGTTTATGGACGACCCTCCTTAGCAGGGTGAAAAGAACACATGAAAGTACTTGTTTGAATTTTTCAACACAGAAAAAAATTGCAGTAAGTAGGGCGAAATTTAACAAATTTTACTAGATGATAGCCTTGGTTTTTCACAAAATTTCAGAAAAATTGTCTCGAAATAATTTTTTTCTGAAATTCCACGTAAGAATATGGACTGAATTTGGGTCAAAACGCGACAAATTTCACGTAAAATGGATGAGTATTCACCTAGGAAATAAATCAAACAGTTCACACACAAACGAACCTTCCTTTCAATAGGGCGTGTAAGACCCAGACCGAGAGTGAACAAAACCGGTTTTCCGAAAACAAAATGTCCTGGCTTTTCTTCCCTATATCTCCTTTTTGTGATTTGTTTATGGACGTGCCTTCTTAGCAGGGTGCAAACAACACATGAAAGTACTTGTGTGAATTTTTCAACGCAATTTTCAACACAAAATAAAATTACAGAAAATAGAACGAAATTTCACAAATTTTGCTAAATGATAGCCTTGGTTTTTCACAATATTTCAGAAAAATTGTCAAGAAATAATTTTCCTTAAATTGCATGTAAGAATCTAGGCTGAATTTGGGACAAAATGCGACAAATTTCACCTCAAACAGATGAGTATTCACTTAGGTAAAAAATCAATCAGTTTCACACATAAACGAACCTTCCTTTCAACCCTGGCAGTGATGAATAAAAAATTTATTGAAATCTTTTGGGACGATTCTAGGGCTCAAATCTCAGCCAAAACTCAATACATACAATGACGAATGTCTGGTAAAATTTTCATACCAAAAGACCCAAGGAATAGGGCGTAGTAAGACCCAGACCGAGAGTGAAAAAAATCGATTTTCCGAAAACAAAATGTCCTGGCTTTTCTTACCTATATCTTCTTTTTGTGATTTGTTTATGGACGTGTCTCCTTAGCAGGGTAAAAACAACACATGAAAGTACTTGTGTGAATATTTCAACGCAATTTTTCAACACATAATAAAATTGCAGAAAGTATGGCTAAATTTCACAAATTTTACTAGAGGATAGCCTTTGCTTTTACAAAATTTCAGAAAAATTGTCCCGAAATAATTCTTTCCAGAAATTCCACGTAAGAACATGGACTAAATTTGGGTCAAAACGCGACAAATTTTACGTCAAATGGATGAGTATTCACCTAGGAAAAAAATCAAACAATTCACACACAAATGAACCTTTCTTTTACGCTGGCAGTGAGGAATAAAAATTTATTGAAAATCTTGTGGGATGAATCTGGGCCTCAAATCTCAGCCAAAATTCAATACACTCAATGACGAATGTCTGTTAAAATTTTCAGACCAAAATTTTCAAGGAATAGGGCGTGTAAGACCCAGACCGAGAGTGAACAAAACCGATTTTCCGAAAATAAAATGTCCTGACTTTTCTTCCCTATATCTCCTTTTTGTGATTTGTTTACGGACGTGCCTCCTTAGCAGGGTGCAAATAACACATGAAATTACCTGTGTGAATTTTTCAACGCAATTTTTCAACACAGAATAAAATTGCAGAAAGTAGGGCGAAATTTCCCAAATTTTACTAAAGGAGAGCCTTCGTTTTTCACAAAATTTCAGAAAAATTTCCCAAAATAAATTTTTCCTGAAATTCCAAATAAGAATATGGAGTGAATTTGGGTCAAAACGCGACAAATTTCACGTCAAATGGATGAGTATTCACCTAGGAAATAAATCAAACAGTTCACACACAAACGAACCTTCCTTTCAACCTTGCTAGTGATAAATAAAAACTTTATTGACAATCTTGTGGGACGAATCTGGGCCTCAAATCTTAGCCAAAATTCAATACACACAATGATGAATGTCTGTTAAAATTTTCAGACCAAAAGACCCAAGGAATACGGCGTGTAAGACCCAGACCGAGAGTGAACAAAACCAGTTTTCCGAAAACAAAATGTCCTGACTTTTCTTCCATATATCTCCTTTTTGTGATTTATTTATGGACGTGCCTCCTTAGCAAGGTGCAAACAAGACATGAAAGTACTTGTATGAATTTTAGAACGCAATTTTTCAACACATAATATAATTACAAAAAATAGAGCGAAATTTCACAAATTTTGCTAAAGGATAGCCTTGGTTTTTCACAAAATTTCAGAAAAATTGTCTAGAAATAATTTCTCCTGAAATTGCACGTAAGAATCTAGGCTGAATTTGGGACAAAACACGACAAATTTGACGTCAAACGGATGAGTATTCACCTAGGTAAAAAATTAAACAGTTTCACATCCAAACGAACCTTCCTTTCAACCCTAAAAGTGATGAATAAAAAATTTATTTAAAATCTGGTGCGACGTATCTGGGGCTCAAATATCAGCCAAAACTCAATACACATAATGACGAATGTCTGGTAAAATTTTCAGACCAAAAGACCCATGGAATAGGGCGTAGTAAGATTGAGAGCGAGAGTGAACAAAATTGGTTTTCCCAAAGCAAAATGTCCTGGCTTTTCTTCCCTATGTCCCCTTTTTGTGATTTGTTTATGGACGTGCCTCTTTAGCAGGGTGCAAACAACACAAGAAAGTACTTGTGTGAATTTTTCAACGCAATTTTCCAACACATATTATAATTACAGAAAATAGAGCGAAATTTCAAAAATTTTGCTAAAGGATAGCCTTGGTTTTTCACAAAATTTCAGAAAAAATGTCTAGAAATAATTTCTCCTGAAATTGCACGTAAGAATCTAGGCTGAATTTGGGACAAAACGCGACAAATTTGACGTCAAACGGATGAGTATTCACCTAGGTAAAAAATCAAACAGTTTCACACTCAAACGAACCTTCCTTTCAACCCTGACAGTGATGAATAAAAAATTTATTGAAAATCTTGTGGGACGTATTTGGGGCTCAAATCTCAGCCAAAACTCATATACACATAATGACGAATGTCTGGTAAAACTTTCAGACCAAAAGCCCATGGAATAGGGCGTAGTAAGATTGAGAGCGAGAGTCAACAAAACTGGTTTTCCCAAAACAGAATGTCCTGGCTTTTCTTACCTATATCTTCTTTTTGTGATTTGTTTATGGACGTACCTCCTTAGCAGGGTGAAAACAACAGACGAAAGTACTTGTGTGAATTTTCAACGCAATTTTTCAACACAGAATAAAATTGCATAAACTAGGGTCAAATTTCACAAATTTTACTAGGCCTTGGTTTTTCACAATATTTCAAAAAACAATTCCCGAAATAATTTTTTCCTTAAATTCCACATAAGAATATGGACTGAATTTTGGTCAAAACGCGACAAATTTCACGTCAAATGGTTGAGTATTCACCTAGGAAATAAAGCAAACAGTTCACACACAAACGGACCTTCCTTTCAACCCTGCCAGTGATGAATAAAAAATTTATTGAAAATCTTGTGGGACGAATCTGGGCATCAAATATCAGCCAAAATTCAATACACACAATGACGAATGTCCGTTAAAATTTTCAGACCAAAAGACCCAAGGAATAGGGCGTGTAACACTCTGACCGAGAGTGAACAAAACCGGTTTTCCGAAAACAAAATGTCCTGGCTTTTCTTCCCTATATCTCCTTTTTGTGATTTGTTTATGGGCGTGCCTCCTTAGCAGGGTGCAAACAACACATGAAAGTACTTGTGTGAATTTTTCAAAGCAATTTTCCAACACATAATATAATTACACAAAATAGAGCGAAATTTCACAAATTTTGCTAAATCGCCTTGGTTTTTCACAAAATTTCAGAAAAATTGTCTAGAAAAAATTTCTCCTTAAATTGCACGTAAGAATCTAGGCTGAATTAGGGACAAAACGCGACAAATTTGACGTCAAACGGATGAGTATTCACCTAGGTAAAAAATCAAACAGTTTCACACACAAACGAACCTTCCTTTCAACCCTAACAGTGATGAATAAAAAATTTATTGAAAATCTTGTGGGACGTATCTGGGGCTCAAACTTATGCCAAAACTCAATAAACATAATGTCGAATGTCTGGTAAAATTTTCAGACCAAAAGACCCATGGAATAGGGGGTAGTAAGATTGAGAGCGAGAGTGAACAAAACTGGTTTTCTCAAAACAAAATGTCCTGGCTTTTCTTCCCTATGTCCCCTTTTTGTGATTTGTTTATGGACGTGCCTCCTTAGCAGGGTGCAAGCAACACAAGAAAGTACTTGTGTAAATTTTTCAACGAAATTTTCAACACAGAATAAAATTGCATAAAGTAGGGCGAAATTTCACAAATTTTGCTAGAGGATAGCCTTGGTTTTTCACAAAATTTCAGAAAAATTGTCCCGAAATATTTTTTCCTGAAATTCCACGTAAGAATCTAGACTGAATTTGGGACAAAACGCGACAAATTTCACCTCAAACGCATGAGTATTCACTTAGGTAAAAAAATCAAACAGTTTCACACAAAAACGAATCTTCCTTTCAACCCTGGCAGTGATGAATAAAAAATTTATTGAAAATCTTGTGGGACGTATCTGGGGCTCAAATCTCAGCCAAAACTCAATACACACAATGACGAATGTCTGGTAAAATTTTCAGACCAAAAGATCCAAGGAATAGGGCGTAGTAAGACCCAGACCGAGAGTGAACAAAACCGGTTTTCTGAAAACAAAATGTCCTGGCTTTTCTTACCTATATCTTCTTTTTGTGATTTGTTTGTGGACGTGCCTCCTTAGCAGGGTGAAAACAACAGATGAAAGTACTTGTGTGAATTTTCAACGCAATTTTTCAACACAGAATAAAATTGCAGAAACTAGGGCCAAATTTCTCAAATTTTACTAGGCCTTGGTTTTTCACAATATTTCAAAAAAAAAATCCAGAAATAATTTTTTCCTGAAATTCCACATAAGAGTATGGACTGAATTTGGGTCAAAACGCGACAAATTTCACGTCAAATGGATGAATATTCACCTAGGAAATAAAGCAAACAGTTCACACACAAACGAACCTTCCTTTCAACCCTGCCAGTGATGAATAAAAAATTTATTGAAAATCTTGTGGGACGAATCTGGGCCTCAAATCTCAACCAAAATTCAATACACACAATGACGAATGTCTGTTAAAATTTTCAGACCAAAAGACCCAAGGAATAGGGCGTGTAACACTCAGACCGAGAGTGAACAAAACCGATTTTCCGAAAACAAAATGTCCTGGCTTTTCTTCCCTATATCTCCATTTTGTGATTTGTTTATGGACGTGCCTGCTTAGCAGGGTGCAAACAACACATGAAAGTACTTGTGTGAATTTTTCAACGCAATTTTCCAACACATAATATAATTACACAAAATAGAGCGAAATTTCACAAATTTTGCTAAAGGATAGCCTTGGTTTTTCACCAAATTTCAGAAAAATTGTCTAGAAATAACTTCTCCTGAAATTGCACGTAAGAATCAAGGCTGAATTTGGGACAAATCGCGACAAATTTGACGTCAAACGGATGAGTATTCACCTAGGTAAAAAATCAAACAGTTTCACACACAAACGTACCTTCCTTTCAACCCTGACAGAGATGAATAAAAAATTAATTGAAAATCTTGTGGGACGTATTTGGGGCTCAAATCTCAGCCAAAACTCAATACACATAATGACGAATGTCTGGTAAAATTTTCAGACCAAAAGATGCATGGAATAGGGCGTAGTAAGATTGAGAGCGCTAGTGAACAAAACTGGTTTTCCCAAAACAAAATGTCCTGGCTTTTCTTCCCTATGTCCCCTTCTGATTTGTTTATGGACGTGCCTCCTTAGCAGGGTGCAAGCAACACACGAAAGTACTTGTGTAAATTTTTCAACGAAATTTTCAACACAGAATAAAATTGCAGAAAGTAGCCTTGGTTTTTCACAAAATTTCAGAAAAATTGTCCCGAAATAATTTTTTCCTGAAATTCCATGTAAGAATCTAGACTGAATTTGGGACAATACGCGACGAATTTCACCTCAAACGCATGAGTATTCACTTAGGTAAAAAATCAAACAGTTTCACACATAAACGAATCTTCCTTTCAACCCTGCCAGTGATAAATAAAAAATTTATTGAAAATCTTGTGGGACGTATCTGGGGCTCAAATCTTAGCCAAAACTCAATACACACAATGACGAATGTCTGGTAAAATTTTCAGACCAGAAGACCCAAGGAATAGGTTGTAGTAAGACCCAGACCAAGAGTGAACAAAACCGGTTTTCCGAAAACAAAATGTCCTGGATTTTCTTACCTATATATTATTTTTGTGATTTGTTTATGGACGTGCCTCCTTAGCAGGGTGAAAACAACAGACAAAAGTACTTGTGTGAATTTTCAACGCAATTTTTCAACACAGAATAAAATTGCAGAAACTAGGACCAAATTTCACAAACTTTACTAGGCCTTGGTTTTTCACAATATTTCAAAAAAAAATTCTCGAAATAATTTTTTCCTTAAATTCCACATAAGAATATGGATTGAATTTTGGTCAAAACGCGACAAATTTCACGTCAAATGGATGAGTATTCACCTAGGAAATAAAGCAAACAGTTCACACACAAACGAACCTTCCTTTCAACTCTGCCAGTGATGAATAAAAAATTTATTGAAAATCTTGTAGGACGAATATGGGCCTCAAATCTCAGCAAAAATTCAATACACACAATGACGAATGTCTGTTAAAATTTTCAGACCAAAAGACCCAAGGAATAGGGCGTGTAACACTCAGACCGAGAGTGAAAAAAACCTGTTTTCCGAAAAGAAAATGTCCTGGCTTTTCTTCCCTATATCTCCTTTTTGTGATTTGTTTATGGGCGTGCCTCCTTAGCAGGGTGCAAACAACACATGAAAGTACTTTTGTGAATTTTTCAACGCAATTTTCCAACACATAATATAATTACACAAAATAGAGCGAAATTTCACAAATTTTGCTAAATCGCCTTGGTTTTTCACCAAATTTCAGAAAAATTGTCTAGAAACAATTTCTCCTGAAATTGCACGTAAGAATCTAGGCCGAATTTGGGAAAAAACGCGACAAATTTGACGTCAAACGGATGAGTATTCACCTAGGTAAAAAATCAAACAGTTTCACACACAAACGTACCTTCCTTTCAACCCTGACAGTGATGAATAAAAAATTTATTGAAAATCTTGTGGGACGTATCTGGGGCTCAAATCTCAGCCAAAACTCAATACACATAATGACGAATGTCTTGTAAAATTTTCAGACCAAAAGATCCATGGAATAGGGCGTAGTAAGATTGAGAGCGAGAGTGAACAAAACTGGTTTTCCCAAAACAAAATGTCCTGGCTTTTCTTCCCTATGTCCCCTTTTTGTGATTTGTTTATGGACGTGCCTCCTTAGCAGGGTGCAAGCAACACACGAAAGTACTTGTTTAAATTTTTCAACGAAATTTTCAACACAAAATAAAATTGCAGAAAGTAAGGCGAATTTTCACAAATTTTGCTAGAGGATAGCCTTGGTTTTTCACAAAATTTCAGAAAAATTGTCCCGAAATAATTTTTCCTGAAATTCCACGTAAGAATCTAGACTGAATTTAGGACAAAACGCGACAAATTTCACCTCAAACGCATGAGTATTCACTTAGGTAAAAAATCAAACAGTTTCACACATAAACGAATCTTCCTTTCAACCCTCGCATTGATGAATAAAAAATTTATTGAAAATCTTGTGGGACATATCTGGGGCTCAAATCTCAGCCAAAACTCAATACAGATAATGACGAATGTCTGGTAAAATTTTCAGACCAAAAGATCCAGGGAATATGGCGTAGTAAGACCCAGACCAAGAGTGAACAAAACCGGTTTTCTGAAAACAAAATGTCCTGGCTTTTCTTACCTATATCTTTTTTTTGTGATTTGTTTGTGGACGTGCCTCCTTAGCAGGGTGAAAACAACAGATGAAAGTACTTGTGTGAATTTTCAACACAATTTGTCAACACTGAATAAAATTGCAGAAACTAGGGCCAAATTTCACAAATTTTACTAGGCCTTGGTTTTTCACAATATTTCAAAAAACAATTCCCGTAATAATTTTTTCCTGAAATTCCACATAAGAATATGGACTGAATTTGGGTCGAAACTCAACAAATTTCACGTCAAATGGATTAGTATTCACCTAGGAAATGAAGCAAATAGTTCACACACAAACGAACCTTCCTTTCAACCCTGCCAGTGATGAATAAAAAATTTATTGAAAATCTTGTGGGACGAATCTGGGCCTCAAATCTCAGCCAAAATTCAATACACACAATGACGAATGTCTGTTAAAATTTTCAGACCAAAAGTCTCAAGGAATAAGGCGTGTAACACTCAGACTGAGAGTGAACAAAACCGAATTTCCGAAAAGAAAATGTCCTGGCTTTTCTTTCCTATATCTCCTTTTTGTGATTTGTTTATGGACGTGTCTCCTTAGCAAGGTGCAAACAACACATGAAAGTACTTGTGTGAATTTTTCAACGCAATTTTCCAACACATAATATAATTACAGAAAATAGAGCGAAATTTCACAAATTTTGTTAAAGGATAGCCTTGGTTTTTCACAAAATTTCAGAAAAACTGTCTAGAAATAATTTCTCCTGAAATTGCACGTAAGAATCAAGGCTGAATTTGGGACAAAACACGACAAATTTGACGTTAAACGGATGAGTATTCACCTAGGTAAAAAATCAAACAGTTTCACACACAAACGTACCTTCCTTTCAACTCTGACAGTGATGAATAAAAAATTTATTGAAAATCTTGTGGGACGTATCTGGGGCTCAAATCTCAGCCAATACTCAATACACATAATGACGAATGTCTGGTAAAATTTTCAGACCAAAAGACCCATGGAATAGGGCGTAGTAAGATTGAGAGCGAGAGTGAACAAAACTGGTTTTCCCAAAACAAACTGTCCTGGCTTTTCTTCCCTATGTCCCCTTTTTGTGATTTGGTTATGGACGTGCCTCCTTAGCTGGGTGCAAGCAACACACGAAAGTACTTGTGTAAATTTTTCAACGAAATTTTCAACACAGAATAAAATTGCATAAAGTAGGGCGAAATTTCACAAATTTTGCTAGAGGTTAGCCTTGGTTTTTCACAAAATTTAAGAAAAATTGTCCTGAAATAATTTTTTCCTGAAATTCCACGTAAGAATCTAGACTGAATTTGGGACAAAACGCGATAAATTTCACCTCAAACGGATGAGTATTCACTTAGGTAAAAAATCAAACAGTTTCACACATAAACGAATCTTCCTTTCAACCCTGCCAGTGATGAATAAAAAATTTATTGAAAATCTTGTGAGACGTATCTGGGGCTCAAATCTCAGCCAAAACTCAATACACACAATGACGAATGTCTGGTAAAATTTTCAGACCAAAAGACCCAAGGAATAGAGCGTAGTAAGACCCAGACCGAGAGTTAACAAAACCAGTTTTCCGAAAACAAAATGTCCTGGCTTTTCTTACCTATATCTTCTTTTTGTGATTTTTTTGTGGACGTGCCTCCTTAGCAGGGTGAAAACAACAGATGAAAGTACTTGTGTGAATTTTCAACGCAATTTTTCAACACAGAATAAAATTGCAGAAACTAGGGCCAAATTTCACAAATTTTACTAGGCCTTGGTTTTTCACAATATTTCAAAAAAAAATTCCCGAAATAATTTTTTCCTGAAATTCCACATAAGAATATGGACTGAATTTGGGTCGAAACGCGACAAATTTCACGTCAAATGGATGAGTATTCACCTAGGAAATAAAGCAAACAGTTCACACACAAACGAACCTTCCTTTCAACCCTAAAAGTGATGAATAAAAAATTTATTGAAAATCTTGTGGGACGAATCTGGGCCTCAAATCTCAGCCAAAATTCAATACACACAATGACGAATGTCTGTTAAAATTTTCAGACCAAAAGACCCAAGGAATAGGGCGTTTAACACTCAGACCGAGGCTGAACAAAACCGGTTTTCCGAAAACAAAATGTCCTGGCTTTTCTTCCCTATATCTCCTTTTTGTGATTTGTTTATGGGCGTGCCTCCTTAGCAGGGTGCAAACAACACATGAAAGTACTTGTGTGAATTTTTCAACGCAATTTTCCAACACATAATATAATTACACAAAATAGAGCGAAATTTCACAAATTTTGCTAAATCGCCTTGGTTTTTCACAAAATTTCAGAAAAATTGTCTAGAAATAATTTCTCCTGAAATTGCACGTAAGAATCTAGGCTGAATTTGGGACAAAACGCGACAAATTTGACGTCAAACGGATGAGTATTCACCTAGGTAAAAAATCAAACAATTTCACACACAAACGAACCTTCTTTTCAACCCTGATAGTGATGAATAAAAAATTTATTGAAAATCTTGTGGGACGTATCTGGGGCTCAAATCTTAGCCAAAACTCAATACACATAATGACGAATGTCTGGTAAAATTTTCAGCCCAAAAGACCCATGGAATAGGGCGTAGTAAGATTGAGAGCGAGAGTGAACAAAACTGGTTTTCCCAAAACAAAATTTCCTGACTTTTCTTACCTATGTCCCCTTTTTGTGATTTGTTTATTGACGTGCCTCCTTAGCAGGGTGAAAACAACACATGAAAGTACTTGTGTGAATTTTTCAACGCAATTTTTCAACATAGAATAAAATGGCAGAAAGTAGGGCGAAATTTCACAAATTTTACTAGAGGATAGTCTTGGTTTTCACAAAATTTCAGAAATATTTTCTCGAAATAATTTTTTCTTGAAATTATACATAATAATATAGACTGAATTTGGGACGAAACGCAACAAATTTCACGTCAAATGGATGAGTATTCACCTAGGAAAGAAATCAAACAGTTTCACACACAAACGAATCTTTTAAAAATTTGGTTGTGCTATATTGTGAGGGTGTTATGAAAAGTGGGTGGAAAGGGGAAGTTACAGTGTTCGAGGAGGAAGAAGAATCATGTTTGTTTCCTCTATGACTTGGAAACCCACAAATCCAAACGATTAATTAAAATCTTGGTTGATTTTCTTACGAACTAGAAGAAACATCCAATTTTCATTTCACTTGTTTTAAATGTCATTAATAAAATTTGCATTTCATTTGTCTAGCAAGCCTCTATCAAAATCATACACTACAAAAAAAAAATCATTAAAAATAATTAATTATTATATTAATTAAATTAAATGTATTTTAAAAATTAAAAAAATTATTAATTTTTAAATTAATTTCTATTATTAATAAATAATTTTTAAATTAATATTTAATTATCTATTAAAATTTTATTATTAAATTTAAAATATAAATAATTGATAGTTAAAACTTAATTAGATAGCAATTTAAAAATTATTTATCAATAATAAAAACTAATAATTTTTTTAGTCTCTAAATAAATTTACATTAATTAATATAATAATTAATTATTTTTAATTTTTAAAATTAATTTTTATTTAATAACTTTTAGATTTAAAATTTAAAATTTAGGATTTAAGATTTAAAATTTATTCTCTAGTATTTAATTTAGTTATTATAATAATTAATTATCTTTAATTTTTAAAATTAATTTTTCTTTAATATTTTAGGATTTAGAGTTTAAGGTTTATAATTTAGAATTTAAAATTTAAGATTTAATTTTTAAATACTATCTAATTTAATTAATATAATATTTAATTATTTTTTATTTTTAAAATTAATTTTTATTTAATATTTTTTTATAGTTATACATGATATGATAAACCTGACTTGCATTGAATGCTGTATTAATGTTTCATTATTGTTGTATTCAATTTTTTTTATGAAGTCTTTATTCCCTTAAAGGTATTATGCCTCATTTAATGTCTGCAGGATTTCATTACTCCTTGGTTTTGCTTTTCTCCGTCCCAAATATTTCTGTTTTTATTACATAATGGGTGGTTTGTAGTAACATTAATGTGTTGTTACTTTTTAAGATATAAGTAATTTATATATATTTTAAATATAATTTAAATTAATATTATATATATATATATATAATTTGAATGATGTAAACTTACCATCTTATTTTAAATTGAATGTTCTGAATAAATACACATTTAATTCTTTATTAAAGAATTGTTAACATATTTTTTAAATATATTTCTTGTTGTATTTCCGGAATGTATTATTTCCCATTCTATATTTTCATTTCCAGAGTAAAGGGTATTTTGAGAAATTTAAAATTATGTAGGGTGCAGTTTCAAAAAGATTGGGTGTAGTTTGGAACTTTGTGTACTCTAATGGAACTTGTGGGTTAGATATCCCCATCATCAATCCATTGGCTCCAAGGGCTCCTAGCTTGGCTCATCATTGACAGCCTGCACTTTGGGGACAGAACAGTGTTGTACTATAAAACTGTGGAACTTTTTGAAGAGGAAGAGGATCTTGTCTACTACATATTTCATACCGAAACTGAGCAAGCCAAAAGATTGATAAAAATTGTTGCTAATTTTCTTCATCTGCTTGGTTGTGCTTTTAACAAGGGGTTCCTTTAAGTTTGCAGATAAATAAAGTTGGTAGAATTGTTTATTCTTGTTTAAAAGTTTCTTAAATCTGAATATAGATGAATCTGTTTGTGTTTCTTCTAGTTAAAGAATTTCCTCAAAGTCTAACTAAGGCTATTAATATTCCTTTTCTTTTAACTAAATTTCAAATGATAACTACAATTCAATTTTATCCACAATTTTTTTTATAAAATGCAATCCTTCGGAGGAAATTCCAAATGAGATACACGCTGTGTCCACCAAAGCATGCATGATACAGTAATCAACATTACTCCTTTCACTTAAAGGGCAATTCATTTTTGCCATAAAGTTCAGAAGAAACTATTTCAAAATAATGCGACTCTATGAATTTGCTTTCAACGGCAATAATGAAAGAGACTTGCTAAATGAAGGCTTGTGAATTAAGTTAGTATATCCATAACTCATGTTTGACGGATACTGGCATACAAACCCTCCAAAGCAGAAGACATACCTATCTCATGCACGTGCAGTCTACTCTAATCATGAAACAAGTATAATAAAAAGACTTGAGTTCAGCCGATTGGCCCATTCCAAGTGAAAGTACACCGTTGGGAGTGACTTGAGGGGATTCTTTTTCCTCGATGGTAACACATGATGCCCAAGGAAAAAGCAGTTCAATGCTTTTATTTGTCTTCAAAAATAACAATCAAAGCCCCTTTTCAACAAGACCTTCCATCTGCCCACAGAAAAACTCACCAGAAGTTCTGATACATCCAGACAAAGACGACACATTCAATTTTCATTTCATATGTTTTGATTGGTCAAAGTACATCACTATATTATAAAAGATTCTCTTAGACCATCATCATAAGCTGTTTAGCCGATTTTGGTTGTCCACTGATTTGTGAGAGGGTTTTCATTTGGATATAGGTGTCTTTCATTCCATACAGCATGGTCACTTCATTGAATATACAGTCAATTTTATAAGCAGCACTGAATTCAATTTTATCATGGTCAAACGAGTAACTGAGTATCCAATGACGCATTTGCGACGTATTTGCATTTTGCAATTAATTTGCGTTAAAGCTACATGTATTTGCAATTAATCATCAGCACATTACAGACAAATATTTAATTGTCATATAAACATGAGGTGCTTGGGCAACCTATACTACTCTCAGAAATACAGCAATTATAATGCCTAAACAAATGAGAAAATGAACACTATCAAATCATAACCATCACAATATTGCACGAGAAAAAACAATGTTCGTGAAGGTCATTTGCTACATCTACGAGAATGACATTACAGGTAGAGCCTAGAAGGACTTACACTGAATCAGAAAAGAACGTACACGACCTGATGTTAAATATTTTTTAAGCCATGCTGCACTCAATCCAGGAGACTTCCTTCGCAGGTTCAATTAACATCGACCACATTATGTACATTGCAACTGGTTAGATGTCAAATAGAACAGTAAATTCTACGGCTGATTGTAGGAAATGCCCTTTGTAAGGGCTTTACCAAAGTAATTCTGAATCTCAGGTATTATACGCTGAATCAGGTGGGAGTGTCTGCAAATAATTGGTACAAAAGAAATTCTAAAAGGTTAGAAAGACAGAACATAGAAATGTAAAATGAAATGCATTCATCATATCTGTGATTTATTTATCCGGCCAAAGCTTAATTATTCAATTAATTTCAAACCAAAGGTCGGCATCTATTGTGTAACAAAGTTTAAGATCCCTGACCATCATATTTGTCAAAAAGCAAACAAACCTAAGAATATAGCAACTTGCAGAAAAAAGAAAGAAAGAAAGATCAGCAACATGTTGAACAAAAATCACAACCCGCCCTCTGAAAAAAGGGTAAGCCCACAGCTTTTCATATTTTTGATAACTATATATAAAACGTCAACTTCATTTCGCAAATGAATACTAATAAAAATAACACGAAAGCATGCTTTCTAAATGAAATAGAGCTTTATTAAAATGGAAAGAGAAATGAAATCAAGTCATGTAAAAGAATTTTTTATTTAGTCATGTAAAAGAATTTTAAGTAGATTCAAATTTTCAATATCTTAACTCCTTTTAGGTTGACACAAGCCTGCCAAAACTACAAGGAAAATAAAGAGAAATAGAAAGTAGATACAACTGACATAAAACCTCCAGCTTATAAAAGATGATTCAGACATTTATTCCATTTAGATTTTGTTTACTTATTACAGACATCTGTACACATTGTAGAGGGATCAGATACGTACCCTGGCTTTCCACTCAATTTATCGAAGTGTTCCAAGATAAAAAGGATGCATGTGTGCCTCAACGATATAGCATTAAATGCTTCAGAAAGTTCATACATACTTGATACGCTCTCAAGTGATATATCCTGGACCAAAACATCAAATAAGAGAAATTCACTTTCCAGTCTAATAGTAGAGCACAAGGACAAGTGTAAAGACTATGTGTATTTATGTGTGAACCAAAATTCTCTTAGCTGACCTGCGCAATTGTGTACTCGCAGAGTCTCTTGAGTCCTTCTAAAAGATATTGATCGGCTGCTCGGAGGAGATCTTGGGCAATGTCAAGAGTGATCTCAACTGATCCAGTGTATATAAATCTGGAGAAAAGATTAAAGACAATACGAATTAAGTTGTTCACAATTATTACAAGTTTTCACAGCACAACTTTCATAAAGCACGTGAATGCAGAATTTATTTGACCTCATCATCAGCTCAAAAACCTCCCATCTAATGTTTGGAATCTCTATGTCCCGTGCCTCCTTCTCCTGACATACAATAATAGACTAGCGTATCACAATTATTGTGCTGAGATATGAAATGTAATTTTGTATTGCTATTGTTGAGAATGAGAGGAAAAGAAAACAAGAGACATAATTGAATCTGTCAATTTAGACAGCAGGGAGTGCTATTATATAATAAGGTTAAGAAATGAGTTATTAGATACAAGTATCCTAATTGCCTAGTTACCATGATTATTTAGATCCAAGAATAGGCACAGGGTACCATGTCTAAAATATCCAACAGCTACATTTACTAACCAAATGATAGATTATACATGATGCTTATCATGATATCGTGGAGCCAATAACAGTTTTCTTTTTTTGCCCGATAGTCTATTAACAGTGAGAGACATATGATACACTTAAGATCAATATATACTCACCCTATAACCACCATCAAACATAGCACGGAATGCGTCTGAAGATGCAAGCAGACAAATTCTGTGAGCATAAAATCGTTTGCCTGCAGCAAAGTATGGAAAATACCAGGTTATCTACAAATGCAAACTGCAGCTACAACAGCACTGCATTCTAGGTGAATTGTTCTCCAAGCAACAGCTTTAAGAAAACAGTGTTAATGAAAAAACATCAACCTTCAACCAAAAATGTAACATCGGACAAGGTAGCATTGTTTACATACTGCTCTCCCAAATAGACCTGCAAGAAGAAAAGTCTAGCATCACAGGCATTAAAACTTACAAAAATACCTTACGGATACAGAATAATCAAGACAAGACAGAAAGTAAGCAGTCAATGAGTGCATTAGGCTTTTTAGGCATATGCAAGTACTACAGATTATTGGATCCACAGAAGCAGATACTAACTAATTAAACAGACCATATATTTATAACTAGACACTATCCCCAATATCTGAATCAATTTTAAACACCAAGATATGGTAGTTGACTTGGGATACAAATCGTGAAACAAAATTTTTCAAGTAGTGAATTGGTAGATTCATGATCACTGATAAAACATAGCTCGGACAGACATTTAACATACAGAAACATATAAAAATAATGTGTGTGCAGCATTGTGAAGTTAAATAGCTAACAAAGCAACATATAAGTTTCAAAATAACATGTATTTTAGTTTCCAAATATCATGGTTAGAAAATATCTCAGTTTAAATTAGAAAATAAAATTCGATTATAACGTATCTAGATGTTACTTCTGTTTTTTTCCTCTATATTTTTATAAAAAGAGATTAGGAAGTCCTAATGAATAAAAGGTCCAACAGATAACTTATGGCCCAAAGTAAAAATCTTGGAAGTGAAATATAAAAGGTCCTAGCATGAAAGAAATGAATGCAGTAAGTTGTCGTTTAACTTTAGGGTTGTGGTCATTTCCCTTCTCAACCCACTACCAGCAAACAAGTGCAGCTTAAGTATTGCAAATCATGATACAGGTAAGCATGACCAAGAGATATCACATGTCAAAATAAAATGCAAACCAGAAAACCATTGACTACTATATGAGAAGAGGTGAGATGAAAATTTAAATAACAATCTTGTTGGTTTTGATACGTGCTAAGGGTTGTGGGTCCATGCCCAATGGCTAAACAGGCAAGAGCCCATGTGTTATGCAGGGTTTTATATGTCAAGAGTTGTGCCAATCCCAACAACTAAAGCTTTTGGCAGAGTAGTAAGTGTTCTTAGTCAATCATTTGGTTTCATAATTCATACAGATTCAAATTACAGGTTTAACAAGTTTCCAATTATCTCCACGTTCAAGGACAGAGATCCTCTAAAAGAGTGAAAATTATATGCACAAAGGGTCATGAGAGGGCATGATGGATTATTGGGTCAATTCAGCCCAGTCATCCATGCCCAATAGCTTAAATAGGGTAGGACCAGCCTCTAAGCAGGGTGTTTTATCAGTTAAGCTTGAGGATTACATCCCTGCTAACAGTTAAGCTTACAAATGTCCTTGCTTACTTATCATGTAGGATTTGAAAAATTAATTAGCCACACTGTTAATACCTGCCTTATTATGCATGTTGGTGTGTACACAGTGATCTTGTAAATATAACAAGGAAAAAAATCAAAACAAAGAGGAAATTTTTTTCATATATCATCATGAAAAGGACAGGAAAGAAAAATAAACCTAAAAGCATCATATATAAATAAAACACAGATCAAATCAAAATACTTGGAAAAGGCAATCAATCATTTAGCAATGATGCTATGAAGGATGAGAACAAGCCAACAATTATATATGCCTACCTGGGGTGTGGGAGATGGGGGTGCAGCATCTACTGGAGACAGAGTCGTGCCTTTATTGGCCAACTTGCATAAAGCCACAGCTCCATCAAGTTGTTGCTTAGAGTTATAATAAGAGCCAAGAAGCCCCATAAGCAACTCCAAACCTGCATGGACAGATGCTTGGATTCATATAGAATAGAAAAGGCAAAAAAAAACACAGAAAAAGGTTTTAATTTTTTTTTAAAAAAAATATACATCAAACTAAAGCAAAATATTTTATTAAGATGCATACCATGGTGTTCTATAAATATTTTTCTCTGGTCATCAGCGGAACAAAGGTGAGCAAGAGCCAAAGCAACTCGTCTTTGAAAAGCCTTCTCTGAAACTCGCATGAGATATAACAAATGGTTCAGCACCTACAAAGGCAAAATTAATACGTTACAGATCTGAACAACATGTAGAATTCAAACTGGTGGGATAAGGCTAGATTGTTGTAGAATTAATAATTAATACAGTAGTAGCATCCCTACCATTTCCAAGCTAATTTCAGTAAAATGTACCAAAGAACAAGTGAATGTGAAGTGGTGCTTACTCGCCCGTGAATCTTCTCTTCTAATCTTTTCAATGTCTTTGCAACACAATCCTTAGTTGCCTGCAAGAGAAACCAATTCCTTATCTCTTAGTGTGTGCCTAAGAACATAAAATTTGTATGCAATTATATAAAGCACTGAACTCCCATTGATATAGGCAACAAAGGGCAAATGCAAAAACCATGAAACCGAGAAACCGAGAAACAGAATTGGTATCAACAAGGCAAACTTACTTGAACAATAAACTCTCCATCCTGCAGTCTCTGAATTCCACCTACCCTAATAAAATCGGCCACATTATCCTATGGGACAAAGTAAAAAATATAAAAAAGGAACAGTTATTTTACTTTAACTTCAAGTAATAAGCTTTACTACAGTCAAGAAAGATATTTTATTAGAACTCGTAGAGTTTATTTTACCTCATTATCTGCAAGGCCATAAAGAGCAAAAGCAGCATTATGTTGCAAAGACCCATTTTTTGAGTCAAGAAGCTTCAGTAAGGGAATCAAGCCACCATTGTGTGCAATACCAGCTTGATTATGCGTGTCCTGAAAATTAAAATTGAATATCTACAGGTTATGGTGTTAAAGGGAAACAGTGATTCAACATACTCAGAAAAAGTGCATAACACTTTTTTATAAAGCTGTAAGTAATACAACATATTAGAAAGATGACTTTTATGTTCTGAGATAAGACATTAATACAAAACTTAAGACATGGAAATGCACAGAGTTTACGTTAACGATTTTAAACTAAAATGACGAACTTAAAATTAACTCCATTGCCGAGTATATAATCTATAATACTTACACATGGAAATTTGTATAATATATATGTTACCATTACCGATTAAAAACTATAAATAGGAAATGTAACATTAAATCATGCCTCTTAACTTACATATTTGAACTCTGACATGGAAAAGACAAGGGAAAAGAAATAACCTGGGCCAATCTCCCCAATGCAAAGGCAGACATTTCTTTTAGCTGAACATCAGGGGACTGAAGCATCTCTATCAGAGGTCGGACAGCACCCCTCTGAACAATGTGAACCTACAAAATCAAACAATACGAAAGGTAAAACTAAAAACAGAGATATATAATACACAAAGAGTTGATGAGTTAACACCCACTGAGCCACCCTATTCAGAAATAAGTTAAAGAAAGAATCTCATGGGAACTAGCATATTAGGAGGTGCCTAAGTCAGTATGAGATGCTTGATCAAGTATTTACGTGTTTGGTTCTCCCACCTTAATAGCTAGCTTTTGAGGTGGGTTTCTGATGAAAACCCAGGGAGGCTTGCCTGGGTTGGAAGGATCTTTCCACTCAAGCTTCAAGGAAAAACTTTTGGATGAATTCTTGAAACGATTCTTTGAAGAATTTTTATATAAAATGTGATCTTCAATTTTGCGGATGCCATGGAAAAGAAACAGATTCAATAATATAAAAAAATCAAGATAGTGATAGGAATTAGAACAACCCTTTGTGCCACTCAAACTCCATTAGATAAGCAAAAACAGAGAATATACAAATACTAAGGATAACAAGTTTATTCACAAAAAGAAAATACACATTTATTTTTATTTTCCAAATCACATCAGTTTCCCAAGAACATGGGTACTTATCAATTGGTATTAGAGCTAGTTGCCGATATCCTGGAAAGGGCTACAGACAGAGAGTACTAACTGGTCAGCTCTTAGGGGCAGTGCTATGATAGGAATTTGGATATTATGAGATGCCTTAGTTTGCAACAAGTAGTATAGGATGCTCAAGGAGGTATTTAAGTGTTTGACTCTCCCTCCTTAATGGCTAGCTTTCAAAGGGTTGGTTCCCCAAATGCTTGAGCACTTTTCAGAATCCAAACTAAAAATCCATGCATAAAATTGTTCACATCACTTTTTTCACCATCCAATAAACAAACATAAAAACAGGTGTTAGGATTTTTCCTTTATGCCTTTCTCTCTCTCCCTCACGATTCAGTTTAATCATGGAGTTATTAGAAAAACTAAAGTTAATGCTTACCTTGCAGTCTGAATCAGTTGCTGCAAACTGTCCAAGTAACAAGGCTGCTTCCCTCTGGCTTTCAGAGCAACAGGAGCTGTTTCATCATACAGTATTAGAATTAGAATAGGTTGATAGAAAGACATCTTTTTCAGTAATATATACTACGGAAAATTATTGGAATGAAAAAAGGAACTTTGAGTTATAATAGTGAAACAAATTAAGTGCAGGGTTGAAACATGGGGGAAGGGAGATGAGCGTAGTTTTCCAGGGTGCGAAGTAAGAATATACCTAAGTAATCCAATGACCGGTTGTAGGGCCCCAGCAAGAAGAACTTCTTTCTTTATATTAGGGGAAGAGTGGACCAGATTTCCAATCACACCAACCTGTAATTCAATAAAATTCATTGCAAGTTCCCAGTAAGATCAGTACAAAGACCAAAGTCAACACTATTGCAAAATTTAACTTAAGAATTAAGGTTGCACAAGTAATACCGCTTCATAATGAATAGCAGCATCTTCTGAACGAAGCATTAGAATCAGAGTTGGAAGGGCATTGCATTCAACGATCTACATGTCATTATGTTACGTTACGTGACTTACTCGTATCATATGTAAGTCAATTTAAATTCCCAAAACATTCCCTAAAGACCACTAACCTGATTTTTATTTTCATCATTTTTGAAAGCAAGGGTTCTCAATGCACCAGCAGCTGCTCTTTGCACCTTTGTATCCGCAAATTCAAGTAAATGAACAAGCGGTGGAATCCCACCTTCGATCCTACACATTAACTCCAGATAATCATAAGAATAAACCATTCCAAATTAAATTTCAATTGCATGGTAGTACTCGAAGAAGCATACCTGACACGAGTCTTAATACTGCTGTTCTCATGAGCAAGATTAGTAATCGCGTCTGCAGCCCTACGAATTAGACTATTAATGGCACGAGATGTTAAGCCGTTTTCATGTCTTTTCAAAAGATCAACGAGATGTTTTAGAGCACCACTGTCAACGATGAGCTGCTGGTGCTCCGGCTGCAGAAGGCATTTTCACACCACACATTAGACCATCATGCATTATCTTCAAAGCTTCCTTCTACTATACAGTATCAACTATACCATCCTAAAAAGAATCGCTCACGCCGTTTGGTGAAAACGATAAGATAAAACAATTTTTGGCATAAACAACGTTTTAAAAAAGGAGATAACTATCACTAGTAAGCGAACTCAACGTAAAATCTATATCACAATACAAATAACAGACGTGGAATTAAAACCTTGAATTATATAGACTTCAGAGCTTGTCAATTTCAAGGCATGAAGAAGCTAAGTTGCAATAATTCCTAACTAACAGTCACCGTAGAGGAGAAGTAAAATTACCTTGACTGCGAGAAGTCCAAGCGCGAAAGCACTTCCTTTCTCGACCTCGTGCTCAAACGGCATTGGCCTCTGCAACAGGTCGCTTCCGACTAGAGGAGGCGCTTTAAGATGTTTAACCAGAGCAGGAATGGCGCCTCCTTCAACAATCACGTTCACCACTTCCTCTGCAAACAAAGACAAGCGCCGAATGAAGCGCGTGCGGTGCAACGGACGAAAGCAGCGAAGAACCGAATTCCGCGAAAGAAGAAAACGAAAACGAAGGAAGCCAGAGGACGAATAGATTTACCGTTTTTTGCGAGATCGGCAAGGGCGTGCGTGGCGCGCTTGGCGGCAGCACGATCGGATTCCTTCCATGAGAAGGTGGAATCGAGGACGATGACCTGTTCCTTGACGTCGGAGAGGAGGGCGTCCCGAGCGTGGCCGGTGGGAGGCGCGGAGATCTGTCGGTCGTCTTCGAAATCCTCCTCCAGCTTCCTCTTCTGACCTTTCCTCTCCGGGAGGCAGTGATCTGGTCGCGCGTGAAGGTCCATGGACGAGAAAAGAAGGAGAAGAGGAAGAAGAAGGAGAAGGTCCCTCTGTCTTTGGGAGACGCAACCCAAAGTGTTAGAAACGAGGCGCGGAAGAGAAGAAGAAGAAGAGAAGAAGGAAAAAAAAGGGTGCTCCAAATGGAATTCGGGATTTGAACACGCGAGTGAGTGCCAGATCGGAGGGGTAATTCCGAAATTTCCTCCATGCCCTTTTCTCTTTTTTCTTTTCACTCTCCTACTATGCCCACCCGCATTTATTCATACTTATGTTTTACAAATAATAAACATCATTTTAAATTCTAAATCATAGTAATTTAAATATATTTAGCTAGTTATTAATGTTTGCAAAAAAATTATGATGTTTTATCCAAATTTCATATTTTATCCTAATGTTATTTGCATAAATTATTGCTAATTCACTGGAAATTTTAATTTTCTATCTATGAGGCTCACACACCTTTTAAATAGTGAGTCGGTGTCGGACACCGACATTCGTATGACACATATCGGTGAAGTGTTCAATTCAAAAAATATTTGTTGAATTGGTTCTAACATAATTTTAAAAATAAGAAATACATTAATTTTTAAAAAACTCAAATTTATTGTATAAATTTTTAATATGATTATAAAAATAAGGAATAAATCCTTTTAAACCAACCATAAAAAAACATCTTTCTACTAAAAAAGAAACTGAAATATACTTGTACACTTAATTTTTTATTATCAATTTATATAATTCATAATTATATAATATATATAATTGTATGCTCTTATCCTACATTTTAGAGATTATACTTATCTCCATGTTTGTATCCATGTCCATATCATATCGTATTAGTGTCTATGCTATATAGTTTTCTATTTTACTTTTTAAAATTTATTTTAAAAAAATTTATAAACGTATCCCTAATTGAAAAATTTTACAAATATATAAATAATGCAATAGAAAAAAAGAAAATACAATAAATGTAAGATTAATATATATATATATATAGTATGGTGTGGTGAGTATGGGTTTTAAGAGTGGGTCCAAATATAGAAGTTTGGTGGGTCTGGTTAAGTTCAGACCTTGCATATATGATTTAAATTTGAATATATTGTGCTTTTTGAGCAGCGCGTTCATAATAAAGCAAATCTTCATATTCTTACAGAATCATGGCGTTGGCAATTAGGGATTTTTCTGTTTTAAACGGTTTTCAAATCATAAAAAAATGTATTGGTACGGAACGGATATTTGATTTGGGTTGAAAAACAAAATGAGAAATCATTGAAAGTTAAGATTGGAATTTGGATTATCAGAGTTGACTTAATATTTTTAAAGTTAGAAAAATAATCTTTATACTATAAATAAATATTAAATATATTAAACCAGTCCTATTTTAGTGATATAAATAAGCACTAGTTTAATGTAATTTAAACACTTGATATAAATGTACTGGTAGGATTTATACGACTGAGACTAAGATTGGTATCTTGAAACTTGATCGAGGTATCGATCGAGGTCGTAATTGAAGTTAAGTTTACACACGATTAGCGAAGATTAATTAACAATCAAAAGTTAGGTAATATACTTCTAAACATGATTCAGCTTCTTAATCTGACCTAATAAGAAAGAGTCTATAATAATTATATAAATAGGCATAGATTATTTGAATCACGTACGTCATCATCATACAGTACTCGGAATACTGAATGTTGAATACCGAGTGTCTTTTGCAGGTATTATCCGAGACTGGAGATTTTGAGGACGAGGGGTAGAGTAGCAAAATAGAAGTAGAGCATCGGTTTTCAGAGGAAGAGAGAAGCATCCGACCGACCAATCGAAAAGGAGTTCCCATAGTTTTTTTGGTCCCAATCCTGTTCGAGAACAATGACAAAATCAATTTCAGATTAAACTGTAATTTTCTATGTATCTTTGTATAACATATTTATCTTGTGGTATCATAAACGAATATATTAAGTAGTCAAATTAAATTTTGAATTAAAACATACGTAAAAACAATATTAAACCAGGACTTTGAATATTATAAAATTTAAAAAAAAAAACAAGAAATCAAATGAAAAATCAATAGTAGATTATAAATTAAATAGTAAACTTTAAATTTAAATCAAAACTTATAAAAACTATATATTATGAGTGATTTGATAGTAAATAATACGATAAGTTAAATAAATTTTTTATAATAGATTTAAAATAACTCTAATATTATATTAAAAAATATATTTTTAAGTTTAATTTAATCTTATATACTATAAAAGTACTTTAATATTTAATCGATGTAATTCGAAAAACTTTAATATTTTTTGTGAATTGGAAATTTGAATTTAATGGGATATTTATTTACCTTGAATTAAAGCTTCAGCGTAAGTCAAAGGACAAACAGTCGAAAGAGACTCCAGAAGGGAAGAGATCAATGTTGGGCAGAGGTTATTGGGCCAACCACCAATATGGTCCATCGTAAATCCATTCTTATTTAAGTTCGCAATATTTTAAATCAATAACAAAGATTTCGTACACTGTATATTTTTATTAAATGTAGAAAAATAAATATTTGAATTTAACTAATTTAAAAGGTAAGAATATAAATATAAACACACTGAATCATCATCATTCATAGCTTTCCTCATTTCCCATATCACTCTAAATCATATCATTTGTTATATTTTCCTTATCCACAACATCAATGGAGTGTGAAATGGGCTGTTAGTGTAAAAGAGTAACAAAAAGGTTGAATTATGATTTTAAAATCTTTTGTTTACACTTCTTTTTCTTTTAAAGACCATAAAGGCTTAATTTAAAATAGTTTTAGACCAAAAAAAAAAATATTTATTTATTTTGATTATCCGAGAGTCTGCCTAGTTTTTTTTTTAAGCAGGATTATAATATTGTTTTTCTCACACTTCTCTTTTTTAGTAAAGTATCTTTTTATTTGTTTCTTTAAGTATTTATTGAAAATATTTTTTCCAATAATTTTTCTGCTTTTATATATATTCCTATAAAAAAGTACTAAAATATGTTATAAATCATAACATTCAAGATAGATAATATGAAGTATAAACTCTAGTTTCACACAAGATTAGATTAGATTTGTAGATTAGATAAGAATAATATAGTCATTGTCTTTTTTAAACTATTTAAAAATAGTGTAAGTTTACACTAAAATTATGTGAATAGATAGATTGAAAAATATTATAGAATTGGAGAAGTAATACTTATGGAAAATGATTTGATTGTTTTGAAGTTGTACTCGCTTATGTGATTTTAATTTCACAAATAAGTGATTTTAATTTCACAAATAAATACACTAAGATTGTGATAATCTTGCATTACTTTAGTTAAAAAATTTATATAAAAGTCGTATTAATTTTGATAAGCATAATTTTATTCACACTTAATAACTTTTGATCATTGGACTATAATAGTAAATAAATTTATTGTTTTAAGTAAGATTCGTATAATTGGATTTATTTTGACCTTAACTATTATTCTGGTTAATTTGTTGTTTTTAGAATAAATAGAGTAAAGTGTCTATATTTGTGAATGAGTCAAATATGTAAAAGTCAAGTTTTTTTTTAAAAAAATCAAAACAAAACACAAATATTTGAGAGAATTTTATGCAAAGTATGAGACATTTTTTTCCAACTAAGTAGGAACTATATTTTTTTCACTATCTTCCTCCATTACAAGAAAATCATTATATAAAAAGTAATTTTAGACACAAAAAATAATTAGTTGTTATATTGAATAAATTAAAGACCATTTTAACAAAAAAAATATTGACTTTTAAATTAATTTCTATTATTATAAATAGTTTTTAAATTGATATCTAATTAGATAATCAGATTTTAACTTCTAATTATTTAGATTCTTTTATTTAAATAATAACTATACCAATTATTTAGATTCTTTTATTTAAATAATAACTAGCACAAGAGAAAATTCAAGAAAAAAAAAACATCATAATTTGATTTTGGAGTTGCAGATAGAATCGATGCTTTTGTGAGGGACGAAAAGAGAGATATAGCAAGTGCAGAAACTAGTGGCTTTCATCTTGAAGAGGTTCACCACCTTGACTTTCCCCAACAAGGTGACTGATGAGGTAAAATTTATAACACCCCTCGAATAATCAGAGGATAAATCCTTAAGTTTTGCGACATCTGCAAAAATAGACAAAGATGTTGTTATGTTATGGTCACGACGTGCTGGAATAGTGTCCTCACGCAGTGGAGCCTCGGCCACAAGAGTCTCTCCATGATAAAGATGTGCTGTGTTGTTGTGGTAGGTGAAGCTTCCATGGTTAGGGTTTTCAACAGTGATCACTATGCCTAATGATACGTTTAGTTTCAAAGTTGGTGTCTCAAGTTTGAAACCTTGGAGTTTAACTGATTTGAGGATAATGTGAGGGTCTTTAGGCTTGAAGACAGTGAAGAATAATACCAGCAGCAGTGCTGCTAACAAAATGAGTAAAAGAATGGCAGTGACACTGCAGATTTTAAACCCTTTGGAACACCTCACACAGCATACCATGATGAATGATGATGTTCACGTATTAGGAATTATATAATATAGATGAAGTTGCAGAACCATCTCATTAAAATGGGGATGAAAACAATGAGACGGCTGTGGCCTGTGACATTTTCTAAATTATTTATGAGTCCAAGGTAACCACTAAAGCCATGTATGTAATGACATCAAGTTTTAGATATATTGACTAGGACGTTTCTCTTAAATGGTGTCGAACACACGTATCCAACATTGAAATTTGTATAACACTTATGATGAAGTGTTTAATTAAAAAAATATTTGTTGAATTTCTGACATTTCTAATACGATTCTAACACAATTTTAAAATTGAAAAATGCATTAATTTTCTAAAAATTAAAATTTATTGTATAAATTTTTAGTATGATTATAAAAATAAAGAACAAATCGTTTTGTATGAGCCATGAAAAACAATTTTTTGCTAAAAAAAACTAAAACATATTTGTGCACATAATTTTTTATTGTCAATTTATATAATTCATAATTATATAATATATAAATTTGTGTTCCGGTGTCTTACATTTTAGAAATGATACGTATCTCCGTGTGTCCATGTCGTATCAATGTCTCTATTATGCATTATATTATATTACAATTAGAGATAAATATTTGTTTGTTAAAATTGTATGGATTGAATCCCAATTGTAAAGCGTTAGTTTTTAATTTGTAGTTATTAAAGTAATAATTTTTATTTTAAATTATTTGTTTTTAAAAAGAAGAGTGGAATATGAAACTTTTTTTAATTAGTTATTACTACAAGAAAATCATTAAATGAAAACTAATTTTAGAGATCAAAATAATTAGTTATCATATGAGTAAAATAGATACAATTTTTTAAATTAAAAAAATTATTAGTATATAAATTAATTTATATTATTAATAAAAATTTATAAAATAATTTCTAAATTAGTATCTAACCTTTAACTACTATAAGGTTTTAACTAATTATTACTTTATATTCTAAATTAGTCTCTGTTAGTCTTTTAGAGACCAATTTAGAATCTAAAGTATTAGTAATTAAAACCTAGGTAGTTAATTTAGATACTAATTTAAAAACTATTTTATAATTTTTTATCAATAATAAAATTCATTTTAGATACCAATAATTTTTATTTTCTAATTAGATTAATATCTAATTTAGTTAATATAGTAGTTAATTATTTTTTGTCTCTAAATTTGGTTGTTATTTATTGATTTTTTTTGTGTTGATGCAAAAAAAATGAATTTAATTTTTTATAATATAAATTAATTTCTTACAATGTTTTTTGATAAATTTTGTTTCATCTAACTTTTCTATGTTGAAAACACATTTACTTCCTTTGTCACCGTATTGCTCCACCAGGCAAATCAATGACATGTGACAAAGTCTTCATAATCAAGAGAACATGTGCAACCTCCCTTCCTTTTGGGTAATTTTCAATCACCCATACTTGAAATTGACTTACACTAACTAAATTCAAATAGTTTAAGAAACCATCAGTTTTGTGTAAATTTTGTACGACATCTTTATTAAATACGAAAACTAATTTGACCTGAGATAATATTACAAATAAAATTAGTATCTAGTAAAATAAAATAACCTCCCAACAAGAAAAAAAAAAACAAGTTACAATAATATTTTTCCAAAATTATATTATTTATACCAACAAATACTCAGTAATTTAATAGGTGATTTTTTCAACATGGGTCTATTTAATAAAAGTAGTTGTGACGAATTTCCTATGAAATTGTGTTATTCCAATGAGAAATAGGGGTTTGCAAACAAACATTATTTATCCAAAAATATCTGACTAAAAATATAATTTTATCTTCATTCCAAAACAAGTATTTTTAAATAATGATATGTGGTCAAAAAATTAATTGATTATTCATAAATTTTGAACAATTTTCTATGTCTTGTTTTAATGAGCCGAACAAGGGGAATAAAAAATGTAATACTAATTGGGCCGAACAATGTGTCAGAAAAAAATAATGTGATAATAGTTAGTGACCTTTTCATCCAAGATTAATGTGTTAAATTGTCTTATTGTACACAATTAAGGGTAAAATGACACTTTCTCTTGTAATTGTATTCTACTCTAAAATTGTTTCTCATGAAAGGTGCATATGATGCAAAGTGATATAAAATAATATTATTTTATTACTGAATGTGAAAATAATTTTAAAGTTATCATTTATAACTCCAATTAATGATAAAATGATACTTTATTAGATGTTGAAATGGTACCCATAGAATTGTACTCTAAAATTGTTTATCCTAAAATGTGCATATGATGCAAAACAAAATAATAATATTTTATTTATTGGATGTCAGAGCAACTTAAAAAATTAATTAATCATAATTAACTATCATTAATTATAAGGATTTCGTCCCATTAATTCCATTCTCACTAGAAGATTGATTTGTTTGTTTACAAACATAAGTATGATCTCTTGAAAAGTAAAATATAAGTACCATCTCACATGGTTTTGTTTTGCAAAACATTCTAATAAGTTCAATGAACAACTAAAACTCAAACAGAAAATGACAAAAGTGTTTTAGTTATTAGTTATGTTTGATGTTCTCATCACCATTTCCACTTGTTAATACACAATCAAGATATTAAGTAAAAATGGCAAAAAGTTAAGTATTTCACTCATGTGTATAAAAAAAGAAAGTGGTTGTACTAACACTATAAGAATAGTAAAATTAGAATGAATCAACAAATTCATTGCAAATGTAGTTGGAATAGTTCCAATGCATTAAATAATTTTTATCTAAAGATTAGTGATGGAATGACAGCAAAAGAAAAATTTATTCCAAGGGCCCTTGTACATTAATTGCTTAATCTAGATGCACTATTACCAATTAATTTCCTTTTTTTTTGTTTTTTCCTTTATTATATCACTTTTCTCTTTATTTGTTTCAATGTAGACATCCATTAGGCTAATAGGGATGGGATATTCACCCAACATCTTTTTAAGACATTAAACTCTTTAAAAATTAAATATAAAAAATAATTAGTTATTATACTAACAAAATTATACTTTATTTTAAAAATTAAAAACATTATTAATATTTAAATTAATTTTTATTATTGATAAATAGTTTCTAAATTATATCTAATTAGTTATCTAGATTTTAGCTATCAATTATTTAAATTTTAAATTTGATATCTAATTTTTTCTATCTAACTAGATATTAGTTTAGAAATTATTTATTAATAATAGAAATTAATTTAAGTATTAATAATTTTTTTATTTTTTAAAATATTATTTAATTTTATTAATATAGTAATTAATTATTTTTTTATCTCTAAAACTGATTTTTATTTAATGATTTTTTTTAGTGATAAAGTAAAAGCTTAAATATAATAAAACATACTTAATTATTTGTTGAATTAATTATTTAAACTGAAAAAAAATCTAAATATTGATTAATTGTTGACATATGGAGACTTATGCAGAACCTTCCTACTAAACAAAAATTTGTAGATTTAATAATGAGAAGGTTTGAATCTTCCTTATAATTTACGCACATGCAGGATGAGACCGAAGTTCGATGTACTATTGTTTTTATTAGTTTTATAAAGCAATGTACCAAGTTGGATTTTGAAGATGGAAATAAGAAAACAGAACTACATTATTGTTTGATGCTAGATAAACCAAAATGATTTTGATGAGAAGGTAGCTTCATGTAACGTTACAAATGGAATCTCATCTCCAATAAAATTCCAAGTCACATGGTGCCAATTTAGCTTTGCAGAGCAATTACTCCAACCAGAGGGAAGTCACTGTTATGCAATAAATTATCCAACAGACCATAACTTTCAAATTTTTGCAGTCAAATCAAGGTAAAAGAACATATTTTTTGATGATTCACCACACCCTGTGGCTAATTAGTTCATCATGGATTTTGAACATTGACAAGGGAATGAAAGAGGTGGAAAGAAAAGAAACTGCATGGATTCATTTGATTTTACTTTACTAGATTGGATTCAGATTTCCTTACTGGTCATTTTGTTCTGAATCATCGAGTTCTTGCAATGGGCTATGGCTCCTTGGATTGCGTTCTGCAACTCTTCCATGGAAGAAGTGTCTCCGCAGTACATAGCAGCAGCAGCAGCACCTGGTTGAGAGAGAACACCGGAGTGATTCGGCGATGATCTCATGGAAGAAGGACAACTCGAAACGCAGCTTCTTCTTCTTCTGGGGTATCTGAGATTTCCCGAGAAAGAATGAGAAAGCGCACCCACACTCTGTTTTCTCTCTGTCTTGCATAGTTTGGTAGATTTTTCTGTCTTGGTTAAAAGTGAAAAAACAGAGGTCATTGTCACTACACCAGCACCAGCACCCTCCCCTGTGTTTAACTGCCCTGACCTCTGCTGTTTCTGGGAGAGCTTCTCGTAGAGAGGCTTCACCTTCTTGAAGTACTTCATGATGACCTCCCTGGCCGTCACGCTCATTTTTTTCACTGAGGAATTTGCAGAGACGCTGTCTAGGTCATGGGAGGTTTTGACGGGTAGGTTGTTCTCCTTACGGAAAACAGAGGAGAATCTGGAGAAGAAGAACTTGTGAGATTTTTTGGAGATGGAAGATGAAAGGTTGTTGCTGCTGCTGTTGTTGATACTGTTGTTGAGGCGCTTGAGTTCGTCTTCCTCTGTTACGGAGCTGGGGCGGGAAGAGTCGCAGTCAGGGAAGATCGCGAGGTCGCTGGTGAAGGAGGAGTGGGAGTCGTTGGAGCTGCTGCCGGTGGAGTCGCGTGCGGCGGTGGAGGCGGAGGAGGTGCTGGCGGAGGAGAGGAGGAGCGTGCGGACCATGGAGATGCGCTGGGAGAGGTGGAGAGGGAGGAGCTGACCCTTGTAGAAGAGATCATCGGCAGGGCAGAGTGCATTGGAGGATTTGCGGGGTGAGACAGAGATTGTGAACTCGAAGTCTGAGGAAGAAGAAGAAGAGAAAGAGTGAGAGGGTGATGAAGGAAGCGTGTATGATTTTGATTCATTCCCTCTTCTCCTTCCCATTTCTCTTCTAAGTTCTAACTCCATCAAACTTCCATTCCAGAGCACATAGCTCCATTTATAAGGTGAAATCGTGATTAGTGAGAACTAACGAAACCTAGTTAAGGATGTTAATGAAGACATAAGACAAGGTTGTTTGATTTTTGATGTGTGATTTGACAAACAGGAGCCGCATCTATAGCGAGGTAATAAAGACCCACATGGGAGAGGTGGAGCTTGTGAAAAGGGTTTTTAAATTGGAAGTTGGCCTCCTCATGTGTTGTGAGCTTTCTCATTGTACGTGTCATGTGCTCCAGGCGTTAAACTAGGATGACCAAACACATGGGACCTTCCTTCTTTCTCCTCTTCTCCACTCACTTTTCTGTTCCCTCCCAAAATTCATCACTTTTTCCAATAATCATTTCTCCATTAATACTTCCATTAATAAAGTTGCACATCATCATCATCATAACCCAAGTTTTCAATTATTAGACCAAGATTCTTAAATTTTAATAATACTTTTTACCAAAAATCTACTTAGAGCTCCTGTTCAATTCAAGGATCTTTCATCCATTTTTATTTATTTTACTTGTGTAATCCTGAAAATTTATATGAAACTGTTTTGAATAATATAAGTTTGAAATATTTTTATATTTTATCAATTTTTTAATGAAATAACTCCTATAATGAAATATCACTTGTGTACTTAGAAGAATAATTCACCACCAAATGATTTGCAAAACACTCTAGGAACATGTCTAGAAGTTCATTTCCATGGTAAAAAACATTCACACTTTCTAAAAAAGATGAAATTTTTTAGAAACTAAAATTTTAGTAATTTTCATTTTTAATAACTTTTTGAATTGTTCCTTTGAGTTGTTTTTTTTTTATTGTACTTCCATGTCCACTTTTGAACAGTCACGTGAACAACTTTTATAACTAATTACTCACACTATCTCGGTTATTAAACCTGAAAGTGGAATGATCTTAAGTTTATTAATTAACAAAATTAAGTAACTAAGACTAAAGGTGTAATTAGAGGTAAAGAAGGGTGTGTGTGAAAATTATTGTAGATTCTGGCAGTGGTTGTAGACGACAAAACAACATGCAATGCACTCGTGATATAATTTTGTTTTGAAGTTGCAGATCCGAAGGCCAATGATCGAAATGGTTTTGCATGGTGGAGGAAGTTGAAGAAAGATGATAACAGAAAAAACAATGAATTTGGTATTATGATTAGTAATTAAAATTTGGCTGATTCGGCAGAAACCATAGTTGGTGCGTTTTTGGAAGTGTTGGAGCCATTGCAGTTTGTTGTCACTGTTGTCAGATAATTTGAGTCGGTTATCAAACCAACGCAATATGCATTCAGAGCAGGAACCATGGCATCACTGGTGGAACGACTCTCCCTACTATGCTTTCTTCACAAGCCACCCTAACAAATGCTGCATCTCACCATTCCTATAAATCATTTTTCCATCATCAATTGTTATTTTTTAAACATAAAATCGTCACTTTAAAAAACAATTCTTGTAACTAGTGTTTTTCTTGTAACTTTCTTTTAATTGTTTTTTCATGTTGTCACTGTAAAATTCATTATATAAGTGGCTAATTCTCCCTTCACCATATCAACTGTAATATATACCTAAAACCTACACAAAATATATATGTATCCATAGAAGAATTTATTTATTATAAATATTATTTGATTTTGAGATTATGTTTTGTCAAAATTAAGTATGAGTTAAAATCTGATGTACTTTACTATATATAATTTATACAAACATATAAAGATTTGGGAATCATGTTATGTAGTTTTTCTGTATAAAAGTTTTTCAAATAAAGATTATGACTTGAAATATCTATGACTTTTTGATCAATGCTAATTGTTGCTTATTGGTTATTGTATATGTTAATTACATGTGAAATATTGCCTTAAGTATATTAAACATTTAAGGCACGTAAATATATCAAAGTTGAAGTTTTCTTAATGAAAAAGCTACATTATGAAAAATATGTTGTCTTTGAGTATCATATATTCAAGTTTCAATATTTAAAAATATATAAGTATAGAAAGATTTTAAAGATCAACCTTAACAAATAAACATTCAAGAAGAAGTGTGAGAAATTTTCATAGCAAAAGTTTTCTTTTGGAGCATCGCTAAAATGAAGAAGTGTAAAGTGAGATTTGTGTTGTTTTTAAGTCTTGAAGTTAATAAGTTTCAATGATCGTCATTTATGAAAACTATATAAAGACTTACAAGTTGAGGAAAAATAAAAAAATCACTAGAGCAATTTTTAAAGCTTTCAACATTTAATATATATTGTACATAAAACGTCTAGTCAATCGAGTTGTGAGCTAAATATTGTAAATCATTACTTTGAAGTATATCAAGTGAGTTTTCATTGTTATCTATTTGTGAGTGTTTTTTTTATCATATCTTGATAGATTATAATCTTAGGAGGAGATTAAGACTGATGTACATAGAGATATGTGAATACTCTATGTATCTAAAGAGGTGTGAACATTAATGTACCTGAAGCCTAAACCCTAAATCATAAACCCTAAATTGAGTTGTTAGTTAAACATTGCAAATCATTACCTTATGAAGTATACCAAGTGAGTTTTCATTGTTCTCTCTTTGTGAGTGTTTTTTTTTTATCATATCTTAATAGGTTATAATCTCAAGAGGAGATATGTACACAGAGAGATGTGAATACTCCGTATACCTAAAGAGGTGTGAACATCAATGTACCTGAAGCGATCTATGTACTCGGTGTATCTAGAGAGGTGTAAATATTCATTGTATATATAGATGTATGTGTACACGTCTATAATAATGTAACCTTTTAAGCAATACATAGTCTAAATCATAGGATAAACCAATATAAATTTGTATCTTAAATTTCTCTTCTCTCTTTATTTATTAGATTTTACTTTTGTATTATCTTTATCTTTCTTGCTTAACAATAAACAATAAACGAGAACATGATTATGCATTTTTAATTTAATAATGTAATTTTTAACTAATTATGTCTTACAATATGCAATCACACTTGAATTTGTATTTTTTAATTTATTTTTTTAATTTTAATTAAATTTGATTCAAAATTCTTTACTAACCATTTCTGTGGTAATTTCAAATTCAATTTAATCATGTCTTTATAAAATTTAGAGTTTTTACGAAAATTTTAATAATATTTGTATAACACTATCTAATTGTATTTTAAAATTGTTATTTCCTTATACTATTCTTAGTTATCTTAATGTATATTTTAACGTATATTGTCATTCTTAAAACTATTGAACATCCATATATTTTTTTATTAGTCATTTTATGATTTACATGAATTCAGATACTTAATATTTATCAAATAATATTTGATACACTGGCATGTACACGAGTTTTTTTTTTTTTTCATGAACTATATCTTGCCTATATGTTTTTATTTTATTTTATAGGTTACATTTAGTTTGATCACAGTAAAATCCATAGAAGAAGTAGGACGAAATTCATCACAAATATATTTTTATAACAAAATTTAATATAATGTTTTTGCCCAACATAACAGTGTATCAAATATTACTTTGTTTTAATAATTTTTAAGTTTTAACCACATTTTTCTGATAGGCAAAATCAAGTTTTCACTATATGTTGTTTGTCACAACCACACATTCTTAACTAGTTAATATCAGTTTATATATTTTAATTTTTTTGACTCAATTAAAATTTTAAACTCTCATATTTTATTTAAAAGTGAAATTCTTGTAATATTCTCACAAGTTGTTAAAAAAATCTATCTAAATAATCTAAAAATTCAGCCATCCTCCTCTGTACCTCTATTTTTGTCCTATGTAAATAGTTTTCAATGTGAAATACAATTTTATATCACAATATAAACATCAAGAATATAACCTACATGAGAAAATTATTTATTTATTTTATTTTCTACAATGACATAATTTATACATTAAAAACACATTTTATATTTTTACTTATATAAATAATCTTTATCTTGGGTAATACATAAAATAAATAATAGTTGTAATTGAATCTGATTTTAAATTAAAATATATTTATTCTTTCGTCCCGTTAATCAATTTTAAAATAAAATTCAATACACTTTTTTTAAAATTTTATACAAAATACTATATATTTTTCTTATAGGTCTAAAGTGTTTTGCCGGTAAAAGTATTTTTAATAAAAATTTATGCACTTATTATATATAATAATAATAATAATAATAATAATAATAAATAGTCTACCCTCATATAATGAAATTAATATTTGTTTTTTTAAACAAAGGAGTTTTTATTTTTTTAAACACATGATAATTTTTTTTTAAAAATTTTAGATTAATTATTTATATTTTAATAAAATTCTGCTATATATATATATTTTTTTTACTTATATTATCAAAATATCTTTCGTTAGATTTGTATACTTTTAATAATATTATCATATTATAAAAAATGTTAAGTTAAAATTATTATTTTTGGAAACGAGCTTATGCTTACATTTTGTCATTTTTCTATTATGGATTTTAATGTTTTTATTAATTTAGCCAGTTATGATTTTTAACATTTTAAACAAGATTCAATACATTTTTTTAAAACATTTAAAATGCCTATCCACAAGAAATGGTTGTCACTATTATTAGTTTAAAAAAAATACTATCATTTATTATTTTTTAAATATATTTTTTTCCGTTAAAGTAAATCCAAATCCTATAGTACGAACTAATAAAAGAAGAAAGGACAACTTTGTTGTTATTCCTATTTCAATCCAATCAAGTAAAGTTATGAATATTCCAACTCCTCAAACTTTAAATTCTTTATCTTTCGCATCAGATTTTCTTAATAAAATACTAGAATCTTTGAAATAATTGAAAATTATGGTAGAGTTCTATTGAAATTATTATGAAAGTTTATTAATATATTTTGTAATCTTAAATCTTCAACAAATTCTTATAATTTTATTTCATTTGGCTTTTTTTTTAACTATTTTTTTAAAAAGCAAGTAAATTTGATTGTTTATTAATTTTATTTTAATTTATGTTTAAATTTGAATTAAATTTTAAAGTTAAAACAATTATCTTCTATTCAAAATAAAAATAGTAAATTCGGTTCGCATAAAATTGATTTTTTTTTTCTCTCCAAATCTTAATTTCAAGTCTTATAAATTCTATCTTTTTTATTTATTTTTCATTTTACTTATTTTTAATCATTTCATAAATCATTTTTTAAAATCTTAATATTTAAGTAAGAAATTAATTTAAAAATAAGTAAAAAAGTCTGGGGAAAATTAAATTAAATTAAATTACTCCAAAAAGTAAAAAGAAATAGTAATTAACTAAAAAAAACTAGCATTGCGTGTCTTCCTGAACTAAATTGGAAGTTAAACTTGTTTTTTATTTGAACTACCCTTGATCTTCAAATTGCAAAGAGGCGCAACGCAAGGCTGTTCTTTGTTCATCTCTCTGTTATTGCTCTGTATTTTCATTACAATTCCAATTTCTAGAAGTTGTTTTCGTAGTAATCAGGTACACCTTCACCCTATTCTCATTTATCACCTTGGATTTTTTTTTCATCGTTTTTTTTTTCGTTTTTTCACTTACTTTTCACAAGATGTGAACGACGATGAAATTTCCACCATCTAATTCTACGATTTATGGTCCTCTGTGCCATTTGATGCTTTTCATTCAGGAATTTTATGTTACGAGTTTTGTGATATAAGTTTGGGAAGACAAATTGGATTTTCAGTCTCTGAACTTTTTGTTATCGGTCAAATGATTGAAATTTTGTTGGTGGCATTATGGCATACGCGTGATGAAATCGGAATTCGATTGCAGAGGTCTTTTATTGCTGAATAGTAGAAATGTGAAAAAGATTTATAAAATAAAATCAGATGATTATTATGGTTTTGCAGGAATAATGTCTTTTGGAAGGAATTCGCAAGCACAAGGATATCAACATGGTGGTTGTTGTCCCACCTTTGATGGAAACAACAACAATGGCAACCGGAAGCGGAGCAGGATCAACTATTATCATGGAAATTATGACATTCGTGATCGCTGCTGGGCAGAACATGGTGTCTATTCTAATGGTAACAACTTTGATTACGGTAACTATGTTCAGCACGATGCTGTGCCTTCATCTTCGAAAAGGAGGAAACATCCAACTCCTAGTTGGGAAAACAACCAGAAACACTATCTTCCATCCACTGTCCAAGGCAATATCCCCACTACTTCCATTAACTTTCAAGAGCCTCCTAAAAGATCCAATGTTGATACCTCTATATCACCTATATGCAAGCTTGATTGTTCTATATTTGAAGATAAAGAGCCGGTGTTTATGTCAAGGAATGAGATTGATAAATGTTCTCCATCCAGAAAAGATGGTATTGATGTACTTCACGAGACACACTTGCGCTACTCGTACTGCGCCTTCATTCAAAATCTTGGGATGTGGCTTAACTTGTAAGATTCACATTGCTGGTCACATGCTTCGTGTTGTTTTTAAAACAATTAACATCATAAAGTTTCTGGATATATGTTTATGGTATTGTTACCTGAGGTTGCAAATTAATTGTTTGTCTTACACCTGTGTAAAGTTTGATATGTTCCTTTGCAGGCCTCAAACTACCATCGGGACAGCTATGGTTCTGTGCCACCGTTTTTTTGTTCGAAGATCTCACGCTTGCCATGACAGATTTGTTAGTCTGTTTACCCTCTAGCTTTGATTACCAACTTAATTTCTTACTAATTGCTTCACGATCACTGTGAAAACTACAATGTTCATGGAAGTTGTCATACTTTGAGAAGTGCATAAATTTTATCATATAAAATTTAGATAGGACATGACTCAAATGCGGGACAACATATAAAATTAGTATCAAATTAGCATCAAAACACAAATTTTTGATTGCAGGAAAGAATGTAAGACTCAAATTATTATTAGTTGACAAGATTCCATCATATATCTTAATTTTAGAGAAATGCCATCATTTTACTGTAGTATTTCCATTAGTTTTTGTATGAAAAATATTGTTTTTTGCCTACAGTCATTAGGAGTATAAGACTTATTTGATAAAATAAGTAATATTTTTTTATAAAAAATTATACAGCAGAAGACACTATTATAGATATTGAAAAAAATTCAGATAGGAAATATTTTGATGAGATAATGTCTATGAAATATCTTATATGGTTTATTCTCAAGACAGAAACAGTGATTATTTTGAAATGCCCATTAATCCTAGTAGACCGATGTGAGCGATTGCTAACTTTTTTTTATCTAAACAAGTATGCAGTTACATCGGTATTCATATTTGTTTTTCGGAGTTGCTTCTCATGGTCAGCATGTGGTTTAATTAATTTTGATTGTGTCCTGTCACAGTTAATTTCTACTGCTGCCATTTTTCTTGCTGGAAAGTCAGAGGAAACACCATGCCCTTTGAATAGTGTGTTGCGAGCATCCAGTGAAATCTTATTTAAAAAAGATTTTACTTTGCTGTCCTATCTGCTTCCTCTTGTGAGTAGACTTCAAAATATGTACATTTTCGTACTTCTTTTGGTAACATGCTGGTAGGAGACAATAAAAAAAAATCTTTATCAATGTTATGTGGATATATAATATACTCTGTCACTCATGGATATGGTTGTTGTTCTTCAATAAAATTTTAGATGCATAGTGTCATTTAAGCAGCATGTTACCTCAAGTCAGTCAACATTTTTCTTGGAGGCTTCTAAAATAATCTCCACTACTAAAGAATCTCGGGCAGGTTCTTCCTTGGAATAGGATTAAGTTTAATTTTCACTCATGTTGACTTGATTTGTTTTTCAGGATTGGTTTGAAAAGTATCATGACCGGGTGCTTGAGGCTGAGCTATTGCTGCTTACTACTCTAAATTTTGAACTTAATGTGCAGCATCCATATGCACCTCTTACTTCTATCCTTGACAAATTAGGCCCATCGAAGACTATTTTGTTGAACCTGGCATTGAACTTGATCAGCAAAGGGTGAGTTTTCATATTTGTTGGGTCTTGTACTTTCTGCAATTGCAACAGTATGTTTGCTTGTCCTTCCATTTTTGAACCAAATATGTACTGATACTAATGGGTTATCTGTGCCCAAGCCCACAATCAAATTCAAGTGTCATTTATTTTAGCAGCAAACATCTCAAACTTGTCCATGTATATTCGCTGCTCTCTCCTGGAAAAATACCTTTGATTTCAAGAACAGGTTCCCTGTATGGTGATTATTGTATGATTATATCAGTCAAAAGGAGATCATTTGAGCCGTTCCCATTCCAATTCTTGTTTTGCCTCCTTCAGCAGCCTGAACAAAGTCATGTCATTCCCTCAATCTCTCCATACATATTTTTGCCAGTTGTAGTCACAGTTCTTGTGGTGTGTCTTGCTCAACAAAATACATATCTGCACAGGAAATTCTCCTGACTGATGAGGAATCCAAATTCTATTGGCACTGCAATCCCTGCGACACCTTGAAATGTCAAGCCACAGAGGACTTCCTAATATCCTCAATGCTGGTCAGCGAGGAGCCCTGCTTAGCTGAATATTCAGCTGTACCATGTGTTTCTTTAGTGTCAAATAATGATTATGCAACACGGTACTTCCTCTTGATTGAGAGTGGATTCAACCTTTACCATGTGAGTGTCTAAAGTATCAATTCATTGAGAAACCATACAAGTTTGCTCACAATTGATTCTCCCTCATAACTTCTTTTGAGTGAAAACACCAATGATAGGATCTGGTGCAATCTGGCTGGGAGACTATATTTTATTGATGAGAAGAAAAGAGAAATTACAGAAAACAAAGAGCTCCGTGCTGTGGAAGAAACTTCCTAAGCCAAGTTAAGTCACAAATAGAGATGACATATTCCTATGTGACTCCCCTTATACATCAGTTCTGTCTTTAGTAACAAACTACTCTCCAAAACTGTATTTTCTCTCCTTTTCTAGCCTTAAGCCTAATAGACTTGTTGGATTTTGGGCTTGGGTGCAAATAACCCATCAGATACATATAAACCTCCCTTCCCTTTAGTCTGTTTTGGTTTGCATGTGCATGTATTGTTTCAACCTGAAGTCCTCTTTACGCATCATTTTTATTGGTTTTTACTTGGCTCATACAGTGTAATACACAACAATTACCCTAAAAAACATAGTGCATTTTCTTGAGTTCTAGAGAGCTAGTAGCCTTGGTGTCTCCCCTCAAATTTTTGGTTAAAGGTTATTAAACCTCTTAATATTTTTCTTTAGAGTAACTGTTCTTTGTAATTAATCTTTCATGGGGTATTGAATCTTTTGGCATGCATATAGTGCAGGATCTTCACGATATGAGCATGCTAGCCTGTATAATATTTTTAGCTGGTGGGTTGATATACTGTTTAATGTTCATGGAACATTTGTTTTACATCTGGAAGTGAACTGCTGATAGTTTAATGGATTGCCATACCCTAAGCAGCCTATGTGGATAAACTTTTGCTCAAGTGCTTCTTACAAAATAAAATAAGAAAGAAAATGACATTAACTTAACCACAAACATCATAAGTTAGAATTAATTTATGCATATGCTAATTTGTAAAACTTCTCTCATGTTAGTTTCTACATAAACTAATTACAGAGAAGTCTATTTTTAATTTCTACATAAACTAATTACAGAGGAGTTTATTTTTTTCCTTTTTGTTTTCTTCTTCTAAAAATGCTTACGGATAAGTTTATCCAAATTAGTTCTAAGAAACTTTTCTATTGGCTGCCCAAGATAACTACTACTATTCCTCTGACCCTGATTTTCTGACAAACCCTCCATGCTTTGTGGGTAAGAAACTTTTCTTTTGGCTGCCCAAGACAGCTACTACTATTCCTCTGACCCTGATTTTTTGACAAACCCTCCATGTTTTGTGGGTTATCTATTCTGATGACTTCAGCCAAATAGGTTACCTTTTTTATGAGAGAATAATATCTTTTTAATGAGGTCAAATAGGTTATCTTTGCACTTTAAATATAATAAACAGAAAAAAGAAAGCATTTAATTTTTCAAATGGTACCTTGGAGATAGTCTCTCCGCTTTACGGGAGTAATGTTGCATATATACACCCTTCCCAAGCCCCCACTATGGGAGTCTCATGTACTGGGTTGTCTTCTATATTTCCTCCTCTGGTCTTAGGTTTTTGTTTATTTCTTTCAACCTGCTTTATTAATTGATTAGTTGATTTTTACGAAAACTATTTTGAGCTGGAATATGCTGATAAATAAAATCCCTTTGTTTTAAACTGTTTCCTTTATTATTTTTGAGGGCTGATCTTTGAGTTTGTGCAAGGTGTCTCAATCCCCCTTCACTTTTCTAGCCACATTGAATTTTCGGTTACTCACTTGGATTATTTCCTTTTCGTGGGAGTTTTAAATTTGCATAATATATGTTGAAATATTTGAGGTTTTCATTTGATTTTAACCTAGCTATTTTTTAGCATACTTTGATACCCTGTTCTTGTTAATGTCGTCTTTCGGATTTTATATCTGATCAAAACTTGTAATCTCACTGTTTATTGACATTAAGACTAGTCATTAAGATTGTCATGGAAATGCACAGTTGAAGGTTTAACTGGCCATCATTTGCAACAGTACATGCGAAATAGTTGCTAGTCATTATAGAAATCAACAAGAAGAGTAACAAAACTATAGAATCTGGTCACCCAGAACTTAGAATTTCACCTTCTTTGAGCAACAAGCTTTTAGTTTAAAGTTCTTGTGGGATCCACTTTCGATAGTTGGGAAATTGTTGTCCATAGTTTTGATTAAATCTTACTTTAGATGAACCTAGGCTGCTGCCGAAAGTATTTATGTTGAAAACCTTAATTGCAGAGCTGTTAGGTTATGTGTATGCATATTACCTTTGGTTTCCATAAGCCTAAAATGCTAACAGTATCCATTAACGAATTTGGTTGGGTTGTTGTTATAACTGACTTGGTGAGTTAGATGAACTTCTGCAGCCTGTATATAGTTGCTGTAAACATAAGCTCATCATTGTACAAACTCAGTATAATCAATACAAAAATTTCCTTTCTCTATATTTTTTTCTCTTCATCTCTTAATATGGTATCAAAAGCTCCTTGATCCTTATCCATGAATTCCGAAAATCATCCTCCTATTCCAGCACTAATTTTTCATGAAACCATGTAATTTTCACAATAAGTTGTCCATTTCCTATTAAATCTGAAAATGCATGTTGCAGCCAACTTATCTTATTTATGTTTTCTTTTTCACTTTAACTTCCACAATTCCCGATTCACATTGTACATTTGGAGTTTGTTTTGAAGATGTTGTCCTGTTCTTCTTTCATTGTTCACACTGTTTCATATCTTGCTGTTTTTAATTTACATTGAAGCTTTAGTTCTTTGAAAATGAATGTTCATTGGAGTATAGTATTGGTAGATTAGTGCCGGACTTTGTGAACTAGTGACTTAAGTTATCAAGGAAGGTTCCATTCCAGTGTTGGATTTTATCATTCTATATTAATTTCTATCTTGAGATTACTTAGAGGTAAAGTTCTTTATCCATGATTAGCTGCAGGTTTGGACTAAAATTATCAGGAAGATTTTTCTATTATTTGTTTTTTGTTGGAAAGGATAAATCAAATTCTCCTTCCATTTTTTCATGTTCTGTATTGTGTAATGTTGTTAAACTTACAATTTGCACCTGCAATATGGACAGTGGTAGAGGATTTAGTGAGTTAATCTGTAGTGCAGAATAGGATGCATTCATCACAAGCATTCTGATTCCCATATTAGCAAGGCTGTCCAGATCCAAATGTAGAGCAGAAGATGTTGCATTGGCATTAGCTTTGAAAGATTCAATTGTTTGCAACGTGCAGCACCCTGTGTATGCATTCTGATTTTAATTACATAGATTTCTGGAGTTTAAAGCCCCCACAGCATATTTGGCCTGGAAATCTGAATAATTCTCTAAATGAGTATAAGATAATGCTATAGTTTGGTACCCTATCAGCAATTGTGCCAAGATTCTTGGAATAATATTCTTCCTGAGTTGCTGCCTTGTTGGAAAGGAAAAGTAAGTAAATTTGTGTTTTGCTGTTGGAATCAATGTTCAATTTTGTACGTCTTCTTATTTCAATAGTTGGCATGATCTCAGATATGGTGAAAACATGTGTTAATTTTTACAAGAATCTTCTATTCTTGTTGCTTTGGATAATTTGCTGTTTGCATATCTCTGAATGTCTGTTAAGAGATGCTTGCAGAACGCATGTGTCTAGTGTGATTTTCTGACGCTAGAAAATGGTGTTTTGCAGTCTTCAGAGCTCTCTATGGCTTCAGTATAAACCCCATCACATTGCTGCGGGAGCTGCCTATCTTGCTTCAAAGTTTCTGAGAATTGATCTTACTGCTTATCACAATATCTGGCAGGAGTTTGGGGCAACACCATCCATTCTTGGGGGTACTCTGCTACCACTTTCCCCTTCCTTCTATATCTCTCCCTTTTCTCTTGAATAGCGTTGAATTTATACTAATTTGGTTTCTAGAGTGGTTCATCAGTGATGGATAAGTGGAGTTTGGTTGATTTTCGAGAGAGGAGAAGAAACAATTTCGTCACTATATTGCATCAGTTGATTATTTTTGGAATAACGGGGTCTGATGTCATGTCAATCTCTTTAATTTACTCTTTCTTTTAATAAATTTGGTTTAATCTAATCATTTGAAACCTGAAATCTAAAATGTAGGTTTTTACTTTGTAGCTTTTCAAAGGAGTTGTCTTGAAAATGTGACTAGACTTCCATATGTTAGATTAATGCTGAAGCAGAAATAAATTTCCAAAATTATGATAGAAATTTCCCAGATTCAACCATAGTTGTTGGATGGAATAAAGTGCTAGGACCACCTATGCATCTAAATGTTAACATTGATGCCAACTCATTTTGTAAAAAATTCTGGGAAAAGTTATGATTACGCATGCTTATTAGTTAATACTGTTTCTAACTTTTGTGCAGATATCTCGCAGCAATTACTGGAGCTCGTTTAAATGTATAAAGGAGATGGTTATTGGATTGTGGCTTCTAGATGCAGAGTAGAGTATGGTGCTGTGTTCTGTTTAAAAAATGCCTCTGAAGGAAACCATCATAGATTGTCTCTGTTGTTTATGTTCACTTTGATGGATATTATATATATATATATATATATATATATATATATAATGTTGAGGGGTTGGGACCTACATGATTGAGCGTTTCAACTCCATAAATGTGTTATTCATTTAGTTTATTAGTCGATATAGCCTGTGATCTCATGTCATGTACATACCAAGTTACCAACAACATTACCAAAATTCTTAAATTCGAAAGCATGTAAGTTATGGTCCGAAATTAAATTTTAGTCCTGTCGGAATCATTCGTAGTCGATCTAACGAATCTGCAATTTACGGGACCATCCATTTTATTCTATTTTTAACGCATTTTTTTACTGTTGAGTGATGTATACATAGATTAAGTTATGTGTTTTTTATTTTTTTTGTTATTTAATGTAATTTACATGAATTTTATCTAATTGCTGAAAATGTATGAACATATCATGTTAAAAAGGTCATCACAGTTTTACATAATTGATGGAATGATTTTAGAGAGCAATATTTTAACGTTTTTTTTATAGACGAACATATATTTTTTTTTGTATGGATTTACACATTTGTCATCTTCAAAAAATTAATGAAAATTATTTTTTCCGTACGCATTTCTCAATTTATTTTCTCTTTGCTATTTCATGTGACAGACTTGCCTTAATACATGTTAGTTTTAATTTTGCACTTTCTAATGCCATACAATTTCTCTGAGTTCTGTCTTTCATCCGTGGCAATTTTGCCTTATTTATTAAAGCATGGAAATTTCAGATCAGTGACTAAAAATTACATGTCAAAACTCGCAACACAGAATTTCAGCGACAAAGACAACATTGACATTTTTAGAATAGAAGCAAAGAAAATAAACAGCAAGCAATCAGGCACAAAGGTGATTAAATTTAGTGATACGTGAAAAAAAAGTCGAAACTGAAACACTTAAGACGTTATTCTTTTTAAGAAAATCTGGTCCAATGCACTTGTATTTTATTATCAAGATGTTCTAACCTCAAGTTGGAAAGATAAAATTATTATGATAAATTATCATATTTAAGGTATTATTTGTTTTGAAAGTTAATATTTCAATATGATTTTATTTTTAAAAGATATATCTGTGCATTGGAAAAAGAATGAATATCTTTAGTCGTAACTCTAAACTATGTAAACTTATATTCACTATACCGAAACAACAACTTCCAATCCAGAGTTAAGAGAAACTTCCAATCCCACGCTACTCAACTACTAAACGATACTCCAAATGGAACTAAACGATGACGATGAGAATTATTAGGTAGGTTGTGAGCAATGTAACCCAACTATTGAATGAGTAATATCCATTTTTGAGAATTTCACAATTGTCTCAGAGATATCCAACCCAATAAAAACTAACACTATTGCAGTTTGTGTATCTTTATTTTAATTTTATCGCTTGAGTTTTTGTTGAGAAAGAAAAACTCTTTGAACCACGCACGAACGTCCACGTAAAAGTTTCATCTATTTAAATTTGATCACAACCCAACTAATTAATTATTTAAATAATAAAAGATTAACTTGTCAACAGCAGAGGACTCGATTTACTTACTCATCAGAACTCCGCAGCGTGAACCAACCGTTCATAGCGCGTGTCTGTGTTCTCAACAACGAACTCAAACTCCGTAACGTAGGCGTATCCGTATTGGAAAATTGTTCAGTGCCTCCTTTCATTTTTTTCTCGTCATTAACTTTTTGTTTGCTTTGTCCCTCTAACTTGAGAAATTGGGTACACGAAAACACAGAGTGAGGACAATAAACAACCAACGCACCATTGAGAGGGAAAACGACGTAACAGCAGTGAAGAAAGAGAGTGGCGTACGACACTGCCGCTTCGCACTCAATCAATTGCTGATCCGCTACCGATGCGCGACTGAATCCACCGTAACAGAACATATCATAACAAACAACGCGCGGGCTTTGGAATTCTTTTCTAGGTTTTGAGTTTCGGCTCCGATCGACCGACGATGCTGGCGAATCATTTCCAGAACGGCATCGAAACGGCGAGGCTCGTTTGGTCGCGGATTCCAAATTCTGATGAATCGCAGCTCCTCGACGACGCCGTCGGCATCCTCAAGAAGAACGACGGAGGCGGTGTTGAGAGTCTAGACTATGAAGTCATAGAGAATTTTGCTTACCGTGAGGAACAGGTTTTACTCTTCTCTTTTAACTGTTATTCTGATCTATTGATCTTCTTAATTATAATGCTTCTTCATTATAAAATGATATTCTGCCGTGCTTTGTGGTTTTTAGGCGCTGAGAGGGAAGTTGTATGTGAGCTATTTGCTTGTGGTGAAATGGTTCTTCGCCTTGCTCATTGGCATTTGTACGTTCTTCAATTTAATCGCGGTTTGAAAGTGTTGTTTCTCTTTCGGCCTTCTTTTTTTATTGCGGTGCTCTAATTTTTTTTTTCTTTCTGAATAGCGAACTATTTAATATGCAGGCAAGCGTTAGGGGAAGTGTTATAAAATTGTAGCTCATTGAGGTTGTAAACTAAGATGTGAACTCGAAGCCTGAGTTTGAACTTGTTTTAAAGCTCTACTTACTGAGTGCTGAAAATTTTCAGCTGTGAAAATGTCTTATTAATATTTTAGTGAAAATGTCTGACAGAAGAGGTCCTAGAATTCTTTCACAGACAATGATTTAAGTGGTTTATTGCGACTAGTTTCCCTTAGCACCTATAAGACTAAATTTTCACGACTAAGAATTTGGTGATTTTTGGTGTTGAATTTTCCAATTTTATTGCGCACGCCTTCAGTCTGGTTCTCACCTTGCATTATACCACCCTTGTAGCACTTTCAGAGATTTCTTTATACATATTTTTTTTTATTGTTTGCAGGTACAGGACTTGCTGCTGTTTTAATCAATATTGCTGTTGAAAATTTTGCTGGCTGGAAGTTTTCGGTGACATTTGATATAATTCAGAAATCATATATTGCTGGATTCGTTGTATACGTTCTGATCAACTTGGCTTTGGTGTATTCTTCTGTATATATTATCACTCAATTTGCACCAGCAGCTGCTGGATCTGGTATTCCTGAAATCAAGGGTTACTTAAATGGTGAGTAAACTCTACTGAGGTTTTAAAATTTGAGTTGGATGTTGATCATGTAAGATTCCCTGTACACTTAGAGTGCTGATTCTCATTTATGTTCAGGAGTTGATACTCACGGCATCCTTCTTTTCAGAACTTTAGTTGGAAAGGTGTGATGGATTACCTCTTACGGTTTTTTGTGGGGGGAAGTTGAGGGAGTCCTTAAGAAATGTTTGTCTGTCTAAATTGTGAGGTCTAATTATGTGCTACAGATATTTGGAAGCATTGGTTCAGTGGGTGGAGGCCTTGCTTTGGGCAAAGAAGGTCCTCTTGTTCATACTGGTGCTTGTATTGCTTCTTTGCTTGGACAAGTAAGTACTTACTACTCAGATGTGCTAGTATCTGTACAGTGTGTTCAATGCTGTCTATTCAATGAGTCGATGCATGTGGCCTTACAAATATCTCTTGATCTATTTAATCTAAATATGAGACTAAAATGTGACATCAATACAACCTGAAGTGTATTATATTTTAATCAATCATTTAAATGATCTTTGTTTTGTACTGAGCATAAATTACCATCGCTTCCTCAGTGCATTACCATAGCCATGGCCATTCCTTTCTCTTATAAAATAATGAACTTATCAGGGTGGGTCAACTTCAGCCAGAAATTAGTGATTGGACTAGTCTAGTTTAGTCCAAAAATCGTCAGACTAGCCCAATTCCAGCTTGGAAGTAGTGAATAGGCTGGCCTGATTCTAGTCCTAATTTTATGATTGGGCCATCTTATTTAATATCTAAACTCTCTGAACCATGGTAGTAGAATCGAGATACAAGTAGTGTATCAGAGAGCTGATATTATGAATCGTAAATCGTTTCGTATCGTGAATCGTAAGATTCATAAACATTACAAAATTTAATATATACTTAAATATATAAGATATGTATACATGCAAGATACAATAAATTATATATATGTATATATATACCACACAATTTCACCAAAACAACCTCTATGGTGCATACATGTTATTAAACAAATTATGTCTATCTTTTTTATTTACTCATTTTTTAAAATTCACACTAATTCACACAATACTGAATCGTTTCGTTTCGGGATTCAGCGATTCTTTGTGCGAATCGCATGATACAACTAAGATTCAGGGACGAAAAAGATTCTTCACGCGATTTGTATCGTGGGAGGGTGAAACCATATCGTTTCGTAAGATACGTATCGTGAATCGTAAGATACTAACTACTATGCTCTGAACACATACAGAAATAGGCTTAATTCTTCCTGTATTGGTAACATGGTTATCAGTCTCGTACTAGATTCAAGATAAGATATGATTCTTCTGCTTGACAATATAAAGCATTGGTTATAATTTTTTAGAGTGAATTGTGCAAATTGTTTAATCACATCTCGTGGAAAATCGTGCTATTCTTCCACAGCTGGTTGTGATGTGTTGCCATCCAAAGGTCATCGCTTTGCAGAAAAAAATGCAAATAATTTGGCCATGGGAGCTGGCAAATCAGACTGTACTCTAGTTAGATGTACAGCTTCTGTTCCACTCAAGCTGTGCTTTCTCTTGCTAGTGGGTTGAAAAGGGAGACGAGCCACAACACTGAACCTAAATGACAGTTTACTGTGTTTTTTCTTATGGTTCTAAGACAAAAACCACCAAGTTTCAATTTTTTACCTTGGGCAGTTTATATAGGATTTTCTAATATCTTTTAATCAAAATATAGCGAGAAAAAAAAGTGAAATCTAGATTCAGGATAATCAAGTTTTATTTTCAAATTTAAATAAAGATATTTTCTAATCCAGATATTCTGAAACTTATACCACTTTGTTTATTATTTGAATTCACACTTTTGTGTGATTTTTATTGTGTGTTTATGCATATGCTTGCAAGCAAGAAACTGAATGAAATAACCTTTGATGTCCTTAAACAGGGGGGATCCACTAAGTATCATATAAATTCAAGGTGGTTTCAAGTATTCAGAAGTGACCGGGATCGCCGTGATCTTGTAAACTACTTTTCTCCTTTTAGTCTACTGGTTATAAATTTTTTCCAATTAAAGCAGATAATGTACTGTTTATATATATATAGTATTCCAGGATTCCCTGCACCTTTACCAAAGTCACAATGATCTCCAGTTCATCAAATCTGCTCCAATCCTAAATGTGAAAGAAGAAATGCTCATTTATAATTTCATTGATGTCTTTAAAGGTAACCTGTGGATGTGCAGCTGGAGTTGCTGCTGCATTTAGAGCTCCAGTTGGTGGTGTGTTGTTTGCTTTGGAAGAGGTTACATCTTGGTATAAATTCTTGATCAAAGATTCCGTTTACTTAGAGGCATGTGTAGTAAAGACAGTAATGTCTGTTCTTGTATTTGTTTCTTGCTTTTATTATACCTATAATTTGTTCACGTGCTGTTGAAGGTGGAGGAGTCAACTCATGTGGCGTGTCTTCTTCACTTCTGCCGTTGTGGCTGTTGTGGTTCGAGCTGCAATGGGGTGGTGCAAGAGTGGAAAATGTGGACATTTTGGGTCCGGTGGATTTATAATTTGGGATATATCAGAGTTAAGATCTAAGCTATCACCCTTTTCACTTTCAGTTGAATAGTCAGATATTTGTTTCTTCCTTCCTCTTCTTGACTGATTTTGTTTTTAGTGGCCAAGAGGATTATTCCTTTGCAGAGTTATTTCCAATGGCTATTATTGGGGTTATTGGAGGTCTACTAGGTAGGAATTTTTGCCTTTATTTTGGGCTGCATCTGTACCATGAGTTTTACTTGGCTAGTTCGTGTTTGTTAATATAGTATCAATAATTTGTAGGAGCTTTATTCAACCAGCTTACACTTTATATTACCACCTGGCGACGAAATTATCTTCACAAGAAAGGTAACAGGGTCAAGGTATGCTGTTAATTTTGATCTGATTTTTGTCTTCTATGCATCTGTAAAATACGAAAAAAATCCAGAGGGTGGTCAATATTCAATAATATTTTTTTGTTTCTCATCCAATTTCTTTTCTCATCTATTTTCTTTTCACTCATTCCCCCTTTCCTTTGAATTACAGATTATTGAAGCATGTGTTATATCCATTTTAACGTCAGCCATTTCATTTGGCTTGCCACTTCTAAGAAAATGTAGTCCTTGCCCTGATTCTGATGCTACATCTGGTATTGAATGTCCTCGACCTCCTGGAATGTATGGGAATTATGTAAATGTAAGAGCGTTATACTGTTTCTTGGATGTGCTTTATCTTCATATTTATTTTGTTTTTACTGAATTTCAATTATCTATGTCCTAATCTTCACATTTATTTCTCATCTATTTCCATTCGTTATATTTCTCACCCAATCTTTCCTTCTTATTAAACAGACTCTTCATGTTTTCTGTGTTACCTAATGACAGTTCAAAGTGGGTGGGAATGAGGGATTAAAACTGTAAAAAATAGACACTCACTCACACTTAAATTCTCTCTAAAAGAAACACTCTTCTTTGCAATTCTCTCTATTGTATTTCTTTCTGTGGTGTATCTTACAATTGAGAGAGCATCCTATTTATAGGCTTTAGGAAGCTCTTCTAGAAAAGTCTTCATTATGGCCTTAAAACCCCACTAACAACACAATTAAAATCCCACTCACAACTTTTGACCTTTTACATATCCAAACTCCCATTCTACTCTTTTCTAGTAACTTCTAACTTTAAAACCCACAAATTACATTAAAGTTTATTCAACAAAACTCCCCCATAAACTTAAATGTTTCTACCATCCATCATGCCAATCATCTTCTTGAATTTGTCGAAAAAGACTTTCGGTAGCGGTTTTGTGAAGATATCAGCAACTTGATCTTGACTTGCCACATGCACCAATTTCACAATTCCTTTCTTCACATGATCACGAATAAAGTGAAAACGAACGTCAATATGTTTGCTTCTTTCATGGTTCACTGGGTTCTTTGCCAACTCAATTGCTGATTTGTTGTCAACTTGAATCACAGTTGCATCTAGTTGCTTTAGCTCCATCTTACTCAACAAGTTTCTTAGCCATATCGCATGACATACACACCAAGATGCTGCCACATATTCAGCTTCACACGTCGATAGCGTCACGATCGGTTGCTTCTTTGAAAGCCAAGAAAATGCTGTGTTGCCCATAAAGAATACATATCCCGATGTACTTTTCCGATCATCTATGTCTCCGCACCAATCGCTGTCAGAGTAACCCACCAACTTGTAATCTTCTGCTTTTGAGTAGAACAATCCGAGTGATACAGTACCTTGGATGTACCGTAGGACTCGCTTCAACGCCTTCCAATGTGAGTAAACCGGTTCTTCCATGAATCGACTTATGATGCCGACACTTAATGAAAGATCCGGCCTTGTGCATGTGAGATAACGAAGGCTTCCTACCAAACTCCGGTATCTACTTGCATCGACACGTTCTCCTCCATCGAACTTTGAGAGTTTTGCACCTGGTTCCATTGGTATTGATACTGGGTTGCAATTTTCCATCTTGTACGTCTTCAAAATCTCCTTTGCGTATTTCTCCTGTGATACAAAAATACCTGTCTCTTTTTGTCTAACTTCCAAGCCAAGGAAAAACTTCATCAATCCCAAATCTGTCATCTCAAATTCCCGTCTCATTGTGCCCTTAAACTCTTCTATCATATCATTATTGTTACCCATAAAAATGAGATCATCAACATAAAGAGCAACAAATATCATGTTACCTCCATTGTTCTTTGCGTAAAGAGCATGCTCGTAAGGACATTGCTTGAACCCGTTCTCCTTGAAGTATGTATCGATACGAGTATTCCATGCCCGCGGTGCTTGCTTCAACCCGCAAAGTGCCTTCTTCAATTTTAGCACCTTCTTCTCCTCTCCGATTTTCATGTACCCAGGTGGTTGTTCGATGTAAACTTCTTCTTCAAGCACACCATTCAAGAATGCCGACTTGACATCCATTTGAAATATCGGCCATTTAAATTGAGCCGCTTGGGAAATGAGCAATCGAATTGTCTCCATTCTTACAACGGGAGCAAACACCTCATCATAGTCAATTCCCTCCTTTTGTTTGTATCCCTTCGCAACGAGTCGCGCCTTGTACCTCTCTATCTCGCCTTGAGCATTCATCTTTTTCTTGAATATCCACTTCACACCAATGGGCTGACTTCCCTCTGGCAATTCTGTTAGCTCCCATGTGTTGTTGCGGTCAATCGCTTTAATCTCCTCATCCATGGCAGTTTGCCACTTCTTGTCTCGCACCGCCTCTTCAAAGCTGATATTTTCAGCATCTGCCAAAAGACATACTAGGTGTACCTCATTTGTCGAATCATACAAATCATGCAAACTTCGAATTTTAGGTTGTCGTGGTTCATCTTCATCATCGGTTGTTTCAGAATTTATACTTGTCGGTGATGATTCTCCAACTTCAATCATAACCTCTGAAGAATTGTTCCAATCCCACTCGCTTGCTTCATTTATTTGCACATCACGACTCACCGTCACCTTCTTGCTTATTGGATCAAGTAGCTTGTACCCTTTTGTCTTCTCATCATACCCAATAAAAACATACCTTTTGCTTTTGTCTTCGAGCTTCGTTCTTCGTTGATCTGGTACGTGTGCATAAGCCACACTACCAAACACTTTGAGATGAGAAACTGTTGGCTTTTGTCCGCTCCATGCCTCTTGTGGTGTTTGATCATCTAACTTCACATGTGGACATCGATTTTGCACATAGATGGCGCATTGCACAGCTTCCGCCCAAAATTCCTTTGGCATCTTTTTGCTCTTAAGCATTGATCGAACCATGTCGAGAATGGTCCGATTCTTCCTCTCGGCCACACCATTTTGTTGAGGAGTGTATGGTGCAGTTAGAAATCACCTTATGCCTTGCTCCTCGCAATACTCCATGAAAGCCGTTGAAGTATACTCGCCACCTCTATCAGATCGTATAGCTTTGATCTGTTTATCAGTTGTCCTCTCTCCACCATCACCTTGAACTTTTTGAACACCTCAAATGCCTCGGATTTTTCTTTCAGAAAGTAAACCCAAGTTTTTCGTGAGAAATCATCAATGAAGGTAATGAAATACCTTTTACCGCTGAAGGACTCTGGAGTAATTGGTCCACATATGTCGGTATGAATCAATTCGAGAGGTTGCTTAGCCCAATATTGAGCCTTCTTTGGAAACGAGGTTCTCACAAGCTTGCTGAGCACACATTCTTCACAAAATTTTCCCTCGTAGTCCATGTTGGGTAGCCCGTGCACCATATTCTTCTTCGCTAACTCTTTTAGTCCACCATGATGTAGGTGACCAAAACGGAGATGCCACAACGATGCCTTATCTTCTATGTTGACTTGCAAACATTTTTCTCGTATGCTTCTCAAATTCAGCTTGTACATCCGATTTCTTGCCATCTCAATTCGGGCAACCAAACACCCTTGCTTGTTCTTCAAGTGTAGGAATCGATCTTTCAAAAATATCGAGTAACCTTTCTCCGTGAGTTGCCCCATACTCAAAATGTTGGTCTTGAGGTCTGGTACGTAATAAACATCTTGGAGTGACCCAATTAAGCCATCCTTTTGTAAGTAGCAAACCGTACCTTGCCCTTTGACCTCCACCTTTGATGCATCTCCAAATGAAACATGACCATCTTCAATCTTTTGCATATCTTTGAATAGGTACTCGTGACCGCACATATGGTTGCTTGCTCCAGAGTCGAGGTACCACAGAGTGTCATTGTTAATGTTGACTTCATCTTGAGCCATCAAGAGAACACCTTCATTCGTTTCGACTTCCAAGGCTAGGTTGGTTGTTTCTTCTATCTTTATATCAGCACGGCAATCTTTTGCAAAATGCCCCACTTTACCACAATTGTAACATTTGTCAGAGTTACAATCCTTCGCATAGTGACCATATTTGTGACATTTGTAGCACTCGATGTTGGAATAATTCGATCGGCCGCCTCTTCCTCTACCACGTCCTCTTCCACGCCAATTTGGTTGGCTCGATTGTTCCTTCTCCTTATAGTACCCTTCATGGTTGCTGCCTTTTCCACCACGACTTCCACGACCACGCCCTCTATATTGAGAATTTTGATGATAGAGTACCTTTTCGTCTTTGATTGACGCCTTGGTTTGAAGTGCTTGCTCGAGTGTTTCCTCCTTCTTCTTCTTCTTTCGTTGCTCGTGTGCCTCGAGAGAACCGGCGAGCTCGTCGACTGTGAGCGTCGCAAGGTCCTTTGACTCTTCTATCGCGCACACAATACTCTCAAAATTGTCTGTTAATGTTCTCAAAATCTTCTCCACAACTCGTGCATCGGTTAGAGTTTCACCGTTTCGGTTGAGTTGATTCACCACAGCCTGTACACGCGTGATGTAGTCAGATACACTTTCTGACTCCATCATCTTCATGTTCTCCAACTCGCCACGCAGAGTTTGTAGACGCACTTGCTTAACTCGGTCAGCTCCTTTGAACACCTTCTCCAATATGTCCCATGCTTCCTTTGAAGTGGACGCACCAACAATCTTCTCAAAAATTGCCTCATCAACAGCTCTATACAACATGTACAAAGCTGCCTTATCTTTCGATCGCATCTCTTTCAATGCCTTGGTTTGAGCTGCCGTATAACCCGTGGTATTGGTCGGTTCTTCAAAACCTTCTTCGACCACCTCCCATGAATCCTGAGAACCGAGAAGAACTTTCATTTGAATGCTCCAGTTGTCATATCTGGTCGCCTTCGTTAACCGTGGTAGCGGTATTTGACCCGTCACATTCGCCATTGGCTCTTGATACCAAATTGTAAAAAAATAGACACTCACTCACACTTAAATTCTCTCTAAAAGAAACACTCTTCTTTGCAATTCTCTCTATTGTATTTCTTTCTGTGGTGTATCTTACAATTGAGAGAGCATCCTATTTATAGGCTTTAGGAAGCTCTTCTAGAAAAGTCTTCATTATGGCCTTAAAACCCCACTAACAACACAATTAAAATCCCACTCACAACTTTTGACCTTTTACATATCCAAACTCCCATTCTACTCTTTTCTAGTAACTTCTAACTTTAAAACCCACAAATTACATTAAAGTTTATTCAACAAAAACATCGCTGAAGCACTTTGCTTTTGTTTCTTATTGTGATAAAACATGTCCCATGTAGTCTTCTTTTTTTATAAAAGAACAAATTTATTAGATAAAAGAAAATTACAGTCCTTTGACGAAAAACTAAAAAGAGAACAGTTAACATGAAGAGTCTCAACCAAAGTAAAAATAAAAGCCTCAAAACCCAGTGAGGTTTCTCTATCTGCATGTCACTGGAGATTCCTTTGAAAAAAGGGGGCATGAAACTATGAAAGTGATGAAGTCAAACAGAGGGCATAGAGTTTGTTTCCAAAGTCTTTGCCCCTCTTCCCTTCTGTTGCAAGAGCAGACATTCTTTTGAATTTAACTCCTTTCTAGTGACATTTGAGATGCCTCTTTTGTTTTAATTACTTTTGTAGATTGATTCTGTTGTTATTTCATGTCTTTTGCAGTTTTTTTGTAGCAAAGACAACGAATACAATGATCTTGCAACTATTTTCTTCAATACACAGGTTTTGAATGAACTGGATTTTTTAGTTTCTCTTTCTTTTCTTGTTACATTACATTAATTTACTACTCTTGTTTCAGGATGATGCCATAAGGAATTTGTTCAGTGCAAAAACAATAAATGAGTACAGTTCCCAAAGTTTATTAACCTTTTTGGTATTGCATTCTTGCTTACTGATTTGGATTTTGCATACATCAGACATTAGTTCTGTGATATTTTCGATGTTATAATTATAGCAAACTGTGTACTTTGGTATATTCTACTGTAGCCATGTATGTAAGTTTCTAGTAAGAATACAGTGGGTAGAAGTTGATAGGAACCAATAACAGAAAGTAATTAAAATATTTAGTATGGAGGTATGCTTTTTCCAAAAGGGTTTGAAAAAATGGGCTTTCTTCTGATTACGATGCACCAAAAATGAATGGTTTTCCCCATGGAGGTCCTGGCCATCAAAATTACTACAGGAATTCCAGTTGATTTATCTTCATATTCCCATATTTGAGAAAGTTGTCACTTGCAACTTTTGATGCTTTACATGTTTATATTGTAATTATTATCTCTATTATCTTGCAGGTTATGTTTTATGCTTTAGCAGTGGTCACGTTTGGTACTGCTGTGCCAGCTGGTCAATTTGTTCCTGGTATAATGATAGGATCAACATATGGGCGTCTTGTTGGCATGTTTGTTGTAAAATATTACAGAAAGCTCAACATTGAAGAGGGAACGTGAGTTTACTCTGAGTTTACTCATTGCCTTTGTTGGAAATCATGATTATGAAGATATGGTTTCCTTTCTTATTATACATATGAATTGGTTTTATTCTCAGAAGACATCAATTTTACCAATTGATCAATCTTCTATCCCGTTTTCTGGGTGATAGATACATGCTCCCCTCCTCCTTGTCCTCCTTCTTGTTTATGATGTCTCAAGGAAAATGTATTCTCTATTTGAAGAGCTGACGGACATATTGGACACTGATACCTTGGTTGATCCTGTACTAATGAATTATCAAGTAACTTTGCCGTCAATTTGTGTTATGAACCTAGTAATGAGTTCTTAGTTTTCAGAGAGATGGAAAAGAACATTTAATGGAATGGAAAAGAGTGCTTTGGTAGTTGTTTATTATAATTATTTATTGATTATTAGCTGATTGATATCAACTATTTCCTTATTATTAGCTTTCCTTTTTACAACAGTTTGGACACATGATTTGATTAGGATCCATCATTTTCATTTTGGTCTAGATCTCACTTGTATATAAAAATACATGTACATAGACATGTAAAAATCAGTGGAAAATATTCAGATTCCATTCAATTGTAGTGTTTATTAAATCAGCAACGAAGGACATCTATAGAGTTCTCCTTCCAAGAGTTTGCTCTCTACAAAGGATTCCCCTTTTCACAATAGATCTAATGCTCTGTTCTCAATGGCACAGCATGAGACTGAACCTAACAACCCAACGAATTCTGTAACCACAATTAACCAACTCTATCTACTTTGCCTTATTTATTCTTCCATGGGTCCTATGACACTGGCATGCAATGTTTGCTGTTGCAGCCTATAATTGAATGATTCCATGTAGTTGTATTTTAATAGAAATTTACAATTGATATTTTTCTTAACTTCAGGTATGCTTTGCTGGGAGCTGCATCTTTTCTTGGAGGCTCAATGCGGATCACAGTGTCTCTATGTGTCATTATGGTTGAAATCTCAAATAACTTAAAATTTTTACCTCTTATTATGCTTGTTCTTCTTATATCGAAGGTATGCCTATCAAAACTCCCTGCTACAAAGAAAAACCTCTAGAAAATGCACTAAGCTTCTCTGTTACAGGCTGTTGGTGATGCTTTTAATGAAGGTATCTATGAGGAGCAGGCTCAATTGAGGGGCATTCCGTTACTGGAATCAAGGCCTAAATATGAGATGCGGAATATGACAGCAAAGGAAGCCTGTGGGAGTGGAAGGGTAAATATAATTTTTAAATTATTTAAGAAAGTGCATATTCACCGAGTGTGATAAGGGGTGTTGCTGTATTAATTAAGAAATTGGATATAGACCAACAGTTGTTGTCTAATTAAATTGTGTTTCGGTTGAAGTTTTTCTAGTAGTGGGAGGGGAAGGATGAATGAAAATTCCCTCAATTCTTGTTAGCAGTTGTCCAATTTATTTTATTTTTTTCATTCAGTGTTTCCAGTAGAACACATGTTTGGGTCATCGAAGTTTAATGCCTATTTGAACTACATGCTGTTCCAGATGCTTTCTAATATAACCGAAGACAGAGGTTGTGTTAGGTAAAGGCAGATTTAAATATTTTATTTCTTCTTGTTTAGCACATAAAAAAGGGAGATGGATAGGGAGAGAGAGAGGAGGGAATTAAAAAATAAAAGCCTTATTGAATATATAGGCATTAAATTATGGCAGTGGATACAACCCAAAATCAATGGGTGACGACTTATTGAGATGGTGCTGTTGCCTTTATTGGTTAACATTTATGAAAAATAAGGCTGTCACTGGTAAACCATGTTTCACATGCTTTTTACTGTTATTCCTTTGGCTGCTGATTGTATGTTTAAATCTTTGTATTGAAGGTGGTCTCTTTCCCCCGTGTTGTTAAGGTTTCAGATGTGGTCTCCATTCTACGGAGCAACAAACACAATGGTTTTCCAGTATGTATAACTTTTGTACTAATCTAGACTTGAGCATTATTCCTTACATTTTCTAAGTTGTATTTCACAATTTACTATGCAAGGTGATTGATCACACAAGAAGTGGAGAACCACTTGTTATTGGGTTAGTGCTTCGTAGGTGAGAAATGAGCATAATAAACTCTATATACTCTGATATCTTTTTTGGTTGCAACTTGAGGTTAAAGCTTGCATCACTTGAGGTTAAAGATTGCATCACTTGAAAACTCAAGCCTCTATATGCTTTTATTCTATGCAGTCATTTATTGGTAATTCTGCAGTCAAAGGTTGATTTCCAGCATAGCCCTTTACCCTCAGATTCTCGAGGTGGGGGCAGATCAATTAGGTAAGGTTTCTTGTGATTTGTCAGTTAGGCGTTTCACATCTGTATGCTGCACTATTTATGACTCCTTAACTTCCAGGCATGATTCTGGTGAATTTGCAAAGCCTGTCTCTAGCAAAGGAATATGTATTGACGATATAAATCTAAGTTCAGATGACTTAGAAATGTACATTGATCTCGCTCCATTTCTGAATCCCTCACCGTATATTGTACCAGAAGATATGTCTTTGACAAAGGTGTGTCATTCAAAGTCCATTAAATAATCTTTTTAAATTCTATCATACATTTTGGTTGTCAGATGACCATGATGTCGGACTGATGCAACAGGTATACAATCTTTTCCGTCAACTTGGTCTAAGGCATTTATTTGTTGTTCCTCGACCATCTCGTGTGCTTGGTTTGATAACGAGAAAAGATTTGTTGATCGAGGTAATCTTAGTGTGTTCAATTTTTTGGTGTATTGGAGTTGAGCCTGCATTTATCTTTCGACTAATTGTACTCTGTAATTGGACAGGACAAAGAAAATGTGAATACGTTAGAGCTTCAGTCAACTAGTGTAAGGTCTCTGATCCTCTACCTCCTATTCAGTTTATTCAAATATTTTACGTCTAGATTTGATATTTTACGTCAATCATATTTGTTTATATTCTAAAAGCTGTTCTAAGTTTTTCTTACTGTGGATTGCCACGGTGCCTATGAAACAGTTATATTTTGGTGGATCTTTCCAAATTTTATTCTTATATTTAGTGTCAGCAATATTACTATTTATATTGTCAAGGTTTGCAGGCATGTCTACTACGCTGTTTATTGTTCTGAGTTATCCACTAGCACAAAATAGGAGTGTTATCTCGAACTCAATTATCTTTATGAAAGATGTCGTTGACCATGTGTGCACAATTTCCTGAAAGTGAACGCCGTTATGGACACATCTTTGTCAGATTATCTCTTCAAAAGAAATATGATTTTTCTTTTGTTTTTGATAACCTTCAATCAAGCTATACTTTTTAGTAGAGTTTAAAATTATATTCTGCTTAATATTTGGATTGAGTTTGATGGAAGAGTATACAAGTAATCACCTGTCCAATAAAATAGGAATTTTTATTATTGAATTTAGTTTGATGCTTTGTGTAAAGTCTTTTTCACTTCCGGTGAGATTGTGAACTAGAAATGGTTTGTCTGATTTTAGATCTTAAGAGGATGAATGAGACGTGAAACCTCTACGTATCTTCATATTTCGTGGTCTTTTTTTTCTGCAATAAATCTGTGCAATTGTGTTGTCTTAGCGATTAATTATGAATCTACCAGGATTCATCGGTTACTCCAATAAATTGATTTAAGCAAAGTTGTCTTCGTGATTTTCTCACCACAGAATAGGGCATCAGTATAAAAGATTGACAAGGAATACAGACGTGGAGCGGCCTTTGCTAAACGGACTGCTCCAGAATCAGATACCTGACTAACACTGCCTGTAACTTACTCCAACTCCTCTCCTCTTTCAATTTTCCTTGAAGATCATTCTTTATTATTTATATTATTTATTTATTCATGCTAAAATAGGCTAGAGAAACCGATATTTAGGAATGGGGTTGTGGACACCATGCCCTAGAATTTTGTATATTAGACACAAGATTTCATCATAATGATAGTTTACTTTAGTGTGATCCTTTCAATGTCTTTTGGTTGAGGTCATTCCTTTTTTCACTTTGCATTTGTTATAATGAATGCCTAATTTAAGAGTAATCTAAAACTCATCTTTTCCGATCTTATGTAACCACTTCTATTCAATAGTGAAAACACGGATGAAATCTTTAAAATAGTTATGAAAATGTATTTTTTTTATTAAGTGTTATAAATTACATGTTAAAACTTAAAATCAATTTAAAAATTTATTTCAGTTATTCAAATGGTATTTAATTTTAAAATCATTTTAGTTCTATCATTGTTTTTTTTTATGTTAAAATTTATACGTGAATTAATTAATATAATAAAAGTATTCTAAAAACAACATAAAAGGATAAACATTTTGTTGGAAAGTATATTATCGTGTGAGTTACTACGAATTGATATTTTATTTTATTTTATAATTTATAATTCAATTATTTATCAAACACAATAACATGATCTACAGCGTACACAGTAATGCGATCTCCTAAAATACGGAGATCTCTCATTTGACAACAAATTACTTTTTACAGTAATTCTACTTTCTATGTTAACTTAAATATATTATTAATATTTATATAATATTCCAATAATAAATTCTTTCACATAGCACCCAGGAATGAATATTTTCATTAAAATAGGGAGAATTTTTTACCTTTAATTAACAGAATAAACTTTTTTACTTGTGTCTAATTAAAATTAAAATTTCTTTTACATGATTAATATATATTTAATTTCTTAATAAAAGAACATAAACTGACATGATCGGTATTCTCTATTATAAGTAAAATTAGCGTCTGAAATTGTTTTTTTTTAATTATTTATTCTTATATATAATCTTGTCACTCAAATAAATTATTCAATATTTTCCTTCACCTGAAAAAAAATAATTATTTTATAGATTGACGTGTATGAAAATTTATTTAAATAAAAAAATTATATAAATTATAACACATGTGAGTAACGTCTTTTACATAAAAACAAGTTGGAAAAAAATTGCCTAAATCGTCTTAGTATCCAAAATTGTTATGTTATTGCTCTTCTACTATATATCTTATTGAGTGATAATTTTTAAATGTTTTATTATTTTAATAACTTATCATTATATAAGTCTTTTTTCCTAGCATATCACTTATAATATCAATATTTTTTTCATTCAATATTTAGGTGTACACTATTATTATGTATTAAATCCACTTTACAGTTTATCCAAAAGTTCCTAACAACATAACTATAAATTTCGAATTGTTATTTATCGTCTAAACTCAACCAATCCAAAAATCAGATGTGAAAATAAAATCTTGTCATTCAAAAACGGTTACAAGGATCCTGACAATGAAAATGTATTGAAATATTTTGACATGATCATTAAAAAAGAAAATCCAAATATCCAATAAACCATATTCTTAAGAACTAATTAACAAGTATAAATCTCAATAATGAAGGGGTAGAAAGAGCAAGAAATGCAGCAGAGCCATAGCCAAAGCTGAAAAAGCAAAAGCTCCCTTGACAACAATGAATGGGGATGCATTGTTAGGAGAGGGTGCTGGTACATTAGCAGCAGGTGGAACTGGAGAAGCCATTGCTGATGTTGGTGTTGGTGCTGCTGCAGCAGATACCTTCATCACGTTGATATCAACCTTCTGTCCTGCTTGGCAGTGACCAGGAACGCCACATATGAAGAAGTGGTGACCATGATTTGTTATCTTTATGCTGTCATTCCCAGTGGTCATGGTTGTCAATGGGGACGATGCATTGCATGACTTGTACATAGCATGTGTCACTCGCATCACGTTGTGGAACTTGGCATTGTACTCAAAAACTGATCACACAAATTACCATCTTTTAATTCTTTCATGCTAATATTTTGATGACATGGTTGTTTTGTTTTCATTCTTAAAGGAGGTTGCATGTAAAATTCAAAGGATTTTCCATTTCCAAGAAAATTTCGAGTGAACATAAATAAAGAATTTTGGAGTGAGGGAACTTACTGATAGTGTCACCAACTTGGAAGTTCTTAGTAGCAGCCCATTTCCTGTAATCTATATTACCAATGATGGTCCAGGCAGATGAGTCCCCAACCTTGTGCACAGCTGCATGTGAAATTTGAAAAGCTGCCATCATCATCACCAAGAAAACCACAGCTTTCTCTGTAAATGCCATGGCTACAAGCTCTGCACACTAATTAGGAATCACCTTTTCCTTTGGCTGAGGTTTGAGCAATTGAGGCTTCTCTTCTCTTCTCTGCTCTCTGGGATCTTTATATATCCTTTTTAACTACATGGCTTTGGGAGATGGAGAATGGAACTTGAAGAATGGAAAAGTTAATTAGTTGGTTATTTTGTTTTTATTCTTATTTCTTTTGATGAAAACCTCCTTTTTAATATGAACAAGGTGGCCCCTTAGTTTTTTTTTTTGCAATCATGTTTGGTAGGTAAAAGTGGATCTAAACTGTCTTCCTATTTTTGGCTAAATTTTATTTGATCCCTTTATTAGGTTAACAAATATATAGATCAATATCTTGCATAAAAAGGAAACTAGTGTAATAAAACTGGTCCAAACTTGTATTAATGCATTTGCATGCAAGCAGTTTTAGCTGGGTGGTATCTTATTGGGTTTTTTACCTTTACTTTCGCTGATAAAAGAAAAAAACTTCACTTTAAAAAGAGTATCAATCACGAGAAAATACAATGAACAAAGTGGTGCGCATGCAGAAAAAAAATTGATGATGAAAAACATTCAATTAATTAGGGATTATAAAGGTTGAATCATAGATGATGGCTTGTGATCTGTAACACAGATCAAAGCAAAAGGATTTGTCTAAAATTATATTATTAAAAAAAAAATTAATCTTAACTCAATATCGTAAAATTGACTTACATTATAAGGTTCGCATCCATTTATATATATAATTTATAGTCAAGGTTACCAACTCGTGCGTAAGACTATATATTATGGGTGATACGGTTGAATGGTGAGTGACTTGATAAATCCAACAAATAATCGTTATGATAGACTTAAAATTACTTTTATACCATGTTAAAAAGACTGAGATTATAAGTTGATATTTCTATCGAATTATATAATATGAAATGTGTTAATTTCTAGTATTTTTTTCTGATATTATAATTTGATCCAAATAATAGACCGTATAGTCTCTATCCTTGTTATTTGCGACATGATAGTTTTGGTTGTGAGTGGTTATGGGTTTAAGGTTGTGAAACTTGAAAGGCAAGAATGTCGGAGAAAACGGGTTAGATCTGTGCGGCTACTGCACTTCATTTCAACCATGATGAGGTTTGTTTATTTTTAACATGTTTTGTGAAGTGAGTGGTGAGTGTCATCATGAAATAGCAACCACTCTACATTGTTCCCATTTGGAGATCATCACATTGCTTTGCGCATGAGAAAAGCAATAACCATTCTCTTTATACAACAACATCCAATACTATGATACCCTAACTACTATCAAATCCAGATGCCAACCAATTGTGTAAGACAAATATGCTAAATTCACTCTGCTTCAGCTTGTTTTTCCATGTATACACCAAAACAATTATCAGTAAGTAAGAGATCTCACATCAACTAAAAACTAAAATATTTCATTCTTTATAATTGATATCTATCACCAAAATTACTCACACTGTTATTGTTATAAGTAATTATTGTAATGGTTTTCGTTCTGTTTTCTGTGCTTATGCTCCTATTGCCGTTTCTTTAAGCTTTTTCAGATTAATTTCCTTCGTGGCGTTTTTCTCCCTTGTTGACTAATATTGTTTTCCAATATAACAAGTAGCTTCATGTATAAACAATACACAAAGTGTCAACTTATTTGTTTATTCTACAATTTTCCATTTGAAACTGAAACTATCTGTTACAATAATATTAAATATAAATTGATTTTATAAGATTGAATTATAGTTAAAGTTTACTTTAAATAAAAATAATTTCAAGTATATTATTAATAATTGTTTGTTGTTTGTTTAGGGTTTAGAGAGAAGTAATGAGTATAAATTACGGAAGAATAAAGTATTTATCATACATATATGGCTTGAAACAGGAAAAATAATGTTTGATTAAAGTGGGTACAAGATTGCAGGTGGAGGGGGAAATAAAAAAGAACTTGCTTAATAGCTGTAACAAGCCCAGATTGGTTCTCTATATCCTAAAATACTGGTAATATGACAAGGAAAATGATTGGTGAATGGACAGTCTACAACCTGGAGGCTGGATCATATCCATTGGAGACATTGGCGACTTTCTCATCAGCAGTGTAATCATCATCGATGAACCTCTTCCAGAACCAATGCTGCTTCCACACTCTCTCAGTCATCTCTTCAATGGGGACATTCTTTGTCTCGGGTAACAAGAAAAGCACGAAGAAAGACATGATGAAGACCCAGCCAGAGAAGAACAAGAAGATGCCAAACTTGAAGTGGCAGAGCATGGAGAGGAAGGCTTGCGCAATGACGAAGGTGAAGAGCAAGTTGACGCAAACGGTGACACTCTGTCCAGCAGAACGAGTCTCCAATGGAAAAGTCTCGCTGGGGATTAGCCACCCGAGAGGACCCCAAGACCATGCGAAGGAAGAGACGAAAGTGCAGACAAGGACAACCACCAGCACTGCAAAACCTTTGGAAAGGTCATTGGAATCGTCCTTCACCTTTATTCCCAAGATGATGGCTATGACCACTTGAGACAGAAACATCTGCACACCAGCTTCCAGCAAGAGCAGGCGCCGTCCCAGTTTGTCCACCGAGTAGATGGAAACGACGGTGGAGAGCACATTAACAGCCCCAGTTATGACAGCAGAATAGAGGGCTGCGTCGTTCCCGAATCCTACCGTGCTGAACAGCACCGGAGCATAAAACATGATTGCGTTGATTCCTGTGAATTGTTGGAATATCTGTTTTACACCACACAAACACAAGCATACTTATTATCATATCAATGAATTCGGACAACTCCTCTTAAATTGTGTATATCAATAAGAAACAAATCATTTTAAATTCATTCATAGTATTTTATATTTTAGTGTTTATGTTATATAGATGTTACTTAGAAGGCCAATGAATTTTGAAAGTTAATTACCTGGAGGGCAATAGAAATGACAATCTGTGGTCTGTTCCTGCGTTTGAGAAGATTCCTGAAAGGGTGCTTGACCTCTTTAGCCACACGACTTGCCTCAACCAGCTCCAAAAACTCAGGTTCAATGTTGTCAGTGCCACGAATCTTTTTCAGCACAGCTTTTCCTTCTTCCAAGCGGCCACGTTCGATGAGACTGTTGGGGGTGTCCACCACCAACAAGGCTCCCACCGTCAGCAGAACTGCTGGGATACCGGCCAACCCCAGAGATAGCCTCCAACCCCACCCACCTTTGATTCTGTTGTTCAAGTCACCACACAATCATACTCAATCAGAACAACTCCAAAACACTAAATTCACAATTTCTTTATTATGTCTGCAAACATTGGCAATCATTTAACGCCAGAACACGATCATTCATTCACCAACATTGATTTTTCACGAAATTTCTCTTCAACGAATGCCCCTGATGATGTTTTCTTGACTTAGTATGAGTGATTTCCTCAGTACTAGCTTATGTATCCTACTATTCATTTTAAATTTTTACATTCTGCTTACTTAGAATAACTTTGCTCTCAGAATTATTTTTTTCACTATGATTTCTAGAAGCCTAGAAAGATACACAGATAAAAAAAAATGTAAAATATGAACTGAAAAGTGTTTGCAAAGAATTGTGCGTAAAATCGGAAAGCCTAAAATGTTTGGGCCTTGACCATGTGGGCCTTTACTAACATGGATGACCACGAATTAGTTGTTTCATTCTCCACCCCATGTTTTTAAATCTACACCCTCATATAAATGAAAATTACAATTTTACCTTTGTGAAATTTAATATAAAATATATATATATATTATATTTTGTATTTCAAATTATAGATTCCAAAATATAATGTTTTTTTGTATTTTAGAACACATATTTTAGAATACAAAATAAAAAATATATTTAAAATCCGAAAAGACATCAGAATGTGTGTAATTTAGAATATATATTTCTAAGATAATTTTGTCGTTTCATATGCAAGTTTAAAAACATGTGGGGTCAGGAATCACATGAAAATGCAAAATGTTGGTGTTCAAGAAAGAAATACAATGGATGTATTTCAACTGTTGAAGACGTCACTGTTGAAAAGATTGTTAGTTTTAAATATTTTATGAGAAAGAGTACAAGGTTCAACGTCTCAAATCTTCCGCAGTTTAAAACTGCGCAGTGTCCCAATCCATTTTTCTCTGATGTATGGGCCTTTGACCACTGACTACACACGTGTTTGATGGAATAATGAAACATTGATAACCAATAATTTTTTATATGTAATATTATTTTATTTTTATTTTTTTTATATCATTTAATTCTAAAAATTTTCAAACACTAAATTGACACTTGTCCCTTTAGAAAGAAGCTCACACAACTCATTGTCCTTTTGTGGCTTCCCATTCAACAGTTGCGTCGATGAGGTTAACAATTTTGACCGTTATCACCCACACTATTATCCACTACTTCAATTTGATAACTAGTACTACTTGTGAGGAATAATCGACCACAAATAAAGTCAACACAGGAAAAAAAATAGAAAAACTGGGGTATGATAACTTAACTCTTATCTAAAACACACACATCATCTGATTCAGTTAGTTTCCAAATTCCAATGAACAACTCAATACTGAAGAAACGTAAGCAAAGTGGGAGCACATAGAATACTTACTTGTTGGTGCCATAGTTGACAAGGTTAGCAAATAGAATGCCAATGGTGACATTCAGCTGGAACAGTATATTCAATGCTCCTCGTATTCTTGAAGGTGCGATCTCAGAGAGGAACACTGGCACGGCCTGTCATCAAATTCAAACACGAATGTTTGGTAAGAGTTTCTTTTAATTCAATAATTATTTACTAGCTTCGTTCTATTGCTTATGTATGCACACACCTACGCAAGGAATCAATAAAATAAGGTCCAACTTGTGACTAAAGAGTATTGAAAATGACGGGAAAAAAATGGAATTCGTGATGCAAGTCAGAAACTGCACAATGCATTATTTTTCAAAAGCAAAAAGGCATAAGACTTTTTAATTGATTCACGCAATGAACCTTATTTCAAAGAATTGTGTCAAAGTGACAAAACTAACCATCATAAAATATGGTAAAAAAAAGTGGTCCCTGTAACAAGTGCCTTAAACGTCCAATGGTGAGAACATTTAAAAGTATGATAAAAGGTGGTGAATAGGATTGGAAAAATTATTAACAATTGTCACAAAAGTGTGAGCACAAACCACAGATTTGCGTCCCTTGGCACATGATAATCCACAAGTAGTTGTGAGACACATATTCATATGTCTGCACGACAAAACCATTGGGTTTTTATGTATATTAAATTCTTAACCTTTATAAAATCATACGTCGGCCATCTTCTCTATAAGAATATAGGTACACCCAATACACACCAAATAAAAACTGAATATACTAATTTTTGTCTTTTGACGAAAGGGACACAGGAATCTTGACTACGTGAGTTTTGAGGCGTAAAACATTACCACTCATTTCAAATTGGATTAATGGATATGTACTACGTAAGTATGTAAAATATCTTCGTTTAAACTCTCGAAACAACAAAACTCTATCCTATCGTCATTAATTATCTTACTAATTTTCTTAAAACGTCATTATTGTAAAACAAAAATTGTATATTCTGCTGGTTAACCTTAAGTTATCATTAAAGGAAATAAAATAATTAAAATTTGCTTCATTCGAAAGTAAGAAAAGTGTGAATTTTCTACCTTAAAAAAGAACAGTTAACTCATGAACCCATTTGTTCTTTTTTAAACGTAAAGTATATGGACCACAGCAAAAATTAAAAGAGTTTTTATATATAAAAAAAAAGAGCTAGAAGTTTTTTTGTTCTTTACATTCGTAATTGGTAAAAAATTTCAGAGCTACTCAAAAGATTCCCAATATAATTAAAATATGATTATTTTCTTTCTGATTCCGATCCATGAAAAACAAAAATAAACACAAATATATTTTTAAACATAAAAATAATGTTTTCGTACCAAAAAAAACTGAAACAAAACCTGTTCCATGTTCATCACTTCAAAGTAACTAGTATTTTACACATGCAGCAATCAATGAACGAATGACACATGCATTACAACCTATAGCAACAGCATCTGAGTTAGTCAACAGGAACTCATTTAACTCCAATTAATTACTACTATACTACGTAGAAGTATAACACGTACTTCAAATTGACGTTTCAAACAAAATATAACTCTTATTAAATATAGAATTAAATATATTTATCTTCCTATTAGTAAATTAATTTATTTTATATTCTAAACTTTAAATATTTTTAATAAATAAATGAAAATTAATGTTTTGACATAACTCTTTATATGGTAGGTGTAAAAATAAAGATATATAATAAAATATAAATTTGTAATTAAATGATATTAAAAATGGTCAATTTATCATTACTCTAAATAAATTATTAAAATGAGTTTTTTTTTTAGTTTTTTATTATTTTTATCATCACACATTTTTTTATAGGGTGAGATGTTAAAATATCTTATCCTTTACTTAATGTTATATAATATTATAATATAGTTGATGTTAAATATTAAATTGTTACTAAACTCATTACAATATTACTATTTTACTTACTAGAGATATTAAGAATTTTAGAATCTGTAATAATGACAAAAAAAAATTAGGGTTTGAAATATATAATGACTCTCATTAATTAGGAAGTAGGAATATATGAGTTGGCATGAAGAAAAGATGAGGAAGGTAACCTGATTAGCAAAGCCAACTCCACAACCAAGAAGGATCCTACCAACAATGAGCATAGCAAGGTCTTGAGCAGCGGCATTAAGCACAACTCCACAGAGGAAGAAGAATCCAGCAATGAGCATAGTTAATCTTCTTCCCAACCTTCGCGTCGTGTAGGAAGCGAAGAACGTTGCAACCAAACCAGCCAGATACAGAGACGACGTGAAAAGCTGCAATCCTTGGTTGTCATATTTGCAGTAGTTACTGTCCAATTCTTTCTCTTCCACCGTCTTTCTGTACACCGTCGGAAAAAACTTCTTCAAGAATGGCGCCATAGACGTCACACCACCTGATTAAACATCCACAACAATTTCAGATAAAGTCACGGGACAGATTGGCCTCGGCGAGCGCCGTTAAGTGAAATCTCAAAAACGCCCTTTCGTGTCGTTTGACTGATTAAGCATGGTGGTTCACCAATTTTTTGCAAACTCATGAGAAATCCCTATATTAGCGCCTTCGTCCTCGTCAGCCAGATCATAATTAAACGTAAAATAGTTCATTATCTAACGAAACTCTTTTTTTATTAAAACACGTTTTTCATTCCATCGTCATCTAAGATTATTAAATGCAGTGAGATCCATTTAAAATACGATATTTCAGATCAGAACCAAACGCAAAAGATCCAATCCATGATCAAGAGATCTTGTTGACAGGTGAGAAAAAAGAACGTTGAAAACAAGATATGAGTTGGTGAAAAACACGGAAAAAGGCTTATAAATTGTAAAGGAAGGAACCGGTGAGAAGAAGGATTACCTGAAACACCGACGTCGTAACCGAACATAAGACCACCGGTGGCGGCCATGATACAGGAGATAATGACGATGGGAGTGATTTTGGCCTCGAATTCGCCGCCAGCGGCGCCGCTGGTGAAACCTCCGCCGGCCATGGTTAGCGTGTGCGAGGAGTAGTGAAGCAGTGGAAGAAAGTGTGAATGTGTTGTTGTTATGGTAATGAAAGAGAGTGTGGCATGTGAGGGTGTATTTATAGGCGTTGCGAAGTGAGGTGAGAGAAAAATTTTATCTCTTTATGATCTGAGATGGGCCCACGTGGCTTTTTCAGATTTCTTTTTTACTTTAATTTAATCTTATCTTCTCTCTTGACGGCTAGCAAGTCAAAACCCGGATTTAATTTAATATTTATATCTATACTAAAATATATTAGAGATAGATTAAATATGCATGAGCATATATAGTAAAAATTAGATTTTATATAAGATCTCATCTTTTACTTTACATAATAATAATAGGAGGTTTTATAAAAACAACTTTTTAGATTTTCATAAAATATCTTTTTATATCCTTGAATTCTACAAATTTAAATTTAAAAGTGTGAAATCTATAAAAAGTTATCTTAATCTTTAGTTGAAGTGAACACATCATCTCTTTATAACACTATGATCCTATAGCTCTTTAGAATAAGTCCAACAAATATTTATTAAGATAAATTCAAAATAGTAAACTTTAAAATTAACTCAACTTCATAGAATCGGTTTAAAACGTACTATTTTCATCCCTTATAAAAATATAAAATATTTTAATATTTTATCGATGTAGAATCTCCAATCATCTTTATTCTCTATAATACAACATGATTAAAAAAACAATACAAATTTTTTTAAAAAAATGCTTTATATTTACGGATTAATATCTCTTACAAACACTATTAAAGATAATTATGTTGATTTATACAGCGATAAATGTTTATTTGGCTTAAAAATATTTTTCTTTTAACATTAGGTACAGTATCATTGAAAATATTGTGATCATACGTAATTTAAATGTTTTATTTTCAACCTAATCTATTCTATATCTAAAATACATTATAAGTATTCCAACCTTATGATATGAATACATTATCTATTAGTTTTTTGTTAAAATAGATATAAATAAATAAATAAATAAATTATTTTAATTTTTGTGTCCAAGACAAACACTAGATGAATATGATAGCTTTGTTACAGTAACACGTGTGAAGATGTGGCGAAATATTTGGTAATAAGCTTTGATCAATCATAAGATTCTATCTATGTGGAAGGAATCTACGGTGTCCCTGTCTTCACGTACAATCATAACCAATTTTATAAGAAAAAAAAAATAGAAAAAAAAAATCCGTGGAAATTGTGTTCACAATTATTTTACTATAAAAAATTGCTCCTCCCTTTTAATTTAGAGAAAATATATAATAATGTGTAAATCGAATTTGATACAACTAGATTTGGTACGTGTACGTCCTACGGTTTTAAATTTTATTTAATAATTTATTTTTTTATCAGAATAACAAAATATTATGTGTACTTTTTTTTGTTTATAATAGTTTTAATATTTTAGATATTACACTATTATATTATTACCGAGGTAATTTTTTTCTAAAGATTATAGTATTAATTTTTTTTTAATACTTTACATTTTGCTAATATTGTATATAATATTAGTTTTATTTCATTTACTTTATATATGTACAAAGATTATGATATTATTTTTCACTTACGAAATAATACTGTAATCTCCTACTTAAACACTTCTTATTACATTGTAGCATTAGAATATTTATAGGTTACGGCACTGAATTTTGATAAAACAAAAACTGTTTTAGAAATTAATAAAAAATACAAAGTCCGATATAAAAGCTTTCAAAAATTGACACCAGTCAGTTTGTAAATTATGTTTTATTGTCATTAAATAAGTGACTGAACTAGTCAATAAATTAGTTTCTAAAATTAAAAATTAAAATCTTAATTAACTATTTTAAAGTTAAATTTATAATTAATACATGATTGAGATCAGATTTTAGAGTGAGGGCTGAACAACAGTAGGAAGTACTTTGCTACTGTCCAGAGTCTTTCCTATTTTTTTCAGTTTAATTTTTTAAGATGTATTTAATTTTAAAATATATTAGATAACTATTTTTTATCTAAAGATATAAGTACTTGAATAATCTTAGTATACAAAACAATAGTTTTTATTATATAAATTATTATTATTTTTCCACATTATTTTTTTCATGAATTCATTGAAATTTTAAGTGACATAAGAAACCGGTGATTGTAGTTTGCAATTTTAGATTTTCAAAATGTCGAATATTTTCTGCATTTGTATTGAAAGACACTAATTAATTTCTCTCAATCGTAAACTTCCACTTTTTTTTTTCTTATATTTGGTGTTCAACCTTCGATTTTGGATGGAGAATATATCTGTAAAAAAAATTCCAATTAGATATAATAAATATTACAATAATAATACATAATTTTTTTTCTTGATATGTTTATTTATAGGATCTTGATCCTTTGCAATAGGTGATGGTTAATATATTCACAAAAATTAATATTATTTAATTTTTCATATGATTTATGTCACCTTAATTTATATTAATTTTAACTTATTTTCTCATAAGAAATGATGGTATGTTTTCTATATAAACATATTGTGTATTGTATGTTAATTCTTAGATATTTTGTAGAAACACAATTGTTTTAGATTTATTGAATTTTGGTGGGCTAAAGGTTCTGATTTTTTTATACTGTGTTGAATATTGTGTGTGAAGAAGAAGAAGAAGAAGAAAAGTAGGAAACAACTATTTTGCCACACGTGCGAATGAATGAAGTTGGTAAGTTGACCTACTATTCTATTGAGTCAATGGTCCAGCCCAACCCCACTGCTTCACAATTTTCTCCTTTCTGCATGCAAAGGATCATTCTGCGCTTTACTTTTTACATGCAAAACAGAGATTCTTATAAGTATAAAAGGAAATTTTTATTTGCGCATTTTTCTTTCTCTTCTCTTATCGATGTCCTGATTTTTTAGTTTATATTTAATTTTCATTGGAATGATTAATGATCTCACGAGTCAAAGTTTTAAGTAAATTTTTCTCGAATTTAGACGAAGACAAAAGTTAAAGGTTGAGTTTATAAAGATTGAATTACTCTTAAAATAATTCATATTTATTATTTTTTTATTTTCGATAAAAAAAATAAGTATAAAAGGTCAAATTAAAAAAATTATGTAAAAAGATTTAAGATAAAAAAGAAAAATTAAGCCAAATAATTTAAACTAATCAAGTTATTTCAATAAAAATGTTAAAGTCTTTTAAATTAAGTGTGAAATGATGGTAACGGTTCACTTTATTTTTTGTGAAGTTATACATGTATGACTTTTATTTGTGTTCTTGCCTTTAATTTTTCTCTTAATCACTCTTAATTAGTTTAAAAAATAATTGGTTAAACCTCCACACAAAAATTCCAAAATTTAATTCGAAAATTTCATTTCCAATCATAAATGGTAAATGTTGGATTAAGATTATTTTTTTACGAAAAAATAGTTTTCTTAGTAAATGAAATTTGTGTTTGATGGAAGTGTGAGTCACGCGCTAGTAAAGTTGGTGGCAGTGTTTAGAAAAGGAGGAAAAAAGTTGTGTTTGAAATAAAAAGGAATGGTAATTGGGTAATGATGGTGTTTATAGAAACAAATGAGTGGGGGAAGATGATAATGGATGACGTCATGGTGTGACGTGGCAGATTATGTGATGAATGGTTTCACATGTGATGCCATGTCTGTCACCTAAAAGCCTTAAACGTGTGACCTTGTCTGGCCTGCGCTTCTAGAAACACTCACATCCTCAATTTTATTTTATTTTTTAAATTTCCTATTTAGTATTATTTAGACTTTTATTTTCCTAACTAGCACCTTTTATTTTTATTTTCTTATTTAGCACTCTTTTATTTTATTTTTCTATCTAGTATCCTTTTATTTTTTATTTCCCTATCTAGCATCATTTAAAAAAAATAATAATAATAATAATTTATCTATTTTTTGATAATTTTAATTTTGAATGCATTAAAAAATAAATATTTTTAATGTTTAAAATAGTTAGAAATATAATTAATGAATAAATAAATGAGTTTTTATAAAATAAAATTAAAAAAATTAAAATGTTTAGTTTAAAATTTTTTTTTTAAGAATGAAGAAAATAAAAAATTAAACCCTACAACAATATAAAATTTGAATCTATAAACATAAATTACTATTTAATTGATGATGTAATCATGTTAATTTCAAGTAAAAAATACATGACATAATTAAAAAAAAAACAAAGTCAATTAATATTAATTAATTGTGGATACACAAGTAATATTGAAGTGTCTATCCTAAATGCAAAATCCTAAAAAAAAAACTAATGCAAATGTTACACTTAATGCCTACAGATGAGAAGCAAAAGATGAAAAAAGAAAATAAGTCTAGAAAATAAAAACAGCAACAATAAAAAAAATAATGGTAGAAAAAAAATAATAACTAAAAACATAAAAGATATAAAATAAAGGCAAAACAAATTAAGATAAAGATAAAAGATATAAAAATAAATCCAAATAAGATAAATATAAGAGATATAAGACGATACTAAATAAGTATATGTTGATCATAAAAATGAAAATAAATGAAAAATGATAATTAATTTAATATTTTTTTCAATGGTACATTAAATAGTTTGTGCGAAATGAAACATAATTAATAACGAGAGAAGTGCACAATCCAGTAATGTTGGGACATATTCTTTATGTGTGTCTTGATGTTTGACAATATGAACATTTTTTTTTCGATCATGTTGTTCTTTTATGTCCATATCAGTCCTTATTTAACTGTTTTTTTATAATTATGTCCTGTATTTTTTTACTTGAAATTAACATAATTACATCATCAATAATAATAAAAATAAATACTAATTTATGTTTATATATTCAACTTTTATGTTGTTGTAGAGTTTAATTTTTTATTTTATTCATTCTTAAAAAAATAATTTTTAAAATAAACATTTTAAATTTATTACTTTTTTATTTTTATTTTGTAAAAACACATTTCTTTATTCATTAATTATATTTCTAACTATTTTAAACATTAAAAATATTTATTTTTTAATACATTCAAAATTAAAATTATCAAAAAATAATAATTTATTATTTTTTAATTTATTTTTTAAATGGTGCTAGATAGGAAAATAAAAAATAAAAGGGTGTTAGATAGGGAAATAAAAACAAAAGAGTGTTAGATAGGAAAATAAAAACAAAAGGGTGCTAGTTAGGAAAATAAAAGTGTAAATGGTGCTAGATAGAGAATTTACCCATTGTTCTTCAAAATTAAATATTTATAAGTTTACCATGTCATCAAAATATGATAAGTTTGTTTAATTGATTTATACTTGCCAATGTAATTTTTATTTAAGGAGGTAGTTGAATTAAAAATTAACATGATATATATGGTAAGAAATTTTATATCTATTTATCAATATTTTAAATTTTTAGATAGAAAATTACTCACACCGTGACATCTTAATAAATTATTTTTCTTCATTAGATAGGTTATATCTTACATTTTTATTATTATTTTAGAGTGATTGATATGCTTAATGTCAAAATGAGTTTTATTTTATTTTAAAAAATACATATTTTGTTTCATTTTTAGAAGTATATGTGATCGTGAATTTCATTTAATTTAATAATAGTATAGAAAAAAAAATTCATAACAATTTACACAACATTAATTAAATGAATCAAAACATATATTAGTAAAAATATATAGTGTGACTGTAAATTTTATACCATATATAGTATATAAGTGACTGTAAAATTATTTTTTAATGGTATCATAATCATTTAACCTGAGTTTGTTGAGTTTATATAATGAAATCATTATTTTTTTTTTAAATGTGTTTTATATAATGACATTGATATTGATAAATGTGTTTCATGATTCCGAAAATGTTACAAATATATTACCAATGTTAATATTTTGAAGAAAGTTAGAAAATTAAATATTGTTGAAATTTACGAAGTTAATTTATAGTTTTCGATATAATTTATTGCTTTAAATTATTTTATTCATTGTGAATTACTTTGACTAACAAAATTATTGTCATTAAATAACAATGTGACGAGACATGGATAAATTGTGTTAATAATTAAAATAATAAACTAATATGGCATTTTACGTCTTATATATCTTTTATTTAAAATAGTTTTGGTACATGTATAATTTTGTTATTATTAAAAACCAACTACAATAATATTTTTATTTTGAACATAATATATTTTATCATAATATTATCTGGCACGTGTCAAATATAAGATAAATACCAAATATTTTTATCCTCTTTATGTACCTTTCTTCTATTAAAATAATTTTTTCCAGAAAATACATACTCCACCTATTAATCAATATTATAATTCTCATCGATCATTATTATAACTGCATTGTCTTTGCATCTTCATTATTACACTCAATACTATCTCCCACAAACTATCCTCGTCACTCTCATAAGTGCATAATCATCAATTGTACAAGCATCCATGTATTTGGTTTTCACATCTATTATTTATATTTCATCATATATATTTATGTAAAATAAAATAAAATTGATACATCAATTATTATTAAGAGGTAAACTCTAATTTTAACTCAACATAATAAAATGTGACATGATATGATATCTAGTTGATATGATATCTTCAATACATTTCGTCACATCCACACCAAAACCTACTAATTCATGCGTGAGACTATGTATTTATAAGTGGTCCGAGATAAGTTCAACAAACTCTTATTATGATAGACTTTAAATGACTCAGATATCATATTAAGAATTTGACTTTAAGTCTAATTTAATCTTGTAAAACCAACTTATAAGATGAAATTTTACACTCACTTATATATTATGAAATATTTTTATCTCTAGTCGATATGAAATCTCTAACACCAATAAATAATTTAAATTTTAGAATTATCACACATCATATCTACTTTATACTCAACCCTTCTAGGTTAAGCTCAAATAATTTTATAACGAAGTTATAAAAAAAATGTGAAACAAATAATTGTTTTTATATTTTTTGGCTTTGAAGACTTTCTAATCCAATAAATGGCATAAAGAAATAAGATTATATTGTCTCATATTATTAAATAGGTATATATTTAAAATATGAAAAGTACATTACATTAGGACTTTAAAATAAGATGATGCAATGAAGTCCTGACCACTGGGAGGTTGGCTATTTTTGACTAACTATTAATTTAAAGGTGTGAGATCAATTTGAGGCTTTTAGCTTTATTATGGCAATTAAAGAGGTGGAAACCACCATTTTTCTTTTCCAAAAAGCTTAAAGTGGGTATGTTTATGAAGAAGCCTTATCTGAGTTGGAGTGCTCAAAATTGACCAGTTGAAATTCCTTGTCCAAAACAGTGGTAGCAATATTTGAAAGTGTGAATTAATTAGGTGGATTTGGATAAGGACAAAGAAAAGAAAAGAAAGAAGAAAGAAGATAGTGATGATAAAAAAGAAAGGGTGGAAAAATTGCAAACATGCATTTGGTGTTCACGAGAAGAAGAGAAAAGGAAGAAAAAGTGGGCACGGATAAATAAAGCAGTGGTGGAAAAGTATAAGCAAAACTTTTGTGATACATTAATGCAGTGATACCAAGTTTTTACTTCATCCACACATTCATTCTTTGATGAAAATTTTGGATAAGTTCAATTTCACGTGGATAAGTGTGATAAGTTGAATCAACATTGTGGAAATTGAATTATGATACCACTTGTTAATGGGAATCAATTAAATGTTAACAGTGTTTTGTGTTTGCCTCTCAGTGCCAATCACTTCATATCATTATCTCTTCTTCTTTTCTTCTAAGTCAAACTACACATCTCCCCTCAAAATGTATTAACATTCTAAGAAAAACATTTTCCTCTCGTTCAGTTACACATTATCATACTAACAACTTCATTATTTTGTATATTAGTTATTGTTCTTATAATTTAATAGTTTCAATAATTTAAGAGTCAAAATTAAAAATAATTTAAATATTCTTTTTTGAGATTTTAAAATGTTTTTAAAGATAAAATCGTAATAAAATTTCAAATTTTTTTTAAAAAAATTGAGTTCTGTGGAAAATATCTTAAAGAAGTTGATATCAGAATATTATATCAAAAGACTTTATGGTAAAAATGGAAAATTGTGTAAAACAATTATTTTAACTATCTATAATTAAGTAATGACACATTATAAAAATATATATTGTATTAGATAAACTGGTAGAGTAATCCGTGGAAGTAAGAGATATTTTTTAAACATAATTTATATATAATAAGATAATAAAATAAAATTATAATAATGAATTAAAGTGTTGCATAATAGAAACAAATATAAATAGAAAATGTTCTTACAATCTCAGAACAAATGTTTCCTACCGATTGTTTTTTGTCTTTTTTCCTTCTGCTCGCCGTCAAGTATGTTGGAGGGGTGGGGTACCTGCAAAGATACTCTAACGCTTAAATCAGTTTGTATACTGGAGTGTTTAATGGACTTAGAACTAGAAAAATCATTACCTTCTACAATAAGACTCTTGTCTTATTTATAACTTTTTATTGGACCTTCTCTCTTAATCACGTTGACTTTGACCCAATAATTCTTACTAATGTTTAGTTATTTACTAATCTCAAATTAATCTAATAATTGATTGTTATCTTTATAGTTGACCAAGAGACCGTATAACTATTTATCTTGTCAGTTACTCGGAATCCAAAAACAATAAAACATAAAATATTGATTTATTATACTAGACTTTACTCCTAACTTTTTTATAAACATAAAATATTGATTTATTATACTAGACTTTACTCCTAACTTTTTTATAAAGACGATAAATATTCTATTTATTTAATGCATTTGATAAAAATAAAATAAAACTATTCTCTACCCCCATTGAGTTAAAAAAACATATATCATAACGTGTAATTGTAATTAAGAGATTCAAAGTACACTCCTAATAATATTCTAAATAAATGGTTTGAAATTTTTGATGAAAAAATTATTAGAAATTATATTCATAACTTTTCGCTCATATATAAAAGATAGAGTTTTTATAAGCAAAGTTATTACATCAATACTTTAATATTAAAAAATGTGACATTAAACAATCAATAGTTGTTTTAGATTGAAATTATATTTTTAGTTCCGATAAAATTAAACAACTAAAACTCTATACTTTATTTTTTATAGAAGGTGTGACATTTAGTTATATTTTCAGTAAAAAAATATTAATTTTTTCTTAACATAATTATATTTCAATAGTCATACATGTCATTTTAAATGCTAATTTAATTTTAACATCTTATAATATCAATCAAAGTGCTAACTTTGAATTTTATATAAAATAAAATATTTTTTTCAAAAGATACATATCAAAATTAACACATTTTTAAGTCATTAAAAATATATTTAATAAGTCTTCTAAATTTAGACGAAACCATCGGTTCACACCTTACAATATTCAATAAAATTATCAAATATCTTTTGACGTAACATATTTGCCAACAGCAACAAATATAATTAATTAAAAATAGATAATTAATGTGGGTTGCATGTGTGATTAAGATGCTATATTGATTAAGAAAATTGTTAGATACATGAATTGACCGTTGACCAAAGTTAAACAACTCTTGTACATTAATTTTAATCAATTTTACATTTATTTAATGTTGTTTAAGCAACGTTTAAAATTTAACCAAACATCCCACAGGAAAATTATTTTATAATATTAAAATAGTTATGGTTGAATAAAGATGCAATCATTATTTATTAAATCACTGAATATAATTAAAAGATTGATTGTAATAATCGACTAAACTAACTAAGATATCATGTTGAAGAAAACTGCGAATTAAAGTTCAAAATTCAACGTCAGAACACGTAAATGGTGTAAACATGCAGTAAACAAATTTTGTTTGTCGACAACGTGCTTAAACATAATCAAAAGTCAAATGTTGAAGATCAACATTTTATACCAAAAACACATCCTTTATATATTCCTTTTGACTTTAATTTTTGCACAAGATGAATTGTGAATTGCATTTAATTTAGTTTTAAATTTTAAAAATTATTCTTTATTCTGAAACTAAAATTTAAAAATTAAAAATCTGAAACATAAAAAAGACATTCTGTAAAAGGAAATCCTGAAAATGAAATTTTCAAATGGAATTATAAAACTAATATTTCATTGCGAAAAACAGTTCCATAATTAAAAAAATAAATTTTGGAAAAAAAATAGAAACATATTTTAAAAAATATTTTAGAATTCAGAAAAATGTTCTAAAACCTAGATCTTGATGCTAGAGATTTCAAGTTATTTTTTCTTCTCTTAAACCGTTATAATAAATGATGATTAAAATACAAAGATCCTATTAATTCACCAAAAAAATTATTAAATAATAACTTAATTTAAAGATAAAAATAGTTATTATATTAATTAAATTAAATATTCATTTAAATATTAAATAATTATTTATATTTATAGTGATTTCTATTATTAATAAAAAAATTATGAAATAATTTTTAAATTAATATCTAAATTAACTAAGATTAAATATTAATTTAAAAATTATTTTATAATTTTTTTGTTAATAATAAAAATTATTTTAAATATTAATAATTTTTTTAGTTTATAAAATATTTTTAATTTAATTATATAGTAACTAGTTATTTTAGTTTTTAAAAAAATTACTTTCAAAAGCACTTTTTTGTATTTTTTCACATTTTGAAAATTATTTACAAAATACTATTAGTTTTCATGTTTTGAAAATTATTCTAAAAATGCTAAGAAAACGAAAGTATGCTTTGGAAAGTACATTCCAAAATTAAAAAAGAAAAAAAAAATATAGAACTTTTTTAATGATGTTTTTCTACAATATAAAATGTACTTTCTATTATACATTTTTATTTCCTTAACACTATGAAATATACTTTCAAGATCATTTTTTTTTTCATTTTTATGTTTTAAAAACAGTTTCCAAAATGTTAAGAAAATAAAATATACTTTTGGAAAGTACTTTTTGAAATGTTAACAACAAGAAAAACTCTAAAAAAACTACATTTTAAAATGCAAATAAAGAAAATAATGATTTAGAAACCAATTTTCGAAATACTCTTTTAAATTTTAAAACATGGAAATGAAAAAGTACATTCCATAGTGGAAAGAGAGTTTTCCTAAAAATACTCTCTAGCACCTTTTCTCATCTCATTATAGAATATATTTTCAATATTATTTTTTTTCTCTCAACATTATAAAATGTACTTTTCAGGACATGAAAAATGAAAAAGGTGTTTTAGAAATTATTTTCCAAATATAAAGAGATAATTATGAAAAATACTCATATCTCTTTTTACCTTTTAATATGTAATTTCTACAACATATTTTTTTTTGTTTTGTTTTTTAAAACAAGATGGAGTGAGATCCCAAAACACATATTAAGAATCAAACTAACTTCTACAGCATTAAATGGGCAAATTTTTCGTGCACATTACCAATTTTGACCTACACCCTATTCCCTTTTGAAAATTCCAAAATCATCCTTTATTTAGGAAATTAAAAATCTGGAATTCAAAAAATACATTTTGCAAAAATAAATATGAGCAAATTATTGTATTTTAGAAATGAAATTTCATAATAGAATTTGAAAATCAAAATCTGAAAAAATAATTCTAGAATGTAAAAATATGTTTCAGAAAAAAAAAACCAAACAAATAAAACTTGGAAACGTGTTACAAAAACGTATTACAAAAAGAGTTTTCAAATTTCAGAAAAGTGTTTTGAAAATCCAAATCTAAAAAGTGTTCTGGAAAAAGGTTTATATCACCCCTTTTTTATTTAAGGGCATTTTTATCATTTCACATAAAAATTAGGTGCAGGTTCAAATTGATGGGTATAGAAAGTAATTGTCCATTACAAGCCTTTCTGGTTCACGAATCCTTTTCCCACCTTCATCATCGTCTTTATAGAATGAGCAAAATCATTGAAAATAATGACACGTTCTTTACAACACACACAACTGTGGAATTGGTTTGTGTTTCAAGATTGAATGTGGTTGTGGAAGGTAGAGAAAATGCACCTAATTCAATGTGGAAAATGCTTTCCAACAATGAAAAAAATATTTTTGAAAAGAAAATCAAACTTCTATACCATTTATTTTTATAATCACCAATGTGACTTATTATATTGATTCTTTAATCACCATATAAAAAAGATAACATTTTCCACGTCGAACGTATCTATGAAAATCCGTAAGAAATCAATATAAAAAAAGTTGGAATTTACCAATGTGTAAATTAAATTATTTTTAGAAAAGAAGTGATCCTAATGGAGAATCTAATGTCGCACGCACTAATGTTTAACAAAAATGGTATCAGATTTAGAAAACGTTCTATAAATGTTCAATCATATAGAAGAAATAAAGGAAAAGTGAATAAAAACAAAAAAAATTATAATAAAAAAGGTTAGGTGGCAACTTTAGTAACAAAACTTAATATTTCATCTAGATGTGATAAGAACACAAATGAGAATCTTGCTGTAATTAATTAATATAATATTGTAATAGAAGCATGTTTATGTTATCTTTTATTTGTAAAATGTGTAGCAGCAAATACAAGCTACTTCATCCAAGGTTGCACTGATGGTTACAGATAGTTTCTCACTCGTAAACTTAACCTTACAGAGATGGACATGCCCCACCTGTTTTTAAAATAAGAATTACAAAAGTTAATTACAAAAGTTACTGATTTTTAACCTATAGCTTGAACACAAGTATCGGATATCTATATCGGTAAAATACGTATTGATGAAATGTTTAATTTAAAAAATATTTGTTGAATTTACGATAATCCTAACACAATTTCAAAAATAAAAAATACATCAATTTTTAAAAAAATTAAATTTATTATACAAATTTTTAATATAATTATAAAATTAAAGAATAAATTATTTTGAACCAATCATAAAAAAACTAAAACATAATTATACACATAAATCTTTATTATTAATTTATATAATTCATAATATTATAAAATGTATATATATATATATATATATATTTACATGTCTTCCATTTTAAAAATTATATGTATTATATGTATTTAAAAATTATGTATTATATGTATTTCCGTATAGTATCGCTACTTAGTTTCCAATAGTATCCCTACATAGTTTCCAAGACTATGATAGTGTTTTTATATTATTTAAACAAACACCGTTTAGAGTGTATGAAAACTGAGAAGATACTTTCAAAATATTTAGGAAAAAATGTAGCAACTGCAGATGGGCTTCTCCTTGTTCATACTCACGATGTAGCAAATGCAACACTTTTAACAAATAACGACTGATCAGATGAGAGGATTAAAAGCTAGGTATAGTGCTTGATGTCAAAGGTGATAGGGCAAGAGAAAGTGAACAATTTGTTGTTTAGCAGAGAGATAAAGGAACTAATAATTTGTCTTGCCAATGCAAAAGAATAGAACTCTTATAATTCTTCCATTAGAGCAACAATTAATACGGGGTTAAATCTAAAATCCAAACAATGGTCGCCCCAAATTAAAATAAAGTTGCAACTTTAGTTGCCTACTGTGTATATTTCATTCCTAAAGCTTCTGGCAGGACCTCTAACGCAGATTTTCAGGGTAACTTCAGTGGGGCCACAAGAAATTGCTGTAATTTTAGTTTCAATTTTCTGCTTGCTGAAGGAACCGCTAAAAAAAGGGCAACACAAGCAGAACATAAACAATTCATTGTACGTCTGAGTCTGTTGCGGTAGATTTTTCCGTTAATTCAGAAATATGTATCTCTTGCTGTTTCTTCAGATACCCCTGGGCAGTTGCATTCACTATCTTGACAAAGAAGTTCATAAGCATAAGCCACACAACAGTGTTCCAGATTGAAGCAAAAGAAAAATCCCACTTTTTCCCCTGCAGATGAACATGAGATGATTTTAAGAACATGAAGCAGCACAAATTAGAAATATATCAGAGACATAAGCATTGATAAATACGTCATGTTGCAGTTAATAGATACCTGCTTATTTGGGGAAGCTGGATTGGGTGCTTTCAAATACTTATCTTTCATTGCATGGAGACTAGCAGTCACTTTAGGCAAGACGGAGGCAAAACCAGGTATGTGACTGAGAACCCAAATAAATTCATTTTCAATCCAGTTAAGAAGTTGATTGTTGCAAACTGATATAATGAATAGCGTCTGCAAAAAGAATACACATACAAGATCGATCAAAATTTGCAGATGTATATGGCTAAATGTGTCTGAACGATTGTTTTCATTGAAGTGTAAAAACTTGTTCACTTATTCTGGTACTCCAACTTGACAGGCACTATCAATCTGGTTCTCTAACAATAAATACATTTACGTCAAAATTTGCAACAAATTGCTTCTCTAGAGGACTAGTTTGAGGTAAAAGATGGCATTGAAGTACCATTTCTATGTATTTATTTGGAAGATAAAAAATGACTACACTTTTCTTTAGGAGAACTGAAATGTTTTCTCTTTATTCAACTATAAATCTACCCTCCTATTGTTTACCCATCTGCTAATGTGCAGGGTCACAAAAAAGGAAGATAATGGTCATAAATCATTAGAAAGTTCACCACGTAGGTCAAAAGTAGTCACAAAATCAAATAAAAATAGTGTTTGTATTATTTATTTTGATAAATATAAACATTTATGGGAAAGACCAACTATCAAGTTTGCACAACGACTACATATATAAAAAAAAATCAGGCTTCACCCACAACCACAAACCATTCCCTTGTCTACAATAACATAACATTACCTAAGAAAAGGTTAAATTAATATGAGGGGATAAGAGAAGTTCAAAAACATACAAACCTGTATGTGAGTTTTGATAATTGCCTTTCCAATCAAGGTTGCAAGAAAAAATTTCCAAAATGGAATGCCAAATTGTCCACACATGATGCCAGCAAGGTCAAATAAAGGATTTGGAACCTGAAATATAATCTCAATAAATAGCTGTTTACAAGTTGATAAAGCAGATATAACAAATGCTATTTTCGAGCAGGATGCGCCTCAAAAATAAAGGAATTGCTAGCTGCTAATATGTTTTCGAAATCCCATATTTTATATCGAGAGAAGTAGCAGAACTTAAAACACGCACCACAACACCCTGATGCCATGATAGGTTGGAATAGTATTCAATAACATTTTCTATGCAATACGAAGATGCATAACCCAATCAGCAGTCAGTTACATTGATGAGACTGTTGTGTATACTGTAGGATCACAATAGGGAAACTTTAAGAGGATAACAGAACTAATTGAGTAAAGATTTTTTACTAACTAACGTAAGTTGTCCCACCAAACTTACACTAAAGAATATTCTACTTCATATGCCTAAAATTACAGCCTTTGTTGCCACTTCCCGCCAAAGCTCTTTCGTTTACATAATTACCATTCTGGAAATAACTCGGGAAGTTGACAGATACAAAACGCCATCAACATTAATAACATCCTAACCACACATTAAGAAATTTTCTGTGCAGAAGAAAACATAAACATTTAAGCAAAGAATAATACTGGAAATGAAGCATGAAGTCTGTACTAACCGAAGCAAGTATTAGAATAGTAACAAAATTCATATGTTGTGAGTGTGAAAGAAACCAGCACTTGACTCGATTCAAGAGTCCTTTATCATCACTATCTAATTCTTCAATTGCATCCACTGTGCTCCCAGACAAGCTTGCTACATGAATAATTTGATTAGAATCATGTACAAACCAATTTGTAAATAAAATAACTAATAAGCACCGAATACTGAAAAATGAAATAATTAATCAACCAGTAAAAGATGGACATTAGAAATTAAGGTAAAAAAAAGATGGACATCAGAACTTTAAAACTAGTTATTAAAAAGCACTTGTATTAAAATGTTGATAACTGACTATATTTCCATCAAGTATGCATGTGGATAACATATGAAAGAAGATTTTTCAATAATCAATTATTATGATTGCTTTTGTTTAAAATAGTTTCATGTTTCAACATAACAAATCCAAAATTTTGTTCACTGTGCAATTTGCAGCCAAAAAATTTCTTTGCAGACATATAGGAGAATATACTATAGAGATACATACAGTAAGTCACAAGTCATGTCATTATGAGACTATGCGACTAGTTGAATGGCTATTAATTAAAGGAGATGTATTTAAAAACAAATATGACTACTCTCGTATACAATACCATAACATTAGGATGTATACATGATATCATCGCTCCAACCACAAGCATGGCCAAATTCTTCAATTTGTTTCATCTATTGGTTATTCCCATTTTACCTAATTTTCTTTATAATTTGTTTATAAGGAGCCAAACTTTCTACTAATTTGTGAAGTCTCAAGAGTGGCTATTTCGTTCATTTTAAATACTAAGCAACATGATGCATTATTCCCAGGCCACATGAAAAAAAATAGTATATTTCTATGAGCTTTGAATATAAAGTTGAACCTAATAGCAATTATACACTTGCATTATGTAGATAACCATTTCAACAAAGAAAATTAAAATGCTGGGACTGACTTTTGCTTTGGAAAAATATCAATAATATTTAAATATTAGTCAATAAGTTTTTTATTTCCTGAAAAATATGCATAAATTTTCTTTTCCTTTTCTACCTATAGAGGATGAACAAAATAACAGAAGTTCCAGCGCTTCACATACCATTAATAATCAGACAATTAAAACCACAGGCCAGATGCAAATAGTAAATACTACATAGAATAATATCACAAGGTAAGCATTTTTCTCAATAGTATAGGATTACGATCAGACTATTCTATCAAATTAACAATGACTTTAATAGAGTAAGGGAACAGCAGTGATAAAGCCGTAGACATTGTACCTGCCCTGGATATAAAATAAGGAGGAAGCTCCCCTATAGCTGTTCCCACACCCCATAAAATAGCCTCCAGCTGAACTTGAGGCAAAATGCTGCTAAGAGGAACCTGTGAACCATAGATGGACTGGAATAATGGTGGCCCAAACTCAGAACAGTCTTTATCAAGCCAAGAAGGACCTCGTTTTAATTGTATTGTATCATAAGGAGCACTTTTCAGATCAACTCGGCCACATTGCACTGCTTTTATTGTGAACAGTGCTATGTGTGGACCCAAATACAGGACAAATGTGTGCAAACCAGATCCTGAACCAAATAAAAGGATAAATGAAACAATTTACCAATAATATGTAGATATATAATAAGGAAATTGCAAACTCATGGACTACATACATGGCCCCTGATCAAGATGATGGCAAAAGAATCATAATCCTTACAATTATGAGTGTAAAATCTATATATTGCAAGCAATTGCTTTTCCTTAAGTTCAAATCAACAAGATGTACAAGACAGACCACGTTAACCTAGTAAGTAGTAAACCATGTATTACACAATCAGGAATCATATCTGACTATAGGGTTAGTTATTTTGCTTACCAAGACCAATTGAAGAAGCAACCCCGAGGGCTACCCACCACAGTCCAAAACGAAAATATTCAAGAAGCTCCTCAAGATGCTGCACAAAAGAACAAGCATTTGGAGTCCAAGTCTATAAACAAAAATGAAGAAAAGAAATACCTACAAAATGAATGTCTACTTCACATGTGTATTATATGGCTGAAATTAAAAGAAAAAATTATCCTTCATATAGTTTCTAGAGCCAAAAGAAGTTTGATTAAAATTAGCATAATCTTCACTCAACACTATCAAATATCAATGTGAAAACTTAAGGTGGTTTACCTTACAAGTTTTCTACTTTTACTGAATATTTCAGAGAGCTTGGAGTTATAGATATATGCTACCAAGGTATATATTGCACATACTAGCCAAAAAGAATTATAAACGGAGAGTTCTTTGATCCAGAACTATCAGCATATGTTACAGACTGAATAAAAATACCTTCTCTTGGAGTCCACCGAGGGTTGTGAGCACTATGCCAAAAATCCCAACCGCAACACTGAAAAGCATAACCCATCCACCTTTTGCCAATAGATATAATGTTGTTTTCTTGATGCATTGAATAACAGCTAATGTGAAGAATTTCAATGTTTTGAAGGGTTGTGTGGTTAGTGTCAAATTTTCTAGCTCCGATTGGTGCTTCTCACGGAGCTCTGCAAAATAAAGACTTTTAAATCAGCATATGTGATATAATATAAACTTATTGTAATCTTTTGTCCGGTGAATTTAAAATACAAGAGCATATCATGTTTGCAAAATAGGTTAAATGCATTATTTCCAGAAATATAGACAACAGATTAGCCAACATCACCCAAAAGCTATGACAATATGCTCCTATTCAAATTCTCAGATGTCTATGACTCACACAAAGCACGACTCCTCTTCTTCCCCAGACTCCAACCTTCTTGGAAGGTAACAGAATAACAAAAATTTCCCTTACAAAACTAATTGAGGAATTCAATCTTAACATAGACTTATGATAACTTATAGCCCCAAACCCAAAACCGCTTTCAAGAAATCCAATGCTTCAAAAACCCAGACTAATCAAACAGACCAATGAACTGCATCGCTGCATCTTTTCACCCCCAGAAAACAGACAATCTATCACCTCATAAATGGTTCCCCAAATGCCAATTTGTATAGATTCTAGAGCAGTAAGTGGGGCAGTCCAATTCTCTACTGGCCAGTCCCCCCTTTAAAAAGACAAACACTTGATGAATCATTTCTCATCCACTCACTTTCCCGTCACCCTATTAAAATTAACAGGAAACTGAGACACTAAACTAAATAACTGCAAACTTTTCCATACTTCACCATACACGTTCACAGATAAATCCACAGATCCAAAACCCAAGGCCAGGAAATTCATACCCACACACACACACACATATATATAAAAGGGGAACGACTATACTTATGTAAATCCGATACAGTAACAAAGGACATAAGAAGAAACAATTAAACACAGAGAATCAAAAGTAATGAAAAACAAGACTTGCCAGAGATAGACAAATCAGGGTGCCCGGAAGAAGAAGATACTATATTTCCAGAGCCCATTATTGCTCACATGCTAAGAGGGGAATATCTGCACTTGGGTACTCTTCTCTATCTATGCTCTAGTTTTGCAGCACCACAATTCGAATCAGCACTCTGATTCAGAGAAGATAGCAAAAATAACAAAATAGAAACGAAATTTTTCTATTGGCTTGGAAATAATTGCAGTGGAATCTGCAGATCTAGAAAATTAAAATCAGAGTGGTGGTTTGCGTGAAGATCGGGTAGCCCTAGTTTAGTTTGTTACGCACATTTTCATCGACTTCATCTTAGACCCACCCCAATATATTGCATCTCTTTCCTCCTGATTTATCATCAGAGTAATATACCATACAATTATGCGCTATTATATAAATAAATATATATATATATATATATAAAATTCAAATTCTGGGTCAAATTAATAAAACAGTAAATAGTTCCCAGACTATAAATTATCGTATTATGATTACATTTAATCCAAGAAGAAGACCAGAAATTTTCAAATCTAAAAGTTATGATTATTAAAAAATAATTAAATTTTGTTTGATTAAGTTAAAAATAATAATGTGATTCTATTTATAGCAATAAAACTTTTCTTCCAATCTAGAAAAGTTAGAATATTGTATTAAGTAAACAAATAAATGCAACACGACGTTTTTATAGAATTAAATACTTCTTTCTAATTTGGAAACACTTTTTCTTAAAAAACAATTTTGTATGAAATGTACATACATTTTTTTATAAAAGAATATTACTTAAATATAATTCTAATTTTATTTTATCCAAAATTTAATCAAAACCTATCGTGGATACCCTCCATGAATGAAGAATATAACGGACATCAATTTTTATTGTTATATTAACATGTCTGACTTAAATATATTAAATGCAAATGGTGCATAGTTTTTTCATATAACCCAATTTTATAATAATTATTTAAAAAAATATAAATTATATTCTCATAAAATACATATTATTTATGATAAGTAGTAATATATATTGTGTTATGCTGTTATTTTTTAATTATTGATAAAAAATATATTAAATATAAGTAAAGAAGAAAGATTTTGAAGCTGATAGATTGAAAAACATTTAGTAAAAACATAATTTATAATGAGTTATATAATTTAGTTAAAACATAGTTTATATAAATGTAAAAACATTTAGTTTATAATGAGTTAAAACAATTAGTTTATATTAAAAAATAGTAAAGAAATAGAGCATATGTTATTAGGAGCATATTTAATAATCATAATTTATTTTTCTTGGTCTTTCATAATAAATAAATTTTGTTCATCTGAATATGTTTGATAATGAAAAATATGTGTGTGGAGGTTTATTCGAAGAATATATTTCCACCTTTAAGAATCTTTTTGGTATAGCCAAACTTTTTGTGCAGGGATGGATCACTTTCCATGAGTAATGATTTAAATTGAGCAAAAAACTATGACATTAATTATTTTTTTCAATAGGTGCTTTCGTGATCCTAACGTCAACCAGATTATAATTCCAATGAAGAAAGAGAGTTGATGAGACAAACACCAATATTTAGAATAACTGCCTTGCAAGCAATAGTATTGACAAAAACAGCATCATACATGAACTTTGTAGAAAAAACTGCATATAAAAAATATTTTAATCTAAAGACCAATATATTGTTTCTTAAATATTTTAAAATAAATATTTTATTGGAAATCAAACATTAACTACATATGATATTTACATAAGTGTATGGTAAAAATCAACAGAATTTCTCGATGTTTAGAAAATTCTATACGAGAAGATAAAAGTAACTAATCATTTCCTAAGTAGGATTATAGAAATGATTAGGCCTTTGTGAGATTGCAAATCTCGAACCCATAAAAAATTATAAATAGAAAACGGTCTCACAAGAAAAAAAAAATAAATTTATAACTACAATGCATGTAACCCGGACATACTTATCACTAGTGTCTTTGGAGGTACTTATCTCTAAAAGACCGAAGAGACAAGGAGCCAAAGAACTACATAACATAAGAGTTTGGAGACTTAATAGAGAAAATTCATATTGTTGAACCATGTAAGAACAAAAGTAAGTCCAAACTTTTTATTAGAGTTTTATAAGATTAAATTAGATTTAAAATCTATTTCTTAATATATTTAAAAATAATAATAATATCTAACTATAATTGAAAGTAAACTTGTGGAAATCTACCTAAATTTGTTTATTCAATTATGAGTTTAGATGAATTACTAATGTGTGAATTAGGAAATGGTCAATAGCCTCTTAAAAACGAACAAACTTGTTTGGTAAATTTTGTAGGCGTGTTGGTTTAATTCAGCTTCATTAACATTTAATTTAAAAACTATCTCGATTAACATTACTTAATGAGTTGAACGAATCAGTGAATTTCAAATTAAAATAATTATTTTAAAATGATTTTCGCGTCCAATGAGTGAGTATTTTTTTTCATACATAAGGTGAAAAAAAAGATAGTTCGCTTGTGAATTTTTTAAGTGGAAATATTTCATAGTTGATTAATTTGCACATAAATTGAATATATTACTAAAAAAAATTGAACTTTCATATATATTATGAATGTTTTTCGGTTTTAAATGTTCCATTAGAATAGTATTAAACAATTAAAAAATTATAAACAAAATTATTTCATTTTCATTTACCTTCGGGTCAATTAAATCAAATGAATTATGACCAAAGGTCTCTATAGATATGGGCCCAATAGATATGGGCTTTGAGAATTAATTTGAAATATATTTAATTTCCCTTGTTCAGAAAAACATGATTGTAATAAATAATACATTTTGGGCTTTTGAGAATTTGGTACAATTTTAAAAGAAAATATTGAAATGGAAGACTTTGAAAAAAAAAGTTACATAATGTGAATATCACACGACTTTATCAATAAAGTTGTATGTACGTCACATAACTTTTTATTTTGGGAAAGTGAAGTAGTATATTTAAAAAAATAAAAACTGAATTAAATTGAATCAAGTTATATAACTTAAATACAACTTCTATTTACACACTAAAAAAATCGTGTTAAAATAACACAATTTAACTTTCATAAAATCAAATATGCATAATTTTTTAAAATAAAATTATATCATGTTTACACGATTTAATTATATGATTATTTTTTTTAAATTGATTTGATTCAGTGATTTTTGTTTAAAATTGCACTATAATAGAAAAAACCTACATTTTATGAAATTTGTTTGTTGTAAATTTAAGTGTACGTTATTAAAAGTGTGATAATTTTGATGATTTGAAAGTGGAGTAACACAATCTATTACCAGGGAAATTCATGAAGTAACTGCATCCTGAACAGTAGCGTAGACGTTTCGCAACATGCAATATCACTCCTCTTTTGCCAAATGTTTTAGGTCATCTCTAAATAGTTGTATTTGAAAGAAAAAGAGAAGTATACGATTTTTTTAATGTCTAATTTAAAAAATATTTGTTAAATTTTAATAATTTTAAAAAATACAATAATCTTATAAAAACTTAAATTTATTATATAAAATTTTGTTATAATTATAAAAATAAGAAAAAATATTTTTTTAAATTAGTAATATATAATTTTTTTAAATTATATAAATATATAATTCATGATTATATATAGATTCGTCTCTTAATATCTTATATTTTAAACATTATATCTTTCTCTTTGTTATTTGAAGTAGATTATTGTTATGTCAATCACTATGCTATAGTTAGAAAAACTTAACCAATTATTGCAAACATCTGAATTTAATGAAAAAAAATATAGATTAATGGATTTAATTGATATTGCCTAATTTTGACTAAAAGAATACTATTTTTAAAAAAAATTGTGCATTTGGCCATTTATGTAATACTCAAATTGAAGTACAGCATTTTGATAAATTTTTCTTTAAACTATCTTCTTCACATTTTGAGTGAAGAAAAATAAAAAGTAAATCAAATTAGCTTTTTAAACATTAAAACTAGTTTATGTTAATTTGTAAAATAATTTTGTATAGTTTTTAATTCATTAAATTATTTATTTTCTAAAACTGTTTAAAGATTTTTATCTTAATTTATCTCGCAAAAAACTTACTTCAATATTTCACCTATTGTTACCTTGTCCTGTAACAAAATTTCTACATATAACTGGTCTTAAATAAAATATTATATTATAATAAAATAATAAATTATTTAAGTGTAAAGTAAATATAGAATAATGTTATTGGTGTTGAATAAGAAAGATCTAGAAGAGTCCTTGGTAATATTTATAGTTTTAAAGTACCTCTGGTGAGATAATATGTTAGAATTATTAGATATTATTTAGTTTTATTATGATTTTGTTATTAAAAGTCTCTTAAAGAATTAAGGAGGGAAATGTAAGTGAATTTAAATTATTTTTTATTTTAACTTTTAAAATATGTAGAAACAAACTCTCAAATGAAATGAAGAGCTAAATTAGGATGAGTATTTAAAAACTACTTTTCATTTTAACCGACTACGTTAATCTTCTTAATTGAAACCGTTAAGATAAATTATTAAAATCAACCATTATTTTCCATTATAATTTTATTATTAAGAGATTAAAAAAATATTTAAATTATTTAAGACTAATCACAATTAGAAATAAATGGTATGTTATAAGTGGAATAAGAATTAAAAATGAATGTGATGTGATAGATTAAGGAGTGTCTAGAACTTCAGCACCTTTGGTCATTTTTTTTATATGAACGGTTCAGTTTTTGCATCTTATTCGTTTAGTTGTTCAGTCTCAGTGAAATCAACCGTTCATCACATTTTATTAAGGAAATAATAATTATCAAATTATATGCAATTATTGTATACAATATTGTACTCAATTATATGCAACAATTAATTTAATAATGATAGAATCTCATGATTAGTATCCTACCTAATTAGATTGTAATTTGGGGAGAGAAACTCCTATGGGGAGAGAAACTCCCTATATATTTCCTATAGATGAAGTGATGTAATACACACATAAGAGAATAAGAAACATCTCTTCTTCTTACCATTTTTTTTATCATTTTCTTATACATTTTGTTGTTTTGTTGCGTTGCTCAGTTTTCACCTCTTCCCAATCATCAATAACTTCATTTTTCTTATGATATCTCGTTCTATTTTAATTGTTAATGGAACAATGTAATCATTATCTTCATTCTCACAATCACACTACCAACTCAGTTTACTTGTTTAGGCTTTGAAATTGGAAAAAATGTAAATAAAGAAAATAGTTATTTGAATTTTATCTTTGCCTCTTTTAACGTTATTCTTGATGATGATCATGCTACTTAACTACATTAGAGAAAGAGATTGGTTGTTAGGTTTCATAGTTTAACTAAACTCGTCTGTGACATTGAAATAGATGAGACTAAGTTGACGGTTTATTACGTATTTTTAGGAAGGATAATGCATGATAGATGCAAGATTTTGTTGTGGATTGTTTTAGTTACATATTCTAGTTATTCGCTTGAAGTGTACATCCTGCGAGGAATGTATTTCGTGTCTTTTCACCCTGGAATTTGGGTTTATAATTGTTCTTGTTCCTGGATACTTTTAACCCTTTTTTTTGAATTGTGGTGTGATACTTATGATTATATGAATATATGTGATGCTAATTTACTTCTAGAAGCGTTATTTTCAGATATATCAAGGAAAGTGTAGTTTAAAAAATGTAAAAATGTAGAATGTATGGATAAACCTCTATTTTCTCTTATCGTTCAAACACAAGATGCCGGAATCTGCATACATTGTGACGTCTGGCAGTGAAGCCACCGGAGAAGAAAAATCATCTACTTTTTTTGAAATAGCAATTGGAATTGATCTTGGCACATCACAATGTAGTGTTGCTGTGTGGAGTGGTTTCCGAGTGGAGCTTTTGAAGAACACAAGGAATGAAAAGATTATGAAATCGTATGTGACTTTCAAAGGTGACACCCCTTCTGGTGGAGTTTGCAGTCAACCCTCCATCGAGGATGAGATGTTCTCTAGAGCCACCATTTTCAACCTGAAACGCCTGATAGGCAGAGTTGATACCGATCTGGTTGTCCAAGCCTGTAAGAATCTCCCTTTTCTAGTGCAGACTATGGACATTGGTGTTTGCCCATTAATTGTCGCATTAGTAAACAATATGTGGAGATCCACCACTCCAGAAGAAGTCCTAGCGATATTTCTGGTGGAATTAAGAGCCATAATTGAAGATAAGCTGAAACGACGAATAAGAAATGTGGTTCTAACAGTTCTAGTCGATTTCAGCTAACCCGGATAGGGCGTGCGTGTGCCATGGCTGACCTTCATGTTCTCATGTTGATGCCTGAACCGACAGCCGTGGCTTTGTTGTACGCTCAACAACAACAGCAAAATTGTCATGAGAATATGGGCAGTGGAAGCGAGAAAATTGCTCTCGTTTTCAATATGGGTGCTGGTTTTGTGATGTTGTTGTCGCTGCTCCAGCGGGAAGAGTTTCACAGATTAAAGCCTTGGCAGGAAGTAACATTGGTGTATAATAAAATAATAAAAAATGGTAAGAAGAAGATAGGTTTCTTATTCTTTTATGTGTATGGTTACATCAAATATATAGGGAGTTTCTATCTCCAAATTACAAACTAATTAGGTAGATACTAATCATGAGATTCTATCATTATTAAATTAATAGCATATAATTGGGTACAATATCGTACAATATTACATACAATAATTGCATATAATTTGATAATTATTATTTCCTTAATACTCCCCTCAAGTTGGTAGGTGAAGATCATGAACTCCCAACTTGTGTCGTAGCGTCAAAAACCGTTCCTTGCTCAGTGCTTTTGTAAAAATATGTGCGAGCTGATACTGTGTCGTTACATATGAAGGACTGATATGTTACCTGTAATGTCAAGAACCAAGAAAAATGCAATACCCAGATACTCCTTTGATGTACTTTAGGACTCGAATTGCGGCATCCCAACGAGGTTTTCGTGGATCCTGTATATACTGACTTAGGGTCTGAACCGAAAATGCTATGTCAGGCCGAGTAACCGTGAGGTATATCAGTCGTCCCACGAGTCACCTGTATTTGACTGCATCCTTTAATAACTTTCCATCGTCTGGTGTGAGGTTTAGGTATTGTTCCATTGGAAATTTGTCTGGACGAGCACCTGTGAGTCTCGTATCCTGCAAAATATCAAGCACATATTTTCTTTGGGACATGTAAATACCAACTTTGGAACGGGAAAATTCAATCCCTAAAAAATATTTTAGGTCTCCAAGATCTTTAATGCGAAATTGTTGTAATAGACAATCTTTAACACGCTGAATTTCTGTCAAATCATTTCCTGTCAAAAAAATATCATCCACATAAATCAAAAGGGTAGTAAATAATGAGTTATTTTGTCTTGTGAATAGAGAGTAATCTGTCTTGGATTGTTGAAATCCTACAGATTTAATCACATGAGAAAATGTTGAAAACCATGTTCGAGATGCTTGTTTGAGACCATAAAGGAATTTGTTGAGTCGACATACAATGTTCTCCCTTGTCGATGATGCTCGGGTGACAAGTCCATGTAAATAAATTCATGCAATGTGCCATGTAAGAAGGCATTTTGCACATCTAGCTGGTGAGTAAACCAATTTCTAGTTATTGCAATGGTGAGGAGACACCTCAAAGTTGTTAATTTTGTTGTTGGTGAAAAAGTTTCAGAATAGTTGACACCTTCAATCTGAGTGTACCCCTTTGCGACAAGGCGCGCCTTATATCTGTCGACGCTACCATCTGAGTTGTACTTTATTTTATAGACCCATTTGCATCCGATGGGTTTCTGCCCAACGGGTAACAGTGTCAAGGTCCACGTTTGATTTAGCTGTAAGACGGAAAGCTCTTCGTCCATTGCTTTTTGCCAATTTGGATCAAGGATAGCTTGAGCATAAGTGTGAGGTTCTTTGGTGGTTGTGATGTTAGCAAGATATGCACTATGTGTAGAAGAAAATCGTGAATTAGAAAGAAAATGATGCATAGGATACCTGGTTCCATTCGTCCGGTCTTGGGCAGTGGTCGAATGATTGGCTTGGGATCCTGTTACGTAGTCTTGAAGCCAGGAAGGTGGGGTTGATGTGCGACTGGATCGTCGAACAGGAAGGTCGGTTGGAGAAGGTTTGGTAATGGGTGCTAGACTTCTTGGCATGGGAGAAGAAGGTTGGTCTAGTGGAGGTCCAGGTGTATTATGACGAGTAGGAGAAGAATGTTGGTTTGATGGAGGTTCAGGTGCATTGTGACGAGTAGGAGAAGAGAGTTGGTTTGATGGAGGTTCAGGTGTATTGTGACGAGTAGGAGAAGAAAGTTGGTTTGATGGAGGTTCAGGTGCATTGTGATGAGTAAGAGAAGAAGGTTGATCGAGTGAATGTTGGACAGGAGTGGGTAAGTCAATGTCAATAGTGGGCAAAATACCTTGTAATGGAGGTGAGGATTGTGTCTGTGACTGTTGGCAGAATGGGAAAACACTTTCATGGAAGATGACATCCCAACTTGTAAAAAAAGTGTTTGCATCTATATCAAATAATTTGTATGTTTTTTGACTGTGAGGATAACCAATGAAAATGCATTGTCGGGCGTGTGGGTCAAATTTTTGCTTAGGTGAAAAACAATTGCGTAACAGAGGCAATCAAAAGTTTTTAGGTGACAAAGTGAAGGTGGTTAATTATATAGTAGCTCAAAAGGTGATTTATTTTTTAGTAAAGGTGATGACAAGCAATTAAAGATATATGTGGCGGTTAAAATGCATTCTCTCCAAAATTCTAATGGTAAATTGGACTGAAATAGGAGGGCTCGTGCTGTGTTTAAAACGTGTCTATGTTTGCGTTCTACTACTCCATTTTGTTGAGGAGTGTAGACGCAAATGCGTTGACATTCAATACCTTTTTTGAGAAAAAAATCATACAGTGAAATAAATTTCAGTCCGTTGTCAACGCGGATGGTTTTAATAGATATCTGAAATTGATTTTGTGCAAATGTAATGAATGACTCTAAGATATGTTGGGTTTTAGATTTGTGATTCATAAGAAATAGCCAAGTACATCTAGTATAGTCATCGACTATAGTGAGAAAAAAACGTTTTCCAAAATGAGTTGGGGTTTTATGAGGACTCAAATGTCACAATGCAATAGATTAAATGGAGAATGAGATTTTTTTTGTGCTTAAAGGAAATAGTAGCCTTGTTTGTTTAGCTTTGGGACAAATACTACAATTATTATGAATGAGAATGAGATTTTTACTGATAGGATAGGTAGTAAGGAAGATACAAGTTGTAGACACGCCAGACAAGGATGTCCGAGGCGCTTGTGCCATAAATCAGGGTCGGTCGATATTTGAGATGCGTGGGCTTGGTTTGGAAGAGGGAACATGTAGTATAAGCCTGCGTGTTGTTTACCCGAGCCAATCATCCTCCCCGTAGCCAAGTCTTGTAAAACGCAACCATGTGGAGTAAAAACGACACAACAATTTAGTGAATTGGTTATCTTCCTAATGCACATTAGATTTAAATTAAAAGAAGTAACGCAAAGAACATCTTTGAGAGTGATTTTGTCATTGAATTTAATTGTGCCGGTAGATGAGATGAGCGCAGTTGAGCCTGTGGGCAGATTAACATTTGGAATAAATGATGATGAAGTGTGTGTGAAAAATTGTGAATCAAATGCAATGTGATCGGTTGCTCTGCTATTCAAAATCCATGGTTTCGTAAAAGCATAATTAGAAGAGAAGTTATGGGCAAGCAGACTGCAGAGCTAACAAACGTGTCACTTTTACCGTTATTGTTGAGCGAGTAAATAGCCTTTGCCAATTGTTGAATTTGCTCGACACTGAAGCCTTGTACGAGGTTTCTATCAGACTCGTTACTGATGCCTTCTTTGCCAAACATGATTTTTTATTTAGGGGATAAAAATGAAGAGGTTGTCAAGGCACCAAGATCGGTGCTCTGATACCATATAAGAAAATGATAAAAAATGGTAAGAAGAAGAGATCTCTTATGTATATGGTTACATCACTTCATGTATAGAAATATATAGGGAGTTTCTATCTTCAAATTACAATCTAATTAGGTAGGGATACTAACCATGAGATTCTATCATTATTAAATTAATTGCATATAATTGGCTACAATATCGTACAATATTGCATACAATAATTACATATAATTTGATAATTATTATTTCCTTAATATGGTGGTGAAGACTTGCTTCAAAATATGATGTTTCATCTTTTGCCAGAATCTGAAAATCATTTTCAAAGCCATGAGGTCAGTGAAATGAAGCGGATGGGCCTGCTTCGAGTTGCAACCCAGGATGCAATTCACCAGCTTTCCTCTCAGAACACAGTTCAGGTTGATGTTGATTTGGGAGATGATGTGAAGATATGCAGAGTTGTTCAGCGGGAGGAGTTTGAGGAGGTAAATAGAAAGGTGTTTGAGAAATGTGAAAGCCTTATCATTCAGTGCTTGAAAGATGCCAAGGTAGAATTTCAAGACTTAAATGATGTGATAATTGTAAGTGGATGCTCTTGTATCCCAAGAGTGAAGAGTCTTCTTGCTAAAATTTGTGGAAGGAAGGAACTTTATAAAGGCATGAATCCTTTGGAAGCTGTTGTTTGTGGTGCAGCAGTGGAAGGAGCAGTGGCTTCAGGCATCAATGATCCCTTGGGGAACTTGGACTTGTTAACTATCCAAATTACACCTCTTGCCATTGGAATTTGTGCTGATGGTAACAAATTTGTGCCTATAATTCCGAAAGATATCGCAATGCCAACGCGAAAGAAACTAGTTTTTACAACATGATAATCAAACGGAGGCATTGATTATTGTGTATGAAGGTGAGGGGAAAAAGCAGAAGAAATCCACCTATTGGGATATTTCATTAGTAAAATTCTAAAATTTGTTTAAGATTCAAACACTTCCTTGATTTAATTTTCCTCATTCATCTTTGTTTTGTTATTCTATGTTCTAATAGGTCTTATTCTCTATCCTCATTAGTTATTTTTAAAGTAAGTTGGAGTGTATGTATGAAAATGTAAATTAATTATTTGATCCCTAAAACATTTTGATTTCTACGCTCAGAAAATACTTGTATTAACAAATAGTACAATAAACTATATTTGATATCCTTATATATCCTCTAGCAAAGTTTGTGAAATTTCGTCCTACTTTCTGCAATTTTATTCTGTGTTGAAAAATTGCGTTGAAAAATTCACACAAGTACTTTCATGTGCTGTTTGCACACTCCGAAGGAGGCACGTCCATAACAAAATCACAAAAAGGAGATATAGGGAAGAAAAGCCAGGACATTTTGTTTTTGGAAAACCTGTTTTGTTTACTCTCGATCTGGGTCTTGCTACGCCCTATTCCTTGGGTCTTTTGGTCTGAAAATTTTACCAGACATTCGTCATTGTGTGTATTGAGTTTTGGCATAGATTTGAGCCCCAGGTTCGTCTCACAAGATTTTCAATAAATTTTGTATTCATCACTGCCAGGGTTGAAAGGAAGGTTTGTTTGTGTGTGAAACTGTTTGATTTTATTCCTAGGTGAATACTCATCCGTTTGACGTGAAATTTGTCGCGTTTTGTCCCAAATTCAGTCCAGATTCTTACAAGGAATTTCAGGAAAAAATTATTCCGGGACAATTTTTCTGAAATTTTGTGAAAAACCAAGGCGATCCTCTAGCAAAATTTGTGAAATTTCGCCCTACTTTCCGCAATTTTATTTTGTGTTGAAAAATTGCGTTGAAAAATTCACTCAAGTACTTTCATGTGCTATTTGCACCCTGCGAAGGAGGCACGTCCATAAACAAATCACAAAAAGGAGATATAAGGAAGAAAAGCCAGGACATTTTGTTTTCGAAAAATTGGTTTTATTCACTCTCGGTCTGGGTCATGCTACACCCTATTCCTTGGGTCTTTTGGTCTGAAAATTTTACCAGACATTCGTCATTGTGTGTATTGAATTTTGGCTGAGATTTGAGCCCCAGGTTTGTCCCACAAGATTTTCAATAAATTTTTTATTCATCACTGCCAGGGTTGAAAGGAAGGTTCGTTTGTGTGTGAAACTATTTGATTTTTTTCCTAGGTGAATACTCATCCGTTTCACGTGAAATTTGTCACGTTTGTCCCAAATTCAGTCCAGATTCCTACGTGGAATTTCAAGAAAAAATTATCCAGGGACAATTTTTTTGAAATTTTGTGAAAAACCAAGGCTATCCTCTACCAAAATTTGTGAAATTTCGCCCTACTTTCCGCAATTTTATTTTGTGTTGAAAAATTGCGTTGAAAAATTCACACAAGTACTTTCATGTGCTGTTTGCACCCTGGAAAGGAGGCACGTCCATAAACAAATCACAAAAAGGAGATATAGGGAAGAAAAGCCATGACATTTTGTTTTTGGAAAATCGGTTTTGTTCAGTCTCGGTCTGGGTCTTGCTACGCCCTATTCCTTGGGTCTTTTGGTCTGAAAATTTTACCAGACATTAATCATTGTGTGTATTGAGTTTTGGCAGAGATTTGAGCCCCTGATTCGTCCCACAAGATTTTCAATAAATTTTTAATTCATCACTGCCAGGGTTGAAAAGAAGGTTCGTTTGTGTGCGAAACTGTTTGATTTTTTTCCTAGGTGAATACTCATCCGTTTGACGTGAAAATTGTTGCGTTTTGTCCCAAATTCAGTCCAGATTCTTACGTGGAATTTCAGGAAAAAATTATTCTGGGACAATTTTTCCGAAATTTTGTGAAAAACCAAGGCGATCCTCTAGCAAAATTTGTGAAATTTCGCACTACTTTCTGCAATTTTATTCTGTGTTGAAAAATTGCGTTGAAAAATTCACACAGGTACTTTCATGTGTTGTTTGCACCCTGTGAAGGAGGCACGTCGATAAAAAAATCACAAAAAGGAGATATAGGGAAGAAAAACCATGACATTTTGTTTTCGGAAAACCGGTTTTGTTCAGTCTCGGTCTGGGTCTTGCTACGCCCTATTCCTTGGGTCTTTTGGTCTGAAAATTTTATGAGACATTCGTCATTGTGTGTATTGAGTTTTGACAGAGATTTGAACCCCAGATTCGTCCCACAAGATTTTCAATAAATTTTTTATTCATCACTGTCAGGGTTGAAAAAGAAGGTTTGTTTGTGTGTGAAACTGTTTGATTTTTTTCCTAGGTGAATACTTATCCGTTTGACGTGAAATTTGTTGCGTTTTGTCCCAAATTCAGTCCAGATTGTTACGTGGAATTTAAGGAAAAAATTATTACGGGACAATGTTTCTGAAATTTTTTGAAAAACCAAGGCTATCCTCTAGCAAAATTTGTGAAATTTCGTCCTACTTTCTGCAATTTTATTCTTTGTTGAAAAATTGCGTTGAAAAATTTACACCAGTACGCTGCAAAGGAGGCACGTCCATAAACAAATCACAAAAAGGAGATCTAGGGAAGAAAAGCCAGGACATTTTGTTTTCCGAAAACCGATTTTGTTCACTCTCGGTCTGGGTCTTGCTACACCCTATTCCTTGGGTCTTTTGCTCTGAAAATTTTACCAGACATTCGTCATTGTGTGTATTGAGTTTTGGTTGAGATTTGAGCCTCAGGTTCGTCCGACAAGATTTTCAATAAATTTTTTATTCATCACTGCCAGTGTTGAAAGGAAGGTTCGTTTATGTGTGTAACTGTTTGATTTTTTCCTAGGTGAATACTCATCCGTTTGACGTGAAATTTGTCACGTTTTGTCCCAAATTCATTCCAGATTCTTACGTGGAATGTCAGGAAAAAATTATTCCGGTACAATTTTTCTGAAATTTTGTGAAAAATCAAGGCTATCCTCTAGCAAAATTTGTGAAATTTCGTCCTACTTTCTGCAATTTTATTCTGTGTTTAAAAATTGTGTTGAAAAATTCAAACAAGTACTTTCATGTGCTGTTTGCACCCTGCGAAGGAGGCACGTCCATAAACAAATCACAAAAAGGAGATATAGGGAAGAAAAGCCAGGACATTTTGTTTTCGGAAAACCGGTTTTGTTCACTCTCGGTCTGGGTCTTACTACGCTTATTCCTTGGGTCTTTTGGTGTGAAAATTTTACCAGACATTCGTCATTGTGTTCATTGAGTTTTGGCTTAGATTTGAGCCCGAGATTCGTCCCACAGGATTTTCAATAAATTTTTTATTCGTCACTGCCAGAGTTGAAAAAAAGGTTCGTTTGTGTGTGAAAATGTTTGATTTTTTTCCTAGGTGAATACTCATCCGTTTGACGTGAAATTTGTCGCGTTTTGTCCCAAATTCTGTCCAGATTCTTACGTGGAATTTCAGGAAAAAATTATTCCGAGACAATTTTTCTGAAATTTTGTGAAAAACCAAGGCTATATATCCTCTAGCAAAATTTCTGAAATTTCGTCCTACTTTCTGCAATTTTATTATGTGTTGAAAAATTGCGTTGAAAAATTCACACAAGTACTTTCATGTGCTATTTGCACCCTGCGAAGGAGGCACGTCCATAAACAAATCACAAAAAGGAGATAGAGGGAAGAAAAGCCAGGACATTTTGTTTTCCGAAAACCGGTTTTGTTCAGTCTCGGTCTGGGTCTTGCTACGCCTTATTCATTGGGTCTTTTGGTCTGAAAATTTTACCAGACATTTGTCATTGTGTGTATTGAGTTTTGGCTGAGATTTTAGCCCCAGGTTCATCCCACAAGATTTTCAGTAAAATTTTTATTCATCACTGCCAGGGTTGAAAGGAAGGTTCGTTTGTGTGTGAAACTGTTTGATTTTTTTCCTAGGTGAATACTCATCCATTTGACGTGAAATTTATCGCGTTTTGTCCCAAATTCAGTCCATATTCTTACAAGGAATTTCAGGAAAAAATTATTCCGGGACAATTTTTCTGAAATTTTGTGAAAAACCAAGGCGATCCTCTAGCAAAATTTGTGAAATTTCGCCCTACTTTCCGCAATTTTATTTTGTGTTGAAAAATTGCGTTGAAAAATTCACTCAAGTACTTTCATGTGCTATTTGCACCCTGCGAAGGAGGCACGTCCATAAACAAATCACAAAAAGGAGATATAAGGAAGAAAAGCCAGGACATTTTGTTTTCGAAAAATTGGTTTTGTTCACTCTCGGTCTGGGTCATGCTACACCCTATTCCTTGGGTCTTTTGGTGTGAAAATTTTACCAGATATTCGTCATTGTGTGTATTGAATTTTGGCTGAGATTTGAGCCCCAGGTTTGTCCCACAAGATTTTCAATAAATTTTTTATTCATCATTGTCAGGGTTGAAAGGAAGGTTCGTTTGTGTGTGAAACTGTTTGATTTTTTTCTAGGTGAATACTCATCCATTTGACGTGAAATTTGTCGCGTTTTGTCCCAAATTCAATCCAGATTCTTACGTGGAATTTCAGTAAAATATTATTCTGAGACAATTTTTCTAAAATTTTATGAAAAACCAAGGCTATCATACAATAAACAAAATAAATACGCTAAACTATACATCGATGTCATAGACTATAAATTTTATTTAGAAGAAAATATTTAATTTATAAGATTTATTATATTTGATTTATATATTAAAAAAAACTTAATAGTAGATATAAATGATACGATTGATCATATATATTTTAAATAATTTATTTATTAAAATGATTTTTTAAATATAAAATGACATATATATATGTATATTTCTGAAATTTATTTAAAATATAGTACAAAATGAATTGTTTACCTGAATTTGGAAGTTAAAAAAGTGTCTTTACTTTCATGTTTTGTAGGCATGATCTGACATAAATTATTTTGAATGAAATGAGAGCGAGATGGAAGAATGAGTCTTCCGTCTCAAAAGATAAGTGTCTATAGTCTTTGAATTCAAAAGTTAAATAAATGTGTGATTCCTTATTGGTTTGCAGCATCAACTTAGTCTTTATCCATATCCATTCCATTGAAGCTGTTCAACTTCAAATTTGAAAAAGATAAAAAAAAAAAAAAACTATTGACTTGGCACTTCATTGAACCAGTTGAAGATGTCAGAGGAACACTTTTCAGGTCACTTTCTTTTGCTTATATTTCACTTTACACACTTAACTTCACCCTCCTCTTCTTCTTCACTCAATAAAGCATCTTTGCATCTTCTGAAATGTTTCACCCAACTTTATTTTGCTGAACCAGTTAAACAGAATCTATAATTATATTTTGCTGAACCAATCTTCCAAGTTCCCATAAAAGTGACACTGCAAAATTTGTTTTTACTCCTGATTTCTTAGTGGTGCCAATTGAACCAAGTTTCTTAGTCAATTCGTTGCCAAGTCTTCCACTGCATAATTTCCTTGAAGTTTCCACTGCCCAAATATTCATGATGTTCATTCACCATATGCATGCATCTATATATTATATATTATGAGGATACAACTTCATTTTTTATGACAATGCATCTCTCTTTCCTACCAAAAATTCTTCTTTGTTGCCTTCTTTCTATGTTCTCAAGTCAACTTCTTTTGTTGTTGTTTTCTGCACATTTCACTCACCAGATTCATTCCAATCCAATCTAATGTCTTTAGCTATCTTTCTCTCTTCCATTCTTGTACTACTTTCACTTCTGAATGGCTTCCATGCCACCATACAACCAAACACACACATCACTGCTGGATCAAACTCTACCTGGAAGTCACCCTCTGGTGATTTTGAATTTGGATTCCTCCATCTCCGCAGTGATCTCTTTCTTGTGGGAATATGGTTTGGGAGAATCACAGAGAGAAAGCTGGTATGGTACAGAGCTCCCCCAATGGAACCAAATTCCCAAATCCAATTCACTTCTGCAGGACAACTTGTGGTAGTATACCCAAATGGGACTACTGCTCAGACCATACACGGTGGAGCAAACGGTGGGGCGGCAACATCTGCCACCATGCAAGACGATGGCAATTTTGTCATGAAGGACTCCAATTTAAGACATGTGTGGGAAAGTTTCAACTTTTCAGCCAACACAATCTTACCAGGCCAAACCTTGCAGACTAATCAAACCCTCTTTTCCAAGGGGAGAGGACCTTCAAACTACTCACAGGGAAATTTCATGCTATTGATGCAAAATGATGGCAACTTGTTGCTCCAAGCTCACCAATGGTCTGACCCAGCATACTGGTTTTCTTCAACCCTAACCTCCAATGTGAGGTTGGTTTTTAATGCTTCCACTGCTCTTATGTACCTTGTCAACGACACCGGGAAAATCTTCAATATGACCAAAACCACTCCAACCCCAGTGGAGGATTACTATCACCTTGCTACAATAGAAGAGAATGGGAATTTCCAACAATATGCATATCACAAGAGGAATGGCACAGAATGGAGCAGGGTTTGGAGAGCTGTGGAGGATCCCTGCAGAGTGAATGTTGTCTGTGGTGTGTATGGCTTGTGCACTTCTCCTGACAATGAATCAGTGAAGTGTGAGTGTATTCCAGGTTATATCCCATTGGATGATCAAGATGTTTCCAAAGGGTGTCACCCACCAGCTGTCATCAATTACTGCGCAGAGACCAACTTCAATCTCCAGGTCTTAGACGATACTGATTTCAATTTTGATATTCGTCTGTTTAGTTTTGATAGTGTTGACTTGGAAAGTTGTAAGAAGGCTGTAAAAGATGATTGTAACATCGTTGCTGCAACTTACAACCATTCCACCTCCACATGTGTGAAGAAGAGACTGCCCTTACTGAATGCTAGAAACAGCTCTTCTTCAAAGGGAATGAAAGCACTGCTTAAAGTTGCTCATAGGGTTGAGTCTGGGACACCTAAACTTCCCAAGAAGAAAAGTTTTAATGTAAGAGTCTTTTTGAAGGTTCTTCTTGCAGTTACTGCCACTCTTGCTTGTTTCCTGGGTGCTCTTGCTGTCTACTATCATCCTTTCGCTCGGAGACTAACAAGAAGAAGGAAGCATCTGAATGCAACCGCTATTGGAATCAACTTCAGGGAATTCACCTTTCAGGAGCTGCATGAAGCAACAGAGGGATTCACTAGGATTCTTGGAAGGGGAGGTTCAGGAAAAGTCTATCGTGGTGGTTTAGTAATAGATGGTGTAGAGATTGGTATTGCAGTGAAGACACTGGAAAAGAAAATTGAGAAAAGTGAAAGTGAATTCATGACTGAGCTCAGAATTATTGGCCGTACCCATCACAGAAATTTGGTGAGGCTTTTGGGGTTTTGCTTTGAGAGTAGCCATCGAATTATAGTGTATGAGTTGATGCCAAATGGAGCACTCTCCAGATTTCTGTTTGGAGAGAGAGAAAGGCCTGAATGGGGTCAGAGGATTGAAATGGCTCTTGGAGTCGCAAGGGGGTTGCTATACTTGCATGAAGAGTGCAACACCCAGATCATACATTGTGACATCAAGCCCGAAAATGTGCTACTTGATGCCAATTACACAGCAAAGATTGCAGATTTTGGGTTGTCCAAGCTTTTGAAGAAAGATCAAACTAGAACAAACACTAATTTAAGAGGCACAATGGGATACATGGCACCCGAATGGCTGAAGAGTGCACCTATAACTGCCAAAGTTGACATATACAGTTATGGGGTTATGCTATTGGAGATTATTTGCTGCAGAAAGCACGTTGAGGTTTGTGGGGCTGGAAAAGACAGTGAAGATGATGATGTGGTTCTTACAAAATGGGTTTTGAGGTGTGTGGTGTTTAGGCAACTAGAGCTAGTGGTGAGACATGACTCGGAAGTGTTGAATGATTTCAAGAGGTTTGAGGAAATGGCCTTGGTTGGCCTATGGTGTGTTCATCCAAATCCTGCTCTGAGACCTTCAATGAAGCACGTGATGCAGATGCTAGATGGAACCGTGGAAGTTGGTGTTCCTCCTTTGGTTTATGAGCAGATGATGCCAGACCAAAGCCTAAGTTTGTCATTGCAATCCTAAAGCTTCTATAGAAATAGATTTATAGTTTAAGGTTTAGGTTATAGAGTTTAACTTCAAATACAGAATATTAACTATTGTTTCAGATTCAAATCACTAATATTGAGTGTTACTTTACCTGAACTTAACATTAATTTATTTTTTATTATATAAACTCTCTTATCCATTTATGGAGCTATTTATAGCCCATTTACTTTTCATTGGTATCATCATCCATATATACAGACCTCCTCCTCCTGCATGGCATGCCACATTATGGGAGCATATAATTAATTTAAGATTTAAATAATTGAGTCTATATTAAATTATGTTGTTAAATACTTAAATTTTTCTTTTTTTAATTGAATTTTTATCATTTAATTTTTAATCTTTACCTGTGTTATAATTTTTAATTGAATTTTGATCATTTCATTTTACTTATGATTATAATGTTATCTTTACATCTTAAAGAATGTAAAGTTTTGTAATTAATATAAAACGATAATTAATATGAAGAATGCACTATTAGCACCCGTGACATGGCTGAAAATGCTAACATGTCTAAGGATATTTTTGTCCTTTCAGCAAGTGAGTTAAAATTTGAATAATTTGTAATTTCAAAAGGGTCTTATTCCTAATTTGGAGTGAGACTTGAAAATTGATTTTGAGGAAGAGAGGTTAAAGCTTGAAGGTTGCTTATGATTTGCATTTTGTCTTTGAGAAGTGATATATTGACAACTTGTACCACTTTAGAATCTAAACTTTTCTACTTAAAACTTGCACTAGTTTATGAAATGACGAAAATAATTTTTCTTTATATCATCAATATTGGAGCAGGTTGTAAAAATATCATTAGTGTTTGTTGTGGATACGATTCAATAGTTTTTCAAATTTTTCCACCTGCTGTAAGTGGAACCCACAATAATGAACCATGATATATTAATAATTCTTTTTTCTATATCGACTCTACAACTTTCAATATTATTATTTTAAAAAATTCTCACATCATTTACTTACAAATTTATTTTTTATTATATTTTTTAAAACAACTCTCTTAGTTATAAAATTATATTTTTTCAAAGATAATTCTCTAGTTTGTTGGGTATGAAGCCAGGACCAATTGGGTTGGGCTGACTAGACACATGTTTAGTGAGTGTGCTTAATTATTATGTCCCTTTATTATCTCTATTTAAAGAGATCATTGTACTTGTAATTGGTGTGCAACAGGATATAATGTAAACCTAATAGTTGCCCGGGTGGATGTAGGTTGCAGTTGGCGACCGAACCACGTTAAATCTTGTGTCGTTTATTTTTCTGCAGTTGATTCGTGATTATGTGTGTTGTTTCCGCGTGCGTTTTTCCCATCAAGTGGTATCAAGAGCCTGGGTTCGTTTACACACTAGAGGTTCGATCAGCAGAAATTAATCGACGAGATGTGAAAATTGTGGTTGCAGTAGCGTCCCAGAGTTAGGGTTTCGCAGAGGCGGCAACAATGTCCCAAAGTTAGGGTTTTGCAGAGGCGGCAACAACATCCCAAAGCCAGGGTTTTGCAGGGGTTGCAACAGCGTCCTAAGGCTTAGGGTTTCCCAGATCTGCTTCACAACAGCGGTGACCAGCGACGGTGGTGGTGCGAAGTGTCAGGGCAGTGGGGACTGCGACCAAGTCTGTTGGTGAGTGATTTTGGGTGGTGCAATTTTTGTGTTCTTGATTTAAAAAAAAAAAAGATTGCCAAGATCTGAAATCAGTTGTACCGAGTATCTCGTCTAGTCATTTGAGATGACAGAAGAAGGGAGGTTCTGAATTGAAAAATTCGATGGTATAGATTTCAGTTGGTGGAAAATGCAAATTGAGGATTGCTAGTTCAAAAAGATTTGGACGTGGCTTTGGATGACAAGCCAGAAAAGATGTCTAATGCAAAGTGGGCAGGTTTGGATCGGAAAGTTATGTCCGTAATCCGACTCTCTTTGAGTAAGAATGTTGCGTTCAACATTTTGAAGGAGAAGACAGCCATGTACGAGAAGCCATCTGCTGCAAACAAGGTGTTTCTGATTAGAGAATTGGTAAACACAAGGATGAAGGAAGACAGTTCAGTTACTGAGCACATCAATAAAACGAATTTGATCTTAGCCAGACTTATGTCAGTGGGCATTAAGTTCGATGATGAAGTTCAAGCTTTACTACTGTTATCGTCTTTGCCTGACAGTTGGTCCGGAACGGTTATAGCAGTTACCAGTTCAGCCGGATCCGATGGATTCACTTTTGAGAAGATTCGTGATCTCATTCTTGGCAAGGATGTCCGAAGAAGGAGTTCTGGGGAATTATCTAGTGAATCGCTATATGTCATGAGAGGTAAGAGAAATATCAGAGATAGTTGGAGCAAGAACAAAGGAAGGAGTCAGTCAAAGACTTAGGATTGCTCAAGTGTAACATGTTGGAACTGCAAGGAGGTGGGGCATTTCAGGAATCAATGCCCAAATGATAAACAAGTCAGCATTGCAGAAGATTCCGCGGACGAGGACCTCTTAGTCTGTTGCGCGGAGAGCAGTGTGGATTCCTGGGTCATGGATTCTGAAGCATTGCAGAATCTAGTTATTGGGGACTTTGGAAAGGTAAGACTAGCGGACAATATAACTCTTAAGGTAACGGGCATGGGTGACATAGTGTTGAAGACACCAGTTGGTTTTTGGACTTTGAAGAATGTCAGAGTTGTTCCAAGCTTAACGAAAAGTGTGATTTCTGTTAGGCAATGAACAGGAACATGAAGTGAAGTTTGAAAATCAGCACTGGAAGGTTGTCAAGGGAAATCTTGTCATGGCCTACGGAAGAAAGAAAGGTTCGTTGTATATAGTCAGATTACCGTGTCTGAGGAGTGACCATCCCCGTTCAGAAGATAAACAAAGTCCGGTTCACAGAATCTCATGGGCAGAAGAGGGTTGTCTTTACAAAAGAGAAACCCAGAGCCACAAGTCAGATTCAGGATGAACGAGCATGGAAAGGTTCAAGTAGACCAGTCAGAGGTACTTGTGGCAGTGGGAGCATGGGTTGTGCTTCAGCTAAAGTTCCTAGACGACAGTGGGTTAGGAGAACCAATATCCCAGCGATTGAAACTTCTCCAGAAAATGTCTTGTTGAATATGGAAAGTGTTTGTTCTCAGGTTGTTCCAGGATCTGGCAGTTCCTGTAAGTGGGAGTCAGTAGGAATAGAGAACGGGTATATGGAGAGTGTTTGTTCTCAGGTTGTTTCAGGATCCGACAGTTCCTGTAAGTGGGAGTCGGTAGGAACAGAGAACGGGTCAGTGACTGACGTGTTAAAACTCAAGGGAGTTTTAACGAAGTCTTCAAAATGATTAAGAAGGCTGGTGGCAACTAGTGGTGGAACATTGAGTTTCGTCGACAGATTACAGAAGTACATGTACACAGTTGAAGCGCAGGTGAACATTGTTCCGTGACTTCAAGTGGGAGATTGTTGGTATGAAGTCAAGACCAATTGGGTTGGGCTGACAAGACACCATGTACACAATTGAAGCGTAGGTGAACATTGTTCCGTGGCTTCAAGTGGGAGATTGTTGGATATGAAGTCAGGACCAATTGGGTTGGGCTAACTAGACACATGTTTAGTGAGTGGGCTTAATTATTATGTCCCTTTATTATCTCTATTTATCTCTATTTAAAGAGATCATTGTACTTGTAATTGGTGTGCAACAAGATATAATGTAAACCTAATAGTTGCCCCGATGGATGTAGGTTGCAGTTGGCGACCGAACCACGTTAAATCTTGTGTCGTTTATTTTTCTGCAGTTAATTCGTGATTATCTTGTGTTGTTTCCGCGTGCGTTTTTTTCCATCATAGTTCCCCATTTGTCAAGTAGCACATTTACTATGCAATTATCATTATTAGGTTTTAAAAGCCATTAACATCAAGTTAAAGAGATATTTTGTTCTCTTTGGAGGAAAAACGGGTCCAGATCTTTATATCACGTAGCATCAACATGGAAAGGAGAGAAAAGGTTTGCAACTGAATTAATCACAGAACATGACACTTTGCCAATCCTCAAAGAAGTTATTGAAAGTGATGAATTGCATTTATTTCTCTTTAGCTTCCAACACTTCCTATAATTAAACCTTTCCCTCTTCTCCTATTCACATCACACTTCTTGCTCATTCCTTGTTCCAATGTTGTGTCTGCCACTGTTGATCATCTTTCTCCTCCCTCTCAGAGGGGAATCAACGTGCCGCACAATCTCATGCGGCAAAATCAAAATTCACTTTCCGTTTGGTCTGAAACAAACTCCGATCGAAGCTACAATTTCTGGTCGGTGCAGCTATCCGAGGTTCCAGCTTTCCTGCGACAACCGCAACCGAACCATTCTGAGCCTCCCAGGTTCCGGAGATTTGGTGGTGAAAAGCATAAACTACGAGTCCCAAACTCTTACCGTGAACGACCCCGAAGGTTGTCTCCCGAAACGTTTCTTGCAGAACTTGAGCCTTTCCCTGCACCCACCGTTCACGTTTGAGGCAACCGTTTACGACCTAACGTTCCTTCGTTGTCCTTCCAACATGACACACTCCGTTGAATCTCCCCCAATTTCATGCCTCGATTCGAATTCCTCCTCCTCGGTGACATTCTCGTGGTGGCCTCTCAATGGCACGTTGCCGTGGAGTGAGGAGTGTGAGGTGATATCCTCGGCTTTTGTTCCCATTCCGAATCCAGACACGACATCGTTTTTCATGCCTGATCTCAACAAGGATGTCGTGTTAAAGTGGAACGAACCCGCGTGTGGGGATTGTGCTGGTCGTGGCCAAGTTTGTGGGTTCACCTCTCACACCAAAACTTTACAAGTAGGGTGCTTCTTCTATGCTCCTAACCAAAACCAAGGTACCAAAACCTCTTTCTTTTTTTCTTTTTTTTAGTATAAAGAAATGATATACTGAAAACTTCTAGTATACAACTTTTATTGATGATATCAAAAAATATATTTTTGTCATATCATAAAAAAAAAATTATATAAAAAAATTATATTTTGATAACTTACTCTAATATACCACTTATGATATAAAACAAATGATATTTTTGTTATATCATACAACAACTACTGAAATTTTATATAGAAAAATGATATAGTGACAATTTAGTATAAAATTGATGATATGAAAAAAAAATGGTGTTTTTGTCATATACCATACAAAAAATAAAATTTTAAATAGAGAAATGAGATTGTATATTGGAGTGGATGGTTAATATATCAAATTTTTTACTATATTTGCTTTTTTATTCTATTATTTTATGATCCTATTTGTTGAAACTCTACAAATTTTCCACTTTTAAATTTATAACCCATTTATTGCTTTTATATTTAATAATTTAATTTATATTTTAATTGAATAATTTAATTTATATTTTAATTGAATAATTTAATTTCATTAATTATTATAATTATTTCTAGTTGTTACAAGAATGTCAAATAAATATCATTACCCAAGATTCTTATTTTAAGGCTATATTTGGATTAATTAACAGAACCAAAATTTTGTGGCCAGGCTTGATGCCTTGGCCAATTGGCATGGTGTGACAGCTTAGGTAAATAATTAATGAATGTTGAATATATTTATTTAAAGCAGTAAACAAATATTTTTATTATTGAGTGATACTACGTTTTTTTCATTATGAAAGTATTATATTATTTATTTGAAAAAGGCACAAATAATTATGTTTTTAAAAAATACTCTGATTAAAAATACTCAAATTCAATTGTTAAGTGAATTAATTATTCTTCGAGAGAAGTAAAGCTTTATTGTATAAATTAAGGTTTGTAATTAGTTAATAATAAAAAATGTCGTATAATGTGTCCGAGCATAACCATTAATTTTTCATTTTCATATTATAAATCTGGGTGCTCACTTAGTCGTGAGAATATCTTCACTAATTTGCTAGTAATTAATATGTATCTTGTATAATGGACAGACATTTTAAATACAAAAATTTTAAAATAGTTATAGGTATTCAACATAAAAAAATATAGAATATAGTTTCAAAACAACCAAATGTCTAAAAATAAAGTTAAAAATTACTGAATTCGGTAGGGAATAATAATTTTAATAGAAAAATTAAAATCAATATACGAAGGGGAAATCAAATATATAATTGTAAACAAATAGTAATTTAAAAATTCAAAATTTGTAAAATATATATAGGGGAATTTTCGTGTAATTTTTTCTACTACTAATAACATTTTAAGTCATAATATAAAATTTATCACTGATATAAAAATGAAAACGTGGTGGAACAAAAAAATAAAAACAGGAAAGAAACAAATAGATAGTGTGAATAAACTCTCACATAGATAAAAAAAAAAAAAAACCCTCATTCTACTTAATTAATAGTGTTTAGAATGTTTGATTTTATATTGAACATTTTTTTAGTGCAACCTAACTTTAATACAATATATTAATTATCTTATTTTTATGTAATAAAGAAAATTATGTCAAATAAAGGATAATATATATTTTTATTTGTAAAACAATTATAAGACATAAAATATAAAAAAAATGGAGACGGTACGATAGCAATTATATTTTTGGTTTTATAAAATAACGATTAAATTAAAAATTGAGAATTTATTTATTTTTATAGAAATTTGTTTTGCTTCATTAAAGTAAGCCATAGTACAAAAACTGTTTCTGACACGGACTCGTTGAATAGGTCTTTCAAGAAGCGCCAAATATGGGTTAACGATCGGAGTGGGAATACCTGGGCTTTTATGTTTAACTGGGCTTTGCTGCTTTATGTGTAGTAAATTCGATGTGTACGCACATGGTAACCGGGCTAGGCCCACCAGAGAGCTTCCAAGCTCCATTACGACTCTTCCACGATCCTCGCCCACAGTGGGCCTTATTGGGCCGGAAATTGAAAAATTGCCCAAGACTCTTATTGGTGAGAGTGGGCGCTTACCGAATTGGAACGATAACACGTGTCCAATTTGTCTCTCTGAATACGAGCCCAAGGAGACGCTAAGGACCATTCCTGCGTGCAACCACTATTTTCATGCACACTGCATTGATGAGTGGCTGAAGATGAATGCCACGTGTCCCTTATGCAGAAATTCACCGGATCCATGTTCTACCGTTACCCCTTCTTCTTCTTCTTCTTTGCCATAGCTAATCCAATAGCCACGTGTTAGTCCTGTGTAGTAGAGAGACTCTTCACCTCCTATTTTTACTATCATATACAATTTTTTTTCTTTCTACTATTCGTAATTAGGATACAATTTATACCAAATTTTATGTAATAAATAATATTTTTTTGTTATTTATGATTTTTTAATTAAATATATGGTAGTTAGAATTACTATCAGCATTGGGGGTGTAGCTCATATGGTAGAGCGCTTGCTTCGCATGCGAGAGGCACGGGGTTCGATTCCCCGCACCTCCATTTTTTTTGTGCTTTTTCTATTTTTTTGTGCTTTTTTCAGTTTTTTGTGCCTTTTCATTTTTTTTTGGGTTTTCCATTTTTTTAAATTTTTTTGTGTCTTTTACTTTTTTTTTAAAAACAACAAATAAATAATGGAATAATTCTTTAAACTATACTTAATGTTTGCTTTGTGTATTCCTTTGTAGCTTACTTAACACTGCTGATAAAAAGATTCTTAAAGTTTGTATAGTTGTAATGTGCAAGACATAATTGGGTAGTTAAGTCACTAATCACACTATTCTTCTAGTCCTAATTATTAACTTCTCTAACAATAATTCATATTTTTTATGACTCATTTCTACAACAATTCACGTTTTTAATAAATAATTTATGCAATAATTCAATTGTTTTATGACTTGTTTGTGACCTCACCGATTATTTCCTCTCTAATTTGTTTCATACCATTCAAATATTTATCTTTATAATATGGTATTTACATAATGCACTATTTTGCTTTATGATATGTCGGTGGATTAAGACATTTGTTTTCAAATCTATGAATAATAATATTAAACAAAAACATAAAATTTGTCCAAAAACGTGTTTTACAAATAGGAAAAAGTTCAATACGCAACCTCCGTGGAGATAGGAATTTCAATGGACATGATTCAGATAAGTAATAATATATCAAAAAATTATTTTTTAATTTTTTAAATTAAAATATATTTTATATATGAGTAGATATATGACTCGAGACTCAAAGAATTTATATTTTTCAGATTAAGTGTTATTTCTCCCACATATCTATTTAAGAAAAAAAATCTAATAATCGAATTTAACTTGAATTTCAGATTAATTAAATATTGAGTTCATTCTAACTATTATAATATTAACTTAATATAGTAAGTAATATAATATTTTTTTAACATGGTTATATATATTTATTATATATATATTTATATATTTTATAATATTTATATATTTAACATGGTTATAAATATAATATTAATTATATTTATATATTTTTTATTATATTTATATATTTTGTATTATATTTTTTAAATATTATGTTATATTTTTTAAATATTATGAATCTTACTATTCGTAATATAAAATATTCATGATTATATAAGCTCTTCGATTCAAGATTCAACTAATATGATAGCAAGATGTGAAATATTTATAAATATCAAAAGTTTTTTCTTTATTCTATATTTCGACATTCAAGTATGACATGTTAATTTGTATTGAGTAAGGATCTTCTATGCAACCACTCCTTTCACCCTTGCGCTTCTGAATTTCTTATTCCCAAAGCTGAAACACAAAAAGGGATAAATGTAGAGTTAATCTATGAACAACAAGAAATTTGAAACACTCCCCACCTTCAAATTAATAAATGTCAAATTAATGAATAGTTATTCCAAGAAGAAAGATAGTAATTTGATTTTTGTCAAGAATTCTGAAATTTACCATACCTTTGCATTGAGAATGATTGAGCAGTGACATCTACTGGTGGGTTTGAGAAGTGATTATTAGAAACATTAAGAAATTAAGAAATATTAACAACAAATTAAGAAGAAATTGATTTTGGTTTTTTCCATTTCAAACAACCCAAAGCAAAAAGATGTAAAAATAAATCATAAGAAAAGAAACAAAATCTTACAAGACTACGAGATTTTTAAGAAGAGTGACTACTGCACTTGGGATTGTTCCTGACAACTCATTGTTGTCTAGCCATCTATATCATCAATGCAAACAAAGCTTAATTCACATTGTTTGATTCAAAAAAATGTGTAATTTGGTCAACCAACATCAACATAAACGTGCTTACAAGAATTTAAGAGACTCCAAGTTGGCAAAAGATTCTGGGATATTTCCTTCCAATTTATTCTTAGACAAATCCATACTAATAAGGTTTTTCAAGCTACCAAGTTCTTGAGGAATATTTCCACTTAAGTTATTTCCGAAGAGATGCCTGCAATGAAAAGTTTTATAATCAATCTTTCTGGAAAACAATAAAAGAAAAGGAGAAAGAGTGTTGAGAAATTGTAGAATCCTGATACATATACATACAGATGTTGAAGGGAGGGTAGTTGGGCAAGTTCTGGACCCAAAGTTCCACTAAGACCACTATTTCCCAAGTATCTGAAATTGAAAGAACATGCACATAAGTGATTAGAAATGAAGGGATGAAGAAAGTAAAGGAGAAAGAAAGGGAATGTTACATGCGAAGGACGACGTTGTCATTGGAGTCGCAGGAGACACGAAGCCAAGTACAAGGATTAACGAGAGTAGGGTCCCAACTCTGTAGAACGTTGTTGGGATCAGAAACCCTTCTTCTAAAAGCAGAAAGAGCGTCTCCTACAAATTCAAACAAACCTCACATCAGTTTTACGTGAAATGCATGCATTTGTTTGTCAAAACAAAAGGGTTTGAACAAAGAATAAAAGTACCTTCAGAGTTTGAGAGGGATGAGAGAGGACATTGGAGAATGAGACATAACAGACACAACAACTCCAATCTAGACATCCTCAATTCCTGTCAGAATAGACAGAGATTAAACTTCCATCAATACAAACAACACTAACTTTAAATAACACAATTTTACCTTATCACACTTAGGTTGTATCTGGATTGGAGATGGAAGTTGTGGGAGAGGGAGTAAGAGAGTGAATTTGTGAGGATATGAGAATATGTGTTAGGTTGTTTAGATTGATGGATGTTAGAATAAATTTATAAGGATGATTTAGGGAAGTTTTTGAATGATGTGATGAATAAGAGAGAATTTAATTTTCTTAAAGAATTTTATTTTATTATTAAAAAATATTTCAATAATGAATTTTGTTAAAAAAAAATTATTTAAGTTAATTAAATTGTTGTAAATTTTTTCTGATATCATTGAATAATTATTTTTGAAAAAAAATATTGCAACATAATTAAGGTTATATATATTAAAATTTAAAATTGTTACATAAAAATAAATAATTAAAATATTCAAAATTCTAGATAAATACAAATCTTAAATATTTTATGTCCTGTTTAAATAAAAATATAAAATATTTAAAATCTTAAATAAATACAAATCTTAAATATTTAATATCCTATTTAAATAAAAGTATGAAAATGAATAAAATCGATTATCTCTTCCCTACAACATGGACGATAATCAATTATGGCATCAAAGATAACAACAATTACTAAAAAACGATTATCGCATGAAATCAACATAAATGAGACTCGATTTTCATTATGAGAATCGATTCTTACATGAAATCAACATAAATGAAACTCGATTATCATAATAAAAATCCATTCTCACATGAAATCATCATAAATGAGACTTGATTTTTATAAGCAACACTAGGACAAAATCGATTCTCCCATTAAATCAACGTGAACAATAATCAATACTCCTAAAACACAACCAACACAAAATTGATTATCATAGCTCGACTAGGTTACCAGAAATCGATTTTACCTATTCCACCTTACTCTTTCACGGTAAAGTTGTTGTTAACCACACAAAAAAAACTTGAATGTCATGCATGCACAATATAAAGATTAAGGGGTATGGAAGTAAAATACTATCATCCTATGTGGAATCAGTTCAATCTCGTGTATTTATGTGAAGAAACCAAAATGTTTCCACCCACTAGTTCATCCCTCCTCCAAGTCTACCCATGAAAGCAAAGACATCATTAATTTTCCATATAAACCAATTAACAATTCTCTTACAAACATAATTTATTGTTAACTAAATGTATAATTTTTTATTGATTCTCAAACATAAATATTCTCTAAATAATATACGTATATAAGACTAAAAGAATAGAAAACTTAAAAATTTGTTTAATAGTGGGAAGTGAGAGATAAATTTATTAATTTTATATATAAAAAATAATAATAATGTAATTCACATTGTTATTTCCGGTCTATTTTTTATAATTTGTTTATTTATATTCTTATTTTTTTATTAAATTAAAAAAATTATAAAACTCTACTTATTTATACTCTACTTAAAAATGAAACATTGAATTTTATTGATATGACCTATTTTTGTTTATGATTAAACAAATCATCATTCATTCACATGCTTCAGATGACTCAGACTAAAAGTCAAATTCACATTAACATTGATTCATACATCTAATTTCACCATTTATTACACATTCTCATACATTTGAATGGGGACTCGTCTCATTTTAAATGATTCTATTTTTTTAAATATCTAAATAAAAATTTCAGATTTATTAAACTTTAAATTTTATATCAAATAAAATATTTCAATTCTCATCAAATATAAAAACTATTTAAATATTAAATAATTGTTAACAGTTCAAGAATATTTATATTAGAGATTTTTTTATCATGTTTTTTTTTTCTTGATTGAAGTTGATCAAGATTAATTTTAATTAATGTCAATAACAATTATTTTAACGGCATCAGTGAGAATTATTTCTAGTGTCTTGTTTCTTGGAGTTTATTTTTATCAACCGTGGTTAAAGGACCTTGTTATTATTATCATAAATTACTCTGATGAATTATACTTTTTTTTTTAATATTTATATTTTTCAGATTATGTGTTATTTCTCCCACATATCTATTTAAGAAAAAAAAAATCTAATAATTGAATTTGACTGGAATTTCAATCCTGATTAATTAAATACTCAAATGTACACTTCAATCTAATTATCTAATTATTATAATATTAATTTAATATGATAAGTAATACAACCATTTTTCTTGAATATGGTTGTGATTATTAGTTATATTTTTACATATTTATATGTTTTATGTTATATTTTTTAAATATTATGAATCTTATATTCGTGATATAAAACTATTGATTATATAAGTTTTTCGATTCAAGATTCAATTATCATGATAGCAAGATGTGAAATATTTATAAATAGCAAAAGTTTTTTATCTATTCTATATTTTGACATTTAAGTATGACATGTTAATTTGCATTGAGTAAGGATCTTTTATGCAACCACTTCTTTTAAATATTATGAATCTTATATTCGTGATATAAAACTATTCATTCATGATAATATAAGTTCTTCGATTCAAGATTCAATTATCATGATAGCAAGATGTGAAATATTTATAAATAGCAAAAGTTTTTTATTTATTCTATATTTTGACATTTAAGTATGACATGTTAATTTGCATTGAGTAAGGATCTTCTATGCAACCACTTCTTTCATCCTTGCGCCTCTGAATTTCTTATTCTCAAAACTAAAACACAAACAAGGATAAATGTAGAGTTAATATATGAACAACAAGAAATCTGAAACACTCCCCACCTTCAAATTAATAAATGTCAAATTAATGAATAGCTATTCCAAGAAGAAAGATACTTTAAAGCAATGAGTTGTGGAATGGATACATAAGTAAAGAGGGAGAATGAACTATTTTAAGGGAGCACAAGTTTTCTTTGGCTTCTTTTACCAAAGCTAATTTAGTACCAATCACCCTTTTGCTTGCAAATATATATACGTTTTATCTTTAAAAACTTTTTTATTTGAATTAATGGGTATCTCAACCATGCATATAAATATGGTAATTTGATTTTTGACAATAATTCTAAAATTTACCATACCATTGCATTGAGAATGATTGAGCGGTGACATCTATTGGTGGGTTTGAGAAGTGATTATTAGAAACATTACTACACAACACAATTGACGAGGTTTCAAATTAGTTGACATATTAACAATAAATTAAGAAGAAAATGATTTTGGATATTTTCATTTCAAACAACCCAAAGTAAAAAGATGTCAAAATAAATCATAAGAAAAGAAACAGAATCTTACAAGACTACAAGATGTTTAAGAAGAGTGACTACTGCACTTGGGATTGTTCCTGACAACTCATTGTTGTCTAGCCATCTATATCATCAATGCAAACAAAGCTTAATTCACAATTGTTTGATTCAAAAAAATGTGTATGGTTAAGTTTTTAATATGGTAAACCAACATTAAACGTGCTTACAAGGATTTAAGAGACTTCAAGTTGGCAAAAGATTTTGGGATATTTCCTTCCAATTTATTCTTAGACAAATCCATACTAATAAGGTTTTTCAAGCTACCAAGTTCTTGAGGAATATTTCCACTTAACTTATTTCCAAAGAGATGCCTGCAATGAAAAGTTTTATAATCAATCTTCCTGGAAAACAATAAAAGAAAAGAAGTAAGAGTGTTGAGAAATTGTAGAATCATGATACATATACATACAGATGTTGAAGGGAGGGTAGTTGGGCAAGTTCCGGACCCAAAGTTCCACTAAGACCACTATTTCCCAAGTCTCTGAAATTGAAAGAACATGCACATAAGTGATTAGAAATGAAGGGATGAAGAAAGTAAAGGAGAAAGAAAGGGAATGTTACATGCGAAGGACGACGTTGTCATTGGAGTCGCAGGAGACACGAAGCCAAGTACAAGGATTGACGAGAGTAGGGTCCCAGCTTTGCATAACGTTGTTGGGATCAGAAAGCCTTCCTCTAAAAGCAGAAAGAGCGTCTCCTACAAATTCAAACAAACCTCACATTAGTTTTACGTGAAATGCATGCATTTGTTTGTCAAAACAAAAGGGTTTGAACAAAGAATAAAAGTACCTTCAGAGTTTGAGAGGCATGAGAGAGGACATTGGAGAATGAGACATAACAGACACAACAACTCCAATCTAGACATCCTCAATTCCTGTATGTTAGAAGAGACAGAGATTAAACTTCCCATTAATTCAAACAACACTAACTTTAAGTAACAAATAATGTTACCTTATCACACGTAGGTTGTATCTGGATTGGAGATGGAACTTGTGGGGGAGGGAGTAACAGAGTGAATTTGCAAGGATATAAGAATATGTGAGGTTGTTTAGATCGATGGATGTTAGAGTGAATTTATAAGGATGATTTATCGAAGTTTTTGAGTGATATGATGAATAAGAGAGATTTTTTTTAAAGGTATTAAATGTAAGTTTACAATTTGATTTTTATTATTTAAAAATATTTTGAATAATAAATTATGATGAAAAAATTATTTGAATTAATTAAATTGTTGTAAATTATTTATTTATGATACCATTGAATAACTATTTGAAAAAAACATTGTAACATAATTAGGGTTATATATGTAAAAATTAAAAATTGTTAAAAAAAATAATTAAAATATTCAAAATTATAGATAAATACAAATCTTAAATATTTTATGTCCTATTTAAATAAAAATATAAATTTTTTAAAATTTTAAATAAATATAAATTCTAAATATATAACCACTAATTTAAACAAAAATTTAAAATAAGTTTGAATTTGTAAAATATTTAAAATTTTAAATAAATACAAATCTTGAATATTTAATGTCCTATTTATATAAAAATGTAATTTTTTAAAAATATTATAAATTTTAAATAAATAAAAATCCTAAATATTTAAAGTCCTATTTAAATAAAAATATGAAAATTTTAAAATATTAAAAATCTTAAATAAATACAAATTTTTAATATTTAATGTCCTATTTAAATTAAAATAAAAAGTTTTTAAAATATTCAAAATCTTAAATAAATACAAATCTTGAATATTTAATGTCCTATTTAAATAAAAGTATGAAAATGAATAAAATCAATTATCTCTTCCCTACAACATGGACGATAATCAATTATGGGATCAAAGACAACAACAGTTACTAAAAAACGATTCTCGCATGAAATCAACATAAATGAGACTCGATTCTCATAATGAAAATCGATTCTCACATGAAATCAACATAAATGAGACTCGATTCTCATAATGAAAATCTATTCTCACATGAAATCATCATAAATGAGACTTGATTTTCATAAGCAATGCTAGGACAAAATCGATTCTCCCATTAAATCAATGTGAACAATAATCAATACTCCTAAAACACAACCAACACAAAATTGATTATCATACCTCGACTAGGTTAACGAAAATTCTTCCACCTTACTCTTTCACGGGTAAAGTTGTTGTTCCTCAACCACAAAAACAACTTGAATGTCATGCATGCACAATATTAAGATTAAGGGACATGGAAGTAAAATATTATTGTCCTATGTGGAATTAGTTCAATCTCGTATATTTATGCCAAGAAACCAAAATGCTTCCCACCCACTAGTCCATTCGTCCTCCAAATCCACTGGCGGAAGCATAAAGATCATTAATTTTCCATATAAACCAACTAACAATTCTCTTACAAACATATAATTTATTGTTAACTAAATGTATAATTTTTATTGATTCTCAAATATAAATATTCTCTAAATAATATACGTAAATAAGACTAAAAGACACAAGAAAATAGAAAACTTAAAAATTTGTTTAATAGTGGGAAGTGAGAGATAAATTTATTAATTTTATATATAAAATAATAATAATAATGTAATTCGCATTGCTATTTCCGGTCTATTTTTGATAATTTGTTTATTTATATTCTTATTTTTTTTATTAAATTAAACAAATTATAAAACTCTATTTATTTATACTCTACTAAAAATGAAACATTGAATTTGATTGATATGACCTATTTTTGTTTCTGATTAAACAAATCTCATTCATTCACATGCTTCAGATGACTCAGATAAAACTCAAACTCACGTTAACATTGCATTCATACATCTAATTTCACCATTTATTACATGGGGACTCGTATCATTTTAAATTATTCTATTTTTTCTAAATATCTAAATAAAAATTTCAGATTTATTAAATTTTAAAGTTTATATCAAATAAAATATTTCAATTCTCATCAAATATAAAAACTATTTAAATATTAAATAATTGTTAACAATTCAAGAATATTTATATCGAGTTTTTTTTTCTTGATTGAAGTTGATCAAGATTAAATTTAATTAATGTCAATAACATTTATTTTAACGGCATCAGTGAGAATTATTTCTAGTGTCTTGTTTCTTGGAGTTTATTTTTATCAACCGTGGTTAAAGGACCTTGTTATTATTATCATAAATTACTCTGATGAAATTATACTTTTTTGTTTTTTTAATATTTATATCATTCTTTATTAAAAACTTGGTGTGATATTTAAAAAAATAAAAAAAATTATTTACTGTGCAAAAAGCAAATGTATTTTAATTTTTAAACCAATGAAAGGCTAAAAGTAATTATATTTGTATAAAAACATAATTAACATAATGTCACAGTTTAATAAAATAGGTAAAATGAATGAAATGAGAAGGAGACAGTTGGCTGAAGTGTTGTAATGATTGAAGACAGTTGGGTTGTTACAAAGGTTCCATTTAAAAATTTGCATTAAGTGTTCAAAATTTAAAGGTAAATATTAAATATACTTTGTGACTACATAATTATAGGTATTGGTATTGGTTCATCAAGATTTGTAAAGAAAGAAATAATAAATATAAGAAAATAGAGAAGAAATTTAAGAAAAAAACTATTTTATTAATATTAAAAACTCTATTTATAAATAAATAAATAAATAAAAAATAACAAATGTAACTATTACTCATAGAACAAATAGATGTAGTTATAATTGAAAAGTTGAAAAATTAATAGAATCATTTTTTTATTGCATGCTTCAACCCCTGATTCCTTATATGATGTAATTTATTTAATATTTTCTTATTGTTTTCATTTTTTTTCTGAACTCTTTCAGCGTCTTTTTTATTCTTTGATTAAAATATTATTATTTTATTATAATCAATAATTATATTAAAAATATTATTGATTTTAGTGTTTGGAGTTACATGATAATTTTATACAAGTTAAGAGAGAATATTCATTCAATTAGACTCTAAACAATGTAAGACTCCTAAATAGTATACAATTATTAAATGTATTAAAATAGTTTTAATGCATTATCATATTTAGGAATTTTGTTTTATTTGAAATTAGTTCTATACAAAAAAAATTAATGTATTTTTATAATTATTTTATTTTCCTCAAACTTTTTAAGTAACCCAACAAACGTCAAGAGTGGTTGATTTGTCAAAATATTTATAAACAAGAAAATCTATTTTTTCTTAAATGAAAACTAATATAAATATATATAAACTTGATAAAATATTTGTTTGCACATGTTTTTCTACTTATAACGGTCAATTTCTACTTCTTGCGATTTATTGCAGCATTTGGATCTTTTATCTTCCTTCTTTCCTTTTCCTCTCTTTATTTTTTCCATATACATTATGCTATTCAACTATATTTTAAACTTTTTTCATTAGATTTATTAAATATTTATTACAGATGTATATTTTTATTAAATATTATATAGCCAAAATCTCTGTATATAATCAAATAATTTAAAGTATCATTAAAGCTCTTACGATAAGATATTAATTATGCGCGATAAATGACAATAAAAAAGTAATTAATATTCGAGATAACAATTAATACAAAAAATAAAGTGATTAAAGTTGAAATCGATAATTTAAAGTAATTAGTGTTTTTAAAAATATAGCGTAACAGTTTTTTGTTTAAACAAGATTTACTTAACTGTGCCAGCATTAATCATAAGAGAGCAATGATTAAAACCGGAAATTAGTTACGAAAGAGAAAAGAAAACAATGATTATGGGAAACCGCCACGCTGGAAATCCACGTGGCTGATCTGTTGTTCCCTCCATAAATATTCGCACAAGAAAGAAACCATTTCAATTCCAATTTAAACGAAAGAAGAAAACAGAAGAATACGAAACAGCACAGAAGAGTCAGAACATTCTATCGCCTTCTCCAAATATGGCATCGCGCGTCAGCATTGGCAACCTCACCACCGCCACGCCACCGTATCTTGTTAATTCACCTCGTTTTCGTTCACCACATAAACTTTCTAAAGCTCTTTCTCACCAAAACGCTGCGCATCATAACAACCTCATGCTCCGCAGAACCGTCCTGGTGACCGGCGGAGCCGGTTACATCGGCAGCCACACCGTTCTTCAGCTGCTGCTCGGCGGTTTCACTACTGTCGTCGTCGACAGCCTCGACAATTCCTCCGAGGTTGCCATCCATAGAGTCCGGGAGCTCGCCGGCGAGTTTGGGAATAACCTATCCTTCCACAAGGTGTGCCTCTTTCATTCAGTTTCGAATGTTTCCGTCACTTTATCGTAATCCGAGACTGTTTTGCTTTGTGGCTTGGGTTTTTCGGATTCGGAGTTTCGTCGATTTAGGTTTAGATTTGTTAAATTTTGGGATTGCTGTGGGCTTGGTTTGGGCCTGGACGGTGTCTGGTTCATTGAATTTCTGCGTGTTTAAGCGTTTTTTTGGATTTGGCGCTATGTCGGTTTAAAATTCAGCTGAAAAGTTCGTCATGTACTTTTTTGATGTGATGTGATTTTTGAGAACGACTGGTTTATGTTTTTTCTTAGGTCCTAACGGATCTTGTTCTAGACTGTTCTGGTGGTTTCGGTGACGATGTTTATTTTGTTTTACAAAATCTGTGTTTTTCACAAATATTATGGCGAAGGAAACCAGAGAGGCCGAGAACTCTGATTGCTTAATTTTGCACATTTGTTTAATTAGTTTATTATGGTGATGATGAATGACCGACACTTTTTGTTGTATTTTCGCCACTGCAGGTGGACCTACGGGACAGAGCTGCACTAGAGCAAATTTTTGTTTCCACACAGTAAGTATTATGACTGTACCTTCTTTCTTCTTTCTTTTTTACGCTAAGTAGAGCATGACAGAAGTTTCTTTAATAATAATAAAAAGATTCACTTGTCGGTGCTTCATATTCTCTTTGGGACATCGTTGATCTAGGAACCTTTTCTAATCACTATTTTTTTTGCAGGTTTGATGCTGTCATACATTTTGCTGGACTGAAAGCAGTAGGAGAAAGTGTGCAAAAACCTTTACTATACTACAACAACAACTTGACTGGGACAATCACTCTATTGGAAGTCATGTCTGCCCATGGATGCAAAAAGGTAAAGTTCTTCTTGATTTTTTAGTCATGCATCCACGATAGAATTTAACTGTACTAAAAAGTATTCTTAATATTCTCAAGTTTCTTTCATGGCACCCGGTCATATTGTTTGCTTTTTTAATAGAGTTCCTTCTATTGACAGATACAACATGTGTATATCCAATTAAATTGACGCAAAACTGCTTGCATATTATTTAAATAAATTTATTCAAGGTACTTCTAGCATCACTTGAAAATTAGGTTTTGAATTGAGTTCAGTGGTTACATGTGTATTCAACATGGCCGAGTGGTGGTTGTCAGTGAAGTTGTTGACAGAAATAGCCATGAAGGGATATTTTTTACTAATTTTGTCAAAAATATTCATGTGGCTGTAGCTGTTATTGCTTTTGCTGCTGTAATTTATGTTGTTTTTCTACGATGTTTAAACTTCTCATTATATTTTTATTGTTATTCATTTAGTTGGGTAAGTGGCGAAGTATTAAGCCTGCAGGTTACCATTGCTTGTTTACACATTAACTCCTTGAAGTGTCTTGCGAAGTTGATCATGCATTTTATTACCTTGGTGCTGTATTCTGCTTGTTTCACTCATTCTGTATCTATTCAAATGGTTTCAGCTTGTGTTCTCGTCTTCAGCAACTGTATATGGTTGGCCAAAGGAGGTTCCATGTACAGAAGAGTTCCCTCTGTCAGCGATGAACCCATATGGTCGAACTAAGGTATGACTAGGAGTATTTGTTGGAAGGTGAAACTTATTTTGATTCGAATTGTGTTTTCGCAATCTGATTTTGTGGACTTTTACAAAATATCATTTATTACTTTGGAATATTGTTTTCATTTAAAAACAATCCCTATCCACCAAATTCCCTGTAATCCGCTTCTCTTTGTCTTTAACAACTTTCTCCCTTTATTAGAAAACAAAAACTTGAATTTTATATATATGCTTGTCTAGGTGCCTGCCTTCCATTGGTATCTGATAAGATGTTTGTCTTTCAGCTTATCATTGAAGAAATTTGTCGTGATGTCCACCATGCGGAGCCAGATTTGAAAATAATATTGTTAAGGTATTTCAACCCAGTTGGTGCACACCCTAGTGGTTATATTGGGGAGGATCCTCGAGGAATTCCAAACAATCTCATGCCATTTGTTCAGCAAGTAGCAGTTGGCAGACGGCCTGCGCTGACAGTTTTTGGAAATGATTACAATACAGTCGATGGCACTGGGGTAAGCTCCAACTTGTCCTATGAAAATTTTCCGAGGAAGGAGAAAATTGCATGAAGTTTAACTCAATCTTATCCCGTCCTCTGATTCCTTTGATTTGATACATTTATGTTCTTTATATATCACATGTGGGATGTACATATTAGATTATTTTACATGTACAATTTCTCCTCATCTTCTCTTTTGAATTCCCCTGATAAAATTTATGCTTAAGTAAACCACTTTTCCTCACTGAATAGTTTCTGTTAGGTGCTTACATTTATTTCCCAATTTTAGAGATCTACTTTTAATTTCTTCACAAAGGATGGTTCTTTTCATTTCTCTCAGGTTCGGGATTATATTCATGTTGTTGATTTAGCAGATGGGCACATTGCTGCATTACTTAAACTAGACGAACCTAGTATAGGTACTATTCCAAAATTTTCTTTATCTTCTAATGTCTAACTCTGTCAGCTCCGGTTAATTCTGAAGCAGTGACAATGTCGAAAATTTATGGTGGTAAAAATTTAGTTTAATTTTCGTGGTGTGTTTACAGGTTGCGAGGTTTATAACCTGGGAACAGGAAAGGGAACATCGGTTTTGGAGATGGTTAGGGCTTTTGAAACAGCATCTGGAAAGGTAATAGAAACATGTTTATTTTTCTGGTCCTGCATCTGTCTACATAATCTTTTCTGTCAACTTTAATGTCATATGTTAAAGCATGTTGTATCTCACGTTCCGTTTTTCTCCCTCATGTGGGAGGGACATTTTGAATTTTGCTCAGAGTGTACTCAATATAGTGCCTCATGCGCATTCTGAATGTAGTTTTTTGCTGTGTGCTCAGCAATCTAGTCATTTTGCAGTTTGGTGCTAGTATTTTTGGGTCCTGAGATAAACTTTTGACTTGAAATTATGATCTGAAATGATTGCTCTATCGTAAGTTGTGGATAAGCAGCTTCTGGAGTTTCAATCGGTTTATCTCAGTGTACATATTTGCTATAGGGCGTAATATAGACAACGAATGTCATAAAATTCAAATAAGTCATTTTTATATGGCTTTAGCTATTCTCCAGTGCATGTATATATAACTAATCCTTACTATTATTCATTTGTTCAGAAAATTCCTCTTGTGATGGCTGGCCGTAGACCTGGTGATGCTGAAATTGTTTATGCATCCACTAAAAAAGCGGAAAGAGAGCTTAAATGGAAGTAAGTTTTAATTGGCTTTCTAATTGAATGTTCATGACATTTAATTCTGGGTGAGGTTTTATGTAATATGAAAATGCATACATTTTACCTAAAAAAATGTTTATGCACTTCTTTCGTAATATATTTTTTTTCTCAATTATTTGTGTTATATGGCAGGGCAAAATATGGCATTGATGAGATGTGCCGTGATCAATGGAATTGGGCTAGCAAAAACCCTTACGGCTATGTAGATCAGGAGGACTCCACCGACTAACTACAGAATACACCACATAGTATTTCTTAACTCTCCCCCAGCGTACTCCGTAGGTTTTGTGAATTTAGCTTTTCCCAAAAGTGTATTATTATGATTCATAGTTACATGGTAAATAAGTAGTGGTTTACTATACTGTAATTTAATTTAAAAGTTCTTTAGGTTTCTTCTTACAGGGTATTGATTATTAGATTCAGGTTCTCTCGTGTTCCGCATGAGCTGCGTCCTGGTTTGTAAATCTAAAATCACATGTTTGTTTAAACTGTGACTAACAGGTATTCTTACCTCATTATTCAGATTATATTTTTTAATATTCCCTTTAGCAATAAAATAGCATTCTTTGAAAATTTGAGGTATCTCCCATTAGAATTTTATCACTACAAATAGTGTCTTATTCATGTATTAAATTCTTTTATATAATTTTGATAGATGAAAATATCTTATGTAAATATTGCTTATAGTTTGCTTTAATAGTATATGTAAATCAATAGTATGTCACCTTTACTAATCTCCCAAACATCTTTCACAGTCTCCTCGTAAATTCATTAGTTTTCAGGAAAGGCATGCATATAATTTTATTAAAGGGGAAAAAAAAATCTAAATTTCAAAATCTAATCCATAATTAACCATATCCATATTAGTTTTAATCCATTTAAATAGATTTATTTTAAATTCAAATCCATAATTTTGGATTTTAAATCCAATCCATTTAATTGGATATGGATTAGATATAGATTGGATACATTTTTTGGATTATCCAAATTGCATTTTGGGATGGATTTTGACTTGGTCCGATCCAAGTTAAGTCAAGACAATCCAGCCGATGTCAAGTCGAGCGGGCTCGGACCGATGTCTAACCGAGAGTCCCAGGCTCATATTGAGTCGAGCGCGCCCGAGTCGATTTTGAGCCGAGCGCGCCCAAGCCGTTATTGTGCTGAGCATTCCCGAGTCAATGTCGAGTTGAGCTGGCCCAAGCCGATGTCAAACCGAGCTGGCCCGGGCCGATGTCAAGTTGAGCTGACTTGAGCCGATATTGAGTCAAGCAAGCCCGAGCTGATGTTGAGTCGTCGAGCCAGACCAATGTCGAGCCGAGCAAGTCGGGCTGATGTCAAGTCGAACAGGCTTGAGTCGATGTCAAGTTGAAGGGGCCTGAGTCGATGTCGAGTCGAGCGGAATTGAGTCGTTCGAGCCCAGACTGATGTCGAGTCGTTCGAGCCCAGACTGATGTCGAGTCGTCTGGGCTCGAATTGATGTCGAGTCGTCCGGGCCCAGACCGATGTCGAGTCGTCTGAACCTAGGCTGATGTTGAGCCGTCTGGGCCCGGGCACATGTTGAATCGTCCGGGCCCGTGCTGATGTTGAGTCGATTGGGCCCGAGCCAATGTCGAGTCTTCTGGGCAAGAGTCGATGTCGAGTGGAGTGGGCCCGGGTCGATATCAAGATGAACGGGCCCGGGAGACTTGACGTCAATTGGGCCGATGTCAAGTTGATTGGGCTCTGGCCGATGTTGAGTTGATTGGGCTCGATCCAATGTCGAACCGAGCCGGCCAGAGCCAATGTCGAACGAGCCCGAGCCGATATCGAGTTGAACAGGCCCAGACCGATGTCGAGCCAAACGGGCTCGGTTCGATGTCGAGTGGAGCGGACCTTGGTCTATGTCGAGCCGAGTTGACCCGAGCCGATGTCGAGTCTAGCGGAACTGAGTCGTTCGAGCCCAGACCGATGTCAAGTCGTCTGGGTTCTGGACTGATGTCGAGTCGTTCGAGCCCGGGCTGATGTTGAATGGGCTCTGTTCGATGTCGAATCATCAAGGCCCGTGCCATTATCGAGTCATCTGGGCCTGGGTTGATGTTGAGTCGTCTGGGCCCGGGCCCTTGTTGAATCGTCTAGGCTCGTGCTGATGTCGAGTTGATTGGGCCTGGACCGATGTAAAGTTGAGCCAACCAGATTTAATGTCTAGTCTCCCGTGCTCAGGTTGATGTCAAGCTAAACTGGCCCGGATCGAGGTCGAGTGGAGTGGGCCTGGGTCTATGTCGAGTCGATTGGGCCCTGGCCAATGTCAATTCGAGCGGGTCCGAGCCGATGTCGAGTCGTCCAGGCCCATGCCATTTTTGAGTCGTCCAAGCTCGGTCCGATGTCGAGTCGTCCGGGTTCGGGCCGATTTCGAGTGGAGCGGGTTTGGGTTGATGTCGAGTCGATTGGATCGTGGCTAATGTCGAGTCGATTGGGCCTTGGCGCGAGCTAAGCGTGCCCGGGTCGATGCCCAGTCGAACGGGCTCAGACGGATGTCGAATCATCCAGATCTGGACCAATGTCGAGTAGTCTGGACCCAAGTCAATGTCGAATCGTCTGGATCCGGACCGATGTTGAGTCGTCCGAGCTTAAACTGATGTCGAATCGTCCAGATTCGGATCGATGTCGAACCGAATTGATCCACATTAGGTAGTCGATTTAGACCCGGTTTAAACCAAATTAATCTGTATATATATCAGAATAAATTTAATCTAATTAATAAAATGGATTGAATTTAGATTTAAACAATCACCTACCTATTTATTTAAATAGGTTCTCTCATGGGTGGTTTGTATGTGTATCTACTTTTTCTATATCAATATTGTTGCCGACCATATGGATTGTTTATAATTTTTTATTTGGTACTCTGATGGCTGGTTTGTATGTGTATCTACTTTTTTTATATCAATATTGTTGCCGACCATATGGATTGTTTATAATTTTTTAATTCATACATTGCTTTCGACAAATAATGTAGAATTATTAGCCTACAAATCAAGAAAAGAACATATCATAAAAATACCTTTCCAGTGAAAAAGAAAACTTGTATCTCCTGGATCTGGTTCAAGCTAAATGAGAACAACTATGTGAGGAGAAAGTTATTGAGATCCCAGAAACTATCAATTTGCAGACATCAATAGTACAGTTATAATATGGAACACATGCATTGTACAACAATCTTAACCATTTAGGACAATGTTAGCTGGAGTCTATTCTCTTGGCATAATGTTAGCATGAGCCCTCTCTTCACCAATCATTTTTCATTTTTGTCTCTTCATCAATCATATAATTATTTCAGATAAATTAAATGAAAAGTAAAATCCTATCGATAGTAAAATAAAATAGTGGATTCTAACAAAGTTATAGATAATTGATCGGGTATTTATAATTGATTAACACCCAATATAATTCTTGTTAGTATCACAATTCTCTCTTTAATATTTTAAGATGTGATTCTATTTTTGGATAATCTATAATTCTTTGAATTCTGTAAGAAGTTCAAGGCATATAAATGCTTTTGTTTGTGTAAGAATTAATATTATTTTTCACATTTTTAAAAAAATTTAGTCTCAGTGTTATTAAATGTTTTAATTTGAGCTCTTTTTTTTAAAAAAAAACATTATTTTTTTTTCTCTTTCTTTATTAAGTTGATGAAGCATGAACATGACATTACTAACGCAGTAATTAAAAACAAAAAGGCTGTGGACATTTATTAAGTTTGGTGAAGCTATACCAAAAAAATTGGTCCACTTTTATCTTTTTAAGATTATGAAAAGAGAGGGGCAACAGTTTTCCAACATCTTGAATTAAAAGATGGAAAGATAAATTAAAAATGAAAAATATATTTAAAATTTTAAAAAATTAATAATACGTTCAGGTTTTATAAACATAGTTTTTTTTATCAACTTTAAGAAAACAATTACACTGATTTATTTATTTTTAAATGTAAACCAAACGTTAAATTCAATTCAATTCTTTCTAATTCTAAGCTAATAATGCCCTTTATCCTGAGTTCGTTCTTTCTCCTTTTGTGTTTCTTTCAGAGCTCTGGAAAGTCCTCAGTGCTTGAAAGTATCGTTGTCAATGATTTGTATTTAATTAATAATAAAAAAGGTCCTATAATGTGTCCGTGTATAACCATTAATTTTTCATTTTCACATTTATAAATCTGGGTGCTCACTCAGTAGTGAGAATATCTTCACTAATTTGCTAATAATTAATATGTATCTGGTAAAATGGACAGACATCTTAAATACAAAAATTAAAATAGTTATAGGTATTCAACATAAAAAAGAGAGAATTAATCTAAATAAATAACCATAATCAGAGTTTTTTTTAAATAAAAGCTTTATCACTATGCCACTTAAGATCTCAGCTAGGCTGACACCTCAAGTAACAACAATCATTTATCACATGAAAAAAATATTATTAAACAAAAGAAAAAAGAAAAAGAAAAAAATACAAAAATATGGGGGGACTAGACCAAAACCCATATGTTAACAAAAACGATACATAGGTAGACGATACCTATTCATAAACTTATCAGCACACGCATTTCATTCACGAAAAATATGAGTAACTGTAAACCTAATTTTCCCACAGTAATTAAGACAAGCATTCTATCGATTACGAAGCATCCAAGGAACATTTGTCCTAGCAGTAAACGCAGCACAAACCAAAGCAGACTCACATTCCAGCCAAACATTAGTAAACCCCATCTTTTGAGCTTCCTCCATAGCAGTATAACCCCATAAAACTCAGCAACCAGAGCAGTCTGAACTTAACGCAGAAAAAGCTCCAATAAATTCCTCCATACTCCCACGAAAAATACCTCCGCAAGTAGCAAGACCAAGACATCCCCTAGCAACCCCATCAGTGTTAATTTTTACCCAGCCTGGTGAAGGAAATTTCCATCTAATAGGAAGAGGATGTAGAACTTTAACCAGTACAAGTGTTAATACCAAAAAACTTTAGCACATTGAAATCAAACATATCATTCTTCATTGAAGCTTTAGACGAATTACCCACTAGACAAGTTAAGTCTTTAATAACCAAAATAGCCCTAAAAACCTCAATCTTATCCTGAAAGCGAACATAGTTCCTCATACGCCATATCATCCAAATACAAAAAGTTATCACAGCTAGCTTAATTAATTTAACCAACGGACTACCATCACTCCTAATAAAAGAAAGAAGATCATCCTTATTAGAGAAATGATAAATAGGAAAAATGTGTCAGAATATAGTTTCAAAACAACCAAATGTCTTACAGATAAAGCTAAAAAACCTACTGAATTCGATAGGAATTAATAATTTTAATAGAAAAATTAAAATCAATATATGAAGAGGAAATCAAATATATAAATGTAAACAAATAGTAATTTAAAAATTCAAATTTTGTAAAATATATAATGGGGAATTCTCGTGTAAACATTTTTTTTTACTACTAATAATATTTTTAATTCATAATATATAAGTGAAAAAAAAAATCAAACAAAAATATAGTGAAATTATATGATTGTCTGTTTTGTTCCTCTTTTTATTCTTATATTATTACTTTGGTACTTCTGGATAACACGAAGGGATTACGAAAATACTTCTTATATTTTTGTGTTCCTTCTAAAACAGTTTTATTTAATTTTATTTAACATCTTTTTCAACGGGGTTCTATCATATAAGTGTCTATAGTCTTTGAATTCAAAAGTGAAATAAATGTGTTATTCCTTATTGGTTTGCAGCATCAACTTAGTCTTTATCCATATCCATTCCATTGAAGCTGTTCAACTTCAAATTTGGAAAAGAGAAAAAAAAAAACTATTGACTTGGCACTTCATTGAACCAGTTGAACACTTCTCACATCACTTTCTTTTGCATCTTTTGAAATGTTTCACCCAACTTCATTTTGCTGAACCAGTTAAACAGAATCTATAGTTATATCTTGCTGAACCAATCTTCCAAGTTCCCATAAAAGTGACACTGCAAAATTTGTTTTTACTCCTGATTTCTTAGTGGTGCCAATTGAACCAAGTTTCTTAGTCAATTCGTTGCCAAGTCTTCCACTGCATAATTGCCTTGAAGTTTCCACTGCCCAACTATTCATGATGTTCATTCACCATATGCATGCATCTATATATTATGACGATACAGCTTCAGTTTTTATTACATTGCATCTCTCTTTTCTACCAAAAATGCCTATCCAATTCCTTCTCTTTCTTGCCTTCTTTCTATGTTCATTTGCTTCAAGGAACGCTAACTCAACCCAACTGGGGTCCAGCATTGTGGCCGGAACCAATTCATCTTGGCGATCATCCTCCGGGGATTATGCCTTTGGATTCTTCCACTTTGGTAGTGGCCGCTATCTTGTTGGAATTTGGTTTGACAAAATTCCAAACAAAACATTGGTTTGGTCTGCAAACCGTGACAACCCAGTTGAAATTGGATCATCCATCAATCTCACACGAAGTGGCCAATTTGTGGTCCAACCTCTCAATGGGGATTCATTTTCCATCTATAAAGGAACAAACGCAGCATCTGCAGTGATGCAGGATGATGGGAATTTCGTTTTGAGGAGTTCAGTTTCCAACGTTATATGGCAGAGCTTTGATTCACCCACGGATACTCTTCTATTAGGCCAAACTTTGAATACCAGTCAGAAACTCTACTCCAATGCCAATGGATCAGTAGACTACTCAACTGGACAATACAGTTTGGAGATCCAACAATGGGATGGCAACATTTTTCTTAAAGCTTATCGGTTCACGGATTCTGCCTACTGGTGGAGTAACACTGCCGGTAATAAAGGTGTCAGAATTATTTTTAACAGCACAACAGCTTTTCTTTACGCGGTCAATGACACCAACCAAATTATATCTAACATGACTACTGAAGTAGAGGGTTCAATCGAAGATTACTATCATCGTGTGTTGGTGGATGACAAGGGAAACTTTCAGAAGTTGATTTACCATAAAGAAAATGGAAATGAGTGGAGATCTGTGTGGCAGGCCGTAACAAAGCCTTGCACTGTCACTGCCCTTTGCGGGGTGTATGGCTTTTGCAACACGTCTGATTCTGACACCCAAACATACACTTGTGGTTGCTTGCCAGGCTATACTCCTTTGGATCCAACGGCACCCTCCAAGGGGTGCTATCTCAGTGAGGTCAAGGACTTGTGTGCTGCAAATTCTTCTGCCTCAAACTTTATGGTGGAAGTGAAAGAGATTCAAGATGCTGATATACCGAACCCCCGTTACTTTTTTCTTGATCTACAAGTCTTGAATATGATGGATTTGGAAAGTTGCAAGAGGGAACTGATGGATGATTGTCTCTGCATGGCAGCTGTTTTAGATGGCACTGATTGCCATAAGAAAAAGTGGCCAATTATAAATGCCATAAGAATCATTCCTGACACTAGTAATCGTGTGATGCTTATTAAAGTTCCTCTGGTTGACAACATGGACAATGGAAAGGATTCATCGTCTTTGGTTGTTTTGGTAGTGTCTCTCTTTTCTTGCTCCTTACTTGCTGTACTGTTTGCAGCCACTGCCATTTATCATCACCCCGTTTGCCAGCATCTCATGCACAGACGAGCACCACCAAAGCCAAAGCCCGTGGATATCAATCTAAAGGTATTTTCATTCCAACAGCTGAGAGAAGCAACTAATGGATTCAAAGACAAACTCGGTGGAGGAGCCTATGGTACGGTGTATAGTGGGGTTTTAAACTTGGAGGATCAACAGGTTGATGTTGCTGTCAAACAACTGGAGCAAGTAGAGGAGCAAGGTGATAAAGAATTTGTGACAGAAGTTCAAGTTATTGGTCTCACTTATCATAGAAATCTAGTTGGTTTATTGGGCTTCTGCAATGAGCAGAGTCATAGGCTTTTGGTTTATGAGAAAATGGAAAACGGTACACTATCCAACTTCCTTTTCGGAGAAGGGGATAAACCCAGCTGGGAGAGAAGAGTCAGAATTGTGCTTGAAATTGCAAGAGGCTTGTTGTATCTGCATGAAGAGTGTGACCATCAAATCATCCACTGTGACATAAAGCCTCAGAATGTTCTGCTTGACTCTAGTTACACTGCAAAGATCTCAGATTTTGGACTGGCAAAGTTGCTAATGAAAGATAAAAGTCGAACAAACACCAAAGCTAGAGGGACAGTGGGATATATGGCACCAGAATGGCTCAAAAATGCACCTGTCACTACAAAGGTGGATATCTACAGCTTTGGTGTGATGTTGTTGGAAATCATATTTTGCAGAAAACACATTGAGTTGCATCAAATTGAGGATGAAACAATGGGTGATGACTTGATACTAACAGATTGGGTTTTGTATCTGGCAAAAGAAAAGAATTTAAGAGCCCCAGTGATAGATCTTCTTGAAGATGAAAGTGATATGAGGAGGTTTGAAAGAATGGCAATGGTTGGATTATGGTGCGTAAACACCAATCCAACTCTTCGACCATCTATGAAACTTGTGGTGCAGATGTTGGAAGGAAACGTAGAAGTTGGTGTTCCTCCACTCAACTCATAGATGGTAAGAAGAGTAATCATACCTTCCTTGAAAATTCACAATTTTTATACAATTATTATAATAAATGCGAATACTATTATTTTAATATTTTTTCATATAATTTAATTTTAAACTTATTTTTAAATATATTTATTTTTAAACTCATAATTTTTTCTAATAAATTTATGGTTGCTTTTGGGTTGTATTTTTCAGAAAACACTGCATGGTTGAAATCATCCACGCTATGAATTGGAATGAATGATTCAAGGATGAAACAAATACTCCGCAATCCCTTTCAGTAATAAAATATAAGCTAAGTTTAAGAATAATGAGTCAAATTTATATTATTGTAGCGAGTTTCTTTTAACTTGTATCGATGTTTTAATATTTAAATAAATTTATAATTAAAAAACAAATTAAGAATGATAATAGATTATTTAATAACTATTTTTTCATATTAGATATAAATACATTAACCTGGCAATATTTTTAAAACTGAGGAGAAAATCAAGAAAATAATTTATTAAAGTATTTTATTGATATGGTGCCTAAAAAGTCAAAGTTTAATGGTTATCTATATTATTTTAGAATATTTCTAATTTATAGGTTAATTTTATAAAACTATAGAGCTGATTGCTTAAAACTCAGTCAATATTTTTCTTATTTCATGTGAATCATCAATTCTTATTTAAAAGACAAATAAATGTGTTACTTTGTATTGAAGATGGAAAATGAAAAAAAAAACAATAAATTTCAATTTTGTAAGTAAAGTAGGCTGTTTGTTTCAAAATCAAAGTTTTTTATTTTATTTTGTTTCAAAATCAAAGTTTGTTTTCTTGATTAACACATACAAGTTTATGCTCCACTTTACACCTACAACCAAATATTAATATTTATATTAACAAAATATTTTTAATGAAAATATAGACAAATTATAAAATTTTAAAATAATTTTAAAAAAATAATTAAAATATTAATATTTAGTAGGATGTACATGGAGCAATGGATATAAAAAAATTATTTTTCATAAAAATCTCCATAAAATAAACTACCACTCGTTTCATAACTATAACTTTACCTTTCATTGTATAACACAGTTTCAATCTAACAAAGCAGAGCAAAATAGAAAACAACATAGGTGAGTTAAAGTAGAGAAGTCTCAATTTCTAACCTTCCTCAGATTTTCATTGAATAGTCAAAGTTTTCATCTGGACAATTCAAACTTTTATTGGAAAGTAGGTTTATACATAAACTATTCTTACATAATTAAGATAAAATTTATACTTATTTATATATTATAAATTTATCTTTAAGATACATTTATATATTATAAATGTATTTTAATATGTGATTTCCAACATGAATCTTCCATTGCAGAGTGTTTGGTTGTAGAAGATTTTTGAATATATTATTACCCTTTATTATAATGACAATAAGTGTTTTTTCAAAAAATCCCTTTTTTATATTAGACGAAATTTGTTCGATAGTAATGTTTTTTTTTTATGAACTTTTAAATTGTAGTGTTTTTATTATTATTATTATAAAATTATTCTTAATAGTTGATTATTTTAAAATATGATTATGTTCCTTTTCTATAATGGTGGGGTAGAAAAGACACTTTTAAAAGTGAAATGATTTTTTATTCGTATACGTAAAAGTTAGGTCTTAAATTGATGATACTGGTCCATGCATAGGGATATTTTAGTGTTAATATCATAGGAGATTTCAGAAAATTTTAGTATCATGGCCCAATTCAATATAAAGAAGTAAATTGGGCCCAACTCGATATAAAAGAGTGAATTGGAGAATATTATAATAAGGCAATTACTTCCTGCACCCAATTTCAGTTAAAAAGACGAAAATACCCTTAAATAAGTAGGATTATACATTACGGATATTCTTTTTCAGAATGTTTCCAGATTTTTTTTTCTAGAACGAATTTTATGTATTACAGATTTTTTTATCCTGAGATTTTGAATTTTGAATTCCAGAAATATTTTTCTGGAATGTATTATTTTCAATTATAAAATAAATAAAAAATTGAAATAAAAAAATATGTTGGGTGCAAGTTAAAAATGATTAGGTGTAGGAAGAACTTGCCCTATAATAAACTTAATATTTAGTCTTATTGACTTATCTTTGAAGTTAAAAAACTCTAACGTATGGACATAACTCGATAATATACACTAATCAATAACCTGATAATATATTAATCAATAATCCGATAATATACTGATCAATATATTGTTTAATGAAATTCATATCCAAGATATTAATATCGTATCAATCCAAATTAAGAAATTTCAAATAATTAGAATAATATTTATTATTAAATTATATTAATAATAATATCATATATAAAAGAAATAGAGCGCATTTTTTAATATATATTAGAAAAAATAAATAAATTACACACTGAGTAAAAAATCACATATTCTTAATTATACTTTTAAGTTTGAGATGGCATTATTGTCTAGAACCATTTTTATAGTTTTTCTTTCTCACTTCATTTTAAACTTTTCTTGATCTCTGTATGAAGGCAAGCAGTAGAAACAAAAAACTCTCATCACATCACATCATTCAATCACTCCAACCCTCCCCCGCTCCTCGGTCGTTGAATAAGCTTCACTTTCACATCACTGACATTTATAGTTGCAATTCAGGTAAAACAACCACTCAATTATTGCTGCATAATTTACTTCATTCAATTCAAACACTACTACTTCTTCTTCTTCTCATGTTATGGGAGAAAGAGAAAGCAAAAGAAAAAGGAAAAACGTACACAAGATGGGATTCATGATCATGATGGGATTCAGAAACGTTGAGAAAGTGAAATGTGGCGTCGTCTAAACTCACCTCCCACCGGGCCCCGCATCTTTGACCTGTAAACCATTTCATCATACGGCCTTCTGTATAACTTCCAAACCGCCAAGAACGATTCCCGACACACCCGCTCTCCACGCCGGAACACCGTTCCCGCCGGCGATTGCAGAAACGACGGCCGAGGAGTGCGCTGCACCACCGGCGTTCTCTTCGCCGCTGACGTCTCCGACAGGCTCAGATACCAAGGCTTAAGCGAGTCAACGTGATGAGACACCGTGAAGGCAAAGCGCGAAGAGGAGCATGAGCCTTCCTTCATCACGCCCCTTCCTCCAGTTATCTCCGCAAACGATTCGTCTTCATCATCCAAATCCAACGATGACACCATGCTCGTCACTGCTGATAGCTCCACGAATGCTCCCACTCCCTGCGCCCACAACACACACAATCATTCTCTCTATCTTAATAAAATCTTAATAATAATTTGTTTGTCTTATTCTCGTAATAAAATCATGATATATCATTTAAGATTTAGGGTTTAGAATTTAAGATTTATGGTTTATATAATAAGTCATTCACTCTATCTTAATAATTATTCTATAAAATTAAATTTATATTAAATATTAATATTTTAAATTTTTAAAAATTAATATAAACTAAATTAGAGTATAAGGTTGTAAGCAACTAAATAAAGATACTATTTTATAAAATTTTATTAATAATAAAAATTATTATAGAAATTAATAATTTTTTTGGTTTATAAAATGATTTAATTTAATAGTAATTATTTTAGTTTTTAAAATTAATTTTCATTTAATAATTTTTTTTATAGTGACGGTTTTTTACTATGTTATAGTGAAAATTAAAAAGGATTGTTTAATAGTACATAGCAGAAAATAATTAGACTGTTACCATGATTGGTGTGACCACATGTGTTTTTTACCTTCCAAAAGTAAGGAAAGAGCGAGGGAGGGTCTATGATAAACGCTTTATGTAGTCGCCCAGGGTAGTACTCCCCTGTTATCTTCAGTGCTCCCATTAGTAAGTTCGTAAAAGCTGTTGCAGACCTGTAAAAGCCTGCAACCAAACGCCTCCTTAACATACATGCTTACTTCAAACATCACTCTTAACATGCAAAGTCAACACTCATTAGATCGTACTAATTTCCCTGCCTAATTAAATTAACTTTTTCTAGTACTGTATATAATTTTAGAGTGTGTTCTTCCGGGATATATAATTTAAGGAAGCCATAAATATCTAGGGCAAAATATGCATAATAATCACTTCCAAGGAATAATAACCTTTGTATGGTGATGGTCTATAATCAAGAAGATTGGTTTCCAAACTATATTCTCGAAGTTACTTTGACTTGAGTCAGAAAATTCTAAATTAACTAGTTTTAATGGTTCAATTATTAAGGAAGAATCATGGTTATAATCGGGTTTTATCAATATATACCATAGAATTCATGGGAGAAGATCCATTTTTTACAAAGTGTGCACTTATTTTTGAGTGTTCTGAACTTTAAGTTGGCTTGTCGACCCTTTTGTCTGTAACATCTTTATAACTTAGATTGTGCAGAGAGAAGATTGGTTATGTTAATTATTAGAAAGACATTTTCTAAACTAAAAATGTGTGAAGATAAAGGATTTGAAGACGAACTTGATTATCGTTGCATGCTTGGTATATATGTTAGTGATCCATTACTAGTCATTTTGGGGGTTGAAAAGTGTTGTTGTGGAAGTGCATTAAGGGTACTTACTTGCATCGAAAAGCATGACAAATTGGTGTACGTATTTTGGCATGGTCGAAACAGCCACCTCCATTGTGAACACCAACAAACGAATGAACCTAGACAGAGAAAGAACCAACATATTTAGCTCTACTGGAGTGGCTGCAGCAGTGCAGATCATGAAATTGACAAACAAAAAGGCTGAAAACGATTCTTCTCTTCTGTTTTCGGACTTACATTTTCTGGGAATGAATCTTCTGGTACTCTTGCTTCATCCGCAAAATCTGTTACCCCACTTCAACTCATTATATTCTCACAATTAAACAAGAACTTTGCAGAAACCTACATAGTTTACACACACTCAAGTTGAGAAAAACCGAAGAAAGATCATGATATATTACCATTACAGGTCTGGACTCATCGTCATGACCAGCCACGTACGCCAACCCATCAGCCAGTTCTCCTGAAAACTCATCTGCCACCAAATGATCTGTTTAAAAGTAATTAACATAACAAAATTAGTAATATTCTGTTGAAGGAAAAAGAAAGAAGAAAACCCTTTGTTCTAGGGTGTAGATGTGGAGGGAGAGTCCTTCATCGTTGCTAGGAAGTATAGGGTGCATTCTGCTGTAAGGCTTCATTCAAATAATTTAAAGGGGCAGCAAGATTCTTTGGTTGGTTTTCACTTTCCTTGATATGTAGAATAATAAGAACAGGAAGAAGAGTGTAAGAACAGCACTGTAACAATGTGTATATTATAATTTACCAGCGCCTATGCTCTCTCTCCAAGAAAGGCAAGCCCTGAGTTGCTTCGCAGCTCTTTTCACGTTATCCCTCTTTGCTTTCAGAAATCGTTCCACGCAAGCATAGTTGCAGAACTTCTCCTACACGCAAAAATAGTTAAGAACAAAAAGCATGTGTGTATCAGAGCCAGAACACCATTTTGGAGTAATTCTCCTTCAAATAACTGCAACAATTTACTCTCAGATCAATAAATTTTAGTCTAGCTAGTGAAAACAGTGAGTGGAAGTGGAGAGAGAAGAAGATGTGAAAGAAGAACCTGTTTAACAGTGAGAGGTGTTTGTTTCCTGATGAGCTCAAGAACTGCTTCAACTCTAGACCAGTCTCTCTCATCCTTTTTACTCATTTCGAGAAATGCCAACTTCACAAAGTGTTGAGATAATTCAATACTCTAATATGGTGAATGAGTAGAAGACAGAAAGAGATTGAAGGAAACGCAGTGTGGCAAAACGACTGCTAAAGCCTTGTGATTGGAAACATGCTTGTCTGAAGAAGACACTATAATATGGGAGAAAAAAAAGCGAAAAAGTGATTGATGTGTGTTGTGTTGGTCAATGGCATCGCAAGAGATGGGTCACAGAAATGATGGATGCGTCCGACACTGATTCATAACGGAAAACGACTGTTTAATCAAACTATATATGATGGGATGGTTTGATTCATCATATATATATATATATTTATAATTTGAAACAGATTGGAACCAAAAGATTCTTCTTTTGTCTTTATATTCAACACTTCGTGAACTCTAAGTTCGAATAATACGTGTAAAAGAGATTTTGATGTTTAAGGGAGAACTCGATGTTATGACGTACCTGATTATTAGAATATGTGTTTATATAATTTTCATGGATATTTTTTTATTAGATCATATTAAAAAGTTAGATCATATTTAGGAGTATATTACCTAGAACTTGATCTCTCATTAATCTCGTTAATACTATTTAGGCATAATAATTTTTGTTGTGTCGATCAGACTCAACCGGATATCGAGTAAGAATGTCGGTCCTGCATTCCCAACTAGCACGTAATTCTTTTTAAATTACACATTCACATGCACTCTATTCTAGCACGTAATTCTTTTTAAATTACACATTCACATGCACTCTGTATTTATTGGGTTGTTTGTTTTACATCTTTGTCTCTGTCTAAAAAGACAGAAGTGGATTTGAAGTAATGCATAAAGTGTGGTTGGGAAATTGTTGAGAATGATGTTATTTATCTGAAATGTGATAATAGATGCATGCATGCATTCCTCTTGCACGCAGGTGTGGGAAGGCATTGAATTTTGGTGTTGACAGTTCTATATATTGTGATGTAAACAATGAATGAATGCAGGATTTTAGCAGTTGAAAAAGGCTGCACTCAAGATGACACAAAAGCATAAGCTTTAACCCAAAATCGGGTCGATTGAGGTCAAAATTTTAAAGGGACATTGAAAAAAATAAATAATAATTTGATAATTCTTAAAATGATAAATAATGTGATGCATTTAGAAATAAATATATATATTAAAAGATAAATTTATAATTAAATGATATGAAAAAATATTGAAATAATAATATTAAGAGTTTTAATATAATTACATAGAAAATTGTCAATATCAATGTATTATTATAAAAAATAAATTACCAAAAATAAATTAGGTAAAGATCTTAATTTTTACACACTCCCAAAAACACTTTACACCTTTTGTTTTCTGAATCTCTTTTTAGGATAGCTTAAACAAGTAATAAATGATTTATATAATGCTGCTTATTCTTTTATAGATTATTAAACAATTATTTGTTTTTAAAAATATATAAATATATTATTCTTCACCTAATTAATTAAATATCAATTTAAATTTTTTTATTAATAATAAAAATTATTAGATATTAATATTTTAAAAAAAATAGTATCCAATTTAATAAATATAATAACGAATTATTTTTAATTTTTATTTAATTACTTTTTCTGTAGTGATATGACTGAATATATATGTAAGAAGAGAACATGTCGACATATATATGTTAAAAGTCATATTTTAATTAATAATTGTCCTACTCATTAAATGGTATTTTATGTTCTTTTATATAAAATGTGTTTTTAAAGTTACTTTTTTATTAGAATAATATAACGTTATTGAAATATGTTATAATGTCTCGTGTCAAAGAAGTAGAACTTCCCAAGTAACAAGCCTCTTGAGTAAGATAATAGGTGTATTTTAGACTAGTATTTGAGAGAAATTTTTAAAAAACAAAGTCAAACAAATTAAATAAAATTTTCATAGGTTAAAATTGGTGTATGTACGATTTAATGAATAAATGAGTGAGAAGTGAAATTTAGAAGAGGGTTTGTTTTATTATGAAGCTATGAATGTATTGATTTAGCTGTATGTAGGTGGCAGTGTAGCTGCTGAATTTTGGCTTGTATTGTAGATTTGTGCATTAGGAAGTTCCTTTAGGGTATGGTGTGCCAATATTGTTTTTGTGTAAGAAGTGGAAAATGGAAACTCCACTTTATGCCTTCACTTTGTTCTTATTATTGCTTCTGAGGTTAAAGGGAATGTTCCTTGGTCACCATATCCATGTCAAGTCCATTTCCTTTCAGATTCTGTGATCCTTTCTTTCCACTTTGTTTCTTAGAAGCATGTTAAGAATTCTTCACTCTTTTTGCCCCTTTTCGATAAAGTTTACTCTAATAATTATGGTTCGTTATTATCAATATAGACTCACATCGCTTAGGAGTTGAGGTCAATGGTTATTTAAAATATATACTTTCTTTCCTTAATCCGCTGAGATGACTTTTAAGGATAAAACTGTGATGATTAACAGACAAAATAGACAATATCTCGAATGCGATGATTAACCCTAGTAATACTTCCTTAAATTGAAGAGAGTGATGATAGATATTTTATATTATAAGGAAGGAAAATAATATATTAATGAAATAATATATATATTAAAAGAGTAAAAAAATAAAAAATAAAATAAAATGAAAATCGTAATTGTTCATTTTGAAGAAAGTAACATAATAAAAAAAAATTAAGAATAGCATGCCTCCTTTAGTTAAAAAAATTTAAGAATAGCATGCCTCGTTTAGTTAAGAGTGACTCTTTCCAACAAGAAATTTTCTTTGCCTTCTTTTATGAAATGTTTGTTTCTTATGTTTAATTTATGTTTTAAAGAATAACACTTCATGTATCTAAAATATCTTGAGTAAATTTTCCATAAAATCGTTATTAGGATCAAAACCTTTGAGAATTTTTCCATAATTTAATAGGAGATTATAACTAATGAATATTAATAATTGATCTATAGAGTATTTTCAATGCTAAATATTTCAAAGTCTTAGAATTATATTTTTCTTGAAGATTTTGAAGTTCAATATAAAAAGTTGAATATTGTATTTTTAAGGTTTCTTAAAAATGTGACAACACATTAATAACCCATGATTTCTTTATAAATATGAGATGAGAAATTCTAATGATACTAGAAAACTGAAAGACTATATGATAAGAGTAGAGAGCATTGAACCTAGTCGAGAAGACTGAAAGTTGAATAAAAAGAAGTGATTCTAGGAATAATTGATAAGAAGAATTATATTTTTGTATTTTGATGTGTGATAGTGAAGAAGAAGAAGAAGAAGAAGAAGGGTAGTGCAGTGGTGGTTATAAATTGAAAGGTACGAATGATCACGAGAATAGTTACAGTGATGGTGCAGTGAGAATGGACCGTGGACACAGTCTGAGACAAATATGAGGCAACAAGTATCCTTCAAATTCTCTGCAAATTTAAGTTTTCAGAGTCTGAATACTCCATTATTAGGCCCACTTTTTGCTCAAACTTTGGTCCACTCATTTATGGGCTTTAACCCAATTGCTTCTCTCTATGTACCACTCTTTACCTTTCAAAACTCACATGCACAAATATAATTTTCACTTCTTACATCCAAATCACTCTGTCGGCAAGAGATACCACATTTATTATAGATAAAAGATCAATTTCATCCTCTTTATCAATTAAGTTTAAAGTTTTAAATTTTACAATTTTCACAAGAAATTATTAAATAGAACTAAATTTAGAGAAAATAATCAGTCACTATATTAACTAAATTAGATATTAGTTTAGAGATTAAAAAATTATTCATATCTAAAGTGATTTTATTATTAATAAATATTTATAAAATAGTTTTTAAATTGTACTTAAATTAGATACCTAAGTTTTAGCGACTAATATTTTAGATTCTAAATTAGTATCTAAAATACTAAAGACTAATTTAGAATATAAAATAGTAAATAGTTAAAATCTTGGTAGCTAAGGATTAGATACAAATTTAAAAACTATTTTATAAATTTTTATTAGTAATAGAAACTATTTCAATAGTTTAGTTTATAGAATGTCTCTAATTTAATGAAATAATAACTAATTATTTTGGTTCTAAGATTAATTTCTATTTAATATTTTTTTTTTGTGTTTATAATTTTTATTTTTTTTATAAATTAATCATAACTTATCGAGAAACTGGTTTCTTTGTTTTTTTTCTTATTTCTTCTATTTTAAATATTTGAAATTTTTTGTCCAAACATACTCTGATTTGATTTCACTATTCCACTCCTAAAATGGTTTTGCTATTGCTGGGATAACTACAAATCGTAATTTTCTTACACTATTTTATGTTATAAGGAAGGAATAATATATATATTAAAAGAATAAAGAAAGAAAAAATAAAATGAAAGGAAAATCATAATTGTTCATCTGTGAAGGAAGTAACATAATAAAAAAAATTAAGAAAGGCATGCCTTGTTTACACAAGAGTGACTCTTTACAACAAGAAATTTTCTTGGCTTCTTTTATGAAATGTTTGTTTCTTATGTTTAATTTATGTTTTAAAGAATAACATTTCATGTATCCAAAATATCATGAGTAAATTTTTCATAAAATTGTTATTATTGTCAAAAAATTTGGGAATTTCTCCATAATTTAATAGGAGATTACGACCAATGAATATTAATAATGGATCTATTGAGTATATTCAATGATAGATATTTCAAAGTCTTATAATTATATTTTTTTAAGACTTTGAAGTTCAACATAGAAAGTTGAAGATTGTATTTTTAAGGTTTCTTAAAAATGTGACAACACATTAATGACCTGTGATTTCTTTATAAAGAAACATTTATCTCATTCTCTATATAAAGGAAACTTGTGAAAAAGATATGCAAAGCAACATAGAGAGTAAATGAGAGAATATAGGAGATGAGAAATCCTAATGAGATACTAGATAAACATTGTATTTCAATCTTATTGGATGAGATTAAGTGTTATCCTCACATAACGAAAAAAATAAATTATAAATCAAATTATTTTTTAATAGGATTTTATTTTCTAGTTATTTCTAGCAAGCATCAATTAGTTTGGAGACCCTTTTCACATCTCTCAGTTACGTGGCTCAACTCTCTTAAAAATCAACATACACCGCATTACAACAATATAGTAGGTTAATTTTTACGGGTTTTTTTTTCTGTAAATGATTTAATTATTTTTAATACATTTAGCAGTTTATTAAATTTAACCTACAGAAGGGAATTTAAAGCTGAAAAAGAAAGACAATGGTATTTAAATGAAGAAGATATATAATTCTCGTATAAAAAATTGCATAATAACTTCTACTTTGAGAAAAGAGTATTTGAATTTTATAAGTAAATTGGTAAATCTTATGAAATAATGTTTTTTTAAAATGTTAAATGAAAAAAATATATTATTCTAACAAACGACAACTTACAATACATCAATTTAGAACTGTAATTTATCAATATAATTTTAAAATTATTTTATTTCAGTAAAAAATTCCAGTTATAATTTGATGTATAATTGTGTACATATCATCCCTCTTTGGTATTTAACCAATTGAATAGACCTTCAATGAAGAAAGTTGGATTCCTCTTCCTTTATTGAAATGCCAAATATTTAATGAGGGAAAAATAAGATAGAACACTAACACCTGTAGTAAAGAAATTGGTAAAAAGGAATAGAAGAAGCAGCATGATCTCAATGATCCTGAATTTGGGATTAAGCTAATCAGTTTGCAGTGTTTGGTTGCATGGTGAAGTCACTTAATAGGATCCTGTTGATAGTGAGAAAAGTAATTTTTAGATAAACCCTATATCTGCTTTATTTTTGTACTTATTGTTGGGTGAAGCAAGAAGTTTGAGTTTGAGATGGTAGGCCCATAAATATGTTTTCCCAAAATTGAGAAGACTTCTCCATACTGTAATCACTGATAGCTAGGTACGTACCTACTACCATTAGGAGTGTCATGCATACATAAGTGATATATTGAGAATTTGTACCAGTTTACAATTCATTTATTTGTCTAAAATTTAAATTTATTTTTAAAAAAGAAAAAAAAAATCTTTTTTTTTATATCATGAATAGCAGGTTATATACTGAAGTAAGTTAATGTATCATTACTGTAAGTAAAATCATATCCATGGAAGTGAGGTGTGGAAGCTGAGTGAGGAAGACATTCCTGAGAGAGTATTGTGTTCACTCTTGTAAGACACCCTAGAGGAACAGGTGGACTAACAGGAAACAAAGTTGGGTGTGCCTTGTTGGAGACTCTATGAAAGTGAGATTGTACTTGCTTAAAATGCAAGAGGAGGGCCTATGTGTCAAATATGGAAACCTTCCCCATGTGTGCCTTTTACCTCTAATAGAGATGCCAAATGATGGTGAAAAAAAAGGCAAGTTTATCTTGAGGCATAAGCCACCACTACTCTTTAAGGAAAGGGAAAAAAGGGATACCAAGAGAGACTCTTTTCTTTTTTTATGGTCATGAAAGTGTGAGATGCAAAGCTGATTGGTGGAGTGTTTTCTTTTTCTTCTGTAAGGGATAAGAGGTTCGAAAGGGACTATGTACCAGCAACAAATGAAGTTCATGATTGGCCTGCAAGGGAATGTAAAAATGTCTCAAAACATGAAAAGCGACATTGCAAAATGTTCACCCTTGTTTAAGCAAAGGGTGTAGAGGCCTCCTCTTTATCTTTCTCACCCTCTTCTTATTATGTCCCTCATGTTTGTTACACCTGCATGAGCCACACCCACTTCACCAAATGGGGTGGCTGCAATCCCTCATCTCTCCACTCAAGAAGCTTTGGTTCAGGATGCATTCAACTCAAAAGAAGAGTAGGTTCCATCACAAACTTCATACCTGCATTATTCTCTTACTCATGCTAGTTTTCTCAAAAATGCTTTTGTCATCTCTTCTTCACATTGCATTTAGCATAATGCTTCTTCTATTCTTGAAACACTAGTTCACTACATGCAACCCACTTCCCTCCTTCACCTAATGACATAGAAATTAACTACAGCTTTGCACTGCCTCATCATTTGAATTCTTTCAAGCGTTTTTCTTCACACACTCAATTTCTTCCCAGTCACAAATTTTCACAATTTTGCAAAACATTTCAGGAAGAGGCATATACATTCTATATGAAGATGTCAAATCTTGCCCCTATGAAGACGTCCACGTCCTCTGGTCAATACTAGTGGAATCTCACTCTTCTTGGCCATTGAAAAAATGAGGGCTATGCACAGAAAAGAATCGATGCGAAGTTCGTAATGTACATACATAAACTATTTATGATGTCCATACAGAGTGTTTATCTTTTACTTTAAAAAAAAAAACTTTTGTAGCATCCATACATAGAATGACACTCTTACTTTGATTTATTTTGTCTTATGAGCATCCATTAAGAGCTTATTTAAACGTCCATCTTTTTTTCTGCTTAATGCTTCCAAAACCTGCAGGAGGGAGGGGAGTGACCCAGTTAGAAAAAATTAGCTTTGAAAAACAAATTAAAGAAGTCCTCAATAAGGGCTTTTATTGGTAAGCTGTCTATTTAAAGCTGTTGTTGAAATGCTAGCTTGTTCCCTTATTTTCCTTATTGACGTTGATGCGTGAAAGCTATCTGGAATGGATAGCCAACCTACAATCAAACATTTTTACTGAAAGGGAATAAATGTTAATTTGCACAAACTCGTGAGGAGTTTAGGAGTGCGTGAAGCTCACAAACTCTAATTTGTTATAATCTCGCTTTTTTTTAGAACTTAACATGTTAAAACTTAAAATTTAATAAAATACCCTTGATAAGTATAACTTACCAAGTTATTAGAATACTTTTCCTAAAAGTTAAATGAGTATAATGCTCATCAGCGAGCTGATATACTGTAACTTCTCTTTTAGAAAGACTATTTTATAATATAATTTAAATTTGTTAGAATACTTTTAATATATATAACTTACTAACATTTATTCTAAAAGTAACTAAAAGCATATTAGCACTTAATTTTAGTCACTAAATTAATCTCCCAAATATTCAAGTTTATGATAAGAACAAACTATCTCTAAATTTGTCCTTTTTGTCCCATTATCTGAATCTTCTATATGCTAATCCTTTTATATTTCTCAGGATTCATTTGGTAAAAGAAGAATCTATAAAATAATAATATCATAATATTTTGCTTTTTGAAATACTCATCTAACGATAAAAATATTTGGAAGAATAACGTAACGATATCCTAATCATGGGAAGCCTAAGTTGTAGATTTATTGATTTTTTTTTTTCTGATGAAAACGGATTTCCTGTACTGGGGAAATCAAAATACCTTATCATCACTGTTCGAAAGCATAGTAGGGCTAGAATGATGTGGCCTAACACATCCTAGTAGACTATGCATGATCAAAAGCAGCAGTCAATTTAATTCGTAATGGGACCAATTTTACTTTTGAACTTTGTTTCAATAAACCTAATGGGAAGACTGATACACTTGGGTACAACCTGAGGCTGAGTGTAGTTTAACATTCTCTACGCAAAAATACGTTTTAGGGAACAACTTTCTCACTCTGTACTAATCAAGACTTGACTTCTTTCAGGATGAGTTTATGTAATTTTTACATTTCATAAAGAAGAAAAAAAATGCATTTGGAAATATCTTCTCAGAATTGTAATTTTTACATTTTGGAATAATCTTTCTAAAATGAAAGAATACCTTAACTTTTATATTAAGGACGAAAGAAGCAAAACAATATTCCCCAAGTCAAGAGAGGTAAACAAGATGCAATCTTTTGGTAAAGCATAATTTATTTTCAGATTCTCACAATTGTCACAGGATTGCAAATTTAGCTCCCAGAATAATATAGCACCATAAACGGCATTACTTCGCTTCGGAATAAGCAATGTATTCAAACCTGTATAGAATTCAAACACGCAGGTACTCGAAGACTATGAATAGCTTCAGTCAAGAATGGCCATTACCTGCAAATATAATTGCTCAATAGAATTTGACAGTACGTTTCATCCAATTTTAAGATAACTATCAGCAATGTGTGTATTAAATTATGAAAGAAGTAGCTATTGGAAATAACAGACTCCTTTAATAACAGACAAGGGACAAGATCAACCCAAACTAGCAGTAGGGTAAGAAAGAAATAGTATTTTTTTTTCAAGTTGATATAGTAATTTTCTTATTCATTCAAGCAATAACTTGAGCAATTCATGTAAATGAAGACTGAACAAGAATACTTGCTATTATATTAGTCTAAAAATGATAGACATGTTATTACTTAGTAAATTACAGAAACGAAGCTCTAATCAATTATGCAACACTATTGAAATGTCTTTATTGCCTAATGACAAATATGGTGACAAGCATACCGGAGCAACCAAATTGGTCAGGATCAAAGCAGTTGATTTAGCAACATATTGAGGTGAACACTTCCAGTGAACCGGAGTAATCAGCAAATGAAAAGCATTCAGAAGTCACGGCCTGTAAAAAAGGGGTGCTATAATGTAATAATTGATCATATGACAAATTGTGCTACGCAGGCCTTCTGTGGTTCTCAAATGTCATTTGTACCGGTGTCTTTTAAACACATTATATTACAACTTTCCATTCATCTCAGTAAGAATAGTTATTCTTAAAACAAGGATGCTAACAATGTAAAAGCAAAAGCAGCAACTGCAAGCAATATATTGCAATCAAAGCAACACATAAACTACAAATACATGATAGGACTTCCAGGATTATAAGGATGATGGGCCAGGGACACTTTGTAGCCAATTCTTAAAGTAGGCCTGACAATCTACCTCCGCATGAGAGAGGGCAGCAAGAGGAGTAACAGTGATCTGAAAAAACGAAAATGCTTAGTATGTGTATATTAACTTTTTTGTTCTCAAATTTATATTTACTCACATATCCTTCTTGCAAAGATCTATAGTCTGATTCGTCGTCATCAAGGTGGGAACCTCTCACCTACAAAAGATTAAAGATCATTGCATCATTTTCCTTGTGTGAAGGACTAGGAAATGTTCATCCAAGTAATATCACTTGGGGATTCCATATAGATTCTCGTGACCACTGCTAATTCAGAAGTTGGCAAAACTGAATGCTTGCATTCTCTGCTCTGTTTTGAGATAGTCCAAGCACAGCATACTTAAGCAGAAGACTCAGCTGTGTGGTACTTATAACAATATGGGTATTTCAAGAAAATAAAAAGAAAGAAGAAGGAAATCGACCCACCTCTCTCGTAAACAAAAGATGTTCTGGTGATACAGATGATGGGTCAAAATTCTTTGATATATCTGTATCTGTATTGGTCATATCTGACGACATTTTTTGTCCTTCTGTCTCAGAGGTGACTTGCTTCCATCCCATCTTGATGATACTTTTACCCTGCTTAGTTAGCTTGTAACCCTATGTAGAGGCACAAAAAATAGTTATAATTGATTGCATGATATAGCAAAGCGCTATGTTTTCGTAGCAAAGTTAGAAATTAAATGACAGTCTTTTATACAAATTCTAGCTTCAATAATAGGATAGAAAAATAAATAGGATAAACAGTTAAAACAACGTCCCAGGTCTTGATATGAATGCATTTTTGGGGATACAATATCAGCCTGCATAGGTCTATCCTATTTTTCTTATCAGCCTGCTTGAAAGTCTATTTAATGGTCTACTTCGTAACAAGTCCTTTCAATTGGCTAACCAACCTACCACTAAATAGGCTAACAGACTTAAAAAACTGTAAGTCAATGGACCTAAATCTTTAAATAGATCAAAAAATATATAATTTAGAGACATTCTAATAAGAAATTCAATGTAATGATAATAATATATTATTTCTATTTACTTAAATAGATTAGCTTGATAGACTTAAAAAGTTTTTCAGATGGCCGAAAGTCTGATCTTTGTAGATAAATAGCCTCACTTATTTAGTAAATGAGCCAAGCCTGAGGCGGACCTAATACAAATGCTAAAAGTGTGTCTTTAGTTTGACATTTGGAAGCTCAAATGAAAGGTTATTTAAGTAACTTCAACTTGGATATGGATCATGGATTAGCGTTTGACTTTATTCAATACAAAACCAAAAATGCACTAAAAGGATTTTACGTAGGCCTAGTTTTTAGGATTTAACCAAGACAAGCTTTTGGGAGGAATGGTATAATTTTAGCAAATAAATGAGATTTAAATACACAAATTTTGCAGCGATTGGAAAACAAGGAAAATAATTGGATAAAAAAGAACACCTTATTTTTCTATCGTAAATCAGGTCCTAAACAATCTATTGACCTCTATCTCTTGTTGGAAATATATTAATGTGAAAAAAATATATTTTCCACTCAAAACAAAGGAAAACCTTTAAAAATGTTTCTCACTTTAAACAAAGCATGACCTTTTAACAGTCATAATAAAACTACGCTAAGAAGAAATCAATGTTCATTGTGCAAACCATACTTTATCCTTAATAAGATACGAAATCTACAATTATTATCATACAATTACTTAAAATAACAATACAAAACTTTAAAGTAGTTCCTGAACATTTAAAACAAAGTATTGGCTAGATCATATTGATAATTTATCACAAGGAAAACATACAGATTAGAAAAATAATTGTAATATACCTTATGGTTAGGAACAACGGTTGGCACATCTACATTCAAAAAACATTTTCTAGGGTAGCTTGGATTCTTTGCCTCAACCAGTACAGCACTTATGATAGGTAGGCATACTTGTGCAGCAAGGGTGAAGTCATTTAGGTCACTCTTTCCTTTAACCCTGAATATAAAGTAAGCTCCAAATGGTGAAACAGGTTAACGAAAAGCTGTTGCCATGGTAAGAGATAAATGAAAGAATGTCGAAATAGTTAAGAACACCGAAGAGCCACATTACTCGAAGCATTCATTCAATTACCAGTCACAGTCACAAGTATACAAGCTAACAAAATGGTTTCAAAATTAACTTTTGAATAAATATTCAAGATAAATCCAGTAATATAGCACAGCAGAAGCAGATTGCAAATATGCCATACCAGTTATATGAAATGGAGATAGAGGGTACATCATTGAAGAAGGCCTCTCGGGCTCCAGCTACAGTACCTGAGTAAACACTGCAAAGGGACCTATTTAGTAAAATATGGGCAATTCATGAAGTCATAACTACTGAAGCAACTACACTGGAAAGAAACATTATGTAAATCATAATTGCACCACATCTAAGATTTCAAGGAACTGCAATCATCATTTTCATTTCAATGCTTACAATGATAACGGAAAACTTTTCAAAGGATAAACTTATTGTATTAAGGTACCTTTTTTACATCAGTTACAATCAGGTCCAGGATTTTACTCGGGACAGATTTTAAATTATAAATTACTTGTTTGGGGAAATTAGATTGTTTCCAACAGGGAAAAAAAAAAGGTCAGGTCTAATATATAGATTTTAAGATCAAATTGATATAGATCACTCCTTCATATGTACAAATTTCATCTAAAAAGATCATAATAAATGAAGATGGTTGTCTTGTCAGAGGAACAACACCAATTTTTACATGACTAATTTGCTTACTCCTAGCAAAGGAAGAGAGGGCTTTGCATCTGCCTCCCCCTTCAATGTTTCTCATACTTTCGTTCTAATTTCATAGAGATTCATTTGAAGTTTACAAGTAGAAAAGTTGGTAAGATGTCAGTGAGGACATGTGAAAGGAAAAGATGATACATACATGTGATAACCGCAGTTGCTACCTTTGTTTATGCCACTGACTACCTGAAAAATGGATATAACATGCATCAGCAACTGGCTTGATGTTCTTGTCATTTGCTATTTAACTATTTAGGCATAGCTCAGTCAAATAGGTCCTATATGCAGAGAACTCGACCACACCAACAGCAGAATTAGGTTAAAAAAACAGCCGGAAATCAGATGGTCTATAAATAACAAAACAATAACAGCCTTCTTCCAGTATACACTCAGTACCAGCCACTGAGCTATGCAGCAATGCGATCAATCAATTCAACAATAGTTTGAAAATACTATAAGCTGTAGCGGTAGAATCAAATAGTGCTAGTGCACAACTAGAACTGAAGAAGCATGGCATAGCATAACAGATGTACCAAATCAGGTACTGTGGGAAAGAGAGCTTTGGAAACCCCTAGAGAGGCACAATCAGCGGGCGTCCCTGTCAAGAGAATGCAAATAATGATTCGTAACATGAAATAGTAATGAAGCTGTGTGAAGAACGGTAAGAGAGAAACGAACCAGAAACCGCGAATGCGGTGGTTCCATCAATTTTCACTTGCTTAGCGGCGATTGGATGGAGCCAAGTGATGCTGTGACTAACAGCTGATTTCTCGCTGCAAAAACGAAGAAATGAAAATAGTGCAACGGTGAAAGAAGAATGGATGAGAAAAAACGGCGATGAACGGTGGAAATGTTACCTATCAGGAGCGCAGACTTGAAGGTTGAAGAGATTGGCGACGACGAGCGATTGAACCAATGCTCGTAAACCAGGAGCATCGATTCCGTCGTCGTTGGTGATCAGAATCGTCCCTAGTTTACCTCCTTCCATTTCACCAACTACTAACACGCTTTCTTTCTTCTTTTCAATTTCTATACAATCAAAATGTATACAAAATAAAGTTTCAATTACCATTTACACTTTTATTTTTTATTTTCCTTACCATTTTAAAAATAAACAAATAAAATAATAAATTAAAAAAAAATAATGGATTAAAAAATAAATATTTTAATATTTAAAATAATTATAAATATAATTAATAAATAAAAAAATAACTTTTTACAAAATAAAAATAAAAAACGTAATAAATTAAAAATGTTTAGTTTAATTTTTTTTAAAAATGAAAAAAATAAAAAATTAAACTCTACGACAACATAAAAGTTGAATCTATAAACATAAATTAGTATTTATTTTTATTATTATTGATGATGTAATCATGTTAATTTCAAGTAAAAAATACAGGACATAATTATAAAAAAATCAAAGTCAATTAGAATTAATTAATATTGAACACCCAAATAATATTGAAGTGTCTATCCTAAATGCAAAATCTGAAGTCTTTCATGTTACTACGAAAGACTATTTGATGAAACTAAAAAATGAAGAGTATTGGTCTGCATATACTGATTAAATACTATGCACAAGTTCCGACATGAAAATAACCTCAAAGGGAGACCTAAGTCAAGTCGAATAATGTCTGATATGGACTTAAGAGAACAACTTGATCGGAAAAAAAAATGTTCATATTGTCAAACATCATGACACACACAAAGAATATGTCCCAACATTTCAGGATTGTGCAATTTTTCATCATTAATTATGTTTCATTTCGCACAAAATATTTAATGTACTATTAAAGAAAATATTAAATGAATGATCGTCTTTCATTTTTTTTTATGATCAACATCTACTTATTTATTATCGTCTTAAATCTCTTATTTTTATCTTGTGTTGGATTTTTTTTTATATCTGATATCTTTATCTTATTTTGTTTTGCCTTTATTTTATATCTTCTATGTTTTTAGTTATTATTTTTTTCTGCCATTTTTTATTTATTTTTGTTTTTATTTTATTATTTTGTTTTTTATTTTCTATATTTATTTATTTTTGCATTTTTTTTTCTCGTTTTTAAGAATTAAGTGTAGCATTTGCATTAGTTTTTTATTTTAGGATTTTGCGTTTAGGGTGGAAACTTCAATATTATTTGTGTGTCCATTATTAATTAATACTAATTGACTTTGGTTTTTTTATAATTATGTCCTTTATTTTTTACTTGAAATTAACATGATTACATCACCAATAATAATTAAAATAAATACTAATTTATGTTTATAGATTCAATTTTATGTTGTTGTAGGGTTTAATTTCTTATTTTCTTCATTCTTAAAAAAATAATTTTAAACTAAACATTTTTAATTTATTACTTTTTTATTTTTATTTTGTAAAAACTCATATCTTTATTCATTAGTTATATTTCTAACTATTTTAAACATTAAAAATACTTATTTTTTAATGCATTCAAGATTAAAATTAAAAAAAAAATAAAAATTGAAATGGTGCTACATAGAGAAATAAAAAATAAAAGAGTGCTAGATATGGAAATAAAAACAAAAGGGTGCTAGATAGGGAAATAAAAACAAAAGGATGCTAGATGGGAAAATAAAAGTGTAAATGGTGCTAAATAGGAAATTTAGTCCAAAATAAATATATATTATTTTATTTATTTTATATTAGTAGAAATACAATGTTTATGTGTGTTCACATATTTTTATTTTTATTATTGATGTATATTTATATTTAATATTTAAATACATATTTATTTAAATTTATATTTTGTTAAAAAATTAAATGATAAAAAGAGATAATAACTAAATCAAATTATAAAAAAATTATAATTTTAAAAGAAATAAATATATGAAAAAAAAACTACTTTAGTTCTTAAAATCTTTTAATGACACTATATTAGTTTTGAAAAACAAAATAGTTTTCAATTAATTATAAAAATAATTAATTATTTAGTAGATACTTAAAAAATAAAAAAGAATTAAAATATCTAAAATAAATGTTAATAAAAATAAAATGATAACAAATTTAGATTAAAAAAACAGTTATAATAGTAGAGAATCTTTTATATATAAGTATATATGATTGGTTTATTCTATACAAATAAAATGATTAAACATATTATTTATTGTATTAATATTATGTTGTAATTATACTGAACTCAAACATTTTAAACAGTTTAATTATACTAAAATGTGTATAGTTGCAGTTTTTAAATTTATTTAGGAGTCTTTTTTTTTTTTACTTTTTTCTTTATTATTATTTTTTCTATCAATATTTTTTATTATATATTTTGTATGATAACTTAAAAATATTATCTCAGATACAATAAAAAATCAATTTGTATATAACAAATGGAAAATCGATTGCAGATTATATATATTTTTTATTATATTAAAATAAATAAATAATATTGTATTATCGTATTATATTAATATACTAATATCTAATTGTAGCTTAATAATATATTTATTGAATTTCATGTTTGTGTACCATTATTTATTTAAATTTTACGCATTTGTTTATCATGCCAATATAATAATTGGTTTTTTTTTTCATTGTGTTGAAGTTGTACCAATGTAGAATAATTCAATTATATAGAGATAAATATAAAAATAAGTTTGAATGCAAGTTTTATAAATGTTTAGTAAAATTAAAATTATTTAATTATGTTGTCATTGTTTATGTAACAATGAAACTTTATTAATTTGAAAACCAAACAATAAGTGCAATTTAGGGTGATATTTAGTTACTTTGCAATTCATAGAAAAATATAAAGTTGTAAATGTATTTAAATTATATTTAGACTATAAGAACATATATCAATTAATTTTTTTTTTTAATGAATTTGAATACAAATTTAAAGCAAGTTATTAATATTTCTTGAATATTTAAAAATGGAACTAGATTTTTCAAACATTTATTGTGCTTATTAGTTAATTATACTCCATAAATTAAAATAAAAAACTAACTCACTCATTATCACACTTAAATAATTGAATGAACAAGTTTGCAAATTAATACAAAGGTTAACTATTCAAGACATTAGTAACAAAAGAATCTCAAAATTAATTTCACACACTATATATATATATATATATTAATATTAATATTAATATTATGAAATATATTGAGCCTACAAAATAACTATATGTGTGGTTTAATTTTCATGTAGTTATTATATATTAATTAAACATTAATATTATTTTTCTTGAATTCACTTGTAGTCTCTATAGTAATCTTAACTTTTCTATATTTTTTTAGTAACAGATAGCATATTAACAGTATATTAAAGTCCTTAATTTAAGAATTTTAAAGAACTAAATCTATAAATAAAATTTTACAAATATCAAAATTGAACATTAGTGGAACTATAATAATGAATTTAAGTGATTTTATTGTTTTTAAATTATTCTCTCTATCAACTAAATTTTTACTAAATCTAAACTATATTAAGATAAATTAATTATCTCCTAACATGGATAAAAATACTTTCCTTTATAATTTTTTTATAAAAAAGATATAACTAAGATACACTAATTGATTAAATGAAAAATAGTTAGATATGAAAAAGATAATAAAAGTGATAATAAATTTAGTATTATTTATTATCTAAATTAACCAACACTCTGAACAAGATAAAAGAGTTTTATCCTTGTTGGCTTAGGCATTGCATATGCAAATCACAACCCAAACATCTCTTATAATCTCTCTTTCTCTCGTCAATTTTCGTTAATTTCTCTCCGGCGTGGGTTGCTATCGGATCAGTTTCGGCGGGGACTTGCGTCCCACTCGCGTCCCAGAATTTACGGCGAGGGACGGAATCCGTGGATTTTCCGGCGAGGTAAGAAACCGTTGAAATTTTGCTTTGGTCCGAGGGGAGGGAGGAGCTTTGAAGAATTAGGATTGGTTTAGCTTCAGATCTGGGAATTAGGGTTTAGTTTTGATTGCGGGTGATGCTAATTTTGGGCGAGGGGCTTTGGTAGATGGAATCAGGCGTGAGATCGGGTGGTTCTGGGGTTGTTGTGAAGAGCAGGAACTCCTCGGGTTGTTTAATTGTGCGAAAGAAAGGGGATGGATTGGGTGCTACTGCTTCCTCGTCTAGGAAGCTCTATGAATCGAAGAAAAGGGCCAACATGAAAGTTTCCTTGAGTGATTCTGGATCAAGCGACGAGCTGCTGGTTCCTCCTGGTAGAAGGCTTGGTCCTGAGACTATTCGAGTTTGCAATGGTTTGGCTGCCTCTGAGCGGGGTGGGAGTGAAATTAGTCGGAAAAGGGACAGAGTGGAACGAATTAGGGGTAGTGGGGAAGGTATTGCTGCGGAGAAAGGTTTGGACCCGAGGGAAAGGAAGCGTAGTAAGTTGGATGTTTATGATTTTGATGAATATGATGGAATGGGTGTGGAAAACACAAGGAGGAGGCATTTAGATGATAATGGAGTTGGTCATGGAGGAGGAAGGTTTATGGGATCAGTGCATGCTGCTAGAGGTGGCATTGACAGGGAATTCAAAGCAGGGTCAAGTGGACGAGTTCTCGATAAGAAAAAGAACTCCTATGGTGACAGGCCTAGTGGCTTGTTTCCGGTGGATGATGTTGATCACAGTAGGTTCAAGATGAACAGGGATGGGACTCGGGTACCTATATCCTCGCAGAGGGAGAAGTTTAATTCAGATGAGTCCATCAGGGTTCAGGGGAAGAATGGCGTTTTGAAGGTAATGGTTAATAAGAAGAAGGTGCGTGGGCCATCAGAACAGTATTATGATCATCACAAGCCTGTAGAAAGCAGACAAAGGTTGAAAACTGAAGAGCCTACCAAGAGGATAAAGACTGAAGAGACTGTCAAGAAGAATATTCCAAGTCGTCCTTCATCATACACGGAAACAAAACCTGTTGAGAAACCAAGATTAGTCAAGAGGCCAGAGAAGAAGCGGGTATCATCCAGAAAATCCTTGTCAAGCAAAGACAGTAAGGGTGATGAAGGGGATTCAGATAACAGTGATGCATCACTGAATCCGGGAATAAGAAATACTGAAACTCATAAGCCTGCAAAAGAAATAATTTCTGAGGATGAGCAGACACCTGTGCTCGAAAAACTCCCCACCGCAGGAACAAAAGATGGGAAAGTCAAGCGTGGTAGTGGTACAGAAAAACAGAAACTGCGAGAGCGAATAAGGGAGATGCTGCTGACTTCAGGTTGGACTATAGACTATAGACCTCGAAGGAACAGAGACTACCTGGATGCAGTTTACATTAATCCAGCAGGTACAGCCTATTGGTCCATCATCAAGGCCTATGATGCGCTTCAAAAGCAATTGAATGATGATGCTAAGGAGGTCAAGGCCAAAGGGGATAGTTCTTCTTTTGCTCCTATTGCAGATGAGGTGCTCAGTCAGCTTACAAGGAAAACTAGAAAGAAAATGGAGAAAGAATTGAAAAAGAAGAAGAAAAAATATGACAGTGAAAGTCGTAATGAAAAAGAGCCGCAAAGAAAGAGATCTGCCAGCAACAAGTGTGATATGAATAGCACAGATAGTGACAGCAATGAGGAGAAGTTAAGCTCCTTTATAAAGCAGGGAAGTAAGTCAATGAAAAGTAAAATGTCTGAAAATACCATTACCACTGCTCGCACTAAAATCCAGAATGCTACCCATCACTCAAGTGATGGAATAGAAAAATCATTATTTGGAGGTGATCCTCATATACACGGAAGGAAGAGTAAAAAACATGGAAGATGTACCTTGCTAGTTCGCAGTTCTAATAAAGGATCAAATTCAGAATCTGATGGCTTTGTCCCATATGTGGGGAAAAGGACAGTTCTTGCCTGGTTAATTGACTCTGGAACTGTAGAGTTAAGTCAAAAGGTTCAGTACCGCAGACGGAAAAAAGTCCTTCTGGAGGGGTGGATCACAAGAGATGGCATTCATTGTGGCTGCTGCAGTAAGATCCTTACAGTTTCAAAGTTTGAACTTCATGCAGGAAGCAAATTGCCACAGCCATATCAAAATATATATTTGGAATCTGGTGTTTCTCTTCTACAATGCCAAATAGATGCATGGAACAGACAAGAGCATTCTGAAAAAATTGGTTTCCATTCAGTGGATATTGATGGCAATGATCCAAACGATGATACATGTGGTATATGTGGAGATGGAGGGGATTTAATCTGTTGTGATGGTTGTCCATCAACATTTCATCAGAGTTGCTTGGATATTCAAGTATGTGTGCATATTTTATTCTCCATATGTGTTGTTATGGTTCTCACTTCTCAACATAGTTCATATTTGTTCTCTGAATTGTCTTGCATAGTCTCTTAGTGAACAGTAGCATATTAAATTTATGATGCCCCTTTCTGATGCCATTTGGTTTGTCTAATTTTTGTTTGGGGTGGTGGAAGTGGGACAATAATTTCTATTTGTTGGTAGCTTTTTTGCTATGACGTCAAAGGGACTGAAGATTTCTTGTTATTATGTTTTTGCCTCATGTCTGTTGGGGAATGACAAAAAGTTGTATCTTTAGACAAAATTTGTGCCTGCTGAATGCCTACCCGTAGAATAGTTTTTATAACTAAGTCAATAACTCCACAGGACTAACTTCTTTTATATCTAGTAGGCATTTTGTATTGGTTTTCACACGGTATAGTCAGTGTTCTTCTACACAAAAACTATAATAATCAATTATTGACACTTTGACAGAGGTGTTATTGACTTGGTGCAATTGCACGCTGTACCTTATTTTAGTAACATGATTATTTGCTAATAATTATAGGAGGATGGTTTTCTTCATTAGTAATCCATTTATGTTGTTGCAGATGCTTCCTGCTGGTGAATGGCATTGTACAAATTGCACCTGTAAATTTTGTGGCATAGCTACTAGGACATCTGAAAAAGATGATGCATCTGTGTATGTCCTACGGACATGCAACTTATGTGAGAAGAAATGTATTCACTTTGACTCATTTATATTTGATGTTTCTTCAATATGTTTATATCCCTTATTTTTTTTTTCCTTTGACTTCATTTAAGTTATTCTTTTCATTTGCATAGATCATGACTCTTGCTCTGAGGAGATGGATACCAATCCTAATAGCTTGAATACTTCAAGCCTTTCTTTTTGTGGGAAAGAGTGTAAAGAGGTACCTCTTACAGTTGTTTCTGGTTTTCCAAGTTCTGAAGTATAACATGAAAAACATATATTTATTTCTAACAATTTTATACTGTATAATTACGCATCCATGAGTACCACTTATGCTTTTGCACTAGTCTATGCAATTTGTGTTTCTTTCACGACTCTGAGTAACTTTCTTTTTGGAGGATTGTGTATTTTAATTGTTTCTTAGAATGGTAATTTTCCAAGGAAGAGTAAAATTAGAAGTGAACTTTTGTATTGCTGCTATGGTAAGGCCAGATTCTGACTCGTTAGTATTATTGTTATATTGTACTTTTACAGATTTCTGAACACTTGAAGAAATACCTTGGTACCAAGCATGAACTAGAAGCGGGTTTTTCATGGTCTCTCATTCATAGAACAGATGAAGACTCAGAGGCAGCTTGCAGGGGAATTACCCAGAGAGTTGAATGCAATTCAAAGTTGGCTATTGGACTGGCTGTGATGGATGAATGCTTTTTACCTGTTGTTGATCGGAGGAGTGGGATCAATTTAATCCGTAACGTTTTATATAATACTGGGTGAGCTCTAGAGTAAACCATCATACCTATGTGTTCCTTTTTGTTGTTTTAACTTTTAATACTGTCTGACTTTGCACATGATGTTGACTGCTTGATAATTTAAACTGGTAGGAAATGAGACGATTAATTTAGGCTTAATTGCATATTTGCACTCTTGGTTCCTCTAATTTGAGTTATGTGTGGTTTTGGTCTCCAAATGTTTTTTTTCCAAGCTAATTAAGTCTTTTATTTTAAAAATCAAGCAAATTTGTGACCCCCTTGTTGATTTTCGTCAACATAAAACCATCAAAATATTATTTTTAGTTCAGATCTTTTTGGGTTTATGGTAGAGTTGAAATATCAAAAAATTAAGTTTAGAAGAAAAAAATACTGGAAACTACAAAAAATTTGAAAGTTTTTTTAAGATGTAAAATTAGGGTTTAGGGTACAGTTTTTCAAGCAACAATGGTAGCTTCGGGTGTTAATATCATGGTATTGTCATGCACCTCGACATTGTGCTTGAAGAACATTAAATTAATAGATCAAAGTTACTCTCTCTGTATATTTTTGTTTTCCGTTAGATATTTCTAGCCTAACTGTTTTTCTCTGTCTATTTTTCATTTCAGATCAAACTTTAGCCGGTTGAGCTATGGTGGATTTTATGCTGCTATTTTGGAAAGAGGGGATGAAATAATTGCTGCAGCATCTATCAGGTACTAAGACTCAGACTTTGCCCTGTGGACTCATTTACTTGATATTTGAGCTTTTTTTTCAAGAGGGAAAACTGCAGATATAGTAGACTTTGGGATAGTGAAAGGATTTTCAGTTGCAATTGATTGAAAAGTCTACCCAATTACAGATCTACCATAGAAAAATGAGGGGAACTAAGGAAGATGAGTGGTTGACACTTGACAACGAAAAAATATAACATTGTAGTTACTTAGAGAATTTTTTGTGATCATGTAGAATGAAATTCATTATAATGTAAAGTATGGATTGGCTTACTTCAATTGCTTTAAAGAGAGCTTTTCTTTTTTATATGACTAGTCTTTTGAATTTGCTAACTATGATACACTAGTGTGACTACTTAAGAGAGAGCTTCTCTTTTTCATACACTAGTCTGTTAAAATGAGTAAGAAATTACCAATGTGGCAATGGTGAGGAGAAAGGATTCATAAGTTTGGCAGTGCCCTAATCCTATGGCTTTTATACAACAATGCCATATCACTTTGTAACAAGTAAAGCATGAGTGGCATTGGGCAGCCACTTGCTCTTGTTTCTAACCTTCTTGAAAGTAACATTCAGTTTTACTGATCTTTTAGCCTAAAAGGATGGTAGAAGGCCATGGCTGTTTTCTTGATCTCTCACTCTCATAACTTATATCTATGTTGCTGTATATTTATGTTAGTTTGGGAGTATACATGTAAATATTTACTTTCATGTCTTAGGTTGCATGGAACTAAGATAGCAGAGATGCCATTCATTGGAACTCGCCATGTATATAGGTGCCAGGGGATGTGCCGCCGGCTCTTTTCTGCCATTGAATCGGTAAACCTTTAAGCTATGGTTCTTTGTGATTTCCTTGCACCTAAAATCTGTTTAAAATTTTGGTTGGACCTTTTTGCATGCATCTTTTATTGACGTTGACTCATTCTTATCTCATTTGTTCCTCCTTGATCAAAAGGCCCTTTGCTCTCTCAAAGTTGAAAAACTAGTTATTCCTGCAATTGCTGAACTCACACATACATGGACAACGATTTTTGGCTTCACACATCTAGACAATTCACTCAGGCAAGAAATGAAGTCACTTAATATGATGGTCTTCCCTGGTATAGATATGTTACAGAAGCTGTTAGTTGAACAAGGAAAACGTGAGGGTAATAAAACTGCATCTGTTTATGCTGTTTTTTTATAAAAAAAATTCTGAAGTTACTTTTCCCTTTACATAAGTTTTACTTTTTTTTCCTGACAGGTTCTGAGAAAATGGGAAATGGAGGCAATGATTTTACCCCTATGAAAATGGAAAATCGGTCAGATATGGGTTCTTTAACTCCACAAGATGCTCATGGAAGTGATGATGTTAGTTCAAATCCTGCTAATGAGACGAATGATGAATGCAGTGATGCTTCTGAAGAACTAAACAACCATATTTTGGTTGAGGGGACTCTCTGTTCCAAATCTGATTCCGAGGAAATGGTGTCTGATTCAGTTTCAGATAAATGTATTTCTCATTCTAGAACTAGTCACAGTGCACTAGAAATGAAGAATAAAGTGGTGCCTGCTGCTCCTGTTGATAAATTAAGTTCTCCTTCGAAATGTCAGTCCATTTCTCCTAATGACAATTCTGAGAGTAGTCACTCAGAAGATATTCCAAACGTTCAAACTTTGGTTAAGGAAACTTCTTCTGATCCATGTTCACCAGAAAACCTTGACAAGAAATGTCACTCATTCACTGCTATGAATTGTGATTCGTCAGAGCTTGACATTAATCCAGTGTTGGGTTCTCAAAAGGCAGGCAATACTTCACCTACTAAAGAGGTTTGTATGAATGACTCTCTTGAAGCCGTTCCTTCAAGTAATTTACCGGAAGAGAATACTAGAAAGGGGGATGATCAAAATATAGATGACTCCAGATCTGCTCTCAAACTTGCTGATAAGAGTTTGTTGCAGGTAGAATCTGATTCCAAAAATGAAATTGGATGTGAAAATGAGAAGGATGTAAGTGCTGTAAATGCTTCTGGCGTTAGTTCTGAGACAGTTCTGGTCTAGCAGAATGACTGAGTCCTGTACTGCACCACATGTTATCATAAGCTAGTTTTCTTTTCGGAGCTTCATTGCTTGTGTGCAAGTCAATTTTCAAGGCTTTTGAAGCTTCTACATCGTGTTGGATCAGGGTATTATGAATTCGTTCCGTTGGTTTTGAAGGAAATATTGTTTGGTCCCTTGTCATTTATGGGTGATTTTCAAGGTTAAAATTAGCTAACTTCATTGTATGTGAATGTTTCGTCTGCCGAAAGTATTCAACTGCATCTGGCGCCAGACCTGTTGCATTTAGCCGAATAGGTAAAAAAATTACTGGGAGTTAATATACAGCGGTTTTTCAACAGAAGCAAATACTTTGAGTTGCATTAGACGATTGTGCGGTTCCTATTGTATATATAGCTGAATGTGGTAGAGTGGTTTCTGCTCAATTCCTTTGTGCCACCAATGTCCGTAGCAATTCAGCAATCATCATATGACATAAGCAACTGTACTGTGAGCAAATTTTTTACATAGATTTTTTATGGTGTTTTTGACTCCCTTTTTTACACATATTGGTAGCATGTGTTTAATATGACTTGTCTGTATTTAATGAGTAATTATGGGAAGCAAGAATTATGTCTTTTGCATTCCAATTCGAGCTCCTTGTATTCGGCTTGTGGTCAATTTCTGCCATATTTGTAGAATTTGGTGTGCACTGTGCATCAATTAACAATTGTATTTCACTATAGCTTTTTATCTTCTACTTTTTTACTTTCTGCAATTAAACTCCACATTTTTCATGTCAGGCATCTATACTAATATACATATTCTTCTTACAATTTTACTTCTGTTATAATATTTTTTTTGTAACTTTATTTTTATTGTGAAAATGGTTATGGTAATTACTTTTAATGAAGTGATTGAAATGCAGACACTTAGGTGCAATGTTCTAGAAGAACTTGGTAGTAATATATATATATATATATATATATAATAATAGATATGAATAATGAAATTAACGACCAAAGAGAAACTTACATCACTTAAGTAGTGTTTATATGTTGATATTTTTTAGATAAATGAGTTTGTTGTCGAACGTGGTTCAAACCGAATAATTGTTCTTTTTTCTCGGTCGGTTTCTCCCCCCTCTGTGTGAACTCTTAGTACTCGTTTTGCCTTCTCTCGTCCTTGTGAACTCAAGCTCGGATGGTGCCTGCAAAAGGTACTCCGACACTCAAGTGAGATTTCGGTAGTCAGCACTTGGTGTATTCAGTGTATAATAATAACGTACATGATTCTTGGAATCTGTGTATTTATATGATTATCATGAGTTTTGTGTCAATGGATCGGATTAAGGACATGGATTGTAATTAGAAATATATTACCTAGTGTTTAATTGTTGATTAACCTTATTAATTTTCTTAGTATATTTTTTTTTATCAGCAATGAATTAATGAAAATTAAATTGGGATACTTAAGGGGTACCCCAACCCTTTACAAGCTTAAAATACAGATGCAAGTATCAGGTTCCCACAAGCTCAACCATCTAGGCTTGATAAGTCCTGATTAAAAATTGCTTCTGCAGAGCCATATGCACCTAGAGCACTATATGTCAACCATGTATAAGCCCAACTACACACCTCCAACCCATTCTATAGCTCATGTAACCACAGCTGCAACCCCTAGGTCACAGATGCACCTGCTCACCTTTATAGTAATTGGGTCTGATCTATTGCTCCAGGTCCAAGTCCTTTGGTATTGCAGTTGATGGAAGATCGTCCCAATTGGACGGTTGGCCTAAGTCCCCAAACCAGTAAAAACCAGTTAGTTTCTGCTATAAGGCTCCCTTAGACCGTGCCACATCATGTCTACCACGCAACCATGTTGATTTCACCATACCACTTTACACTTTAGGCAATTTGATTCTTGCACTTAACCATAGCTTCTTAGGGTACTACTTACCCCTCCTTAACTCCTTCCACATAACAGTCCTTCAGATGCTCTAGAGTCAGAACCCTTGCCTTCCGCTACTTACACCAAACAATAGACCTCACCCTTCCAAGGAGAACCCTGAGGTACTCCTTTGCTCAGGTTCGCCCACTGTAGCCAGCTGCATTGCAACCTTCCATAGGAGAATTAAAAGCACCATCCCGCAAGTATGACTGTGACAACAGCTTCCAATCCAATGAGCATGACAGGGGCAATTCACCACCGATCTGTCTGAGAAACTAAGCTGGCCAGTTCAGTCGGTACCTACAGAACAGGACAAGACCAATGGAAACTAAAACCTTTAGTCAGCAACCTCTAAACCCTGCAACCAGCACACTACCAATGCCTTATTCCCACGCTAGCAACATCTCCTCCTTTCCTCCACCGAGCATGTCACCAAGATCTAGTTATTTGTAGCTTTTTATGCAGCACATTGGATTCAGGACCCAATCCACTAAGGAGTAGTTAAAGGAACTTGTCTTATGTTTCAGCCATTGCCAAGATTTAATTTGTGCTTGCTGAAAAATTTCTTCTGCATCTACAACGCCTTGTTTGAAAACTACCAAGTTCCTCTGATCCCAAATACACCTGACTACCGCTGCCCAAACCCCTTTCCAAACCAGGTTTTGATTATGACTAACCTGAAACAGGTTGAAGCTCTCGAAGTGCGTCATTATATCATTGTGTTGAACAAACAACATTCCAATCCACTTGAAGCACATGGACCACACTTGATTAGCATATTTACAATCCAAAAAAAGATGTTGACACGATTCATCCTTTGTCTGGCAAAGAGCACATAAGGTTGTTTCCATCAACACCCCTCTCCTTCTCAAACATATTCTAGTAGGAAGTCTATCCATCATAATTCTCCACGCTACAGTCACCGCACTTGGGAACGCCTTAGCTTCCCTCAGCGACTTAAAGACATCATGTTGAGGCCCTCTTCCTTGTTTTGATAGACACACGTAAGCATTATTGACTGAGAAGCACCCTTTCTCCTCGTTCCCCCATACCTGGACGTCCTTCTCTTCTTTAAGAATGGTTGTCGTGGTTATGAGCACTTCAAGTTCTTGTACTAGAGCGGATTCCCACTCAAATCTTTCCCGTCTCCACCTTAACCGCCAGCACCAACCCGACTCTTCCCACACACCTACCTCTCCCACCTTGTGCCCCTGGTTTAAAGACAACAAGTATAATCTGGGGAACAAAGTTTTGAGATTACAGTTACCAATCCACACATCCTCCCAGAACCTAATTTTATCTCCACATCCTAATTTCCATCCAATTTCTTTATGAAACCACCTTTCACCTTCACCCTCCCTACAGACTTTGTGTAAGTCTCTCCACCACCATGATTGAAGTTTGACCGGAATCTGCACTTCCGAGCCATACTTCGAATCTAGCAGTTCCTTCCATCTCCCTTTCTCCTCCGAAATGTATCTCCACCTCCATTTAGCCAGAAGAGCTGCATTGAACTTCCGAATCTCTCTCACACCCAGACCACCCTCCTCTCTATTTTTGCACACAACTTCCCAGCTTACCCAAGAGATAGACGTCTTCTCCTTCCCCCAACCCCAGAGAAATCTCCTTTGGATTCTGGTGATACTCTTGCAGATCGACGCCGGTGCTTTATACATAGATAGGTAGTAAAGCGAGACAGAGGTGAGAACCGATTTGATTAAGCACACCCTCCCTGCCATGGATAGGAATCTACCCTTCCACACATTGAGTCGGTCTTTTAACTTGTTTAGCACAGGCTCCCAAAACTTGCTTGTCCTAGGATTCCCTCCTACTTCAAGGCCCAAATATTTGAAAGGTATCCCCATTTGAGCACAGTTGAGGGTCTTGGCATAGCAATCTAAGTTGTTTCTTTGGACATTGATGCCTGCTAGTTTTGACTTGTGAAAGTTTATCTTCAGACCTGAAGCTAACTCAAAACCCCTTAGTATTGCCTTCAACGTCACCACATTGGTGTAGGAATCCTCACAGAAGAACATGGTGTCATCTGTGAACTGCAGGATACTCAACTCAACCTTCTTCCTCCCAATCTTAAGGCCAGAGAGTAGATTCGCCTTAGTAGCTTGTCTTACTAGACCTGCCAAGCCTTCTACTACCAATATGAACAGGAAGGAGGCAAGAGGATCGCCCTGCCTCAGCCCTCTGGAAGGTTTAAATTCCTCCGTTGGGCTCCTGTTTACAAGCACTGAAACGGTGGAACTTTCCATGCATCCTCTGATCCAGCTAATCCACTTATTTTGAAACCCCAACCTTTGGAGCATGTCATAGAGAAATTCCCATCTTACCGAATCATAAGCTTTCTCAAAATCCACCTTCAGACACAAGCCACTCCCCCCACCCCTCCTTATATCCTCTACTACTTCATTGGCCATTAGCACACTGTCAAGTATCCCTCTGTTCTTTACAAAAGCTGATTGGCTATCATCGACTATTGAGGAGATGACGTTCCTGATTCTGCCAGCCAACACCTTAGAGATGATTTTGTACATAGCCCCTACTAACGAAATAGGTCGATATTGCTCCAGTTTGATAGGGTCCCTAATCTTCGGGACCAAAGCAATGAAGGATGCGTTGCATCCCTTCGGTAAAGCACCTGTAGCATGGAAGAGATTCATAATTGCCATAACCTCCTCTTTTACAAAGTCCCAGCTTTTCTTAATGAAATTGAAGTTAAAACCGTCAGGTCCTGGGCTCTTAGAACCTTCACATTGCCACACGGCATCCCTTACTTCTTCCTCATAGAACACTTTTAGAAGGCTCATGCTGTCTTCCCAGGTTAGGGATTCAAACTCAACCGCATCTAGTCTTACACCAAAGTCTTTCGTTGCTGTAAATCTAGATTCAAAGAGCTTCTTCGCTTCCAACCGAACTGTACAGGGTTCTTCACACCATTGACCTCCCACCTCCACACCTTTAACTTCGTTTCTAAGGCGTCTCCACCTTAGAGAGGAATGATAGAATCTAGTGCAAGAGTCCCCATACTTAAGCCAATTGGTTCTAGCTTTTTGGCTCAATAAGGATTCTATCCTCCTATCGGTTTCCTTTAGACGACTCAACAAGCCCAACCTCTGCAAATTCTCGCTAACGTCTAAAACTCCACTACATGCCTGGCAATCAAGAGCCTCAAGCTCCTCCAAAATCTTCTTCTTAGAAGACTCCATGTTACCGAAACTATCCCTATTCCAAATCTTCAAGTCTCCCTTTAAACATTTCAGTTTCTCTTTAAACACTATAAAAGCATTCCCCTGAACGGGGTAAGAGGTCCACCAATCCTTCACCATCGTTAAGAATCCCTTCTCCATAAACCACGCATCAATGGTCCGAAAGGGTTTAGGTCCCCAATCCTTAACCAAAGACTTCACCACTATCGCACAGTGATCAGAAACCTCTCTACGTTGCACATACTGCTTACCCATTGGCCATTCCTGCAACCATTCTTTAGAGACTAACACTCTGTCTAACCTGCTCATTGCCTTCCTGTTTGAACTAAACCAAGTGTATTTTTTGCCTACAATTGGTAGTTCAATCAACATATTAGATTCAATGAAGTTATTAAAACTTCCCATCTCGCTTGTATCGTTGTCCCGTACACTTGTTCCTTTCCTTTCTCCTCGCTTTCTAATAGCGTTAAAATCTCCACAGAAGCACCAAATTGGGTCCAAAGAAGCCCCTTTAATAGCAGATAAATTCCCCCACATATCAATCTTCTCTCAACAAGCATGCGGAATAAACATTTACAACCACACACCTACAGCTAGATTTAGTGTGCTGTCCAACCACCGCAATGAACCCCTTCCCCATTTCATGACTTTCATAGGTGAAAGCATCCTTATGCCACATAGTCAACAAGCTTCCACTCCCATTTTCTCCACCATAGTGAACCCAGCCCACGTTGTTGTCCCCCCAAAGGGAGAAACATTTTACATTTGTACAAGTTCTCAATTTCGTTTCTTGAATACACGCGAATTTTGCACCTTCCTTTGCTATAATATGCCTCAAGTATCTAGTCTTTGTGCTTCCCCCCACCCCTCTTATATTCAGGTTTACAATTAACATGATTGATCCTTCTGCTTACCCTCCTCATAACTCTGCAAAAACACCAAGTCTCTCTCCTCTAGGCACATATATTCCTTAACCACCTCATCCTCGTCCTTTGTACAGTACAGCCCCGCTTGTTTACCGATCTCCCAAAGCTTTGGTGGGTCACAATTTCGAGTATTACAATTGACGAAATCCCCATCAGAGATGGACACTGAAGACATACCATGTCTATGATTAGAGAAAGCCCCAGCCTTAGTAATACGTGCATTAATTCTCACTGATCTTCTCGGATTTGAAGTAGAGGCCCCCACTTCAGAGAGCCCTTCAATCATGCGCCAACGTGGTGAGAGCATAAGGTTACTTCCTGCAGCCGCGCCTTCCTCTCCAAACGCGATAGGCTTCAACCCTCCAACCATAACACCCTTTAAAGCTTCGTCAAATTCTTCCGTGTGGCATTCGTCCACCCTTTCCTTCAAAGGAGATTCAATCTCCATCCCTTGATTACCTAGTCCACTAACCTCTCTTTCACCGGTTTGAACCTCCTCACGCTTCTCCTCCTGTTTACCTCCACGGCAGCTCATAGATTTGATATTTTCGTTTGCATTTTCACTTCGAGGAGCCTCCTGCAACGTGCACAGTCCAACGTCTTTTTTCCCAATTTGGGTTTCACAAGGAATATGGGCCACAAGGCATTGGGCCTCCACCTTCCTTCCTTGGCCCACATAGAGAGCGGGGGTCCCTTGTGAGTTAAAACTTTCAAGTTCTACCACTACTTTGGCCAGCTCAGCATGGGTAGAGTAACTATTGCAGATAAGGGAACGGCCTTGGTCAGGGTTGACATCTAGGTCAGCACCTCGACACGCAACCTGGCCTATTCTATCTTCTTTCATGCAAGATATGCAGTCTATACTCTGGTCAGGGCTGTCTTTGTCAGCAATTATCTTAAAAAACAAATTTGTCTTATGTGCACCTTCCTCACCTTCTTCCACCGCCTTGCCACCGTCCTCCTCCCCTTCTGACCGAAGTTCTTCCTTGGACCCAGACCTCGCCTCCTCCTCACAGCTTTTAGAAGAGAAAATCGTTTCTTCAATAAAAGTCTTTGATGACGACACACTATCCGACGAGTCACCATACCAGGATTGCGTGTGCCTTCCTTCGTGACAAGCAGGGGGTTCTTCTTCAATGAGGATATTCCAAATCTGTTCATTAATCCACAATTTCTTCTCCAGTCTGATGTAGCTTTGGTTCTTCACCCGGACTTGCAACCTTGCGTATTCCAGGTTCTCCCATAGCAACGTGGAAGTGTCTATGGATACCAGCGTAGCCATATCTCCTAAAACCTTTGTAAAGCAATCCTCATTCCAGAGAGGTAACGGTAATCCATAGCATCGTACCCAAGCAATTTTATGGTCCGCCATGTGCGACGTCGACCACGGTTTCAGACTCACAAAGAGATTGTCAAACCATACTTTATTACAGTTGATAATATCCTCCATTTTCTCTCCTTCCTTTGGGGTCAACATCACTAATCTGTCCCCCATGTATCTTATACTGACTCTGTTCAAACCTCCTTTCACAAACTCCTCTCCTAGCTGATCAACATCCCAAGCCTTCTCAAACTGCCCAACAACGCTATTCACCATCCAAGGCATAGTGTGGGAAAGCGACTTAATTGATGGTCTTTTCCACTTCCCTTGGTTTGCATATCCTTTCACAACGTCTACAAAAGATCTATTCCATTTCTTCTCTACCCATATCTCCTTTTGTTTCCCTGTGTCCCTCTGTTTTTCCAGATGGTTCACCTTCGTCTCCCTCCTCTCCTCCTTAACAGAGTCCATTTGGTGCCTTCAATATCTTGGAACGTTTACATGGAGTTTCATGTTTCCGACGAAGAGACTGTCCAACTCCCTCTCAAGACGTTCCACATTTCTTACTTCAAAGAACCTAACGAACCCAAATCTTCTACCCCATTTGTTCAACCTCCGTGATATGAAAACTTCTTTTACCCTTGCTCTCCTTTGAAAGACCTTGACCATGTCCAACTCTCCATAGCCATGGGGGAAGTTCGAGAAGAAGAAGGTAGTGTAGTCATTTAACCTCCCTTGATCGCCTCCCCTGTTGGTTCGAACTCTGCTTCCCATGGAGTTAACGCTTATTTGTGTTGCCTTACACAGCTATACCCCGACAAACCTTACCAAAATAACAGCTTAGAGACCATGAACAAACCTTTGTTTTCTTCAATTTTCTTAGTATATGGTAGTGTCGATCGATCTTGATCGGGCATTGGGCTTCCATTCAGTCATCTGGTCTGTAATCTATGATTTAACCATTACTCAAAACATGATGTGTTAGTAGGGGACATTAACAAATGTGTGACAATTAAATTAAATGGTTAATATAAAAAAGTACACCATTTTAATTTCATATTCAACATTAAAATCAATGGATGAGGAATTAACTAACATTGATATGTAGCAATTGAGTTAAAATCTTGTTTCAACTCCTTCAACAAATTCATCAATAGGTACATGTTAGGTAGTGGTGTTAAATGACATTTCCTAATAGTGTGACCATCTTCATTTCACTTGCCATATTTTTTCAACATTTCATTTTTGAAACACACGTCTTACATAAACTTTGAAAATACACATATCTTATTGTTGCATTTGATAAATAAATAAATATTGAGTTTTATTTGTAAAACATTTATTAATGTGAAACTAAGAGTCTTAAAATAAGGAGCCTAACTTTTTAAATATTTTTTAATAAAACAATTTTACTATTATATACTTAGATGCTATATGTTTGTTGTTTAATTTTAAAGGGAAATTATTTTTTCTGCCGAAAGTCACTTTATATATTCACATAAACTAGAACTTATCAAAGTCTAAACTAAATGTTTATTTTTTTTTATTAGTTTAGTCACTTATTGTTAATTACCCATTTTAATCAAAGTATCTAATAGGAAGCTTTCCAAAATATTTTTAAATACTCTATTTAAACTCTCTTTCCACAACTTTTTGTTTTACCTATGACCTAACTTCTAGAAAGTCTAACCCAATTTAACTTCATTTGTTAAAGATAGCATGCTTAAACTAATTAAAAAAATTATTTATAAATAAAGGTTAGACTTTCATTTTTGAACATGATTCTACTAGAACACTCATACTATATTTGTCTTTACATAAGTTATTTACATTAATTTGTGGATCTTTCAATATTAAATAGATTTAAACTACACAAGTTTACTTTAATGACAGTGTTGTTAAAGTCAACTTTTAATTTAATTTTGTCTCACCTTTAATACACTATTAATATTTTTTCATTAATTTATCTTATTCTGTACCATAACGATCTAGTAGCAAAATGATGTTTTAAATAACAAAATTCTGTAAGCAATGCTTAATTTGAGTCAACGTTGATAAAAATGATTGCACCTTATGTGCTCTTAAAGATAAAAAATTCACTTTTTATTGATAAATTATTTTCTTTTGTATTAAGATTTCAATATTTATATTATATTATTTTATTACACTAAGTTCATATATAAAATTAAATTAATTTTTTATTTTGTTTGTGAAATTACTGATATGTTTAACATCAATATTATTGTGTCTATTAATAAGTTTATTATAAAAAAGTTTAGTATGTGTTATCCAATTGTTGACTAATATATTATAAATATATTGAATGCTTTTGTTTGAAAATGAGTCAAATAAACTAGTTTGAACTTTTAGAATATTAATATGGAGTGTGAGAAGACTTGTTATTGACTACTTTTATGACTTAACTAAGCTCAATTAATATTCAGTTTAATATAAAGAAACTTAGTGAATGTACAAATATTATTTATAGATTTGATTTTGATCATATTGTAGTAATAATAATAATAATAATGGAATTTATATATGATTTGTGCAACATAATTTCACACATAAAATATAAAATATGTTCTAATTGTCTAAAAAAATAAAACATTATTCCATTATTTTCATATCTAGATTAGCCAACTTTGAGATTGATTTCTATAGATTAAAATATAGTTAATTATAGTCAATATTATTTTGATAAAAAATGTAAACTGAAAAATAATAAACATAATTAGTAAACTAAATAAAATCTTCCATTTAATTTGTTTAACAATAATAATACTTTGAGAACCTATTTCAATATACAAACTTGATGATATGAATAAAGGTTATTTTTAATATTTTATAAACTGATTCAAATTTTTCGTAGAAAAAATATAATTGTAAATTAATGCAAGTTCTAAATATATCACTTATCTTTATTTAACTGTTCAGTTTAATTCAATTTTCAATTAATTCAGTTTAGTTTAACTTATTTGTAAAAAAAAACTGATATTTAAAAAAAAAAAAAAAAAAAAACTTATTTGTAACGTCTCTAGAAATTCTGTAGAAGACTCACTTACCGAGAAACAGTACTGAAAAGTGTAAGAAAAACTGTATAAACAGTCGTGGGAACCGTTGCGATTCTGCCACGTGCAAGATATGCAATGTGGCAGCATCAGAACCGTGCGATTCAACAAAAGATAAAATTTGGAGGGAAAATAAAATAAGCAAAACATAAAGCCATGAACAGCTAACATTGTTTTCTGTTTACGTTTTTTTTTTTTTTTACTTTTTTTGTTATTATCGATTGATTATGATATTAGCTTAGTTGTTGCTTCTGCAAATCGCAACCCAAAATCTCTTCCCCTCTCAGTTTCTCTCCAATTTTTCGTCTCAATTTCTCTCCGACTTCGGTCGCCCTCGGAACACTTTTCGGCGGGGATTACTCGCTTCACACAGTTTATTCCGGGGACGGAATCCGTGAATTTTCCGGCGAGGTAAGGTTGGAATTTTGTTTTGGTCTGAGGGGAAGGGGATGAGTGTGTAAAGTTAAGAACGATTTTGCTTTAGATCTGGAGATTAGGGTTTAGTTTTGGTTGCGGGAGATGCTAATTTTGGCGAGGGGCTTTGGTAGATGGAATCAGAAGTGAGATCGGGTGGTTCTGGGGTTGTGGTGAAGAGCAGAAATTCCTCGGGTTGTTTGATTGTGCGAAAGAAAGGGGATGGGTTGGATGCTACTGCTTCCACCTCTAGGAAGTTCTATGAATCGAAGAAAAGGGCCAACATCAGTGTGCCTGTTAGTGATTCTGGATCAAGCGACGAGTTGCTGATTCCACCTGGTAGAAGGCTTGGGTCTGAGACTATTCGTGTTTGCAATGGTTTGGCTGCGTCTGAGAGGGTTGGGAGTGAGATTAGTAGGAAGAGGCACAGAATGGAACGAATTAGGGGTGCGGATAAAGGTTTGGAGCAGTGGGTGAATAAGCGTAGTAAGTTGGATGTGTACAATTTAGAAGAATATGATGGTATGGATGTGGAGAACATGAGGAGGAGGCATTTGGATGGTAATGCAGCTGGTTTTGGAGGAAGAAGTTTTATGGGGTCGGTTCATGCTACTAGGAGTGGCATTGATAGGGAATTGAAGAATGGGTCAAGTGGTCGTCTTGTTGATAAGCGGAAGAACTCTTATGTAGACAGGTCAAGTGGCTTGTTTCCTGGAGATAATCTTGATCGCATTAGGTTCAAGAGTAACAGAGATGGTGTTCGGGTACCTATACCCTTGCAGAGGGAGAAGTTTAATTCGGATGAGTCTATCAGGGTTCAGGGGAAAAATGGTGTTTTGAAGGTAATGGTTAATAAGAAGAAGGTGTGTGGGCAATCAGAACAGTACTACAATCATCACAAACCTTTGGAAAGCTGGCAAAGGTTGAAACCTGAAGAGCCCATCAAGAGGATGAAGATTGAAGAGACTGCCAAGAGGAATGTTCCAACTCGTCCTTCATCAAACCTGGAAACAAAACCTGTTGAGAAACCAGGAGTACTCAAGAGGGTGGAGAAGAAACAGATAGCATCAAGAAAATATTTGTCAAGCAAGGATGGCAAGGGTGATGAGGGGGGTTCAGATAACAGTGACACATCATTAAATCCCGGGGTAAGAAATACTGTAGCTCGTGAGCCTGTAAAAAAGATGTTCTCTGAGGATGAACAGACTCCTGTGCATGATAAACTCTCAAGCACAAAAGCGAAAGAAGGAAAAATCAAGCGTGGTAGTGGTACAGAAAAACAGAAACTGCGAGAGAGAATACGGGAGATGCTGCTGACTTCAGGTTGGACCATAGACTATAGACCTCGAAGGAACAGAGACTACCTGGATGCAGTTTACATTAATCCAGTAGGTACAGCCTATTGGTCTATCATCAAGGCCTATGACGCCCTTCAAAAGCAATTGAATGAAGATGCTAATGAGGTCAAAGCCAAAGGGGATAGTGCTTCTTTTACACCTATTGCAGATGATGTGCTCAGTCAGCTAACAAGGAAAACTAGGAAGAAAATGGAGAAAGAATTGAAAAACAAGAAGAAAAAATATGACAGTGAAAGTGATAATGAAAAAGAGCCTGAAATAAGAAGATCTGCCAGCAACAAGAATGATATGAATAGCACTGATAGTGATAACAATGAGGAGAAATTAAGCTCCTTTATTAAACAGGGAAGTAAGTCGATGAAAAATAAAATGTTTGAAAGTAACGTTATCAGTGCTCGCTCTAAAATCCAGAATGCTACCCATCACTCAGTTGACGGAATAGAAAAATCATCTGGATGTGATTCTCGTATACATGGACGGAAGAGTAATAAACACGGAAGATGTACCTTGTTAGTTCGCAGTTCTAACAAAAGATCAAATTCAGAATCTGATGGCTTTGTCCCATATACGGGAAAACGGACAGTTCTTGCCTGGTTGATCGACTCTGGAACAGTAGAGTTAAGCCAAAAGGTTCAGTACCGCAGACGGAAGAAAGTCCTGCTTGAGGGGTGGATCACAAGAGATGGCATACATTGTGGCTGCTGTAGTAAAATCCTCACAGTTTCAAAGTTTGAGCTTCATGCAGGAAGCAAATTGCCACAGCCATATCAAAATATTTTTTTGGAATCTGGAGTTTCTCTTCTACAATGCCAGATAGATGCATGGAATAGACAAGAGCATTCTGAAAAAATTGGTCTCCATTCAGTAGATACTGACGGTGATGATCGAAATGATGATACATGTGGTATTTGTGCAGATGGAGGGGATTTAATCTGTTGTGATGGTTGTCCATCAACATTTCATCAAAGCTGCTTGGATATACAGGTATGTGGGCGTATTTTATTTTTCATAGGTCACGGTTCTCACTTCGCAACATATTGTTAGAACATTTTTTTTTTGTCGTGATTTTGACCTGTTTCTTGGTGAACAGTAGCATATGAAATTTATGTTTCTCTTCCAGATGTTGTTTGGTTTATCGAATCTTTTTGGGGTGGTCGAAGGAGGCACTATGTCTTTGTTGGTTGCTTTGTTGTTATGAATGTTGAGGGGACTGAAGTCACGTTCTTGTTATTATGCTTTTGCAAATGTGTTAGGCGAATGCTGAACAAAACTTGTGCCTACTGAATACTTAAATGGTTGAGTCTGTCCAGTGTCAGCAAAGAAGTTCATTCAAAGAAAAAATACCTTCCTATACTGTGGTATATGAGGACTTCAATAATTTAATTTATGGCCCTCTAACTTCTTTTATACCTAGTAGGCATGTTGAATAGGTTTTCTCATAGAAGTTGAGCAAGTGTTCCCGCACACCAAAGCTAGAATAATGTATTATTGAGACTTTGACTGAGGTGTTACTAACTCGTTGTAATTGCATACTTAACTTTATTTCAGTAATGTAATTGATATATATATATATGTGTGTGTGTGTGTGTGTGTGTGTGTGTGTGTGTGTGTGTTGATTATTTTAGGAGTATTGTTTTTTCATGAGGAATTCATTTATGTTGTTGCAGATGCTTCCTCCTGGTGAATGGAATTGTCCAAATTGCACCTGTAAATTTTGTGGCATAGCCAGTGAACTTTCTGAAAAAGATGACGCATCAGTGTCTATCTTACATACATGCAACTTATGTGAGAAAAAATGTATTCACCTTCTCTCATTCATATTTTTTATGTTTCTTCAATATGTTTATATTCTATTGGCCATTACTTCTCTTCTGTTTTTCCCCTTTGATGTTGTTTAATAAGTACTTTCCATTTGCATAGATCACGACTCTTGCGCTAATGAGATGGATGCCCTTCTTAATAACCTCAATACATCAAGCCTTTCTTTTTGTGGGAAAGAGTGCAGAGAGGTACATCTTACAGTTATTTCTCGTTTTCAAAATTTTGAAGTATAGCTTGATGAATGTATCTGTATTTATTTAACCATTTTCTTTCTCATAATTTAGCATGCGTTGAGAGTACCACCAATTATTGTGCACTAGTCTATAGAATGTGCTTCTTCCAAGACATTGCTTTTTATGAATTTTCGTATTTTATTGGTTTGTTACAATGAATTTTTTTCAAAGTTGCTGTGATAAGCCCAGATTCTGATTCGTTGTTATGTTCTTCTTACTTGTACAGCTTTCTGAACAATTGAAGAAGTATATTGGTACCAAGCATGAACTAGAAGCGGGTTTTTCATGGTCTCTCATTCATAGAACGGATGAAGACTCAGAGGCAGCTTGCAAGGGAATTAATCAGAGGGTAGAATGTAATTCAAAATTGGCTATTGCACTGTCTGTGATGGATGAATGCTTTTTACCTGTTATTGATCGGAGGAGTGGGATCAATTTAATCCGTAACATTTTATATAATAGTGGGTAAGTAGTAGTTAAAAGTTCAAAACATTATGAATTCGCCATTATCCCTATATTTAATTTATGAGACCTCTCATTCTATTTGTTTTCAGATCAAACTTTAATAGGTTGAGCTATGGTGGCTTTTACACTGCTATTTTGGAGAGAGGGGATGAAATCATTTCTGCGGCATCTATCAGGTACTAAGCCTCAGACTTTGTCTTGCTGACTCGTTTATTGAATCTCTGAGCTTTTCTTTTGAAGAAGGAAAACAGCAGAAAGAGTAGAAATTGGCAGAGTGAAAGGTTTTTCTGTTGCAATTGGATTGAATGCCTACTTACCTGGTGCACCTCTGAGAAGTTAGGGGAACTAAGAAAATAATTGAGAAGAAAAAAAAATTGTAGTTATCAAGACAATTTGTTTTGATCATACGAAGGAAATGAAATTCGTAATTATGTAAAATTTTCCAGTCATGCTTCATTTGCTTTAGAGAACTTCTCCTTTTCATGGCATTTATAAAAAAGTGCCATAATGAGGAAGCATGAGTGCATTGGGTAGTCACTCTGGTTCCTAACTTTCTTGAAAGTGACATTCAGTTTTACTGATTTAGCTTAAAAGCTAAAAGGCCATGTTCTTTTTCTTGGTTTCTCACTATCATAATCTATATCTATGCTGCTATGTGATTTTTTAAGTCTGAATAAATGAGTATACATGTAAGTATTAACTCCCATGTCTTAGGTTCCATGGAACTGAGATAGCTGAGATGCCATTCATTGGAACTCGTCACATATATAGGCGTCAAGGGATGTGTCGCCGGCTTTTTTCTTCCATTGAATCGGTAAACCTTGAAGCTATGATTCATTGCGATTTACTTACACCTAAGATCTATTTAGAGCTTTGATTGAGGCTTTTCTGTATACATTTTTTATTGACACTGACACATTCTTATCTTATTATTTTCTCCTTGGTTGGAAGGCCCTTTGTGCTATGAAGGTTGAAAAACTAGTTATTCCTGCAATTGCTGAACTAACACATACATGGACAACAGTTTTTGGTTTCACACATCTGGACGAATTACTCAGACAAGAAATGAGGTCACTGAATATGGTGGTCTTCCCTGGTATTGATATGTTACAGAAGCTGTTAGTGGAAGGTAATAAAACTGCAGGTGTTGATGCTGTTTTTGTTTAAGTAAATTTCAGCGAGTTACTTTTGCCAGTGCATAAGTTTTACTTTCCTTTTACTAACAGGTTCTGAGAAAATGGGAAATGAAGACAACGATTTTATCCATACCAAAATGGGAAATAGGTCAGATATGGGTTCTTCAACTCCACAAGATCTTCGTGGAAGTGATGATGTTAGTTCAAATCCTGCTAATGAGACAAATGATGAATGCAGCGATGCTTCTCGAGAAATAAACCAAGTTTTGGTTGACGGGATTCTCTGTTCCAAATCTCATTCTGAGGAAATGGTCTCTGATTCAATTTCAGATAAATGTGTTTCTCCTTCTAGAACTAGTCACAGTGCTCTAGAAATGAAGAATAAAGTGCTGGCTCCTCCTCCTGTTGATAAATTAAATCCCACTTCTGTGAGAAGTCACCCAGAAGATATTCCAAATGTTCAAGCTTTGGCTCAGGAAACTGCTTGTTCTGATCCATGTTCAGCAGAAAACCTTGACAAGAAATGTCGCTTGGTCACTGCTATGAATTGTGATTCGCTGGAGCTTGACATTAATTCAGTTTTGAACTCTCAAAAGTCAGACAACACTCCACCTACCAAAGAGGCTTATATGAATGATGCTCTTGAAGCTGTTACTTCAGGGATTTTATCAGAAGAGAATATTATTCCAAAGGGAAGTAATCAAAATGTAGATGTCTCCATTTCTGCTCTCAATCATGACGACGAGAGTTTGTTGCAACTAGGATCTGGTTCCAACTCTGAAAACGGATGCAAAAATGGTAAGGATTTGCTTTTGAGCCCAATAGTTGCTTCAAATGAAACATGTGTGGATGAAAGTGGCGTAAATGCTTCCGGTGATAGTTCCGAGACTGTTGTGGTCTAACAGATAACCCAGTTCTGTATTACTTGTGATACTCATAAGTTTCGTTTCAGAGCTTCACTGCGTTGTATGTGAGTCAATTTTCAAGGCTTTAGAAGCTTCTGCGTTGTGCTTTGATGTTGGTATTATGAATAAATTCTATTGATTTTGAGGGAATCATTATTTGGTCCCTTGTCATTTATGAGTGAATTTTGTAATGTTAGAAGTAGCTAACTCCATGTTATCTGAATGTTTCTTCTGCCAAAAAGATTCAATTGCATCTGCGGCAAGACCTGTTGCCGATTAGGTGAAGTTACTGAGTGAGAAGTAATATCCCATCGATCTTTCAACAAAAGCAAATACTTGAGTTACACTTTTGATTGTGCTGCTCTTATTGTATATATCTCAATCTGGTAGAGTCGAAACAGGTTTCTGCTCAATCCCTTTGTGTCACTATGTTCATGGTAATTCGTCAATCATATGGCGTTGGCAATTGTACTTTGAGAAACTCTTTTTACATATATTTTTGTCTTCTGTTTTTTCCCATACATTGGTAGGAAGTGTTTAATCTGGTTTCATGGCTTGACTATATTTAACTATGTTTCCTTGTATTAAGCTTGTGGTCCGTTTCTGCCAAAGTTCATCAGCATAGAATTTGGTGATAATGTATTTAATTTGGGCAGCCCTTGTTTGTATTCACTTGAGAACTGAAAATGCTTTGTACTTTCATCAAATTGAAGTCATGTTTTGATATGATTTTTGGAAGACAGCTGTTTTCTTGCACCCAGAAAATATTTAGAATGTTTTTTATTTATTTTTTCTGAATTGAAGTTATCAATCTAAAATATAGTTTTACAAACTGGATTAGTCTTACATCAGTCTATAATCTCAGTTCTTTATTTAAAATTGAAGTAACAAAATTTCAGTTTTTTTCATGAACTATTATTAAAAATAAATACAAAAATTACGAGAGACTAAGGGAAATCTATAAGTCAAATCTGTCAAATCTATATGTTAACAAAAATTATATATGAAAAAAAAATCTTATTTCTTCATATCACAAATCGGTAACTGAAAAAAATCTTATTTCTTCATATCACGAATCAGAAATTTATTGTACCAATGTTATAACGATTACATGTGAGATGAATAATAAATTACACATCATCAACAAAATAAAGAAGTACACATATCAACAAAATAAAGAATGAATGTTGTTGGACATTGACATGAATCTAATAAGAGAGTTTGCACACTTATGTAACAAAGATACTCATACAATTATTATTTTTTTATAAAAATGTTTTTATGTTAGGTATTACTGACATTTCAAGTAACAATAATCATCTACCATCACATGAAAAATATTATTAAAAAAGAAAGAAAATAAAAAAAAATATGGGGAACTAGGCCAAAAATCCATATGTTAACAAAAATGATACATAGGTAAAATATATTTATTCATAAATAATTCTAAGAACAGACTAGATGGAAACATATTATACCAATGAAACAATTCTCTATGAATAAATTCTAAATTAGTCAACTTATTAGCACACGCATTCCCTTCACGAAAAAATATGAGTAATCCTTAAGCTGATTTTCCCACAATAATTAAGACAAATATTCCATCTAAAAAACATTTGTCCTAGCAGAATCACATTCTAACCAAACATTAGTAAGTCCCGTCTTTTGAGTTTCTTCCATAGCATGCATAATCCCATAAAACTCAGCAAACAGAGCAGTATGAACTTCAAGGAACCTCTCATCTCACAGGAAGAGGACAAATAATTTTACCAGAGTGTTAATACCAAAAATCTTGATCATGTTAAAATCTAACTTATCATTTTTCATAGAAGCTTTAGACGAGTTACCCACCAAACAACTTAAATCTTATCTTGAAAACGAGCGAGGTATAATTTCTAAATTGTGGACACGGACACATATCTATATTATATAATTATGAATTATATAAATTGATGATAAAGATTTATATGCATAAGTATGTTTCAAATTTTTTTAACAGAAAATGTTTCTTATAGCTGGTTCAAAATAATTTGTTCTTTATTTTTTAATCATAATAAAAATTTATACAATAAATTTGAGTTTTAAAAGAAATATATTTATTCTTTTTAAAATTATTCTAAAATTGTGCTAAGAAATCTAATAAATATTAAAAATCAAATCAAATTAAAAACATTCAAAATAATAAAACCAAATGGAACAGATCATCACAATCGAGGGAAAAAAAAGCTATTAAACCTTTTTTATTTTGTGCATTTTACTTTTTGTATTTAGGTGACAGTTTGGCTATTGCTTTTCAGAGATAAAAGTGACTATTCATACTACTTTTCAATAGATGTTAATTTGTTTTTTTCAATTGAAGTCTCTCAAGTTTACTTATGTATTGATTTGTAGAGATTTTTTTATTTACAACAACGATATTATTTTCTTATCAAATATTTGTGAATTCCTTTTGTAATGTCAATTAGGAAAATCTTGTCCAAATTATAATGATTTTGTTTAGTACTATTATTGGTCCACGTGATTTGACCTACCACTCGTTTATATTTTATGGCAGTATTCAACTGTAGGGATCAAGAGAAAAGTACAAAGGAAAAAAGGTCCTCTTAACACCAATAGATTCTCACTTGTTTTGAACTATATATACTTTTGAGGTTGCTTTAATCTATTTGTTCATTGTTTTTTTGTATTCCTTCTAAAGGGGTCGTGTTTCAGAAAATAAGTACAACGGTCTGCACGCCAACTGTTCGATGTTTTGCTGCTTCGAGCATTTGGCATTAACTAGTTTTTAAAGTTTCTCTCTTGAAATCTCTGGTCATGGTATCCATGCTACTAGCAAGGAAGGGTGCCTCCTTATACAAACAACATTTTCTCTCCAGGACATTCAATCTCTGCTTCAAGACCCTCACCACCCTTCCTACCAAAGAGGTTGAGGCAGCACCGAGTTCTGCATCCGTGCCACCTTCTGAATACTCTACCAGCCTCCATCTTTCCCCATTTCTCTCCGAATTCAATCATCCCTCAACTGGGTTTGATGTTGAACTTGTGGATCAGGATACTTGGGGTGTCTCATCTGGGGTGGCACAAGCCTGGAGGGGGCCTGTATCGAAAGCTAGTTCTTTTGGTTCGCAAGTGACCGATGAAACCATTGAAGATCATGTTGAGGGTGAACTAGATTTTGAGGACATAGATAATATGAGAGTTCGTGGCAATCTGTTTTATAAGCTTGAGCGCAGCTCCAAGGAGTTTGAAGAGTATAATTTGGATTTTCACAGGAAGAAATCTTCCAAGAAAAAAGAGGAGGTAGACAAAGCTAAACCAACTCCAAATGTGGTTTCTAAAGATCACAAGGCTCCCAGAGTAGATGAATTGGCAAGAAGCAAAAGTGTTGTGCCCCGTGTGGACGAAATCAATTATGGGCCTAGTGTGAACAAGAGGCAGAGGACTCCCACCTTTAACCAGCTTACAGGTCCTTACCACGAACCCTTTTGCCTGGACATTTTCATATCAAACGCCTCTGTTCGTGCTTGCATTGTTCACAGGGTAACGAGCAAGGTTGTTGCTGTGGCACATTCCATTTCCAAGGACCTCAAGTTTGACCTGGCTTCTACCAAGAATAAAACCACTTGTGCCGCAGTGGGGGCAATTCTAGCTCAGAGAGCACTGGGTGATGATATCCATGACGTGATTTACACTCCAAGAAAAGGTGAAAGGGTGGAGGGAAAACTTCAGATTGTTCTTCAGTCCATCATTGACAATGGCATCCGCGTTAAGGTAAAGATTAAGCAGAGACACAAGAAACCATTCAACCGCATCACCTGAGGTGTGCATTTTATTCGGCACTATATGTAAATGGAAGGGGATTTGGATCCTTTTACACATCTTTGATGTTGAGAGAAACACTCAACAAATGTGCGACTGCAGGTGTGATGGTGGTGACCCCAATACTTTTGATGTTAGGCTGAAGTTGTGTATGGACAGTTTTTTAAAACCTTGTTAAGGCTAGCTGGGGTTTGAATCATTTGGTAAATGTGAACTTCTACTACCATTTTGGATTCCACCTTTGTAATATGTCAATAAGGTTTAGAAATTTTAAATAAAATTGCAAAATGATAACTACTCATCCACATTTAGTTCGTATCCTAGATAACCATTTATCAGCATTGTTGGAAAGTTGGTGTCTGTTCTAGTCTGAATCAAATGTTGTATAATTGTGCTTCATGCATCAATAAGAAACTACATAATAGAACAGAAGTATATCAAAAACCAGAGCGACATCAGCGAATACAGAAACAAGCAAAGACTCAACCCTGTTAACCAAAGCCAGCAGCAGCAGCTTGGAATTAGGTACTCTACATTCAAAACTCAAAAACAGACTAGTCATTGGCTGTGGCCAACTGCAATGACAGCAGCTCCTCCTCAGGGATAACCTTTATATGACAATCGGATTGAGGGTAGGAGACACAGAGGAGTGTATAACCTCTCTCCACCACATCATCGCTGAGCATTCCTTCACTCTGATCAACAGATCCACTGATGAGACGAGCAGGGCATGTCATACAAACCCCAAGTCTGCAGTCATAAGGCACAGGCAACCCAGATTCCAGTGCCTTTGACAGTATGGTCTCGTCAGCTTCAACTTCCAGAGGAATGGACTGCCCCTCCTGCTCAATCACCACTTTGTAGGACCTCACAGTGAGTGGGCGCAAAGCAAGGCCTTGCCGAGGGTTCACCTGAGAAGCAGTGGAGAGCTTGGTGGTGGGGTGCCCCCGTCTGAAAAGGGTAAAGGGTGTTGCTGCTAACTGAAAGCTCGCCATGCTGAGGTTCTTCCAATGGAGAAGAAAGCAATGGTTTCTGAGACGGGCGAAGCGTGTGGTGGATGAAGGGATAAGGCTTGTGTTCTGGTGGAAAGGTGAGGATGACCTTTTTCACATACCTTAGTTTAATTAATGGTAAACAAAGAAATTAATGCAATCTCTTACACAGTTTTGTTTTCATATTATCATCAAACTGGTTCTGCTGCCAAAAGATAATAAAAAAGTTTGCTTGTGAAAGATGCAGACCCAAAAATTATTTTCTGTTGTTTTCTTTGAGACCTAGCAAGTTTCATATCGATTGGAAATAAATCCAATTATGACTGGTATGGCTTATATTAATAAAAATAGTAAGCTTTAGAAATAGATAAATTACTTATAATCTGTTTTTCAAATTAAAATTTAAGAAGTGAAAAGTTGGAAGAAAAAAATAAAAAAAAATACATGAAAAAGGAGAAATTAATTATATTTCAATACATAATTAATAAGATATTTATAACCTAACTAATTTCAATATAAGTAATATATAAGTAATAAATCAAATGTTTTTTTAATATTTATATCTATATATGTTTACATTGATTATATAGATATAATTTATTATCAGTATTTTATTGATATTAATTTTTATTATTATAATTAAATAAATAATTAAAATAATATTTTTTAAAAATAAAAAAAGTCTATAATAAATAAATATCTTTAAGTTATTTTTAATTATTATTATTTTCAATCTTTTCACATCCATCATGTATCCATGTTCAGTTAATTTGTACTTCAGGGAACAGTACAAGATTTAGATAAGAGTGACGAGACATTATATAATAAATGTTAATAATTATATCGAATATTGTAATGGGTTGACAAATATAAGAAATTAAATAAATAAAAAGTTCTTTTATCGATGAAAAAAAAAAGTGTAAAATAAGAAAAGACCGATACTACGCCGTTTTCTCGTCTTTTCTTTCTATAAATACGGCCGAAATGTATGGTGGGGTTACCTTTGCTTACAGTTTAGATCCGCGGCGCTGTGCTGTATCTTCGTTTTCGTTTCGGTTCTTCAAGGTCACTTTTGCTTCTTTTCTTTTTTTTTCCATTACATCAATCACTCTATTTTCTACTAATTATCTCGTTTCGGTTTCTCAAGCTCACTTTTGGTTTTTATGATCCTCCATTACATTAATCACACTACTTTTTTACCGATTACTCTTCTTAATTAGAGTCCATTTCTCACCGATCATTCCCAAACCATTAATATCACTGGGAGTTTTGTTACTTCTATCTTTTTCTTTTAATGCATGTGTGTTTTTGATAGTTTTTTGAGCTCTATGCTAATAGTTTTTGCTTGTCTGTTTTGTAGTGACCAGATATAATGTCTTCTGACAAGTCTGCAATGGACTACCATTTTGCTGAAGTGAGAGTTTCTTTATTTGATGCTCATTCCTGCTCGGTTTTTTGTATTGTATTGTCAATCCGAAGTTTATTCTTCGATTCGAGTTGCATGTATGTGTTGCATGTATGTGAGTGTGTTTCTATAAACATGCATGCATTGCATGTATGAGTGGGTGTTTCTATAAACAAGTTTTGGTTGGATCTACCGGTTTTGATGAAGGTTATCATATAACTTTGTATATCGTACATCTAAATAAACTTTCGGATGATTTTCTTGTGTTTCCCGGAGTTGCATGTGTGTCTTGCATGTATGTTTGTGTTTCTATAAACATGTTTTGGTTGGATCTACGTTGCATGTATGTGTGGGTGTTTCTATAAACAAGTTTTGATTGAATCTATGGTTGCATGTATGTTTGTGTTTCTATAAACATTTTTTGACTGGATCTACCGGTTGCATGTATGTCTGTGTGTTTCTATAATCAAGTTTTGATTGGATCTACCGCTTTGATGAAGGTTATCCTATAACCTGTATATCCCACATCTAAATAAACTTGCGGATGATTTTCTTGTGTTTCCCTTGCATGTATGTGTGTATGTTTCTATAAACAAGTTTTGATTGGATCTACTTGCATGTATGTGTGGGTGTTTCCATAAACAAGTTTTGATTGAATCTATGATTGCATGTATGTCTTTTTATTTCTATAAACAAGTTTTGATTGGATCTAACCCTTTTGATGAAGGTTATCCTATAACCAGTATATCCCACATCTAAATAAAGTTGCCGATGATTTTCTTGTTCTATAAACAAGTTTTGATTGGATCTACTTGCATGTATGTGTGGGTGTTTCCATAAACAAGTTTTGATTGAATCTATGGTTGCATGTATGTTTTTTTGTTTCTACAAACAAGTTTTGATTGGATCTAACCCTTTTGATGAAGGTTATCCTATAACCAGTATATCCCACATCTAAAATAAACTTGTGGATGATTTTCTTGTGTTTCTGAGTTGCATGTATGTGTGTATGTTTCTATAAACAAGTTTTGATTGGATCTACTTGCATGTATGTGTGGGTGTTTCCATAAACAAGTTTTGATTGAATCTATGGTTGCATGTATGTCTTTTTGTTTCTACAAAAAGTTTTGATTGGATCTAACCCTTTTGATGAAGGTTATCCTATAACCAGTATATCCCACATCTAAAATAAACTTGTGGATGATTTTCTTGTGTTTCCTGAGTTGCATGTATGTTTGTATGTTTCTATAAACAAGTTTTGATTGGATCTACTTGCATGTATGTGTGTATGTTCTATAAACAAGTTTTGATTGGATCTACTTGCATGTATGGAAACAAGTTTTGATTGAATCTATGGTTGCATGTATGTCTTTTTGTTTCTATAAACAAGTTTCGATTGGATCTAACCCTTTTGATGAAGGTTATCCTATAACCAGTATATCCCACATCTCTAAAATAAACTTGTGGATGATTTTCTTGTGTTTCCTGAGTTGCATGTATGTGTGTATGTTTCTATAAACAAGTTTTGATTGGATCTACTTGCATGCATGTGTGAGTGTTTCCATAAACAAGTTTTGATTGAATCTATGGTTGCATGTATGTTTGTTTGTTTCTATAAACAAGTTTTGATTGGATCTAACCCTTTTGATGAAGGTTATCCTATAACCAGTATATCCCACATCTAAATAAACTTGCGGATGATTTTCTTGTGTTTCTTATAAACAAGTTTTGATTGGATCTACTTCCATGTATGTGTGGGTGTTTCCATAAACAAATTTTGATTGAATCAACCGGTTCAATGTATGTGTGTTTCTATAAACAAGTTTTGATTGGATCTACCTTTTTATTATGAAGGTTATCCTATAACCTGTATATCCCATATCTAAATAAACTTGCGGATGATTTTCTTGTGTTTCCGGAGTTGCATGTATGTGTGTTTCTATAAACAAGTTTTGATTGGATCTACTTGTTGCATGTATGTGTGGGTGTTTCCATAAATGTATGTGTGGGTGTTTCCATAAACAAGTTTTGATTGAATCTATCGGGATAAGATACATGTATGTAAATGCAAACTTCACCTTCTAAGTGATTTTTATAAGATTGAGTTTGACTTAAAAGTTTACTTTTTAAAATGGTATCTAAGTCATTTATATAGCATATAGAGTTTTTTTGGCCATATTAGAAGTGGTTTTTATAAGATTGAGTTTGACTTAAAGTTTACTTTTTAAAATGGTATCTGAGTCATTTATATAGCATATAGAGTTTTTTTGGCCATATAGAGTTTTGTGGCCTTATCAGGCCACTTGTTACACACGAGTTTGTAGCTTTGGCTTTGGCGTGATTGTATTGGAAATCCCATATGGACTGGAGCATTAAACCTGGAAGTGGTGATATTTCCTTTAATTTTTGGTGTGGTCTTTCTCTAATTTCCTTCTTTGAATGCGTTAGTTTCATTATTCTGTGAATTTTTTTTTTGTTTTTTTATGATCTGTTTCGGGAATTTTAACTCTCTTCAGTTCAGCTGCTCTGTCATTTTCCTGAACTGCCTTTTATATTACATATTTGTAATTCTAATTTTGATTATGCTGCGGTTGAGATGGAGGATAATGATTTATTTTATCTACAGCCAGTGATTCCGGAAATGTCTGGTGAAGGATTTCCATATGCACCGGAAAATTGGCCAGAAAAGGGTGATGTTTGGGGATGGAGAACTGGACGGAGAATTGTCCCTGCTGGTACGCACTTTCAGGATAGGTATCTGTATCTGCCTAATCGACTAGTCCGCTTGTTGAAGGAGGAGAACGAGAACGCAGGGTCAGGTTCAAGCACACACAGCAAACAACACATCTTTGCGAGCAAGCTTGCTGTTGAACGTTATGTCAAGAGATATTTTCCTGATGCTGATATCAATGCCTTTTTTGCATCTTTCTCCTGGAAGATTCCCGCAATATCATCTGCATCAGGTAACGGTCTCTTTTTTCCTGTCACTTATTCCTAAGCAATATCCAATGCTTTTTAGAAGGATTTTTCAGATGTTGCCTATATCTATTTTTTCATTTGATACTAGAATATCCCTTTTCTCTATCAATTTCCTTTAATTTCTTCCTTTTAATTTGTAGTGGCCTTTGCTTTGAATGCGTTAGTGTCATTTTTCAATGTTTGTTTTTTTGTTTTTTCATGACTTGTTTGATTGATTCTAATAAACTCTGCTGAGTTCTATTGCTCTGTTGTTTTTCTGAACTCAGTTATAGATGTAATTCTATTTTTTATAACAATGTTATTTGCACATTCGGAGAATAATTTATGTAATCTAGAGGTTAAAAATTTGATTACATAAAACTGAAGAATAAAGATAAAGTTCTTGACATGATAATATATAGGCATATGAATTTTATCAATGCGATTGGTAAATCATTTTTGCTACCAACATCTTACTAGATGGAGACTAGCAGAATTATACGCTACATACCACGTTGGCTTGGAATTGTTGTAGTGTTGTCGTGATGTGGTTGTGGTTAGTTAAAAATCTTTGACAGGGCAACTACGGTTGTGAAACAGTTTTATTAAACCATTATTTTTCATCCTAGTTATGTTTTCCTTTTCATGTTTTACAATGTCTCTCAGCAATCAGTGACGTACTGTTATGTTTGTTTTGCTTATTAAAATGATATAACATTGCTAAATAACTACTTCGGTTGTTCTACATCACAGACAATGCAGAACCAATACTTGCTATACCTCTTCAACAGGTAGCACTAGAAGTATCTGACTCTGATGATGAGGACGTTGTCAAGTGCAAAGCAAATAATAAGGAGTGCAGTAGTCTGGTGTTGGGAGAAGTAGCAAAATATTCTCCAGTCATGCCTTGTGATATCTGCTGTACTGAACCTGGCTTTTGCCGTGACTGTTCTTGCATTCTCTGTAGCAAAACTGTCTCTGCAGCTTATGGTGGCTATAGTTACATCAAGTGTAAAGTGAATGCTGGTGAAGGGATTTGTGGCCACGTTGCTCATATTGAATGCGCCCTTCGATGTCTCTTGGCAGGCCAAGTTGGAGGAAGTATTGGACTGGATGCTGGCTACCTCTGCCGTCGCTGTGATGGGAGGACTGATGTGATTTCTCATGTTAGTAATCTTCTGCAAACATGCAAAAGTACGGATTTGGATGATGAAATTCTGAAGAAGATTTTGAATCTTGGTGCTTGTCTCCTGCGTGGTTCAGAGAGACCCATTGCAAAGGAGGTTCTGCGTTATATTGAATTGGCCATCTCAAAGGTATATTCTTAAACGATATTATGGTAATAGAAACAAAACTTATCTTGCTTGTTCTCTCTTTTTGAAGGCTTATGACCAATTTGATGGTTTTCATCAGCTCAAATGTGGAACTACTCATGAAGATGTCTGGAAGAAAGATGACAATCTTATGGATTATTCTATGAGTAAGTATCCTCCCCTACTATCTGTGCATATCTATTTTTACTACTTTCGACTGATACTAAAACCCTAGCATTGATTTATAGAGGTGAAAAACTCTAGGTGTGTGAATTTCTAAAAGACATGAGAAACAGAATGACCATTTATCCTCTCTGACTCTGGGTTGTGACAAATCGTAAACTTTCTGTTATTGGGTGCACTCTACTTAACATATTGTGTGTTTGTTTATCAGGTAATGGCAGTGGTGTGACGCAAGACCCAATGAATGAGGGCAATGCTGAAGTTAAGACAAGGTCGAAGCCTTTTAATTTTCATAATTTTAGCTTCTCAGACCTTGATGAAGATGCTGTACAAGTTGTCGAGGAGTTTAGAAGGTCACAAGAGTTAGAATATAAGGTGGTTGAAGAAGCACTTACGGCACAAAAAACCTATTTAATAAATTTGCATGCCCAACTGGAACATGAAAAAGAAGCATTGGCTGGTCAAATGTCATCTGCTGCGGCAGAGGATGCTGTACGTGAAAGGAAGAAACAGCTCAAACGGGAGATGGCTAAGTTTGAAAACATGTGTAAGATAGGGAATGGGTGTTCTAGGACATCCAGGTCTATTCTGAAGGAGTACTTTGGCTTTTCGTAAGATGCTTCACTTGACAATCTCAGGTTGTGACAATTTCCATTTTCCTCAGACTTTCGTTGTGTTTTTGTTGTGTTTTTGCTTCAAATTACATCCTTTCGTATCATCATGGATGTTTTGCCAAACTATCATGTGGCAATTCTCTGAGCTACAGACTCTTACTACTAAATAACGTGATGTTGAAAGTTTGTTGTTAATTGCTGTTTGCAGTATTATTCTTCCTGATAGCTCATCTGTTATAATTATCTGTCCAAACATTTTCAAAATCGGTTTTCAAACTTAGCATCAAATATCATTCTCAGTAGGCTGCTGATATATTAACATTCTTGACAGTTTTCACACACACTTCACATCATAAGAAATTAATATTATTTTTTTTTTTAATTTAAAAGTATTATTATATTATTATAAAGAGTGTAATGTTTTTTACTGTTTATGCAACAAAACTTTTCTCTTCTCTTCTCAGTATTGAATTCCCTTCTGCATTGGGAATAAGATTCTTTAGAAACAATTTCAGAAAATCCTAGTCTTCTAAGACAGATTTCTTAGCTTTCATCACTTATGTTGCCCTTTTTTAAGTATTAAAAGTCTGAAATTACTTGATTTGTTTTAATTGTAATTTTTTTCCAAAAAATATATATTTTATCAAGGTCTAAAGTTGAAGAAATGTTGGCATATTGCTCACACATCTTATGGAGTTTCTTCCTCCACGCCTATAATTTTTTTTTTAAATACCGAAATTAGTTTTGGATGATTTTGGAATAGGAAATTTTTTTGAAATACCTCGCAGTTTTGAATGATTTTCGCAGTTTTGAATGATTTTCGCAGTTTTGAATGATTTTGGAATATGAATTTTGTAAGAATTTCTTTTTTAGAAATATCGAAATTATCTTTTCTCTGTTTTGAATGATCTCGGAATAGGAGTTCTTAAGAAAAAATAAGCAAAAAATATTTTCATAATAGGGGTTTTGTAAGAAAAAAATTGTTTCTGAAGTAGGGATTCTGTAATTATAGTGTTTCTGAAATAGAAAATTCAGAAATAATGTTTTTGGAATAGGAAATCAGTTTCAGAAAATATGTTTCAAAAATATTCTAAAAAGAACAATTCAAAATCAATTTTAAAAAAAAGGTAAAATAGCCTTCTTTGAAAATGAAAATGATGGGGTGTAGGAAGACATTTTTTTGGGGTGCATGAAGAAATAGCCCACATCTTAAACTGTCATTGTGCAATACTTGCATTCACATCTTTTTATTTAATAATAAATTATTATTACTACTGATAATAGATGAAAAAATATAGATCAATAGGGTAAGTAATTTCATGTGTACAACATTTTTAAAATTAAATTGTTTTTTGTTATAAAATTTATTATTAATAATTGTACATATACTATTTATAAAACTGTATTATATATCAAACATACAATACAGACAAGTTAGCCACCTTATAATTTATTTAAAGCCTAAAGTTTGATATTTTTAACTAAAAATGGTTTTTAAAAGGTCTGAATCCGGCAATTTTAAAAAATAAACGAAGTCAAACTAAGTTTTTTTGACTATCCAAATTATGAGCAGATATCTCTTTACTTGGAGATTGAATATTAAATAAAATCCTTTTTCTTATTCTTCACAATTTTTTATTTATTTTCTCATTCCTTCTAGAATATTCTTTATATAAAACTTTTTTTATATTTCCTTCAATCATTAATTAGTGACAGGTGAGAGAGAACAACTGTGAAGTGTAGAAAGCTGGAAACTATAAAATCTTAATTTGTTTAATTGGTTAATCCGCTTAAATCAAGGAAAAAAATAATGACTCGTAAGAACCAACCAAATGAATAAATATATAATATTAACTATTTATATATGTTGAAGTCATGCTTAGCTGGTAGCATGCTTTTGGGAAGAACTAAATGCTTACCATGTTCAATTGGTTTCTCAATGTATATAATTAATTATGATCTTCATTGAAGACATGTCCTATAATCGATAAAATTAAGAGCTAAGTATTCAATAAATACCAACTTCTCAGCTTCTTCTACGACGATTTATGTCATACAGAATCAAATTAAATTAATGATGATGTGATTGGGTGATATAGTTTACAATATTATAAGGTTTACGACATTTAATCTTATTGAAATAAAGATTATTGATAAATATATATGAACTTCATTTCTAACCCTCAGATGCGTGATAAGTTGTAAATAATCATAAAGACTAACAACTATTCAAATCCATAATCAAATTGATCAATTAGGTTAAAATAATCTAAAATACATTCAATTAATACACAGACATACATTATCTAAATTTATGAAAGTAAAAAATATAAAAAAATTAACTATTTTTAATTGAGTTCATATTAAAAAAAAATCATTATACTTAGTGCCTAAAATAATTATATTTTATTAATTGAGTCCCTAATCGATTTAAGGTAACTTTCATTAAGTGTCTAAAATACTTATATTTTATTAATTGAATACTTTTGAGGTAACTTTTGACCATTTAATTTTGCAGTTTCAAACAAAACATAAACAACATGAACAATAAAAAAAATAAAGTTATGAAATCCTAATTATTTTTATAAAAAATTATATTATTTCAATTCAAAAATTAAATACTAAAAAAACAAATCAAAGATTATTTCACTCCAATTAATAAGAAAATCTCACTTGAAATATATCAAATTTTGACACTCAATAAAATAAAAATATTTAATAAAAATTCAATTAAAAATAAATAAATTTATAAGAAATTAAATTTTAATTAAGTTATTTTTACTTTTTATATAAAAACAAATAAAATGATGTGAAATAAGACCATATCATCCTAATTAATGATAAAATCTAATAGAAAGTAAATTAAAAAATATCAAAAGTCTAGATTGTGATAAAAAGAAAATCTGTAACATGAATATTCAATATTTTCAAACATATAAACAGTAAAAAAATTAAAAAAAAAATTGCTTGCGATATAAGCAGGTGTTGTAGGGCGCATAAATAGTCTTTAATTGTGTTTTTTTTTTGCATTAGTATATTTCATTTGGTTTGTAAATAATCCACATTGTCTGAGTTTTGTTAATGTTTGCAAATTAAAAATTAAGAATCTAAATTTAAAAAAAATATATATTTCTTAAAAACATATAGAAGGGATGGAGACAGCTACTTTTAGAATGAGAGAGGCATGGACCAATGCAATGGTGTCAAAAAACAGGCATTTTTATCAACTATTAAATAAAAAATATTAAAAATTGGATCTTATTAAACTTTTTTATTTCAAAAAAATTACAAAAATAGTAAACAAATCGATTAAAAAAAATAAAACTTTAGATAACGCCTTTTGCAATAGAAATGGGACAAAGATGTTGGGAAACTAATTTTTACTTTTACTGCACGGTCTCAAATTTTGATAATAGTTTCAACAAATTTTTTAATGTATATTAGTAATTATTTCGAATGTTGTAATGAAATTATAAATATAATAAATAAATAAACTTAAACAGTTATTTTATTAATTAGAAAACTTAAATTAAAGTATAAAATAATAAATGAACAATACTACACCGTTTTGGTTTCCAATAAATTGATTAAAACGTAAGCGGAGTTATCTTTGCGTACATTGTAGATCCACGCTGTGCTTACCTTGGTATCCTCGTTCCTTCTCCTCAAGGTCAATTTTGTGTTCTTATGATCTTCCATTGCATTAATCAAACTAGTTTTTGCTAATCATGCATGTTAATCAGGGTTTATTTCTCACTGATCAATCCCAACCATCAATATTATTGGTTGTTTTGTTACTTCTGATGTTTTTCTTTTGATGGGTGTGTGTCTTTTGGTAGCTTTGTGAGCTCTATGCTAATAGTTTTTGTTTATCTGCTTTGTTGTGACCAGATATAATGGCTGCTGAAAGGTCTGTAATTGCCAAAGATATTACAGAAGTGAGTTTCTGTATTTGATGCCCATTTCTGCAATGTTTTTTGTATTGTATTGCTAGCTTTTGTACTGTTATCTGATGTTTATTCTATGCAGTTGATTGGTAAAACCCCTTTGGTATACCTAAACAAACTTGCGGATGGTTGTGTTGCCCGAGTTGCTGCCAAACTCGAGTTGATGGAGCCATGCTCTAGTGTAAAGGACAGGTGACTATTTTTTCCGTTGTCACGAGTTGTGATTCTGAGTTTTAAAATCCATGGTTTGGTCCCATTGTGCCTGTGATGACTTTTTGTGATTTTGTGCTTGTTTTCTTGTTTCTGACTCACAGGATTGGGTATAGTATGATTGCGGATGCAGAAGAGAAGGGGCTTATCACACCTGGAAAGGTTGGTATACCTTGATAATTAAATAGAAGTGAAGCTAGTAAGAGATTAGGGAAGGGGTCATATTGAACTGCTGTGGTTTGAGTGCAGAGGATGCTGTTTTTTTAGTGCCTGAACTTTGATTATGATGTAAACAGCTATACCATGATTATCTCATTGCTTCGTGTAAATAATGATATTCCTAAACCTTCAATTGTGAAGGAAGGAGTAAGACAAAGGTGGTGCATTTCCAGATCCCTCATAATATACGTAGATGATAACTATCTTTACAATTTGTCTTCAAGAGACACATTTTTGCTTGGATCATCCTCTTTGATGAAGTTTATCATATAACCTCCTGTATATATGTGACGTTTCAGTTTGACTCAAATTTAAAAGAATTGTTAATTTTTTCCTATAGAAAAAACCTTAGTGAAATTTATATTAGTCCAGTAGCTGATGTTTTAAATCTGAATGAATATTCTGTTATTGAGTTTTTGTTACAGACTTACAATACAACTGCTATGTAGAATAGTTGGAAGTGGTGGATTAAGAAAGGGAATTGTTGGTATTAATTTAGTATATCTCTGAGTTGGGAATTTTATATATAATTCTGATATTGGGTTTCTTATTTTACCATAGAGTGTCCTCATTGAACCAACAAGTGGTAATACTGGCATTGGATTAGCCTTCATGGCAGCTGCCAGGGGTTACAAGCTCATAATTACAATGCCTGCTTCTATGAGTCTCGAAAGAAGAACCATTCTATTAGCTTTTGGAGCTGAGTTGGTTCTGACAGACCCTGCGAAGGGAATGAAAGGAGCAATGCAGAAGGCTGAAGAGATATTGGCCAAGACGCCCGATGCCTACATACTTCAGCAATTTGAAAACCCTGCCAATCCGAAGGTATAAAGAAAGAAGCACATTTGTTCTGTAAATTGTGCACCAAATTCTTTACACTTTGGGCAATGTATACTGTTCTTGCAGATACATTATGAGACCACTGGTCCTGAGATTTGGAAAGGCACAGATGGGAAAATTGATGCTCTTGTTTCCGGCATAGGCACTGGTGGTACAATAACAGGCTCTGGGAAATATCTTAAAGAGCAGAATTCGAATGTAAAGGTTGGTTATCCGTTTTTTCCTTGACATACATGTTTAGGTACATTTAGGGATACTTGAACAATATTTTTCTTGAAAATGGAGTTTCTGCTATAGCTATATCATTTATTTTTTTAATTTTTTCATGTACTCTACATCTTTTTCCTCTATGCAGCTGATTGGTGTGGAACCAGTGGAAAGTCCAGTGCTCTCAGGAGGAAAGCCAGGTGAATTATGACCTCTTTAATAATGTGTTGTTTTTTTGTGGTGAGCCATAAAGCCCTTGCATTTCTAGTTGATGTTTTATTTTATTTTCTTTGTTGTGTTTGAGAGCCATGTAAATCAAATAGAATAGAGTCCAGTTGAAAAAGGTAGAGAAAGACTCAGAAAACTTTAGGAGAGAACAAAAAACATAAAACAAAAACTTGCATCTCCTGCGTCTACCTTTTCCTTTCTTGCCATTCTCTTTTGGTGTTTTACTGGAATTACAGTTTTGGTTTATGATTACAATGGCATCAATTGATAATGTAGCAAGCCTAGTAGAAGGGTTAAGGCATGATGATTAGTTTACCATGTAAATGCTATTGACTGGCATTTAAAAATTGCATTTCTAGTTGATGTTTTATTTTATTTTCTTTGTTGTGTTTGAGAGCCATGTAAATCAAATAGAATAGAGTCCAGTTGAAAAAGGTAGAGAAAGACTCAGAAAACTTTAGGAGAGAACAAAAAGCATAAAACAAAAACTTGCATCTCCTGCGTCTACCTTTTCCTTTCTTGCCATTCTCTTTTGGTGTTTTACTGGAATTACAGTTTTGGTTTATGATTACAATGGCATCAATTGATAATGTAGCAAGCCTAGTAGAAGGGTTAAGGCATGATGATTAGTTTACCATGTAAATGCTATTGACTGGCATTTAAAAATTGCATTTCTAGTTGATGTTTTATTTTATTTTCTTTGTTGTGTTTGAGAGCCATGTAAATCAAATAGAATAGAGTCCAGTTGAAAAAGGTAGAGAAAGACTCAGAAAACTTTAGGAGAGAACAAAAAACATAAAACAAAAACTTGCATCTCCTGCGTCTACCTTTTCCTTTCTTGCCATTCTCTTTTGGTGTTTTACTGGAATTACAGTTTTGGTTTATGATTACAATGGCATCAATTGATAATGTAGCAAGCCTAGTAGAAGGGTTAAGGCATGATGATTAGTTTACCATGTAAATGCTATTGACTGGCATTTAAAAATTGCATTTCTAGTTGATGTTTTATTTTATTTTCTTTGTTGTGTTTGAGAGCCATGTAAATCAAATAGAATAGAGTCCAGTTGAAAAAGGTAGAGAAAGACTCAGAAAACTTTAGGAGAGAACAAAAAACATAAAACAAAAACTTGCATCTCCTGCGTCTACCTTTTCCTTTCTTGCCATTCTCTTTTGGTGTTTTACTGGAATTACAGTTTTGGTTTATGATTACAATGGCATCAATTGATAATGTAGCAAGCCTAGTAGAAGGGTTAAGGCATGATGATTAGTTTACCATGTAAATGCTATTGACTGGCATTTAAAAATTGATTGCGTTTTGTATTGTAGGTATATTATTGAATACTATCATCGTGTCACTTTTGTTCCTTCCTATAGCCATGAAAGACTAGGTTTTGCTTATTCAACTGGCCTTATTATTGAAAGAAGATTATTGCTAGGTTTTCTACATAATATAACACTCGTTATATCTTTCCTCCTGAATTTTTCATGACGGTCAGCTGACAAGAATGATATTTGAAGTTTGAACTAATCGCAAACTAAACAGGAATCATGTAAAGTTTATGTCACTGTGATTATATTGTCTTTCTTAAGCTTAAAATTACTCCTTTAAACTACTTATCAGTTCCTATGTCTTTTCTTGTTTGTTTTGTTCTTTGAGGTTGTAATTGCAATAGTTTTTCCCAATTTTTTAGCAAGAATAAATCCTTAGGGCTGAGGTAAAGAACTTTATTTTCTAGTTGTGTTTTATTTGCAAATTTGCATTTTGAATGTTCAGGTCCACACAAGATTCAAGGGATTGGTGCTGGTTTTATCCCTGGTGTCTTGGATGTCAATCTTATTGATGAAGTTGTTCAAGTAAGCTTTAATCACTTATGGATAAGAATTACATTATTCAAGTGATCATGTAGCCATATTCCAAAAAATATTATTGGTTATGATTAGGTGCTGATTTTGGTGTACTAGTTTACTAGTTTACATAATTATATCTGCAAACTGCAAACTATCGATAAAAATAATATTGGTTATGATTAGGTACTGATTTTGGTGTACTAGTTTACTAGTTTACATAATTTGTGTACTAATTTGCTCGCTCTTGTGGGCAAACTGCAAACTATCGATAAAAATTTGTGTACTAGTTTACATAATTATATCTGATCTGCTTAATTAAACTTCACATCACATGTAGATTAACAGTTTTATATAGAATGGGACTCCTGATATATTTCAAGATTAGGTTGTGATTTTGGTGCTATGGATACAAGTACAGGCGGAATATGATTTGACATATAAATATTTTACAATATACAACTTCATTTCTAGTATGATGTGATAATCGATTTTTTAGATGCATATTTGAATTAATCACTAAATTTTTTTGTTATTGATGTCTTGTATTTTATCAAAAAGCTATTGAATATTTAGTCTTTTTGCAGTATTTGTTTTTGAAGTTGCAATAGTTAATATTCCATCAAACCTGAGATATGTGTTATTGGCAGATTTCGAGTGACGAAGCAATAGATACTGCGAAACTTCTTGCGCTTAAAGAAGGCCTCTTTGTAAGTTATAAACCTATAGAAACAGCCAAGAGCGAGCACCTAATATATATTGTGTTGAGCATACTTTGTATTGTATATTTGGATTCTGTAAAAAATATGCTGATTAAACCACTTTGGATATTGTTGAAGGTGGGGATATCTTCTGGAGCTGCAGCTGCTGCTGCCATTAAGATAGCAAAAAGGCCAGAAAATGCTGGCAAGCTTATTGTTGTAAGTTTATCATATCCCTAAAATTCCCCTGAAAGTATTTAGAACAGTAAAATAATTCTAGTGTAATTGTTAATTTGTTATGCACAATATCCATCAAATGAACTGGTGATCTCTTGGTGAAGGAATTGGAAGGCTGGTGATTTTATTTATTTAAGAAAGACAAGTACATATATTTATGGTTACATTTCAAGTTTAATTTATATATGTACTTTTTTGACATAGACATTTAATTGAAATTCAACCCCATTGCTCCATCATCATATTCATTAATATGATGTCGCAACATAGTGAATTTCTATTGAATGCCCATCTAAAATAGTTTTACACCAAAACTAATAGCCATATAAATCAAATTCTTGCACGTTTCCATATGTTAGTTTTGTTTCGCATGCTAAAATCATTAACATGCGAAAACAAAGAAGAGCCTTAGGTAGTATAGTCAGATGTTTCCATTAGCAATGAACAAAATGGAATCAGTGAACTCTTGGACTACGTGGACTTCACAGATGGGACGAGTCTATGTTTGAGTTTTAGATCTTTTATTTCTTAAACTTAGCAAAAAAATCTGTCAATGATTATTATTATTCGTGTATTGGGTAATAACGAAAACTAAATATAATGATTATTACCTGTTTTCTGCATTGTCGGTTGCCACTGCTTGCTACAGTAGTATAGTACCATTATCATTGTAATTTTTCTAAGGTAATATAATCATGTGAACAAAACCCAACTATATCCAAAGTCCAAAGTTGCTTCTAATGGGTGTTGCGTGTGTAATTTTGAGACCGATAGAGTTTTGTTTGTGAATAGTGGATCACCTGTGGAACTGATTTGATGTGAATAAGAAAAACATGATAACGTAGCTTTTGACTATATGTATTTTCATGTGTTGTTATATTTTTCACTTGAGCAACTGAATCTATGTGGTGTTTTTCTGAGTTACGGTTCCATTTGGATATGATGCAGGCTGTTTTTCCCAGCTTCGGAGAGAGGTACCTGTCCACCGTGCTATTCGAGTCAGTGAGACGCGAAGCTGAAACCATGACTTTTGAGCCCTGAATTCCCGTTTGAGGCTTTCACCTGTTTCTGAATTTTCTTGTAAACCTTAACGTGGATTGTTAGAGTACTGTTTGTGTTTCTAAAATTAAACAAAACTTGCTCCAAAAGGCTAAAAATAATGTATCAAAAGAAGAGGGAATCAAGTTGGCCTGGTCTTCCAGAACATGTTATATTAAAAGCTTGTTGTGTCAAAATATTTATTATTAATAGTCCAATTTCTAGAGAAAATCGGCATAAAATCCTTATAAAATTATGGATACATTATATTATATATGTAACAAAAAGTTGATTAAAGATTATTTCTAAAATAAATGATAATAAATAATGTATTATATTTCATAATAAATTATTTTATTCAAAATTAATAGAGATATGATGGATTAATGTTGATAGCATTGAGTAGCTATTTTTAAGAAAAGAGTAACGGTCTTGTAAACAAAGATAGATCTAATACCTTTTCTATAAAAAAAAAGGCAACAATTTTAATCAGTTGAAACACATAATATAGATATTTTTAAAAGCGTGTTAAATTGAAAATACACATTAAGTGATTGACCTCAAAGATAGAAGTAAAAAAAGAACACAGTGAACAATATTATACACGTTTATATTAATATTTTAGCTTCTTCTTTTTTACATAAAAGGTTTTAACTTTTAAAACTCACAATATTATAAAATAGATTTGTACTGGCAAGAGAACTTTCTTCCTAAACAAGATCAACATCTATTGTTTAGCCCTTGTAATGAACTTGGAAAAAAAGTGTTGCATAGGAGATCATTATTCCGTAATTAAATCTAAATTTTATTTTTTATTTATTATTGAGAGATTTAATATCTTATAATGATTTAATTTAATATTAACTGTCTATAATTTGAGACTCTAATCATATTTCTAAAGAGATCTGAAATACATTTAATCTATTTCTTTCAACTTGGTATGAAAGTCATTTATAATACTCTAATCATATATATTTTTAAAGAGATCTCAAATACACTTAATCTATTTCTTTCAATTGGTATCAAAGTCATTTATAATTATTAGATTTATAATATGAAGTATCTATCCACTTATATGAAATGTATCCACTTATATGAAATTTATTATGTATCCAATTATATGAAATTTTCAGCACCTGACATTATATATTATAGTTGATCGATATACATAGTACTATGAAAAAAACAAAACATTGTAATTGAATAGCATAACGTCACAGGGAAAGTGATGGCAATGGTAGAGAACCACTTTGGTGAATTGGCAAGGGGGTGAAAGCAGTAAAATTTAGTTTGGGAACACAACAACAACATTTGATCAATGAGGTTCAGATTGAACAGCAGGTGAATCACCCAGGGAAGGTCCTTCATGTAGCAATTAAAAGGTTAGTGTCAAAAATTGCACGATTATGGTTTCGTTTAGTTGGGTGTGTGTCAGGTGAACAAATCCTGAATTCCTTTGCCTGCGAAAACCCGGTCAGAAAGCTCGGCCAAAACGGCATTTACAGTGAGCAAAACGACGCTGGAACCAAAGATCACGCCGAGGACAACGCCGGTGGTGCCCAGAACCTTCCCGAACGTGGGCCACTCAATCTCGTCGATCTCACGCGCCACTCCGCTCAACAAGTTGTCCTCTTCTTTCTCCTTCCTCTCCGCCATCGCCTTCTTCAGTTCCGACGCCAACTCCGCTTTCGACTCCGCTTCCGGTTCAGGCTCCGAACTCTCTTGGCTTTCCTCCACGACGGCGGCCACCGGCAGCCGGCGCCTCTCCGGGAGCAGCGAGAATCCGATGGAAGTGAAGGGTCGGGGCTTGAAGGGCGCGGAAGCAGTGAGTGTGGGTCGGGGAGAGTGGGGAGCGGAGCATGGAGAGTGCGAGCGTGATGTGAGCGGCGAGCGTAGGTGGTGGAAAGCGTGGACAGCCATCGATAACTAAGCACGAAATAACCAATGATTTTGTGTGTTGTGTTGTGGATAACAACACTCTCTATGTTCTATTCTTCTGCCTTCTCTATTCGGGTCAATCCTAACCCATTTCTCTTATGGGTCGGATTCTGTGGTAACGGTTCATTGCATGGATCATTATGGGCCTGTAAAATTAAACAAACCTAGCCTTTCTACAAGGCAAATTCTCCCTCCACCACATCAATTTGTCACTTGCACCTAACATCTTTTTAAGAATCCCAAACTCTTCTTGTCACTTTTTATTTCAAAAGAAACCTATAGAAGAGCTTGTTTGTTGTGGTAGAGGCGTTTTGAGTGGAGAAGATAATGGTGGAGTCGTTTGTTGTGGGGATGGATTCAGTGGCGATGGTGTAAATGTGTTTCTAGATATCGATGTCCAGAAAGTGACTTAGATGTAGATTTTCATATGCATTCAGTATAAATTTTGGATATTCGTATTTGAAAGGTAAAAAAAGTCTATGGATCTCAGTATCCGAAAGTTATTGTTGAATGTCTTGATAAGACTACGGATGAGATATTCGAAAGTCACTTATTATTTTTGGACAAATAGATTTAGAACTGTATTGTTTGTGTTGTGGAAATTGATATCTAAAATGTTAAGGGCAAAATAGTCAATTACTCTACATCTGGTGGGTGACGGTAATAAGTGATATGGTGTAGGGAGATTCAACCTTGTACAATTGAGAAAGTTGCTAAGTTCAATAGACTTAAGGCAACTTCTTCCTGCACCTTTACAAATTTCTTCCTGCACCCATCATTTTTGGAGAAGACTGTTTTGTCCCCTTTAAAAATTGACTTCTGGATTGTTCTTTTCGAAATATTTCCATAACACCTTTTCTGGAACATGTTTTATGAATTATGGATTTATCAATCCGGAAATAAATAAAAATGTGTTAAAAAAAGATGTTTCAGAATGATTTTTTGTCTTCTAGATTTTCTATTCCAGAAATACAGTTTGCTTACGGAATCAGTATTTTGAAAACACCCAAAACTGTAAAGGAAATTTCAGTATTTTTGAAGGATGTAGGGGTGCAGGAAGAAAAATGTAGAGGTGCAGGAAAAAAAACCCTACACTTAAATGTTACGATTTGTACTTGTAATATCAATGGGCTTAGTCTAATTTTATGGTTCATTCCCAACTCAATGGACCTTGCATTGGGCCACCTCATACATTAGAGGTTGTTTCTTCCTGCACCTCCATACCTTCTTGTACCACCCCTATAATTTTTTTGTATTTCAAAAATACCCTTTTTAATATTCTGGATTACATAATCTGGAAGTCTTTTTCTAGATCCAGAATTAGTTTTTGGATTATGTAATCTGGAAGCCTTTTGTGATTAACTTCTGGATTACATAATCCTGTAAGTTTTTTCTATACATAATATTAGCTTCTAGATTATGTAATCCGAAAGCCTTTTTTTTCATATGCGTGATTAGCTTCCGGATTACATAATTCGGAAGCCTTTTCTAAATATGAGATTAACTTTCGGATTATATAATCCAAAATATATCTGGATTACATAATTCATAGGCTTATTTCAAATCCAAGGGGCTGGACACAAAAGAAGATAAAATGGTATTTTCGTATTTAGTATGGTGGTGGCACAAGAAAGTATGAGGTGTAGGAAGAAAAAGTCGTGTAAAATGAGAAATAGGTTTCACAAAAACATGTCAATAACCCAACAAATTTGAATATGTAGTCTAACAATAACGTCAAATAGTCAAAATGTCCTTTCCACTTTTTAAATAGGAGTATGATATGATATCTCAATTGCTCACTTCATCCAACAAATTTGAATTTTTACTCTATTATTCACGTTAAATAGTCAAAATGCTCTTTAGTTTTTAAATAGGAGTATGAGATGCTGCTCAAAATGTTTTTTTAATTTAGTATTGCAGAATACATTTATGAATCTCGAGAATATTTTCTAAATATGTTTATAAATTTTGTTTTCTATAACTTCTTGTATTGGAATGTATTTTTTATTTATTGTGGAATTGATTTTTTGGAATAAGATTTTGATTTTATAATTTTATTCTAAAATTTCATTTTCAAAACACAATAATCTATTATTCTCAATTTCCTTTCCAAAAATGTATTTTTTTTTAATTTTTAAATGAAGGACAATTTTGAAATTTTAAAAATTTGTTGATTACAGGTTCAATATCATTGATTGAAGAAAGCAATTTTCTCATAGTTTGCATGCATTATTTTTCCTTTTCCAATTATTAGCTTTGATTTTTGTCAAATTCTGCCTCCACCTTTATGGTTCTTCCCACACCATCATATTAATTGTGAATTTTTTTTTTGCCGTTTCTTAAAAAATTAAATACCCTAATTTGTACAACTACTCACTCATAATAAATGTTCATTAATTGTGAAATTTCTTTTTGCCGTTTCCTAAAAATTTAAATACCCTAATTTGTTCAACTACTCACTCATAATAAATGTTCATCATAAATGTGTATTTTTGTTATCAAGAATCATAAATGTGTATTTTTGTTATCAAGAATGGCTAGAATTTCAACTACTCATAATAAATGTATTTTTTGTTATCAAGAATGGTCTTAATTGCATTCATACAAATATAGTTTCTCTTCCCAAAAGGTTAAATACGACCAACTTGAAGAACTTTTATTATTGTGAAGGTAAGTTTAATTTTTCTTGTTACGTAAATCTTTCTCACACCATTTTTTAGCTTGTTTTTTTTGGTGTTGTATTGAAATCGGATCATACAATTAGGTTTTTTTTTATAAAAATTCTGGATTGGACAATCCGTTATATATAGTCAAATATGAGATATACATATTGGAATGTAGAATCCGGTATATTATTAGAAAAATAAATACTAAATTATATAATTCAGTTTGTAATATAAAGTAAATGTACATGTTGGATTGAACAATTCATAAGCTAAGATCGGATTTAAAATTTGTTGGAGATCACACATAGACTAGAGATTAGAAAATTTCATAGTATATAAGTGACTGCAAATCTCACCTCATAAGCCAATTTTATGATGTTGAGTTGGGCTTAAAGTTCATTTTTTAATATGGTATCAGAGTCATTTCGAACATATCCTAGAGAGTATTTGTTGGGCTTATCAGGCCATTCTCGACGTGAGGGGTGTGTGTTAGATATCTCACATTGACTAAAGATTAGAAAATTTCATAGTATATAACTGGGTGCAAAACCTCACCTTATAAGTCAGTTTTATGAGTTTGAGTTAGACTTCTTAATAAAATTATCTATCCGATTGTACAATTCGATATACAAACCGAATTATACAATTCGATATGTAATATGAGTGTGTTAGCTTCTGATAGCTTCTGATTGTTCAATTTATAGTGTAAATTTCAAATAAGAGGTGTTACATATTGCTTAATTCATTACAAACAAATGGATATATTTGGAATTTTAAAATTATATGGACTTACAGAAAGAATTTACCCTTGATTTTTATAAGGTATTTTAAAAAATTGAACTTTTGTTGTCATTATACAATAAGAAAAGTGGATCAGGTGGTTTAGGTTTGTAAGATATGATTAGGAAAAATTCTTTCTGCACCTTACAAATTGTGACCTGCAACCCAATACCTATCTAAATTTCCAAAATTACCATTCATTCCGAAATTAAAAAAAAAAATACATTAGGAAATGTAAATCCATAATAGATTTTTAGGAAGTGGAATTCCGTAGTAGAATTGGAAAATAAAAATTTCATTCTGGAAAAGTAATTTCGAAATATAAAAAATACATTGAAGAAAAGAATTTCAGGAAACAAAATCCAGAAACGTGTTCCAGAAAAAGAATTTTCCTGTTATCTAAGGACATTTTTGTCGTTTCACATAAAAATGGGGTGCAGGTTCAAATTTCATCAGGTGTACGAAGTAATTGTCTCTGATTAGTTGAAAACTGGGCCCAGGCCCAAAAAAAAGAAGAAAAGCGTGAGGGTTGAGTTGGGCCAATATATAATACTGAGAAGTAAAGCAATTGGTTGAATGAACAGTGCGGTGTTGCATTGGAACGGGGAAGGTGGGTGCGATAGACACCGCCATTTCCTCTCCTCTCTAACGAACAGTGTTGTTAGAGGTTAGCGAGAGAGTTTTTGAGGTGGTTGTTGGTGGCTTCCATGGCATTTCTCGAGTGAGACAATGATGGATTCTGACGTGTTCTGGCGAGGTGTCTCTGTTGACGCAGCCACGGACTCTGTCTCTTTGCTCTGAGTCTCACTCACTCCCTTTCCTTTTCTTGCATGCAATTTAATGTTCATGTGTGAGGCATAGCATGCAAGCTCTCTCAGATCTTGCAGCTGCCGATGATCCTCTATACACACTCCTCTCTTTCTCTTTCTCTTTTGTTCCATCATCATCATCTTCTTCTTCATCACCATATCATTTTCCATTCATCTTCTTCTTCTTCTTCTTCTTCTAACTTGTTTTCCTCTTCCTCATTTGGATATAACGAGGCAGTGATGATGTTTCCTGCAATTGAAACAGGATCTGAGTGAAGAAGAGGCGGGTAATGTGCGGTCCTGGCGAGGCGATCCACTGTGTTCGCAGCCACGGTATCACGCTCTTTTCTCCTCTCTGTCTGACAAAACCTAAATCTGAGCCTCTTCCTTCAACACTAACACTAATTTGCTTTTCTCCTACTAATTAACGCAACAACAAAATCAAACAAAATTATAACGCCTGTTTTAGTTATTATTTCCTCTGCTTTTTTTTTGTTTTTTTTTGTTTCCTTTTCCATTCTCGACTTCCAATTATTTCCCCCAAATTTTAGGTTTATGGGTGTTTTTGTTCCTACTCTATAATTTTGTGTTCATTTTTTGAAATTATTTCGGTTTGTTTGTGAATCGGGAGTTAGATGCTGAGATTATTGTGACAATCTATTTGGTTTATTTGTAAGCCGGTGATCCCTGTGAAGTCATTAAAATGCTGAGAGAAAAATGCTGTTGAGGAATTGATTCTCCTTTTTCTTCTATTTCTATTACTACACATTTCTTCAATACTACAAACAATCAATGCTAAACAAATTAAGTTGATTAGGAACTTCTATTCTACAAATTTGTTCTATGATATCGGTCATGCATTGCAGAAACTAGAACTAGCTCGGATAAATTTTTCGATATTTATTAAGAGAAGATAAAATGAATCAATTTTTCAAAATGTTGAAATCAGATTCTGTATCATATTTTTTCAACTAATAAAAGTTTAAATGGCAGTACAACTCTTGAAACATTATCGATTTTTATCATCCAATCGTAGAAATTAACGGAGCATTAGCTTATACAAGTACTTGGAGGTGTTTCGTAAAAAAACAAGAAGCAGCATTTAACATAACTATTAAATTAAATAATGTTTGTGATAACCAATTAACAATTACAGATATAATGGAAGAAAAATTTTAGAAATTGTGGTTTAAAAGCGTTCAAAGCAAGTTTACTGAGAAAAACACCAATGAAAAATATTTATACCTTATAGTAGAATTTTAAGAAGGAAAAACGAATAGGTAAAGCGGTTCCTATTCTTTAAACTTTTCAAACTCTTATCTTTTTTCTAAAGCCCAAAAAGCCCAAGAGAGAACGAATCAATCTTATGCAGAGTTACTATACTCCAATATATTTATGACTTAAATTCACTTTTTCTTATGATATTCTAGTTCCTACAAAATTATAATTGTAGATTTTATCTTTTACTTTTTTTAAATTAGACAATTATAATTCCTCATAAATATATTATTATATTACTAATAAGAAAACGCAAACATGTATCAAAATTCATAACTTCCTTTCATTTTTTAATCCCTAAAATTTTTATAGTCGTAATATTGGTCCCTAAATTATATTTTATGAAATTTTAAATTATATATAATGTTGTTCAATTTTCAGTTTTAAAAATATACGAATCATTATCAAATTATATTTGATAAGTTCCTACAGGTATTAGTCAGAAAAAAAACAAGTAAAAAATATATTTATTTTGAAAAAATAACAATATTTTTAATGTATTACAAAGGAAGCTAGCTAGCCTGCACTGCTACATCGTATACACAAACCTAAGCAATTAACACCATTCCTTCTTTTCATTTTAACTGCATTCTTTTATATATTCTTTAATTTACGACTTTATTTTTTATCTTGTTAGATGTTTTCCAGTTTATTATATTAAAGACTAATGTGATTGTTTTTATATGGTTAAGATCATTCACACTTTTAAAAATTGTTAAAGCTTTTATTTCATTTTAATTAAGTTAATCATCTTGGATGAAAAAAAATTCTGAAATTGTTTTTTACAATATGTTTGTTGATTTTGACAAATCCTTTTTTTATGTTTAAGATTGTGTTTTATATAATACTCAGTTTCTTAATTTTAAGACTTTCAGCAAGCATATCATTGAATTTTAATGTAAATTTCTTATAATACCCGAGTCTTAAATTAAAGGTGATGGTTTAAACTTTTAGATATACTCTTAATAATTTTATTTGAAACTTCTTTCTTAATAATTTGTTGATAGGCTTTTCATTAACCACCATGAAAGAAGAAAATAAATAATTTAAAGTTAAGAATTGTTTTCTAAAAACTTAATGATAGAAAAAATCTATAAATTACTTCATATGAATTAACTTTTATTTTCAGAGAAACTTATTTAGGTTTTCTTAATTCTACAAGTATTTATGATTTTTTTTGGCTACACATTTGCCATATATTTTTACCAGCTCAAAATAAGAATTTTTGGACTAATTGTAAACCAGTTATGAATTTAAATTGATCCATATACATGACTACGTTCAAATTTGATTAACAAAATGCTAAGCCAAAAGAATTGATACACAGATGAAAATAACTAAAAAGTTGAGATTAGACTTAAAATGATAATAATACTAAATTATTATGATATGATTCTATTGGTTATAAACTTAATTTAATTTTAGAGTCAATAAAATTTATGAATAAATAGTGCAATTAATAAATAGTATTGATAATTAAGAAAAATAATTTGAAATGTTTATAAAAAATGATTTATCAATTGGAATATAAATTATAATCTAGAAGTTATTCACTTATTAAGATTAAAGTAATGATAACAAATCAAACTTAAAGATGTAATTTTACATGAGAAGTTGTCATGCAAAAATTGCTGAAGCTTGTTATATATACCTAAATTTGTTTTTCAAAATATATAATACATGTAATTTCAATACAATATAGAACATTAATACATTAATAATACAATTAGTATATAATCTAAGCTAATAAATTAATTATTCCAGTATGTTTATGAAGGATTTAAAAGATGTTTTAGCTAAATGAATTTTTAAAATGGTTATAATTTTTTTTTTCTTTTTAAAGATTTCATATATAGAAAGATGAGAACAGTTGGTAATAGTTTTCTCTTCAACATTTTTCGCATCTATGTTTCTCATGCAATTCATTTCATATAAATACAACAATGCATTTTCATTCATTATTCACCTCTGTGTGTTGTATGAATTTTTTTCTCCCAGAACACACAGAGGTGCCTCAAATGGATTGCATGAATAGAAACTATTCCGAAAGAGCAGAAACAAATGATACCATTTTATTGCAAAAGAGTATCGTTTTGCTTCTTTCTCGTTGGTATGCCCTTCAAATGGCTATTGAAAATCAATGGGGTGGTTCTGATTCCCTTCAGAAATCGCATCAACTTGCTGCTGATTTATTTTCCTGGTTCTCCAAATCTAAAGGTTGTATAGTATTTTTCAATTAGTTTATTCTCTTTTCTTTCCATTCATTTAGACAAATTTTATTTATCAATTTTCTCTTTTGTTATAACATCTCACCAATGTCTCTTTTATGTGATTTATCATCTAAATTTCAGTGTTAGTTCCTGTTGAAGATTTAGAAAACCTACTCCATGAATGTATGTTGCTTACATTCAACACAGAGATAGAAGATGGCAGTATTGAACAGGTGTGTGTATATATATGTATACATCTATCCACTTTTATATTCTATATATAATCTGGTTCAGTGTCAAAGTCAGATCCATGATCCATGATTCATGTCTATAATAAATTTATCTTCTACTTTTTCAACCAAACTAATATAGTTTCTCACAATCCTTAATTAACATTTTTCCAAAACCACAAACTTTCTTTGTAGGTTAATGTTGACTAATGTTTTTTTTTTATTTGTAACTTAACAAAAATCTGAGATATATATAGATATTTGCTTAGTTTATGATTGTAAACCTTATAAAAACTTTTACATTTTGTTTTAAGAGACAATTGGTAGAATTACGTGTCATTAGATTTAGTATGTGTATTGAGGAAGCATAAACATGAACATGACATCCACTTATACAAATTTTGTTTGAACATGAAAAATATATTAGGAACAAAGTCTTATTTAGGTTTGGTGTTATACAAGCATGAAATAAATAAAACTTATTATCAGTCTAAGATACTTCTTAACTCTATATCACTCAAACCTAATTTTATGTAAAATGCTTGTGTCCTTTTTTTTCTTCATTAAATCAAGCTTAATCTTATGTAAAATAATGTGTCATTTTCAATTTTTTTTCCTTAACATCATTTGAATTTGGCTAATACTAATGATACATATATAACAGGTAGCAGAACAATTATTGATTATTCATGAAGAATACTTGTTTCGCACATCCTCTTAATATTTGAAAGAACTACATTTGAGCAGCAAGAAGAAGGCTTCACTTCAGAAACAAACACATGAATTTTGGTAAATCTCTTTATAACCTTTTTTTTAATTATATATATTATATAAGTAGGTTTTTGTCAAGCAACTTACTTATACTTTCAATTAGTTGTTTAAGTATGCAAGATCACCATTACAAGTAGTTGATAAATAATTACACTCCCACAAAATTTAATTAATAGTAATTACTTATTTTTTTTAAAGATTAGTAATTACTTAACAAATCTCCATATGACAAACTGCAGGTAAAAAAAATCTTCATATAAATACAAAATATTCATATTTGAAGGATGAATATTTTGAAAGATTCCTATAACATAATTACTGGTCCAGTTTCAAAATTACTTAAAATGGTGGAAAATGACAAAATCTTATGTCATGAATTATACAATATGGAGTGAAACACAATAAATTTTGATCATCAATTTCATGAATGATCCTAAGAACAAAGGACGCGTGTAGTGCATATGGTAAAATAGAAATATGCAAATGAAGAGGGAAAGTTCATGCACGTGCAGCACTGAAGTTCTTGGTCTCTCTCTCCGACATTCTTCGGTTCACAATTTTGAAAGTTATTGCCTTCTTTTAACCGACATTATCAACCGACATTCTGAACCGACATTTTATTGTTCTTTGAGCCGACATTAACAAAGAGTTGTTAACCGAAGGATCTCACTTTCTGACATCACTGAAGTTTCGGTTGAAATGTTTTGGATCTAATCATTATAATGTTGTATTCAACAAAAATTAGTTGTTTGCAATAAAATTCTATAGTTATTTGAACTGAATAAAATTTTAATAACCCATTGTTACACTCCAGTCTCAAATAGTATAGTATATATATTAACAACAAATTAACTATTACGTTTTATCTTTTCATTTTAATTTTTTTTACAGTGAATAAAAATTAAACATATTATCTAATAACACAATAATAAGAGAAACATGTATATTGGTATATATTAAGATTACATAAAAGCAAAAATATTGTATTTTAAACACTAGAGAAAGTTTTCCTTTCAGTTTCAAAAACCCAAAAATAATATATATTTCTAATAGAAAAAGTTTTTATTAACACTTAAATAGTAAATAACATACTTTGACACCTAATTATAATAATATAATAATATTTTAAATTAAAAAATAATAATTTATTGATATGTAAAATGAATGTGTTTTACTGTTTTTCTAATATCATAGCCATAAGGCCCATTTGTGAAGTCAAATAGCTGTCACATGTATCATATTTAATATACATTTATAAGTCACAGTTGTCTTTTTCAATTCATTAGTATGGTTACATATGATTGTGTTACCCAAAAAAAAAGTTATTTCAAACATTTATTGTTACATAGAGTTTCAATAATTTTCTGTATACCACTTAAAACTCTTTTTATTTTAAGTTATTGGTTAATTGTCAATATTGAATTAAAGACAGAAAAATGTGATAATAATGGTGATAATAAGGCAGAAAAATGTATTATGCTTTGGTTAAATGTAAAATAACTTGTAAAACTTATTTGGATCGGAGATTCAAAAACAATAATAAAATAAATTAGGAACAAAGAAAACCAAATAAGTAAATCTATGAATAGGGTTTACATAATTTAAGAACTTAAATTGAATAAGAATAAATGAAACAATTGGTATTATAAAACCATTGAATGAAATTAAGTAAAAGGAGGATTTATTAAGTTTAATATATTTGATCATTTTAAAAAATACTAACAAATTAAATTTTATTTCAAGTGGGCTAGACTTGAAATTCAATTCAAATCCAATCTAAACCTGAATAGATTGAAATTAAATCTAAATCCATATTATAAAAGAATTAATTTTGAATTTCGTAAGTCCAAATCTAAGTAACTAAATTGAATTTTAAGTTCAAATCCATATTTTTGAATGTTTATAAATCAGTTTGATATCGATTTTAAAATTATAATAATTTTTTTAAGAACAGATTAAAATTCAAAAATAATTTAAAACTATGATATATTTTCTAAGAATAAAGATTATGATGGAAACCTGTTGGAGTAGTTTATATTTCATAAAATATGCAATCCATTAATAAAATTAAAAAAAGTTAGTTTTTCATATTTTGAATTTGAGTGTAAGTGTTTTGAACAAGAATAACTAATACATTCTTTAAGAGTTTAATGTTGCGTTAATCAAAATATAATTTTTTTATCCTAATATGACTAATTACTCTGAAATTGAATTAAGATAAATAAATAGGAAGTATATATTGTCAGATATGGAAATTTAAAAGACAGAAGTGAGAATTTAAAAAGACATCTTTGGTTTGTAAAGAATGAATGAAGTGTAATTATGACAGCAGAACACAATTTGTTTAATTAATGAAGCCGTTGTTTGATGACTGAAGATTCTCATTATGAAATAGACCTAAGAGAAAAACCCTTCTTCCTTGGTTGCCCTAGATTTGCCTTCTTCGGTGTGTGCTAATAAAGCTGTATTAATAGAAGGAGACAAAATCACGCTATCCAACCATGTGTCTGCACTGTGCTTCTCTAAAGCTGCAAAACGCAGTCTGCTACATCTGTGAAGAAGGAATCACGTGATTCTTTTTTTCCCTCTCCCCAGCCATACTTATCAAAAACTTTTGTCTAAACATGCATGTTAACTACTACATTTACTGCTTTTATTAACATGCATCAGAAAACTTTAAACACCCATTAATATACTTTGAAAACCTGCTCTAATACACTAACCGTTAACATACAACCTGTAATTGATATTATTCTCGTCATTTCATAAACTGATACAAGTTTTAAGCAGAAAAAATGTAGTTTATAGAAGAATGCAAGTTGTGAATATATCACTTTTTAAACTGAAAAATGGAATGTTAACTTGGAAAACTAGATTAATGTTTTACTTCACAAACAACACATATATGTGATGATCTATGTATGTAAGTTGGTGGATCTATAACAAGGGTTTGGTTATATTCTGTGATTAGTGATGTTAATCTGTTTGATAAAACTAAAGAAGAGTGGTATGAAGGGACATTTATTATATACATTTATTAGGATTAGATAGATGTTCTTGGGGTGTACAATCTTGGTTGGGTTGCACAATGGTATTGGTTCAGCTGGAAGGCTTTATGCATGTATGATCTGATACGTAATTTTGTCCAAGTTTCAAAAATTTAAAGCATGGTAATTACAAAGATAAGCCGCTCAAGGTCATTTCTTGCAACCTCGAGTGTATCAATTTTTGAAAGAGCTGTGCGAAACGGACACAACTGCACCGCGCATCTTCACCAACGAAATAACTCAGCCAATCCTCAATCTTCTCATTTCAGACGCCTTTTACGTGCTTTTGCCACATGTTTTCTACTACCTGTATTCACCTTAATATCACCTATTCTGTTAGCTACGCGTGATACTAATTCCAAGGTTTCAAGCACTATAAATCCAAGTGCTATCAGCTAGGGTTATACACCAAGCACTGTAAACCAGCTAGGGTTATAGCAAGCACTGTAAAAAACCTAGTGAGAGTTGTTGAGATGGCGAGTGATAGTTTGGTGTATTTGCCCCCAATGGCTGCCGAAGTGTATGGTGAGGGGTTACCGTACGCACCGGAGAATTGGCCGGAGGAGGGTGATGTTTGGGGGTGGAGAACCGGCCGGAGAGTGGTGCCTAACGGCACTCACTTTCAGGATCGGTATCTGTACTTGCCAAAACGGCTGTACCAGCTGCTGAAGGAAGAGAAGGAGACACCAGAGCCTGCTTCAGGCTCAGGGTCTTCTTCAAGAGCTCGCAAGCAACACATCTTTGCGAGCAAGCTGGGTGTGAAGGGCTACGTCATTAGACATTATCCTGACACAGATCTGAAAGTCTTTTTCGATTCTTTCTCATGGAAGATTCCTGCTTTAACAACTTTCGGTCTCTTTTCTTCTGTCACTTATTTCTAACACTTATTTCTAAACCATATCTAATGTTTTTTAATATCTGGTTGTTTTTTTTTTCATTTCATACGAGGATGTCTTTTTTCTCTGTCAATGTCCTTTTTTTTTGCTTTTTTTTCATGTTTTATGATGATCTGAGTGGGAACAGTCTTGAAATGACTAATTTTCCTTTGTTTATTCTTTGCCGATATGAAAAACGATGATCCTCAGAAATCAGTGATGCACTGTTATGCTGTTTGCATGTCAATTTGTCTAGGAGATGTTTTTCATGAGTAAAAAAGTCTTGCATGTATGTTTTTCGGTTGGTGTAAGGAAGTTAGAGTTCAGATCTTTTTGTTTAAAGGTTAAACTATTCCTAAAATACCTTTTATTTATTTATTCGTTATTTTTTTTATAAAAAATCGTTATACTCTTTGCATGTGTGTCGATCTGTCTAGAGTCATGAGTAAAATGAGTCCGCATGTAAGTTTTTCAGTTGTTATTAAGAAAGTTGAAGGATAAAAGTTTCAGATCTTTTATATAAGGGTTGAGGTATATGTGGATCACCTCTTATTTATTGATTCTTTTTTTAAAAAAAAACTGTTATGCCTCTTTTGCCTATTGAAATGGTATGTAAATTTTTCGGTTTTTCTTATCGATAATAAACAATTAAGATAAATCGGTTCACTTGTTTTAAAATCTTCAGATAAATCTTTGTAAAGGGTCGAGATATTTTTAAAATACCTCTTATTTATTCATTCGGTTTATATATTTGCTTATTAAAATGGTATAATATTGATATATAACTAGTTGTGGTGTTGTTTTCTACATCACAGGCAGTCCAGTTCCCATAGCTGCTCTACCCATTCGACAGATATCAGAAGAAGCACGTCAAGCGAACTGTCTGTTGGTTTTCAAGTGCAATGCAAACAATGAGGGGTGCCCTAGTGTGGTTCTGGAGAAAATTGAGTGTTTACACGCCATGCCGTGTGATATCTGCTGCACTGAACCTAACTTTTGCCGTGCTTGTTCTTGCATGCTTTGTGGCAAAACTGTTTCCACAGAGTATGGCAGCTACAGCTATGTGAAGTGCCAAGTGAATTCTGGAACGGGAATCTGTGGCCACGTTTCTCATGTTGAATGTGCTCTCCAGTGCTTCATGGCTGGGAAAGTTGAAGGAGCTATGATGCTGGATGCAGAGTACCACTGTCGCCGCTGTGATGGAAGAACTGACATGATTCCTCATGTTAGTAAAATCATGCAAACATGCAAAACCATGGATTCGCATGACGAGATTCTGAAGCTTCTGAACCTTGGTTCTGCTCTCTTGCGTGGTTCGGAGAAACCTGCTGCAAAGGACCTCCTCGATCGAGTTGAATTGACCATCTCTAAGGTATTTTTACATGATGTTTTGTTAATACAAATAAAAAGTATCTTGCATGTGTTGAAGGTTCATGACCAGTTTGAGGGTTTGTTTGCATCAGGCTAAATCTGGAACCAATCTTGAAGATATCTGGAAGGAGGATGGTAAATATCTTTTCCATTTTAATGCAAAGATCCCAACAAAACTCCGCAGTTGAACTTGCTTGAACGAAAGTAGTACTAGGACGGTGACCTATTAGGAAGATCTCGTCTTGCAACTCTTTTAAAAATAAAATATCTTCTTCATTTTAATGCACCTGATACCATCAGAATTCTTCAGTTAAGCTTGTTTGTATTCATAGGACGGTGATCTCATCCTGTGAAATTCTGGTGTTTTAGAAGAAAAATAATTATCTTCTCCATTTTTATACTATTACCATTTGGTTGCATTGCATGCATTATGGAGTGACCATTTATGATCTTTCACTTTGAGTTGTGACAAATCTTGTTCATCATGGTGTTGGGTGCATTCTTCTTGACATATTGAATATTTTGTGTTTGTTTTACAAGATAATGGCAATGATGTGATGGATGTCACAGTGAATGAAGTTAAGAAGGAGTGGGGACCTTATATGAGTATACCCTTTACAGTAAATCTTGACGATGATTCGTATGAGATTATGAAGACTTTTAGAAAGTCTCAGGAGCTTGAATATAAGATGGTTGAAGAAACACTTTTTTCACAAAAAAACTATCTTAACAATCTGAATGAGCAACTGCAATATGAAATAAGTATACTGAACGGTCGAAAGTCATCTTCTTCTTCAAAGCTCTCCGTGAAGGAGAGAAAGAAACAAATGAAACGGGAGATGGATAAGTATGAAACGATGAGGAAGGTAGCCTTTGGTTTCATCAGGACGCCCTATAGTATCATAAAGAAACACTTTGGCTTTAAACCAAACTAAAGTCACAGTTTCAATTTCCTCAAGTTTTCATTGTTGTTGTTGTTGCATTGAAGTTTCTTTGCTGTTGTCATCTTTCATGTTTTGCTGAATAAAAATCATGTCGCGTTTTGTCTTTTAAGTCTTTCCACTCACTTCATCTATTAATTGAAACATTTTGATTATGGTTTCAAAACTAATTGATATGTTTAATTTAAGTATTCAAATTTAATATAATATTATAATAATATTATTGCTTTTATAATATTTTAAAATTGTTAACCTATCAAAGTTATATATACATTATCAAGGAACATATATTTACTACCTCTAAAATTGAATATGTTTTTACTTGCCACTCCTAAAATACAAGTTTATATATTACTAATATTAGTTGTTCTCTGACTAGTTTTGAATCTAAAGAACAAATATTCTCCTTTCACTTAGTCCGGATGGTATTAAAAAAAAAATTCTAACACTCAAATAAAACTTCGGTGTTCAAAATTCGATGGTATTAGTGAACGAAAAGGACATATCTGATTATTGGAATATTGGAATATGTGCTTATATATATTTATTATTGAGACGGATTAAAAATTTGAATGATTAAGAATTATTATCTAATTTTAGACCTAATGATTTTGAACGTGTAGTTCGGTCGATTTTGACCGGGTGCGGAACTCGAGGTGTAACGGTATATTACTATTAGTTAAATTAATAATTTATCTATTACCTTATGAATAATCCAACACTGCCATTGTTCTTCGTCTGGTTTCAGTTTTTGGTTTACTTGTTGACTGAAAACATTAAAACTACACAGCACGGTTAATCACCTTCTACAACCATGCAAAAAAATGTGTATTTGATAGAAGAAAAACAGCAGCAGAAACACTACACTATCTCCACTTCAAGAACAACCGTAAAATTAAAAATTAAGGTATTATAAATGTGACAAACTAAACTAAAAGGATCGATCGAGTTAAATAGAACAAACAAATCACTGTACAAGCACAGGTGTAGAAGCAGCGCCGACGCCTCTGAGCTCATCATCCCGGTCATGGACGCTCTTCGGCACCGTCACGACAAGCGTACCGCCGACCACGACGGCGGTGGTGAGGTCCGGCCGCGTGGAGTCCGGCAGGCGGATCCTCCAGACGTCGAGGCGGAGATCCTCGAAGGGAAAGCGCAAGGAGACGGTTTCCCTGACGACGACCTTCGTCATTCCGGGATGAATCTGGACGATGTGAGCCTCCACGTGTGCGAGTTCTGGTGTCTCCGCCACGAATCGGAAGCAGTTAGGGGCTTCGTGGAGGGACACGTCAGTATCGGCGGGGATGGGGAGTTGCAAGACTCTGGTGAAGACGTGGGGGAGCCTCCGCAGCTTCTTGGCGGCGGCGGTCTCCGCCTCGGAGAGAGCGTTGAGTTGATTTTCGGTGGCGACGTTTCGCTTTCTCGCCATTGCCCGAGAGAGTTTGTTTGTTTCAATGTTTGGGTTTTGGTGCACGTTTTAAGAAGCGATTTCACGCGTAACAACTTTAGAATAACATGAATTTATAAATAAATATATAATAAAAGATAAACGTAAAGTTAAATGATATAATAATATTGAAAATTGTAATATAATTGTATAAAAAATTAAGTTATAAACGTATTATTATCCATTCCATACGAATCTTCTGCCTTTTCCAAATTACAATGTTGCCCCTCTCAATTATTAAAGGAGAATCACTTTTTTCTAAAATCATGCATTAAATAATTTCCTTAAAAGTTGTTGAAATTTAATTTAAAAATAAAGATGAAACGATACAATGAAAGAAACAAATTAAGAAAATGATAAAGATAATAATGATGGAGTAATTTGAAATAATTTAAAAATTTAAAATCAAAACTAAATAGTATATGAGTGAAAAGGTCATTAAAATCAAATATAAATGATATATATATATATATATATATATATATATGATAATAACAGCTAAAGGCTACAGATTTGAAATAAAATAAAAACCGTTCTCGTTTAAAAAATTATCTTTAAATATTTTTATTTAATCGTTAGTAAAATACATATTAATGTTTTATTAATATGAATTGATAAAAAAAAATACTTTTAAATTGTATAGATGTTTATACAAATCGCTTATTTAGAAATTACGTTATTTTACTTTTAAAAGTGATTTTAATTTTATCAGTATCAACACAATTAAAAAAAAAATCTTAATATATGCTGTTATAGAAAACCACTGGAGGTGAAAAGTCTTATACGTTGTTATTTTTTATAGTATTATATATATTAAAGCATAATAATAATAATAATAAAATAATAATAAACAAAAATATTATAGAGATTCTTTAACTAGTTTCTGTGGATGACGCGTCTTCGTAAAAGCCTTTACCATTAAACAGAAGAGACAAGGGAAGAGAAAGTGCCTAAGTTATAACTTTGCCTCCTTTTAACTTTTTTTTATTATGATTATGGTGTTTTTTCTATAATATAATTTTTTTTAAAAATTTAGTATAATTTTTAAATTTATAAACATTTTTGTTCTTTTAATTGATCCACAATATTGTATCTAATATAATGACTTTTGTTAATTTTTTGGAAAACATAGTCATGGGAAAAAATATTGATTTCCCAGGTAATAATTAAAATAAAATCATTAAACGTAATTTATATTTAAAAAACACTTGAAAATAAAACTTGTAAGTTTTTATTTATTACTTTTCCAGAAAAATTGAAAAACATGAACATATAAAGTTGAGAAGTAAAGACAAAGGAGGAAGGTGCTCTGATCCTTCCCTGGAAAGTACAACGTAATAAAATGGTTCTCTACACTGAAAACAAATCACAAACAATACCAGATATAATCAAACAAGAATATGTCATCATAATAATACTATTATTTTTCTCGTAAATAATTATAAAATTCACGACTAATAATGATGATGTTATCGAAACTGTCACGTCAATTTACAATGTTATTGAAATTAAAATTAAAATGATATATTTATATTAAAATATTTATAATATCTCGGAACAATTATATAGAATTTTTTTGTATAGTTTTGATGATGTTAAATGAGATTTTTAGAACAGGCGATCAATCTTTTTGCCCCATTCTTCAATAATAAAAAATCATTTTCAATGAAGTTTGAATTTTTTTGGTTCAGAATCAGGACTACTGTATTATTTTCTTTTCTTTTCTTTCACCATTTCTTAATTCTCACAAGCTTTCGATAGAATCTGACTCATTTTATTATTGAGAAAAAGTATGGAAAAAATGAGATTGAATTTTCTATCAAAAGTATTATATAAAATCCTCAGTTTTTTTCCTTTTTCTATATCCATATTTCGTAAATAGAGCGTTTGAATTAATAGATAATTAATAGAGAATTCTTTCTTTTATATTTGGATGAATAGATATGGTTATAATCAAATTTCTTCCCGATATAGTTATAATCAAATTTCTTCCCGATACTTTGAAACCGAATTGAATTCCAAACCGATACTTGAAACCGAATTGAATTTCAAATTGATAAGTTAATGTGAGTTTATCATGCACCTTTAGAATATGAATCTATTTCTTAAAAATTTCTAATTGAATATGAATCTATTTCTTGAAAAATTCTAATTTTTGTGCTGATGTGTTTTTGATAGCCTTTCGACGACCTATATATGAAGAGATATCTATAAAAAAAAAAGTTTTAGTTCTATTTGATTAATATTTTCTATCAGTATTCAATTTGTTTTACTTAATGAACTCTTTTTAGCTATTGCTTTCTTTCGTCATGAACGGTTGCCAACCATATTTTAATATTTTCTGTCCAATAATTAAAATTTGACATTAAAAGGATTGATAATTATAAAAAATTTAATAGAAGAAAAATTGCATTTAATTGACTATTGTGATTTTTTCACAATAATATACAGTTAAATAAAGTAGTATATTGTATTCCAGAAAAGTCAATTCATAATAAACCATGTTAAAACCTATATTGTTTACACCATTCAGTGATTCTTAGCTCTTGCAACAGCCTCCATGAAAAGTAAAAAATGTGTGTGGCTGTAAAATAATTTAACCTCTAATTTATTTTATTAATAACCCTGTTAGACCAAATTAAATTGATTGGAAATAAATATAACTAGTTAACTAATAATTCTAGCACATCTTCATTTTTATTCCATGTTCATACTAAAGTAGCTAACACTTTCAGGTTGGAACTTATAAACTCCAAGAACATACAAGATAATTTTGTCAGCAGACTATTCCTGTGAAATAGTAAATGATGGAAGGAAGTAAGAAAAGCAAACTATTCCTGTGAGATAGTAAATGATAACAATACTCTTCTTCCCTTTGGGCAATATTGTTTGAAGGGAAATTGATCTAAACGTTATCAGAAAATACAGAAGCACAGAATTTGCAAATCCTAACATAAACTTGTGCCAATGTTAAGCATCCAAGTTGGAAAGGTCTTCATGATTTCGCATCCGACGCCTATGGCGAGATCTTCTATGAGCCCGATTTTGTGTTCCTGATGGCTTATTGGGGGAACTAGAATGAACAGTGTCTTCCACAGGAGGAGCATAACCAAAAACACAATCAAGAGGGTCTGCCTCAAACGCCATATCAGGACCCCCCTTTATCTGCAATCAAAATGTACACCAAGAAAGTTATATGTAAAACAAAATCTCATCGTGATCGATCATTTTAAGTTTCATTTTCCAGTGGATACAGCATCTTTTATATTAGGCACAATAATTTGTTAAAGAATCCTCAAAACTCAGGTTGACTATTGTGAATATAGAGAAATAAACATCAGATGAGTACTACTTGATTATGTTCAAATCATCTACCGAAGGAATAAAGGACAATGAAAGATTGAGTTTATCATATCAAGGTTGAACTACAGAATACTTGAATATTTAATTGTGATTGCACATTGCCACATTGAATTGCAGAGTTGTGAATTCAGTCAATCACCAGCTTAAATAAGCATTCATCACAATAAACGTTAACAAAAGCAAAATATCTATGGACTGAGAAGTAAATTGGGGCAAATATTCCATGGCGTAAATTTCTAATAAGTTATTTCCGTAAAGACAAGTCTGACAACACAATTGTAAAATCCAAACTAAATAGCAGCATGGTCTACTCTTCTACTATGGTTCCCTCCTCGCTTACGTAGATACCATCAAGGAACTTCCGAATATCCTTGTTCTTAACATGGCATTTCTGGTTAATCAGAGCACAAGACCTGGAAACAAGCTCAATATCGTTTCCATTCAAAACCAACTCATCCTTCACCTTCTCAGATCGAACAGACACACCCTCGAGCATGTCAACTTGTCTCACCTTCTCATTGAAAAACTTATCAACAAAAATGTCTACCCATCACATTACTACTGCAAAACGGAGTCAGTTTGCCCAATATTCTTTTAGTAAAGGAATATCCTTCACAGGATACAGTGCTTTGAATCCCTTCAGTGTTTGATTTTAAAATCTGTCTTCTAAACCAATGCTAGACTCTTTAATAAATCAATTTCTCATACAAAATCTATTAAGATATAAAAAATTATTTATAAGATATACAATGCACTTTCGGAGGGTTAGCAATCAGCAGTTCACGACTCTATACACAGAGACCTTGACAAATTGTTAGTAACGTATATCTGCATCTGATGTTGCCGAATGGTTAGAAATCAGCAGTTAAAAATCCCAAAAATAAACAACCAAATCATGTTTCTGCATGCTCGTCTAAAAAAAAGCATGAAAGTGAACCACTCTTCTAATTTCAATTTAGAAAGAACAACTCGGAGAAGAGTTTCCCTAGGCTACAAACAAACACGTTTTCTAAAATTTTAATTCTATAAAACTAAAAAATATTTTTAAATAGAAATTAAAACTGACCATATTTTCTGAAGTCCTTTAATGTTACTGCACTCATATAACAAATCAGTAATTTTTACCTTAATTTTCGTTAAAAAAATCAGTTTCTCAATTTATACTTTATATTTGATTTCTACCCAAACATTGCCTAGCATCAACTTGAACTGAATCCAGAAATAAGATTTTCCGATTTTTTTTACCAGGTTGATCAATATGCAACTCGTGTTAAGTAATCACCATTGATTGTGAGTTAGACAACTAGTGAGGCTACAGTACCATTTTACTCTTTCCCCCTAAAACTTTTGCAATGGTTGCAGCCACCAGTGAAGCTACTAATTTTTTTTTTCTTTAAAGAAAACAAATAACAAAACATGCATAGACATTTTGCAACCCATTGACATAATACAATTGAGGTTAAATAAAGTTTATTTTTCCTTGAAAACACACAGGACTCATGGAAGGCATGTAAGTAACTTTCTCAGTATGCACAAATGAAGTTTAACAGTTCCTTCCCCCTCCCCAAGACATTTGAGAAGGCCAAAGCAAAAAATACCCCCCTGGTGTCCCCCAACACAGTCCATATCCTTCTATCCTTAAATTAGTTAGAAATTAGCATATTTAATTACACTAAAAGCTCCTATTTCATTAACTAAAGAACAAGAAAAGGGAAGTCCAAGAATACTTACAAAAGTATGCTTCGTCTCAATATTTGTTTTTTTGCTGTTGGTGACATTGTCAGACCTGCCTTGGGATGTATCATTAGAATCAGTACGAGATTGGTCTTGGGATTTATCGTAAGAGTCATGATCATGTATCCTATGAAGATGGACTTCCTTATCATTAAACAAATTCCGGTGTCTCCATCTTAGTTTAGGATTATTACTCGAATCATCAAAAATCTTCTCCAAATAGAAATGCTTAGACATAAGCTTCATTACTGAAGGATCATTCTGGTATTTTGTCACCATTCTGCCATTTAACAACAATTAAAAAATGTAAATGAAATGAAAATCAGTTGAATCAAAATAACGAAAAAATAGGGGAGCCCACTGGAGATCGAAGCTATTCTCTTTCCGTGTCACCCCCCTTTAGTGAAAAAGCAATCCGGAGAGATACATAATTTCAAGGGGGACATGGACAATTCCAACTGCAGAGATGCTAATCATATTTCAAGCAAAGTAACCACTTGGTAGTAGGCATAAAACTTTAACTGGTTACAACAAATAAAACAGGTTTCAATTCTTGACTCGCATATTTTATAATTAACTGATAACGATTAGGATTTTTTATTTATGTATTTATCAATCAAAAAGTGCAACTGTGGGTCCTGGTGTTTGGATTTGTAGCCACTCTTGCTCCTACTCTTTGTATAGGTTTAATTAATACAATTCAGATTTTGTACTGCCCTTTTATAGTAAGTTTTGCCTTTATAGCTACATCTTATTTTAAATATGATGACAGCAAACTGGAAACAAAAATAGACTTAAAATATCAAATTGTATCTGCCTAAGAGGCTGTGTCAATGAGGTAACAGCTACAATGACATTACGTGTTTATTTACATTGAAATGGGAAAAAAATAATTCTTTGATCAAGTGATACCAAAGCTATGTTTGTCAATGCTAGAAAGCACTTCAAAAATAGAAGAAAATGAGTGGCAAAGCACTTCAATAAGATAACTAGAAAGCAAAAGAGAAATAAAAAACTTAAATGTGAAAAAGTCTCTGTACTTTATTTGGAAAAACGTCAACTGTCATCAAATTCTTACATATAGAAAATTGACAACTAGAACACTGCAAGGTATCAGTTAAATCCCATAGCAATTTTGTTTGGACTAATAATAGTCCCATCTTCAACCAATAAGTCAACTGGGGAATGGGGGATTTTGCAGTTAAAATGGAAACGTGTGTTTGGATTACCGTATCAGGGGTACCAAACATTCATTTGCACTTTCCAATGTACAAAATGGAGAAGTTATAACACTGCTGGATTGAAAGAAAAAGCATGGGTTACGTTCATTTGAAATGTAACCCAAAAACACTCTATAATGGTAACCTTATTTTCAGCTTAACCTAAATACTCCCATACTAAGTAATAATAACCTTTCCTTGCTTCTTATAACTCTTCACCATCATTACTATCAAAGCAGATGCATCCTAAACTGTCTTTGATCTTATTCTATATACCACCATTTAATAAGCTACTTTCTACTTCTAGTCAGAAAGAAAACCTGACACTTGACATTGATCTTGTTACACAAAAAACCTTTGTAGTTTTAATCCTTCAGACACCTATTGTACACAGCACAGCATGGTGGACAGAAGCTAAGCTGACTTCCTCTGCTTATGACAGCATTTATTTTATAGCCTACTAAAGAACAAGAAAGAATGAGATAGTAATTGGAACTTATTGCACAAATAAAAAATGTTTACCAAGTCTGAGCAACTGAGAGGGAAAAACCTACATATTGGCTAACTCCTTCTGCAATATGCTACCATCCATTGTAAGAATCTGATCTGCACAATAATACGAGGTTCTATTACAAATCCACTGTCCACAGATAGCACCAGCTCCTGCAAAAGGATAAAATAAAACAATAAACAAGACTAACGTAGGAAGGCCTTAGTAAAACTGTAGAAATAAAGATACAAGAAGTGGTTTCTCTTACCGACTGCAAGCTGGATTCGAAATGCTTTACTGAGATTCCAAGATGCTGCAATAAAGGTATGATGCTTATGGTCATACTAACCCCAATGAGAATCTGTTGTGTCTACGGTAGAATAATGACAATATATATGAATCTTCCTGGTTATTCTGCTCTAGAATAAGAAGTCAATGACCCCCTATCCCTCCATCAGGAGGTTAAGGCAATAGCTATAAGAGAAAGAGCAAAGCGTTTTTATTTTTGTTTCTTAGCTTAGTTAACCTTACAGTCACCACCAGTGCTTGGATTACTCACCAGTCATATTACTTTAACACATTAAACATACAATGTTCCAAAGCCAAATATTTCATACATTAAAACAATATTCACTGAATCATTATAAGTTAGCACCATAATAATTAAGGATGCTGAAATCACAAACCTGCCCATGCCGCTGTACCCCCAGAAAGTGCACCTGCCGTGAAGTCCCTCACAAGTTTAGCTTTGCACGAGAGAATAATATTTGATTCCTGAGTTTCCTACAAAAGAAAAAGACAGATATTTGGTGATGAAGCCGATCAACTAACTTTCACAATGTGAGCACAAAAACCTTTTCAAAGATATTTGAAGGCACAGAATCATGTCCTTCCACGATGATCGCCAATTAAAAGAAGCTAATTTCAACTAAATTTATTCCAAATGTAAAAGCATTTATCTGGAAGCCCAAATTGCAAACCCCAGTTAAAATTAAGTGTAGAAAACACTGAATAATTGCTCTCAGACACGTCAGAATCAAAAAATGGCAGTAAAAAGTAGAGTGTAAAAACTCGGAATTAGCATGATCGGAATAAGCATTGACACTGATTTGTTAAAAATGAATTGAAGGAGAAAGGAATTTGACATTGGTATAAAATATGGAAAGAAATTAAAAACCCTAGCTGAAAATGAAGGGAAGAACCTTCTTGGAAATGAGAACTTGTTCAAGATCGGACAATGCTCCACCCATAGCCATTACGCTCCCTTCTCTTCTTCTTCCTCTCAGTTTCCCTTTCTATGAAGATAGAGAGGGAAGAAAAAGAAATATAAAGTGTTGAAAAAATAGCATAAATTATCTTTTTTAAATACCTTTAATATAATATAATATAATATTATTATTTTATAATTATTATTTTATTAAATTTATAAATATTATTATATATTTTTATACACATATTTCAAAAAACACAAATTTACAGTCTTATATTTTTTTAATAAAAAATTATTCTTTAAGTGCCAAATCAAATAAAAAATATTATTAAAAATGTGTGTTGAATTTAGTTAATTTTTTATAATAAATTTATTTATTAAACTATAACAAAGAAAGAGTAAATTCGTATTTTTATTATCTACACAAAAATATAATTTAATTTTCTTTAAAGCAAGTCATTGTTGAGTTTTAACAGGCTACATAAAAACAACTAATTTGATGTGGCTATGACATGTTAATAATATATATTTTATAATGAAAATTAAATAAATAATAATAATCTTATAAATCTAAATGTATTGTTTTGGTCAAAATTATTGAGTATAATGATTATGATTTGATATTGAACTCTCTTTTATCAGGAAAACAATGAATTAAAATATATTATTATTATATTCAAATATTCCTTTTAATTTAATTCTATTCTTTGATGATAAAAAAAATATATTCAAATTTTAAAAAGTAAAATAATTTGAAAGTAGGGATATATTATATATATTACTTATCTTTTGAAATATTATTTTTTTTATCAAATTTAAAAGTTAAGTTTTATTAAATAATAAGTATGATGTGTAATTATTATTATTTTGTCTAGTTTTTTTATTTATAAAAAAAATACTTGAACACTTTTCATTTATTTATTTATGTAGACGTTTAAGTAAATACATATTATTAAGTCAATAAAATCTATTGAAGAATTTAAAATATATAATTATGTAATAAATTGTGCTGATTTAGACATTTACACAAATAAATAAAAAGTTTTCAGGTATTATAAAAAATAAATTATTATATTAATATTTAGTTGTTCTTCCAAGAGTCTAGAAACAAAACTCATTTCTTTAAAATATGTTGACTTCTTGGTCTGTCTGATCCTCTTGGTCTTTAGTCTTAGGTTGGACTTTTGATATACTCTTCATTTGATTTGGGATTGAGCTTAGATGATCGGTAATCTCACTTTAGTGGACTGAATCAACTCGGTCTCTCGGTTTTCTCTCACGGGTCGATGTGTGTACCTACAAGGCACTCTGATGCCAAAGTCAAAATCAATTTGGCTTCTTCTTCTTGCACCCCCACAATTTTCCAAAATTCTGAAACTGACCTTTACCTTTTATTTGAAAAAGGGCAACATGGTTACTGGAAATCGGGATCTCGGAGTGTACTATGGATTCATCAATCTGGAATTGAATCATTTTTTTTTTCAAATGAGAAGGTATTCCAAAAACAAATTTTACATATTGGGTGATCCAAAATTTGACCGGAAGTGCCAATCCGAAAATTTTCCAGATTCCATGATCTAGAATGCAAGAAAATAAATACAGTTCAAGTGCATTTTAGGATTTTAAAAAAATAATAGGGACATTTTGGTCTTTGCATACATTGTATGGGTTTAGGATTTAGGATTTAGGGGTGCAGGAAGAAATTGTCAATCAGTTTTGTATAATTATCAGATAAATTGACTCTACTTACTTCTTGGAACATATATTTATAATGTTCTCTTATTAGACTTAGAAATTATTTAGATTTTTTTTACACCTAATATTTTTTAAACACACACCTATATATTTATGCATGTTTTATAAGTTTTGTTAAAGTAACTAATTTAATTTAATTAATTTATTTATTTATTTAACCTTTCGGCGTTATCGGTATAACCTTACTTTTCTATTCACCTTTCGGTCTAATTAGTCATTATTCATTAAAAAAAATTATTTATAAAATTAATCTCTATTTTTTATTTTGCGAAATTGAGTTTCGTTCTTCACCAAAAATATAGAATAATTGTAGTTTTTACTTTTAAAAAAGATAAATTATTTAAATGTATTATATATACATGCAATTACTCTCTAATGTGTGACTCCATTTGTCACGTGATAAATTAGTTAATCTCGTCTGTTTATGTCTTCATAACTTTTTGAAATATAAAAAAATCATTACTCTATAATTTTGGCGAGATATGAAATCATATTTAAAATAAAAATTAAGGTACTAAAAACATATTTAATTTTTATATATATATTAAAAAATAAAGTATATATACATGTAGTTTTTACTTTAAAAAAAAAGATAAATTATTTAATTATTTTTTATTTATTAAGAATTATGTACCGATCGAACCTACAGGAATCTATCAATTTCAATTTATTCCTAATTATTCACGAAACTATCGATAAAGAAAATCTTACACAAAAGTTAAGAGATTTATTCTCTTTATAGATGGTTAGTTATAGAGGTGTATAATGTTTATATATTATTATATATATTAGTTATTATCTATGAGACTTAAACATTTCTTTTTAAATTTTGTGTTCATGTGTGACATGTATCGAACATTATGTATCAATAAAATATTTTTAAAAATAAAAAATACATTATTTTTTATTAAAAAAAATTAAAACGATAAAATTTTATTATCAATTTATATTATTCGTAATTATATAATATATTAATACTTGTCATCGTGTCCTTCAAGATTATAACATGAAATTTTTCATGTGTGGTATAAGTTTCAGTAGTAGTGTTTGTGTTAAATATGTTATTATATAAAAGTTATTATTTTTGATAAAGTTATAATGAATGAATGTAGAAATTGTGATACACAGTGAAGGAAGTTTGATCTGAGGCATGGCGATGAGCACGAGCGTGAGCATGAGCACGTGCATTTGCAGCAGGAAGATGGTGGGTAGTGAGAAGGGATTGTTGGAATCATGCAAGACACTGAGGCACGTGAAGCAGGTGCACGCTCAGATTCTCCGTTCAAAGGTGGAACAATCTAACTCTCTGCTTCTCAAACTCATTCTCTGCTGTTGCACCCTTCCTTCTTCTTCTTCTTCCCCTTCAGCCCTTCACTATGCACTCTCTCTTTTCACCCACATTCCAAACCCAGACACCCGTTTCTCCAACCAACTCTTCCGTCACTTCTCTCGTGGCCCCTCACCGGAGAGCACCCTCCGCCTTTATCGCCTCCTCCGGAGAAACGGTACCCTTCTCGACAGGTTCAGCTTCCCCCCTCTGTTGAAGGCCGTCTCCAAGCTTTCTGCTTTGAATATGGGTTTGGAGGTTCACGGCCTGGCTTCCAAGCTGGGCTTCCATGACGACCCTTTTATTGAAACCGCTCTGATTGCCATGTACGCGGCATGTGGACGTATTATGGATGCCCGTTTGGTGTTTGACAAAATGTCTCACCGGGATGTCGTTACCTGGAATATTATGATTGATGGGTACTCCCAGAGTGGTCATTATGACCATGTTTTAAGGCTCTATGAAGAAATGAAGGGTTCTGGTATGGAGCCAGATTCTATAATACTTTGTACTGTGCTTTCTGCTTGTGGTCATGCGGGAAATCTAAGCTATGGCAAAGCAATTCACGAGTTCATTAAGGATAATGGTTTTCGCGTTGACTCTCATCTACAGACTGCTCTTGTTAATATGTATGCGAATTGTGGTGCTATGTATCTGGCTAGGGAAGTCTATGATAAACTTCCTTCAAAACATTTGGTTGTTTCTACTGCGATGCTTTCGGGGTATGCGAAGATTGGTTTGGTTGAAGATGCGCGCTTCATATTTGATCAAATAGTTGACAAAGACTTGGTGTGTTGGAGTGCTATGATATCTGGTTATGCTGAAAGTGATCAGCCTCAGGAGGCTCTGCGGTTGTTTAATGAGATGCAACGACAGAGAATTGTGCCTGACCAGATCACGATGCTGAGTGTCATTTCTGCTTGTGCTCATGTTGGTGCACTTGTTAAAGCGAGATGGATTCATTCATATGCAGATAAAAATGGTTTTGGAAGGGCTCTTCCTATAAACAATGCCCTGATTGATATGTATGCTAAATGTGGGAACTTGGCCAGAGCAAGAGAGGTATTTGAGAATATGCCAAGAAAAAATGTGATATCTTGGTCCAGTATGATCAATGCTTTTGCCATTCATGGGGATGCTGATAGTGCCATAGCTCTTTTCCATAGGATGAAAGTACAAAATATTGAGCCCAATGGGGTTACGTTTATAGGTTTACTTTATGCTTGCAGTCATGCAGGCTTGGTTGATGAGGGCCAGAAATTCTTTTCCTCCATGATCAATGAGCACGACATTTCTCCCCAACGTGAACACTATGGTTGCATGGTGGACCTGTATTGCAGAGCCAAACTCTTGAGAAAAGCATTGGAGCTTATTGAGACTATGCCTTTTCCGCCAAATGTTATCATTTGGGGATCCCTGATGTCAGCTTGTCAAAATCACGGTGAGGTTGAGTTAGGGGAATTTGCTGCCAAACGACTTCTTGAGTTAGAGCCTGATCATGATGGGGCCCTCGTAGTTTTGTCAAACATTTATGCCAAAGAAAAAAGGTGGGATGATGTTGGACTGGTCAGGAAATTAATGAGACAAAAAGGTGTCTCAAAGGAGAAGGCATGTAGTAGGATTGAAGTAAATAAAGAGGTGCATGTGTTTATGATGGCAGATAGATATCATGAGCAATCAGATGAAATATATAAAAAGTTAGATGCGATAGTCAGTCAACTGAAGCTAGTTGGTTACACACCCAGTACTTCAGGGATTCTGGTTGATTTGGAAGAGGAAGAAAAAAAGGAAATAGTTCTCTGGCACAGCGAAAAATTAGCACTGTGCTACGGGCTAATTAGTGAGAGAAAAGAATCATCATGCATTCGTATAGTTAAAAATCTTAGAATTTGTGAGGATTGTCATTCCTTTATGAAACTGGTCTCAACAGTGTACCAAATAGAGATTGTTATGAGAGATAGGACTAGGTTTCACCATTTTAAAGGTGGAATTTGTTCTTGTAGAGACTATTGGTGAATTATTCCAATTTGTAAATTGAATTAAACTGGCATATCCTCATTTTGGGCCTGCCCTATATATGGCAGGGCATGTACTTCAGTTAGGGTTCACTGCTATAAAGTTTATCATCATTTCTAATTTTGTTGAAAATTACCATAAATTCATTTTCTTTTGGTTGAATATCATTCATTTGGCAGTAAACAATTGAAAATTTTGCATGCCTATAGTAACGTTACTGTCATCAAACTCGATCCAAGTGGGCCCATGCATAACAAGTTTACTTACAAAATACGCAGTAAGGAATTGTATGGGATAAAAGGAGCTTCTAAACCTTCAATAAGGGGCTAGAATCTTCTTCCCTCAAGGTTCTTGAAAATTACCTTTACCAAACCCACTTCATATAGGAAAATCTAAGCGAGGGTTGTGCATGGCTCCATTGAAGGTCAATGCAAAGTTCTTAAGTTGGATATCTGTGAATATTTGCCTTTGAAATCTGAGGCAAATGATATCCTCTGCGGTAAAATTTTCATTTCACTGCATGAGTTCAGTTTACCTTTCATGTTAAATTTTAACAGAGGTATGTTTCTCTGGCAATATTCTTAACCAAACAATTGCTCAAACAACGTCAATACAAATCGAGTTCGTATTATGACTTTCTGATTAAATTTTTTCTATTATTTATGATTTTTTTTCTCTTAAAAGAAAAATGTTTAAAAAAAATCAATTGTGACCCTAAAGAACAGGAGAAGTTTTCAAATAGAGAGGAGATGTGCATGTAAAAGTAGTTTCAGATCCTCACATAGACACTGATAAAAAATACTTATAATCTCTAAAGTGTAAGATACAGAGACACGATTTTTTTCTTCTTTGTTAAAGTTGTGCTAGCATATCCTACGAATATAGTACAAGATTTTTTTCTTCTTTGTTAAAGTTGTGCTAGCATATCCTACGAATATCTTACAAGTATTGGTGTATTGGTGTGCAATATATGTGCCGGACATTTTATTTAAGAAAAAGTGTAAGTATGGTTGCATTAATTTATCATAAAAACATAAACAAATGCTTTGAAGGTCATGCCTCAGTGGTTTATGACTTATTGGTTACGGAAAATCATTGCACTTGAAGAATTGGAATCCATGCGTGGTTGCCTAGTGGCGGCTACGATTAAGCATGACACCACCAACTCCAAAATGGCACAGTAGGCTAATCATGATGTTATAATTCACACAAATGTTAATGCTAATTAAGTACCTTAATTATCACATTTCATAAACCATCTTTGGCTGCAACAAATGGAATTAGTCCTTCGCCATTTCATTTGTCTTGCTTTAGTGGACCTTTATGGAGAGATTCTATGCCTCAACCTCAAGAAAACTATCGTCACCCACATAACATAACGTAGTGAGATAAAAAAGAAAATTTTAAACTATCATTACATAAGACAAGTTGATGATGACATTTTACATTATAGACACAGGGCAGTGAAAATAATCACATTTTTCTTTGTTTGAGAGTAGAGGGTTGCTGAGTGAGAAGTTGACCATAGGAGCTTCTTTAATAATAGATCGATCAAAGTCCCAGATACGTTTATGGACAACATATGATAACTTCAAAGTTCTGAACAATTTTGTTTTTCAATTGAATATTATTGGGAGAAATTTAAAAGATTGGTCCATATGGTACCGGTTGGATCCGTACCACCGGATGAAAATCCAATAACCGGTCAAGATCGACCAACACCATCATATTCAAAGAGGATTAACAAGATTAATTGATCATCAAACGTTAAATAATATATTCTTAATTACGATTTATATCCTTAATCCAACCCAATAACAAAAGACTGAAACTATGGTAATCATTATAAATAAATACTGATTCCAAGAATTAGGTATGTCATCATTCGGTATTAAGAGCACCAAGTGTCAAACACTGCAACAGTGTTTTTGTAGGTACCATCCGAGAAGCAGAGAGATTAGAGGAGTAGAAGAGGTCGTTTGAGCATAAGAGAGGAAAGGTAGATGGACTAAGGAGGAAGATAATCGTTATTTTGGTTCCAACCCCAAGAATCCATATTATTTAATAAAACTGAGATGAAAAAGAGTGCTCAAAAACAGACTAACAACATCAAATGTCACTTGACTTGCAAAGTACGTTAGTCTCTTTGACATCTTTAGCGAAGAAACATGGATGTCAAATTTTGTTTACCATGTTACTCTTGCAGAAGGAAGTTGAAGAAAACCCACAACGTTTTTAATTAACAGAGGGATTAATCATTTAATCAGAAGCGTTAAAATAGGCACATATTTTTGTTTCCATCTTAAGCAGAAAACGTTTGTACAGTATGATCCAGAGGAACTTTTGGAAGAGAATGGTTTCTCTGCCGATCTGTCACGTGTAGAATAAAGTTGGATTAAATAGTTTATCTTGGAAATTAGATGTCTGCTGCCAAGAAAGGAAAACAGAGAAGAAAAAGACGGATGAAGTGAAAAAGCACTCTCTGTACAAGACAAAATGAGAAGCTTAGCCACAAAAAGCTAAGTATAAACTTTATTTGAACGAAACCAAAGGGAGTTATATGTTCCCAACTTGCAGGGTCCTCTGTTTTCATCAGTGCAATGTGAAAGTGGAGGAATCAGTGACTTGAGAAGTGGTGTTTGACCTGCTACTACTGTACTTGTTAGACGATGAAGTCAAGTCACTGGACCTTCTCCTCAGCATCTGCCTCATCCCTTCAGCCACTCTAACTGCAGGGTTCGATTTGATCTTCCCACAGAATGACATGTGAGCTTTCACAGCTTCATCCATGGCAAAAGGCCTTTTCCCTCTGTTAACCTCGTATCTCACTGCCTCTGAGCACAACCCACATAACCATTTTCCATCAAACTTGGCCTTCACATCAAGGATATATTCTTGGGTGCAATCCTCTTTGAGGCCACAGCACTCACACTTGACAGATTCTACTTCCATATCTAGCTGTGTAGACAAGTTTTCTCTTAACTCTTATCTACCCTTATAAGGAGGAGAATGAGAATCTTTGGATAATGGCAGCCACGAGTGGTTTTTTTTTCTTCTTTTGGTTGGATTCGAGCGCAATGATGAAAGATGCAGTCTTGGCTATTTACTTTATGTTGGCATGTTGTGCACTTTCTCAGTTGGGGTTGATGGTGTTGTTGCTTCAAGAACTAGTAAGTGCCTGTTGTTCAACTAGAGCTTTTATGGTGTTTGAGATGAAAGAGAGAATGGGAAACTGCCATAATGTCCTCCATGTTCTAAGGGACATGGCGGATGTGGAAAATAAAAAGGGAGGGGTCGGAGGGGCCTTAGCTAGGACCCTACTTTGCATTTAATACACAGTTAATAATGTCACACATCATCATCTAATCAAATCAAACACATGAATTAACTTAACTAAATGCAACAACTATCTGATATCTGTCTTATTCCTTGTTACTAATCCATCTCATAAATTGAGCTAAGCAAGGGTCAAAATTACATGAAGGTGGGGCAATGTGTACATGGATTCTTTTATAGCATGTTTATTTATGTTGTTTTGTCGTTGCTTTTGGTAGTTTGTCCAGTAGTTCTACTGATGTTACGTGAATTTCATTCTCACAACTTTATGATTATCAGTTTGAGGGATTTTTTTTTACTGTTCACAACTCTACTTTATTGAACTCACATTCAGACACCTTCCAAATGGTCCTTAATTATTGTTCTAGACAAGAGTATGAACGACTCTAAATCCAGAACATTCAGTGATTAAGAATAAGTGTACTCTTAATTGAGTGTGTAATCCGTCTTTCTCCCTATTGTCTTCTTCTACATGTACTTGAGTCTTTTTTTCTTCTTTGTATCTGGTTTTGTTCTTGACCTATTTTAATAATAAAGACTAATTACTCAGTATTCCTTGATTTGTGCTAACTTAGGAATCAATACTCTTCAATATAAGTATCGGGAATTAAATCCTTTCGATATCAGTATCGGAAAACGATCCACTTACCACCTGACCAGGCTCACACCCCCATGATGCTACAATTATGAACATGACTTGTATGACTCGTTATTCTTTTCTGTTGATTTTTGCTTTCGGTTAAAAAGGTAAGTGCTTTGTATTTAGCTTCCCTTTACTTGGCTATGATTGTCTAATCCTTTTTCCTCTCTCGTGTATGAACCTATATATGACACCTATCTCATACCATAATGTAGTCATTTATTAAGAGTTGGTATTTCTGTTTTTTATTATACACGTTTCTGTGTTTCATGCATAGTTTTTCTCCCCACCATTATTGAGAAACAAAGGAAAAAACTGAGGAGTTTCCAAGCACATGGGGGCAATAGGATGGTCTTGTTCGTCTGCTTAGCTTAATAAATTCTATGAACTTTGAGTGCTGACTGATTATTTTTCTAACAAAGGCCAGGTGAAGTTTTGTGAGCATTTACTGAGGTAAGTAAGACAGTCACAATCACTGCTAAGAAATATCTTTCTTGCTTTATTGACAACATGGCACTGCCCTCTATGGCTGGACTGTATCAGCTTCACTTGATTAAAATGAAAATGATTTTTTCAGTAAATGAATAAGAATTTCAATCATGTTTGGCAATGTTCATAACAAAATCTGATTATCCTTACTGTTATATCCAGAATCGGCGAAGAGTTAAAAGCTTGACTTTTAAACCGGACAAATATAAGGCAATCCCTAAGGCCATTCTGTAACAATACCGACAGACACCCGACTTATCAGATGTCCGAACGGTCTAACGGCAAAGTGATGTTCACGTCATAGCAAGTAAAATGGGTAAGAGTCTTAATTCTCATTAGGGATGGTAAAACATGGTTAAGCGACCATTGAGTCTAGATAATCCTTTTATTCAGATAATGTCCAATAAAACTGTATTTGTTTTATTCAGATAACGCCCAATAAAACCGCATAAATATAAGGGTCCCTCAAGGTGAAAGTAATGTTATTTCTAACCCTAAACTGAACCACAAAAAGTAATCTCCACTTACCTGAGTAGACAGTATCCTACCCTTTCGGACATCGGAAGAAATAGTAACATGAGTAAAGAGATAAGAGCAATTCGATAGGGGATATTTGTCTCGAATAAGTTGTAAGAAGACTAACTAATCCTGTGCTTATTGGTGAAAGAGTTGTATTAAAATTTTCATTACTTAGCTTTGAAGAATGCACTAGTTGATTTAACTTATGAAAACGGATTTGCTTATGAGAGATAAAGAAATCATGAAGACTCTTACTTAGAACTTAGCAGACATCCCTTTTGTTTTTCTTGTGTTTGAGCTAGTGTGAGACTTTCTCTATTTTCCAACAAGTTTATTTCATATTAAGCATTATTGTTATTCACTTGACAAATGAATGTGACACAACAATACTACACAATGCCGAAATCTCCACCTGCAAGTTGCAATAATAGAACACATTTTCTGGATTGTTTTTATCTTCTGGCGAAAACAATTATGTCTTTTCTATTTCTTTTTTCTCTTTCCTCTACAATGAACAAACAAAATCTCTTTATGTGATTCTAGTCAAAATGGTATGTGCAATGGTGCCTAGCCACTGAGCCTGCACATGGCAAATGTACCCTTTGCTTGGTTGTGTTGGCAAATCAAGTTTCCCTTGTTAACATGCAAGAGTTTAATCAAATGCAAAATGTTAGCATCTATGAGCCTCGATACGCATCTAAAATGATAGATACATTTATCGGACACCTAGTAAGACACTCGTATGACACATATCTGTAAGTGTCCAATTCAAAAAATATTTGTTGAATTTCTGACAATTCTAGCACGATTATAACACAATTTTAAAAAATAAAAATACATTAGTTTTCTAAAAACTCAAATTTACTGTATAAATTTTTATTATGATTATAAAAATAAAGAACAAATCTTTTCGAACCAGTCATTAAAAACATCTTTTTACTAAAAAAACTAAAACATAATTCTACACATAAATTTTATTGTAAATTTATATAATTTATAATTATAATATATATATATATATATATATTCGTGTTTTATATTTTAAAAATTATATGTATGGTGTGTTTGTCCTATCAATATTCAGGATTTGTATTAGACACGTTAGCAACAAGAGTTGCCACTTCACAGAGAGAAGACATGACCCCACATCAGAGTGTTGGCCATTTCTGGAATCTGTGATTAGTTCACTTTCATGGGTCTCCTTTTATGTGACGCGACACTGAGTGTATCCTAACATCATTAAATTGAAATTAATGAATTATTAGAGGATTGTATCGTAGTGCTACAATTCCCTCCAATTTCAATGTATTTTGTGTGGTCTATGGCAGGTTGCTATCTCCTTCTTCAAGGTTGCTTTCACCAACAATGTTGAGTTGGGTCTAACACTGTTCATTCATTTTCACAATCAAATTCATGAACACACGAGTATTCTCGATTTCGGATGTGTGTGAGATCGTAATTGGTCTCACTTTGCCCACCAACTCAAACCTTCACAACGAATTGTTTTTACGACAAAACAGATGCTATTCAAAGTCAGAGTTGGTGCATATTCAAAGAGATGAACATAGCAAAGGAAACATTAGCATGTGCATGCTCTGTGCAACTTTGAATCCACAAGGCTACCTAAGTACATTTCAAACCTATTTCAATTGATATGCTATAACATGTTAAAAAGTAAATTTTAAACTTAATTCAACCTTACAAAATCGATTCATAAGGAATAAAGTTGGTTTGCATCTATTTATATATTATCAAGTGTTTTTATACTCTAAATGATTTTGATATTGTTGAAGATCTTACATAGACTATATATTATACATTTAATGGTATCTAAGTAACTGCAAATCTCACCTTATAAATTAGTTTTATGAGTGAGTTGGTGTGTCGTCTGTAATTCACAAGGAACCTAAGTCAAATTTTTCACAATTTAGGATGAGTCAGGCTTCTGTTTCGGTTAACGAAGTTTGGGGTACAATTTGGATTGGCATTGTGAGCGAAATCTGGAAACATAGGAACTCGGTCATCTTCAATAGAGGTGTGGCAGATGTGTCTGAAGTGTTCACTTCGGTGCAAGTAAATGTATGGTCTTGGATTTATGCAAAGTCTCGTTATTTCCCTTATTCTAGTTGGGTTTTAAATCCTCTGGCTTGTATGAGGTTGATTCATTAATTGGTTAGTGTTGGTATGGTTATCCCTTTGCTAATTTGGTAGGTGTTCTAATAGGAGATTGATGTCAAGTATTTCTGTATAAGGGTTGGACCACCCCTGAAGTGGTCTCTATTTATTTTTATTTTTTTTATTACTGATAAAAAAAAAATTATAAATGAGTTAAGCTTAAAGTTCATTTCTTAATATGATATCAGAGTCATTTCGAATTTACCTTAACAATTATTTCTTAAACTTATTGGATCACCGTTATCACTCGAAACATCTTGAATCTCACCATTAACATTTTTTTCATTCTTTTAATACCAGACTTCCAACCAACCTCTTCTTATCTACTTTTCACCTTTTAATATGAATTACTTTAGGCTCTCAAATATTATAAATCATTGCCACTGCCCTAACAAACACCTACTCAGTCTTACCAAAAATAACTATTTTAACTAACATTCAGTATTCATATTATATCTCACTTCTTTTCTTGAACACAAAAAGGGACACCACTGCTACCTATCCTAAATTTATACATACCTTATTGCTTCTATACATTCTTATTTTATCTATATTCAATAAATAAAAACTACTTTATTTTAAACATTTATCATAATTTATTTAAATTTTTAAGTTAGGTGAACAGACTTTAATTTAACAAATAAAGTTTAAGACAATTTATTATCTCAAAAACCTGACTACATCTTAAAAGACTTGCTTTCTTATGAAGTTTTATTTGAAGTTGTGACTTTAATTTTTTTGTATTTTTATATTTTAAGAATTGTATATATTTTGAAACGAGGTTTTTAAATTAAAATTTGCTCCTTAAATTTTATAATAATTTCAATTTAATAAAATAAATAATTAAGAATCCCTCATCACGACCAACTATTTATTATAAAAGGAAAAATTAAAGTGTTTTTTTCTTATAAAAAAATTCGTTGATTCAATTGTATTTTATCAATTTCATAATATTTTAAAAAATTATCAATTATAGCATCATTATCACAATAGGATTTCGAAACCAATATATTATTTGTACACTGTAAACAATACTTCGTTCAATTTTTTTATTAAGATTTAAAAAATACCATAAATATTTTTACTTTAATAAAATATTTATAAATTTTCTATCTTATCATTTTTATTTTTTGTATTATAGTAAATATATACAAATTAATACAATATTAGGGGAAGAATCAAAGTATAAATAATAAGAAAGTAATTAATATTATTTTCAATTTTTTAAAAAATGGTTAAATAAAATATTAAAAAATTGATTATTAAAAATATTAGGGTTTTTTTTTCATTCTCCATGTCCCATCAAAAGTTGAATAATTGGAAACACCATGGAATTTCTGGAACCTTACAATTGCCTATTGATGGTATGTCATACAATTATAATTGCACATCCCATTTTGGGATACATCAGTGGAAGAAAGAAAGATAAAGATAAAGATAAATATAAAAGAGAAATGATTGGAAAAAATAAGGTAAAAATAAAATGCATGATAATAAAAAATCCATTCCATCATTATCTTATAGTTAATAATTACAATTTGATGGCTATTAATGTTTAAGTTTTCAAATAGAGAGAACTCATTACAACTAAACTTCAAATCAATAATCATTGTTGTTCCTTTAATAACTTTCTTTGATATCATTAACATTCTCACTCTCTCTTTCTCTGATGAATTTTATATTTGATGAACTTAACCTAACTCATTTATGTAATAAATATAAGATAGAAATATTATTTGTTTAATAATTTTAGATTTTACCAGATGAATGGTATCAGTGTATGTGTTGTAAAAATTGTTATTATCTTATAGTTATTAAAATATAAAAAAAATTGAAAATGTTTATTTTATAAGTATTTTTAACTTAATAAATAATAATTTTTTTAAAATTATTCAATTAAGTTAGAAAAATTACATTAATGGTTATCCATCTGGAGCCACTTATACTCCTAGTTTTTACTATAGTTTTAAAAAAATGACATCAAATTAGAAAAAATAAAAAATAAAATTGGAGAGTGTTTCTTTTTGTATTTTTATATTTTTTTTGTCATCGTCGTGCACAAACAAACAGGGTACAAGAAATCGCGATTCAATGGTATTTTTGGTGATTTCTTGGAGGTGATTCGTTTTTCGATAACCTGGTGGTGGTTAGATGGTATATGTGGTTGTTCTATGTTAAGAGAAGAATATAAGTATTTTTTTATTACTTTGGTGTTCCATGTTTTGACAGATTTGATATTATGCAATACAATTTGTAGGGTTATAGACAAGATATTCTGCAATAAGTTAAAAAATTATTATGAATCCACCGATCCATAAGTCTAAAAGTGCATTCTAAATCTATCATTTTCATAAGTAAAAAAAATCATTTCCAAATCCACAAATCCATAAGTTAAAAAATGCATTTCAAATTCATCAATTTATAAGTCAAAAATTACTTCAAGAACGCCCCTCATCTAAAATACAAAAACTTTACTTACAAATTAATCATTCCGTAATATAACCACGAAACCCAATTTTCAAGAACCTCTAAACCTCATAATCACCCAACCTTCTTTAATAAAACTCAGTTTTTACCTCCAAAATTCAAATCAACGTTTCAAAACAACAATCACACCTCCAACTTTGTTTTGTGCAACTTAAATTACCCTCTACCAGCACTAACAGTCAACCAGAAAAAATAAGGACAGTCATAAAAGTCATCAATAGTGCCTTTTCAAATAAAAATAACAAGGCTATTTTTGGAATTTTTAATATAGAGGTGCAAAAAGAAAAATGTAAAAATGCAGAATGAAACACCCATATTTTTATCTTGTTAAAATGAGCCCGTAAACAAGTGGATCGGCCTCATTTGATCAGGCCCATTTCCCCGAGGCGCATGAATTTGAGTTTGAACTCATTATTGCTTAAATTACATGTGTTCTATAATTTTAAATATTATATTTAAATTTAAAAATACTTTCAAGTAACTCATCGTCAATTATTTTGATGTAAAGTCTAAAGTAATATACTTTTTAATACTACCATAAAAGGTACAAAATTAAAAATTACGAAACATTTGAAATATTATTATGTAGTAAAGATGAAATGTAAAGATGTAAGTTAATGGTGGGGTTTGTAAAAAGTGGTAGATCAGAGAAAATGATATTTATGAGGTGTTTTGAAAAGGACAATCCTTTCAAAAAAAAAAGATGAAAGGGATAAAGACCAGTGTTGTATATAAATAGAATCCACTTAAAAATCCCAAAGACAAATACTAGACTAAATAGGACATGTATAATGAAAATTTGTAGTTTCACAATTATACATTGAAAACACTAGTTTACAATTAGATTGAAAAACACTAATTTACAATTATGAAGATAACAGTTTATAATTATATTGAAAGATATAGTTTATAATTATATGAAAGATATAATCTCAAAATTACTCTATTTCAACAAAATATTATTGATCTTTTCAATGATATGGAGACTCATATATTTGACATGAATGATAGATATTAAATTAGATATTTTATTTTATATATTACAGAATCCACACTTTACTATGATGTCCCATATACATCTCCAGCTTTCAATTTGCACATTCCTTCTTCCAACAGCATTCCCTGGTCACGGCATTCACAGCTGCAAAATGCTCTCTCACCCCTGAATTTTAACCACACAACTACACTCATAAGCTCATTCCACTCATTAATATAAGCTCATATTTTTGTCATTCTGTAATCCAAATTCAAATTTCAACTCACTCATTCATGCTCACATTTTGTATAAAGTTTAATTATACACCTTATTTAGATCAAACTCAAATTCTAATTCAAAAGTAGTAGTACAAAAACCTATAAAAAACTTCATCAGAGTGTTTTCCTTAAATCAAATATGTCTTCACATTCTACTGGGACCAGCCAAAGATGAATGTCAATAAATTTTCATCCATTATGACCATAATATCAAATTTAACTCTGCCAAGTGATCAAAAGCCAAGGTTTCTCTCCATGATTCTCCATCAAGTTATGACATCACCTTGAATTTCATGCAGAGATTAAATTGGCATGCATACACAAACACGTCAAATTTTCTGTAATTTGTATGATGCTTGGACACGTATCTTAAATGATATATCCGTATCAGACACTTAAATTCCGACAGACACTCGTACGACACGTATCGATGAAATGTTAATTTCAAAAATATTTGTTGGATTTTTGAGAATTCTAACATGGTTATAACACAATTTTAAAAGAAAAAATACATTATTTTTTTAAAAGTTCAAATTTATTGTATAAATTTTTTATTACGATTATAAATATAAGAAACAAATTCTTTTGAATCAGTTATCACCTGTTACAGAAAAAACTGTTATTAACAAGTCATATAATCATAATTATATAATATATAAATCCGTGTGTTCTTATTTATGTAGCATTAGTGTTTATGCTACCAAGTTTAATTCACATCCAAATCCTACATGCTAATGAGATATGCGCTTCCAAAACAAGTAGCAAAGGTTTAAAAAGGTTGTCAAAATTCTATAAATTAATACAATGGTGTTCATGGGGATGGACACAGAAAAACAAAAAACAATTACCTGTAAATGTAGATGTCCATGTCCTGCCCAAGATTTTTGTTGCAGCAAAAACAGAAGCTCATGAAGCTCTCAGTTGAATAACTGGTGTGAGGAGGAAGAAACACACTTTCCATGGGAGAAGAAGAGCATCCAAAATCAAAACAGCCACTCTCAACGATGCAGTTATCAAATATGTGGGTAGTTCTTGGGTTAGGCCCGTGGGAAATCACTCGAGTGTAATCCTCTGAAATCTCCATCTCACTGGCAGAGAGAGACCCCATGAAAACTCTTGAGGATTTGGAGGGTTTAAGAGCTGAATTGGCAGAACCAAACACAGATTCAAGCGATTGAGAAGGAGAAACTGTTGTTGAATGAGGCAGTGGAGGATTCTGAATCTTGAGCTGGGATCCAAAGAGAACAAGTCTGCTTTGTGACTTTGATGATATTTCTTCAGGCTTGGTGTCATCAACAAGAGCATCAACAAGACCCTTTGAATCCAATTTCTCCCAATAACGCTTGTGTTCTCCAACTGGGGTTCTGGGGCTGTTCGTTTCTGATCTAAAAGGGTTTTTGAGTATTGAGGTTGGACTCATCACAGTCTCAGTTTCACACAACACTTTGGATGTGAAATTCGCGAATAACTTGGGAGAACTGAAGAAAGATGATACCAGTTTCTTGTATTTTTCTGGTATAGACGATGATGAACTACTAAACGTCATCAAAAAACCAATTTTATGCTTGTCTGAAGTGTTGGAGACTTGTATTGTACTTCTATTCCAATCTCAAGTTCAAAGGATAGCATATTAGGGTCAATCACCGCATCTGTGATATTATCTGTTTTGGAATTCGATGTTCAGTCAAACAGTTTTGTCTTTAAAAAATGTTTCCATGTAAGACTACATTAACCACAACAACAAACTACTAGGCTCTAGGTTCTGCAACACATGTCCAAAACTGCAGTAAAAAAAAATTCACTTCATATGCAGAGTGAGAACCCAGAAACTGGGAACAAATTTCCATGAAACCCCTTTCTCTCTCTTGTTTAAAGATTATACTACCAGGGTGACATTCATTCCTAAAGCAGTGAGAAAATTGGGGGAAAAATAAAGAAAGAACTGAATTAGAATGGCAATAGAATCAAAAGGGTATTCAGAAACGACATGCAAAGAGGGTCTCAGTGGTCATGATCAAGGGACCAGAGGTACATGCATCACACATCAGAAACAAAGGAGGGTTGTTTGGATTTTTGCTCCTTCTTTTCGCTACCTTTCAATTTCTTTTGCGTTTGTATCTGGGAGGGCCATTATTTCCCAAACACATCACAAATTCAGAGTAATAGTAAGAAGAAAGAGAGAAGAAGGAAGAATGGTAAATCTGAATGATAAAGAAGTGTTTTCAGCAGTAATGGTGGAAACTTCAGAGTGTGGGATGAAGAAAACCTCAAAAAATGGCCCATATAGGAGAAGAGTGAGTGAGGGTACAACAGAAACTGGTTTGGTGGGTTGTGATAAAGACACGTGTGTGTAAAAATAACTGGTTTTAACTAAAAAGAAACAAAAATTACTTTCACGAGTAAAAGGTTACAGTTAAACTAATAACTATATTAACGATAAAATCTAAAAAAACATTTGAAATTAAAATATGATGGTTATTGTTATAAATAATTTTGAAAAAATATATTTAAATTAAAAAAAAAATAATAGTAATGATTATATTAAAGTATTTTAGAATTTAAAATAGTAGTAATGGAAAATAAAAAATACTTTATAATTTTTTATTAATAATATAAACTACTTTATATATTAATAATTTTTTAATTTATTAAATTGTATCTAATTTAATTAATATATTAACTAATTATTTTTTATTTTTAAAATATTTTATTTAATATTTTTTTATAGTGTAAAATTCATCAAATCAATCTTTTCCTATTGATTTGAAGAAGTAATAATGAAAAGATTTTGGTACGTCATATAGTTTTGCTTCTTTTTTAAAATGTTATTTGAAAGTTTATTTGGTTTAGCTAAAATAAAGCTATATAATGAATTATGATTATGATTATATACTTTTCTAAATCCCACGTATTCGGTGTTTGTCTACATAATTATTATGCACAAACAAAATTAATTATGAATGTCTAAAAAAACATTTTTATTAGATATTCACTGTAATGTAATTGTGTCTTTAACATAAGGACATATTTTATTTTTTTATTCAAAAATCTATTACCATATTTTTTTTATATCGTTTCAAATTAATTTAATATTTTTACAAACTTTTATTTAATTTTATTTAATTCAAACAAATTTTGTTTTTATTTATTTATTTTAATTTTTCCCACTTTTTAGTTTCCATGACCTCTAAGTATATGATAATGACAGCAAAAGCTCAATTATGGTCCACAAATGAAATATCTTCAGAAATTGATATAATTGTGCATACATGTATCACAAAGATGTGGTGAGAAAAAAACATTGCACGACTCATTATTTCTCTGGTCTTAGTTTAAATGATTAGCAGGGAAGAAATTGTAATGAAGTGTTGAACTCTATTAATAAATAAATAAATAAATAAATAAATAAAATTATTTAAGCATTAAAACTAAAATAGTGAACCTCTACATGCTTATTTAAGTGTTCATTTGGGAAGATTTTGAGTTAGTATCATTGTTTTTATGATTACAGTATGTCCCAAAAACTGAATATTAATATTTTCACACTTCAGAGTTTCACAAGTTTCACATCAATAGAATTTTAAATCACTTAAAAGATTCTTCTTTGAGTTTCATCACAAATTTCAGATATTCTGAAATTATAAAATCAAAAAAGGTATTTATGAATTATAAAATCCATAAGTTATTTTCGGATCCAATAAACCTTATCATTTTTATAATCAAGAATATAAAAGGTATTTATGAATTTAAAAATACCTTTCAATTTTTTCAATCTGAAAGGTGTAGATAAAAAAAAGCATTTTCAAAATATAGATTTTAAGATATAATTTTTAAATATAAAATAATTTCTTCGTCTGAACTATGGGATAAGAGAGAAACTAAGGAGGTGCAGAAAAAAATAACCCACACTTTTCATGCTCGTGGGCCATAAAGGCCTGGCCCAATTCTGGCTCAGAGCTTCACACTCACAGTTTTGATTAGCTAATCCACATAATTAATTTAATTTTTCTCTCTAATTATTTCTCTCATAGCATTGCTAAAATTGATCAAAGTGGTGTATACCTAATTAAGATGATTGATGTTAATCACAAAGATCACTAAAATAAATTCAAAACTTGATCAATGTTCATATTCAAAACTTGTTCCGAATGGTCAAGTCATATATTTCTTTTACCCAGGACAAAAATATCACCATTTCATTGTTGTAAAAAACATCAAATACTTATTTTTAAAAATTTCAACTTAATTATAGTAAAAAATAACTAAAATATCAATTATATATAGATTTTTTTGGTTTCAAGTATATTTTTCTATTTTATTTTTAATAATATTTTAAATTAGGTAAAAGGTAATAATAAGAGAGAAACAGTGGGGAGACTAAGCAATTACATTATAATTATCACCAAATAAATATATCTCATTATATATTGTCATCAATTAAAATATAGGTATCCTTTATACTGAATTATATATTAATATAGACTATATTATGTTATAAATATAATAATTTTTTTAAAGAGAATAATAAGAATAATATTTGTTTTATTTTTATTAAAATCTGGAATAGCGTGTCTTTGAGTGGACTTGGCCCAACGAAAGCCCAAGCCCAATAAGGGTTTTAAGGAATATAAGATGGAGTAACTAGCGATAGTGGTACTGAGAGAGAAGTTAGGGTTCCGGTTTTATCTTACGGCTGCGGAGAAGACCAGACCTGACCAGACCTTGAAGCAGCAGCGGAAGAGCAACCATGGCGGTCGGAAAGAATAAGAGGATTTCCAAGGGAAAGAAGGGTGGCAAGAAGAAGGCGTTAGTCCCATTTTCTTCTCCTTTTTCTCTTTAACTGTTTTGTTTCAATCGCGTTTTTTAACTTCTTCTTCCATCAATCCACAGCGCCGATCCCTTCTCCAAGAAGGATTGGTACGATATCAAGGCCCCTTCCGTGTTCCAGGTCAAGAATGTTGGCAAGACTCTCGTCAGTCGTACCCAGGGCACCAAGGTTTTTATCTCGAATTTCACGAACGCATATATATATATTCATTCTTTTTATGTATGTAGCTATGTAGTTATATTTTGATAGATGGAATGTGCTTAGGATTGAATGCTGCGGTGTTGGATCTGCGTATATTTATACAGTAAAAAAAGTAGAATTGTGTATGTATAAATAAAAAGTTGGATGTTGTATTTGGTTATGTATCTCTACAATATCGGTTGCTGTTTTAGCGTTGTATTCGGTGTTTTCTTTTAGTATAGTGGGCTAGTCGATGTTCTCTTTATAGTTTGTGATTGTGTCTATGATGTTGAGTATTGTAGTTATAATAATATGTGGGAAGAGTTATTCTGTGTGCGTGTGCTTTAAATTGCTGAACTTAGCGTGGGCTTATATGGATGATGACGGGATGGCTATTTTAATAACAGATTGCTTCTGAAGGACTCAAACACAGAGTGTTTGAGGTCTCATTGGCTGATCTTCAAGGGGACGAGGACCACTCCTTCAAGAAGATTCGTTTGAGAGCTGAGGATGTTCAAGGAAAGAATGTTTTGACAAACTTTTGGGTATGATGGTGCTGAGTTTTTTTTTTGTACGGCCTTATTGACTCAGATTATTTCAATTTAATTTGGTATTGTATCTTTTTAGGGAATGGATTTCACAACTGACAAGCTGAGGTCTTTGGTTCGAAAATGGCAAACTTTGATTGAAGCTCATGTAGATGTGAAGACCACCGATAGTTACACCCTGAGGATGTTCTGCATTGGCTTCACTAAGAGACGCAGTAACCAAGTAAAGAGGACTTGCTACGCCCAATCGAGCCAAATTAGACAGGTACCAACTCTTTATAGGTTGTATGCAAGAATGTTTTGTTTTCAATTTAGTCTTTAAATATATAGGGGTATGTTCCTGAATTATGTTAAATTGGGCATTTTTTAATTGCATTTATCTCTATTGTACCCAAGATAGTAATATAAATTTAAAGGAGGTGAACCAGGTTATATCACCGTTTGTTTTTGTTTGCTCCTAGGCGTTGCCCTTCAGCACATGTTCTCCTATTACAAATTGCCTTCAATTTTTTTAACATGTTTTCTGGAATTTTGCCCTCTTGGTTTCTTATGTTTAATATATTGTTTATGGGATAAACGTGTTACATATCTGACCGTGTAAAGCTCACCATTGTCTGTTCAGATCCGCAGGAAAATGAGAGAGATAATGGTTAACCAGGCAACAGCCTGTGATTTGAAAGAACTGGTCCGCAAGTTCATCCCTGAGATGATTGGCAAAGAGATCGAGAAAGCAACATCAAGCATCTATCCCCTACAAAATGTGTTCATCCGTAAAGTTAAGATCCTGAAAGCTCCAAAGTTTGATCTTGGCAAATTGATGGAGGTATGTCCTTTTGCCTTCTGTTGAAGTTTTTGCCTTCTGTTTTTCTTTCCTTGAATATATTTTCACTTAGTTCATGATGGTCGTACCTCATTGAAGTATTCTGCCAAGCATTATTTGAATTATCTTTGTATTAGTGGTATTGCCAAGCTGGTTTTCTCCAAAGTGTTTCTTACTCATGCGATTCCTTATTTGCTATAAAGTTTTTATTCTTTCCTTTTCATCATTGACCTTTTTGTTATTGACGAGTAATTCTTGTTTGGTATGTATATGAAGCAATATTTGTAGAAAATTGTTACTTTTTTTTTAGCGCACAATCGGGTGATTTAAAACTTTATAAGTATTCTGATATGTTACATTTGTGTTTTATACTTGTAGGTTCACGGGGATTACTCGGAAGATGTTGGAACAAAGGTTGAGAGACCTGCTGAAGAAACAGTGGTGGAGGGAGCCACTGAAGTAGTTGGAGCTTGAACTGGCTCATAATGAATTTTTGTTTGTTTAGAATTCCTGTTGCATTTACTAATATTTATACTTAAATTCTGTTTTGGTATTTAGAAGAGCATTTGTTTTTTCGATCTGGATATTCGGTTTCTTAAGTTTTATTGGAGACTAAAATTTCTTGGCTTATTTTGTGTGCATTTTCTCATCCCGCTGATAATTTGTGCATTCTTTGCCTATTATTTTTACCTCCCATCCCATAATCCATAATGGGATGAGATTTCATGCCCATGCTCAGGCTATCTTGCATTAGTTTGCATTTTCACAGCTGTTAGTCAAACCCGTATTTTTCGTATTTACTAGTTCCTCAGACATTGGATCAAACATTTTTGAATTGGTATACAAATAAACCTGATTTTTCCTACTCCTTTTGATTTGCATGTTTGGGTTGGATGATTGATTGTCTTTGTAAGTATAAACTCCGTGTTTGGGATGAATGGTCGTTTGTCTTTGTGAGCGTAACTAGGTTATGAATAAGTTCATTAGAGAATAAGTCTGGTTTAGTTAAGTGTTTTAATTTTGTTCCTGAAAGAGAATGATTTGATGGTTTTTAAATGCGTAGAATTCATTATTTTATTGTTAAATTCATCCTTATGTTTTACTTTTTCTATTTCTATGCGAGGTGATTTAAATATAACTATTTAAATGTTTTATTTTAGTATTTGAACTTTAATTTCTTTAATTTTTTATTGTTTTACAAAATTATCATTAAGGGAAGTTACTTATTTGTTAAATTTAGAACTGAGAATAGTGACACTGTATTTTTATTATATATTATTCTGCAAAATAATATAAGAATGTTACTTTGGCTTTTGTAATTTTGAGCAGACAAAAAAATGAATAAGTATTTAAGATTAAATTGTCGTCTATTTGCATCTTTAAAAATCTTAATAAATTATTTTTTACCACCATATTTATAAATTTTTGTAAATGTTTAACTTATTTTTTTTTCCTCAATATTTTTATAATAGCCTTTTTTTTCCGGACACCTCTTTCTGTGATTTATTTATTTAATTTGTCTGTACTTCTGAATGTAGATCGTTTTTTAACCTTTTACTGAAATTTACATTGAAATTCGTGTGCGATTATGAATTTAACCATATTGTATGTGTATGTATATATATATATATATCATATCATTCAAGAGGTAAATAGTTGTGATATATTTTGAGATAGTTTTTTTTTTTCAATTTCAATTTTGAAAGCATGTATAAACTAGTATTTATTAGGGAAATGCATAACATAGGTTGTGATCAGCAGCCAAAAAGCTCTTGGTAGAAAGAATTGGCTCTTAAACTTTGCAATGGAAATGAAATAAAATTGAAGAGTAAAAGCAATTAAGGAAATTGAAGGTGAGAATCAGTAGAGAGAAGACTGAACATGACCATATCTCTGCTTTTCCCTTTCAAGAAGGAATACTTCCTCAGAATTCCCTCCCTCTGGAAACCAGCCTTTTCCAGCACTCTCTGAGACCCAACATTCAACACATCAACAAGAGCTTCAACCCTCTCCATGTTTGGCAATGGCAACTCAGTGAAAGCAACCTTAACCACCTGTTTCACAACCAGCGTAGCAACCCCTTTGCCCCAGTATTTGGAACCAAGAACATACCCAAGTTCCACGGATCTGTTCCTGCTTTTATCATGCTCTGAATTGGAGGAAAGAGAAACACACCCAATAGCACGATCGTTTAGGCATATTGCTCTGCACCACACAAACTTCGTTGCTATGTTTTGGATGAAGTTTATGCCATCTTCTTTGCTGGTGTAAGGATCCCAAGTGCAAAAGGTTGCCACTTTTTCATCGGAGGTCCACACCAAGAGATCATCCAGGTCAGAGAGCTGAATGGGTCGAAGAGATATTCGAGTCAGAATCTCTTTTCCTTCTGGTCTCTCCATTGGGTTGATGGGGTTGTTGAGTTTAAGCTTATCTATGGAATTTGAATGGAAGAAGAAGAAGAAGAAGGGCACAATATAGTTGGGAGAATGGTGGTAGGAATTAAAGGAAGGCTGCAGGACACCGTGGTTGACTTTTCTAGCCGCCAGACACATGACTGTAATATACTTTCTTGTTAATCAAGAAAAAAAATTCCTTTTCACTCCCAAACTAAGTCACAACAACCTATGATACATATATATATATATATATATATATATATATATATAATTTTTAAAATGTAGAATATGTATATAATTATAAATTATATTATTTGATAATAAAAATTTATGTGTATATGTTTTATTTTATTTTAAATAAAAAGATGTTTATCGTGATTTATTTAAAAGAAATATTTTTTATTTTTTAATTATAATAAAAATTTATAAAATAAATTTAAGTTTTTAGAAAATTAATATATATTTTTTTGATTAATATTATATTAAAATTAATATATTTAAGTTAAATACTTTATCCATACATATTATGAATTTTGATATCTATTTCCAAATATTGTATGAATTTTTTTATCCTATATGTATTAAATACCACTTGAGAAAAATGCCCTATTCTAATACCATCCAACTTTTTTCTTGTGCTTCCATTTAACATCCTTCAATGTTATTATTTTAATAATCTTATTATTGTTTGATTATAAATTTATCTTTTATTATATATATATATATATATATTAAAACCATCACATCAATAATTACACTCTATTAATATAGTTCTTTTTAAAAAGAGTGAAAAAAATAAGAAAAAATACAAAAACACAAAAACACAAAATTAATGTAAACTTCGAAGTTAATGCTCTCGGTTTGGGACTTACTACGCCTTACTCCTTGGGTCTTTTGGTATGAAATTTTTACCAGACATTCGTCACTGTCTCTATTGAGTTTTGGCTGAGGTTTGAGCCCTAGATTCGTCCCACAAGATTGGCAATAAATTTTTTATTCATCACTGCCAGGGCTGAAAGGAAGGTTTGTTTGTGTGTGAAACTGTTTGATTTTTTTCGTGGGTGAATACTCATCCGTTTGACCTGAAATTTGTCGCGTTTATTCTCAAATTCAGTGGAGATTCTTGGGTGGAAATTCAGGAAAAAACTATTCCGGAAGAATTTTCAGAAATTTTGTGCAAATCAAGGCTGACCTCTACCGCAACTTGTGAAATTCCGGCCTAATTTTTGCAATTTCATTATGGGGTCCGTATTGCGCTGAAAAAAATTCACACAAGCACTTTCGTATGTTGTTTTCACCTAGGCAAGGAGGCACGCCCATAAACGAATCACAAAAAGAAGATACAGGGAGAAAAGGCAGGAGGTATTGTTTTCGGAACACCGATTTTGTTAACTCTCGGTCTGGGACTTACTACGCCTTACACCTTGGGTATTTTGGTCTGAAATTTTTACCAAACATTCATCACTGTGTCTATTGAGTTTTTGCTGAGGTTTGAGCCCCAGATTCGTCCCACAAGATTGACAATAAATTTTTTATTCGTCACTGTCAGGGCTGAAAGGAAGGTTCCTTTGTGTGTGAAACTGTTTGATTTTTTTTGTGGGTGAATATTCATCCGTTTGACCTAAAATTTGTTGCGTTTATTCCCAAATTCAGTTGAGATTCTTGGGTGGAAATTCAAGAAAAAACTATTCCGGGAGAATTTTTTAGAAATTTTGTGCAAACCAAAGCTATCCTCTACAGAAACTTGTGAAATTTCGATCTAATTTCTGCAATTTCATTATGGGGTATTGCGCTGAAAAAAATTCACACAAGCACTTTCGTATGTTGTTTGCACCCAGGCAAGGAGGCACGTCCATAAACGAATCACAAAAAAAAGATACGGGGAAGAAAAGCCAGGAGGTTTTGTTTACAGAAAACCGGTTTTGTTCACTCTCGGTCTGGGACTTACTACGCCTTACTCCTTGTGTATTTTGGTCTGAAATTTTTACCAGACATTCGTCACTGTGTCTATTGAGTTTTGGATGAGGTTTGAGCCCCAGATTCGTCCCACAAGATTGGCAATAAATTTTTTATTCGTCACTGTCATGGCTGAAAGGAAGGTTCGTTTGTGTGTGAAACTGTTTGATTTTTTCCATGGGTGAATAGTCATCTGTTTCACCTTAAATTTATCGCGTTTTGTCCCAAATTCAGTGGAGATTCTTGGGTGGAATTTCAGGAAAAAACTATTCTGGGAGAATTTTTCAGAAATTTTATGCAAACCAAAGCTGACCTCTACCGAAACTTGTGAAATTCTGGCCTAATTTTTGCAATTTCATTTTGGGGTCCGTATTGCGCTAAAAAAAATTCACACAAGAACTTTCGTATGTTTTTTGCACCCAGGCAAGGAGGCACATCCATAAACAAATCACAAAAAGAAGATACGGGGAAGAAAAGCCAGAAGGTTTTGTTTACGGAAAACCGGTTTTGTTCACTCTCGGTCTGGGACTTACTACGCCTTACTCCTTGTGTATTTTGGTCTGAAATTTTTACCAGACATTCGTCACTGTGTCTATTGAGTTTTGGATGAGGTTTGAGCCCCAGATTCGTCCCACAAGATTGGCAATAAATTTTTTATTCGCCACTGCCAGGGCTGAAAGAAAGGTTCGTTTGTGTGTGAAACTGTTTGATTTTTTTCGTGGGTGAATAGTCATCCGTTTCTCCTTAAATTTATCGCGTTTTTTCCCAAATTCAGTGGAGCTTCTTGTGTGGAATATCAGGAAAAAACTATTTTGGGAGAATTTTTCAGAAATTTTGTGCAAACCAAGGTTATCCTCTACCGAAACTTGTGAAATTCCGGTCTAATTTATGCAATTTCATTCTAGGGTTCGTATTGCGCTGAAAGAAATTCACAAAAGCACTTTCGTATGTTGTTTGTACCTAGGCAAGGAGGCAAGTTCATAAACGAATCACAAAAAGAAGATACGAAGAAGAAAAGCCAGGAGGATTTGTTTTCGGAAAACTGGTTTTGTTCACTCTCGGTCTGGGACATACTACGCCTTATTCCTTGGGTATTTTAGTCTAAAATTTTTACCAGACATTCATAAATGTGTCTATTGAGTTTTGGATGAGGTTTGAGCCCCAAATTCGTCCCACAAGATTGGTAATAAATTTTTTATTCGTCACTGCCAGGGCTGAAAGGAAGGTTCGTTTGTGTGTGAAACTGTTTGATTTTTTCCGTGGGTGAATTCTCATCCGTTTGACCTGAAATTTGTCGCGTTTTGTCCCAAATTCAGTGGAGATTCTTGGGTGGAAATTCAGGAAAAAACTATATTGGGAGAATTTTTCAGAATCGTGTGCAAACCAAGGCAAATCTCTACCGAAACTTGTGAAATTCATGCCTAATTTCTGCAATTTCATTATGCGGTCCGTATTGCGCTGAAAAAAATTAACACAAGCACTTTCGTATGTTGTTTGTACCTAGGCAAGGAGGCACGTCCATAAACGAATCACAAAAAGAACATACGGGAAAGAAAAGCCAGGAGGTTTTGTTTTCGGAAAACCGGTTTTGTTCACTCTCGGTCTGGGACTTACTACGCCTTACTCCTTGGGTATTTTGGTATGAAAATTTTACCAGACATTCGTCACTGTGTCTATTGAGTTTTGGCTGAGGTTTGAGCCCCAGATTCGTCCCACAAGATTGACAATAAATTTTTATTCATCACTGCCAGGGCTGAAAGGAAGGTTCGTTTGTGTATGAAACTGTTTCACTTTTTTCGTGGGTGAATACTCATCTGTTTGACCTGAAATTTGTCGCGTTTTGTCCCAAATTCAGTGGAGATTCTTGGGTGGAATTTCAGGAAAAAACTATTATGTGAGAATTTTTCAGAAATTTTGTGCAAACCAAGGCTATCCTCTACCGAAACTTGTGAAATTCTGGCCTAATTTCTGCAATTTCATTCTGTGGTCCGTATTGCGCTGAAAAAAATTCACACAAGCAATTTCGTATGTTGTTTGCACCTAGGCAAGGAGGCACGTCCATAAACGAATCACAAAAAGAAGATACGAGGAGGAAAAGCCATGAGGTTTTTATTTCGGAAAACCGGTTTTGTTCACTCTCGGTCTGGAACTTACTACGCCTCACTCCTTGGGTATTTTGGTCTGAAATTTTTACCAGACATTCGTCACTGTGTCTATTGAGTTTTGGCTGAGGTTTGAGCCCCAGATTCGTTCCACAAGTTTGGCAATAAATTTTTTATTCGTCACTGCCAGGGCTGAAAGGAAGGTTCGTTAGTGTGTGAAACTGTTTGATTTTTTTCGTTGGTGAATACTCATCCGTTTGACCTGAAATTTGTCGTGTTTTGTCCCAAATTTAGTGGAGATTCTTGGTTGGAATTTTAGGAATAAACTATTTTGGGAGAATCTTTCAGAAATTTTGTGGAAACCAAGGCTATCATTTACCGAAACTTGTGAAATTCCGGCTTAATTTCTGCAATTTCATTCTGGGGTCCGTATTGCGCTGAAAAAAATTCACACAAGCACTTTCGTATGATGTTTGTACCCAGGCAAGGAGGAAAGTCCATAAACGAATCACAAAAAGAAGATACGGGGAAGAAAAGCCAGGACGTTTTGTTTTCGGAAATCCATTTTTGTTCACTCTCGGTCTGGGACTCACTACGCCTTACTCCTTCGTTATTTTGGTTTGAAATTTTTACCAAACATTCGTCACTGTGTCTATTGAGTTTTGGCTGAGGTTTGAGCCCTAGATTTGTCCCACAATATTGGTAATAAATTTTTTATTCGTGACTGCCAGGGCTGAAAGGAAGGTTCGTTTGTGTGTGAAACTGTTTGATTTTTTTCGTGGGTGAATAATAATCCGTTTGACCTGAAATTTGTCGCGTTTTGTCCCAAATTCAGTGGAGATTCTTGGGTCGAATTTCAGGAAAAAATATTTCGGGAGAATTTTTCAGATATTTTTTGCAAAACCAGGGCTATCATCTACCGAAACTTGTGAAATTCCGACCTAATTTCTGCAATTTCATTCTGGGTCCGTATTGCGCTTAAAAAAAATTCATACAAGCACTTTCGTATGATGTTTGCACCCAGGCAAGGAGGCAAGTCCATAAACGAATCACAAAAAGAAGATATGGGGAAGAAGAGCCAGGACGTTTTGTTTTCGGATAACCGGTTTTGTTCACTCTCGGTCTGGGACTTACTACGCCTTACTCCTTGGGTATTTTGGTCTGAAATTTTTACCAGACATTCGTCACTGTGTCTATTGTGTTTTGGCTAAAGTTTGAGCTCCAAATTCTTCCCACAATATTGGCAATAAATTTTTTATTCGTTACTGCCAGGGCTGAAAGGAAGGTTCGTTTGTGTGTGAAACTGTTTGATTTTTTTCGTTGGTGAATACTCATCTGTTTGACCTGAAATTTGTCGCGTTTTGTCCCAAATTCAGTGGAGATTCTTGGGTGGAATTTCAGGAAAAAACTATTTTGGGAGTATTTTTCAGAAATTTTGTGCAAAGCAAGGCTATCCTCTACCCAAACATGTGAAATTCCGACCTAATTTCTGCAATTTCATTATGTGTCCGTATTGCGCTGAAAAAAAATTCACACAAGCACTTTCGTATGTTTTTGCTCCCAAGCAAGGAGGCACGTCCATAAACGAATCACAAAAAGAAGATACGGGGAAGAATAGTCAGGACGTTTTGTTTTCGGAAAACCGGTTTTGTTCACTCTCGGTCTGGGACTCACTACGCCTTACTCCTTGGGTATTTTGGTCTGAAATTTTTACCAGACATTCGTCACTGTGTCTATTCAGTTTTGGCTGAGGTTTAAGTCCCAGATTCGTTCCACAAGTTTGGAAATAAATTTTTTATTCGTCACTGCCAGGGCTGAAAGGAAGGTTTGTTTGTGTCTGAAACTGTTTGATTTTTTTCCTAGGTGAATACTCATCCGCTTGACCTGAAATTTGACGAGTTTTGTCCCTAATTCAGTCAATATTCTTACATGGAATTTCTGTAAAAAAATTATTTCTGGGAAATTTTTCTGAAATTTTGTGAAAAACCAAGGATATCTTCTATAAAAAATTTGAGTAATTTCGCCATACTTTCTGCAATTTTATTATGGGTTTATATTGCGTTGAAACTTTTTGAAAAAAATCACACAGGTACTTTCATATGTTGTTTTCACCCAGCTAGGGAGGCAAGTCCATAAACAAATCTCAAAAGAAGGTAGGGGGAAGAAAATCTAGGACATTTTATTTTCCGGAAAACCAATTTTGTTCACTCTCGATATGTGACTTATTACGCTTTATTCCACTAGTCTTTTCGTATGAAATATTTACTACACATTCGTTATTGTGTGCTAAATTTTGGCTGAGTTTTGACCCTCAAATTTGTCCCACAATATTTGCAATAAATTTTTTATTCAACACTACCAGGGGTGAAAGAAAGGTTCGTTTGTGTCTGAAACTGTTTGATTTTTTTCCTAGGTGAATACTCATCTGTTTGACCTGAAATTTTTCAACTTTTGTCCCTAATTCAGTCAAGATTCTTACGTGAAATTTCCGTACAAAATTATTTCTGAAATTTTGTGAAAAACGAAGGTTATCCTCTACAAAAATTTGAGTAATTTCACTCTACTTTCTGTAATTTTATTCTGGGTTTATATTGCATTGAAAAATTTCGAAAAAAATCACACAGGTACTTTCATATGCTGTTTTCACCCAGCTAGGGAGGCACGTCCATAAACAAATCACAAAACAAGGTATACGGAAGAAAAGCCAAAACATTTTTTTTCGGAAAACCAGTTTTGTTCACTCTCGGTCTTGGACTTATTATGCCTTATTCCTTGAGTCTTTTGGTATGAAATATTTACCACACATTCGTTATTGTGTGTGCTGAGTTTTGGCTGAGTTTTGACCCTCAAATTCGTCCCACATGATTTGCAATAATTTTTTATTCAACATTGACAGGGGTGATAGGAAGGTTTTTTTGTGTGTCAAACTGTTTGATTTTTTTTCCTAGGTAAATACTCATCCGTTTGACCTGAAATTTTTCGCGTTTTATCCCTAATTCAGTCAAGATTCTTACATGGAATTTCAGTAAAAAAATATTTCTTGAATTTTTTCTGAAATTTTGTGAAAAACCAAGGCTATCCTCTACAAAAATTTGTGTAATTTCTCCCTACTTTCTACAATTTTTTTCTAGGTTTGTATTGCGTTGAAAAATTCTGAAAAAAATTCACACAGGTACTTTCATATGTTGTTTTCACCCAGCTAGGGAGGCACGTCCATAAACAAATCCCAAAAGAAGGTAAAGGGAAGAAAAGCTAGGACATTTTTTTTGGGAAAACCAATTTTGTTTACTCTCGGTCTGAGACTTATTACGCCTTATTCATTGGGTCTTTTCGTATGAAATATTTACCACACATTCTTTATTGTGTGTGCTGAGTTTTGATCCTCAAATTCGTCCCACAAGATTTGCAATAAATTTTTTATTCAACATTATTAGAGGGTGAAAGAAAGGTTCGTTTGTGTGTGAAACTGTTTGATTTTTTTCCTAGGAGAATACTCATCTGTTTGACCTAATTTGTCACGTTTTCTCCCTAATTCAGTCAAGATTCTTATGTGGAATTTCAGTAAAAAATTATTTTGGAAAAAATTTCTTAAATTTTGTGAAAAACCAAGGGTATCCTCAACAAAAATTTGTGTAATTTCGCCATATTCTCTGCAATTTTATTCTGGGTTTATATTGCGTTGAAAAATTTCGAAAAAATTTACACAGGTACTTTCATATGTTGTTTTCACCCAGCTAGGGAGGCATGTCCATAAACAAATCACAAAACAAGGTATAGGGAAGAAAATCCAGGACGTTTTTTTTTCAAAAAACCAGTTTTGTTCACTCTCGGTCTGGGACTTATTACGCCTTATTCCTTGGGTCTTTTTGTATGAGATATTTACCACACATTTGTTATTGTGTGTGCTAAGTTTTGGCTGAGTTTTGACCCTCAAATTCGTCCCTCAAGATTTGCAATAAATTTTTTATTCAACACTGTCAAGGGTGAAAGGAAGGTTCGTTTGTGTGTGAAACTGTTTGATTTTTCCCTAGGTGAATACTCATCCGTTTGACCTGAAATTTGTCACATTTTGTTTCTAATTTAGTTAAGATTCATACGTGGAATTTCATATGTTGTTTGATCCCAGTTAAGAAGGTACGTCAATAAACAAAACACAAAAAGAGATATAGGGAAAAAAAGCTAGGACGTTTCGTTTTCAAAAAACCAGTTTTTTTAGTCTCGGGCTAGACTTATTACGCCTCATTCCTTGAGTCTTTTGGTATGAAGTTTTTACCAAACATTTGTTATTGTGTGTATTGAGTTTTGGCTTAGATTTGAGCCTGATATTCGTCCCACAAGATTTGGAATAAAAAATTTATTCATCACTGTCAGGGCTGAAAGAAAGGTTTGTTTGTGTGTGAAACTGTTTGATTTTTTTCCTAAGTGAATACTCATTCGTTTGACCTGAAATTTTTCGCATTTTGTTCCAAATTTAGTTGAGATTCTTACGTGGACTTTCAATAAAAAATATTTCACAAAATCTTTTAAAAAAATTTGTGAAAACCAAGGGTTTCCTCTTTCATAAGTTGTGAAATTTCGCCCTACTTTCTGCAAATATATTCTTGGTTCATATTGCGTTCAAAAATTCCAAAAAAAAAACAAATGAGTACTTTTATATGTTGTTTGCACCCAGCTAAGGAGACACGTCTATAAACAAAACACATAAAAAGATATAAGGAAGAAAATCCAGGACTTTTCGTTTTTTAAAAGCTAGTTTTTTCCACTCTCGGTCTGACACATATTTCGCCTTATTCCTTGAGTCTTTTGGTATGAATTTTTTACCAAACATTTGTTATTGTGTGTATGGAGTTTTGACTGAGATCTGACCCTCAAGTTCGTCCTACAAGATTTGCAATAATTTTTTTATTCATCATTGCGAGAACTGAAAGGAAAATTCGTTTGTATGTGAAATTGTTTGATTTTTTTTCTAAGTCAATATTCATCCGTTTGACCTGAAATTTGTCATGTTTTGTTCCAAATTCAGTCAAGATTCTTACATGTAATTTGAGCAAATAATTATTTCAGGAAGATTTTTCATAAATTTTGTGAAAACCAAGGCTTTCCTCTTTGAAAAATTGAGAAATTTCGCCCTACTTTCTTTAATTTTATTCTAGGTCCATATTGTGTTAAAAATTTTTGGAAATGTACTGTCTAGGCCGAAAGGTCAACCGAAAGGTTGTACCAAAAGTCTCGACCGAAAGGTTGTACCGAAAGTCTCAACCGAAAGGTTAAATATAAAAAGTAAATAAGTAAAATTAAATTAGTGATTATAGCAAAGCCCATAAGATGGGCCCAAATATACAGGTGTGTGTTTTCAAAATGTTAGGTGCAAAAAGAAAAGACCCAAGTAACTCTTAAGCCCAATAAGAGAGCCTTATAAATAGAGGTTCAACTCAAGAGGTAAGTAAGATTCAATTGATCTGATGAACATAAAACTATATCTGACTTTGGCATCGGAGCGCCTTGCAGGTACACACACCCACCTGTGAGGAGAAGAAGCCGAGAGCCCAACCCGAGAAGAAGCCGAGAGCCAAACGAGTAGGAGTCGCGAGAGCCCAACCCGAGAAGAAGCCGAGAGCCAAACTCGAGTAGAAGCCGCGAGAGCCCAACCCGAGAAAAAGCCGAAAGCCCGACTCGAGAAGAAGCCGCGAGAGCCCAACCCGAGAAGAAGCCGAGAGCCCAACTCGAGGAGAAGCCGAGAGAGTCCAGCCCAAGTTCGGAAGATTTGTAAAGGAGTTGATCTTATCAACCTTATTCTAGTGTTCTTGGTCCTTGTTGTAAGAACATTTTGGCGCCCACCGTGGGGCCGAGAAGTAACTGAAAAAGGTTGAACACAAGATGAATCAAAGAGAAGAACAAGGTGGAGAGCAATCTGGGGAGTAGAGAGATAATCAAAATTCCATGTCAATGGCTATGCTCATGCAGTTACAAAAAGAGTTCGAAACACTAAAGAAAAGCAATGAAGAGGAGTTAAGTATGTTAAGGGCGGAGAATGCGTATATGAAAAGGAAGTTGAATGAAGAGACGATTTTAAACACATCATTTGAAACTGTTCAACCAAGAACACATCCACCAAAGGGTACATAATGAGGAAAGATTTGAAACTACAAGGAAGAGAATACCAGAGACTTCTGTTATCTTTGTCGGAATATCTGTTAGGAGACATCCATTTTCCGAAGCCATTATAGAAACCCCACTGCCCAAAATTGGAAGAATTTTACCATGGAGAAATATGATAGAGGTACAGATCCTGATGAACACATTGCAGTATACACAACGCAGATAAGTTTGTATACGTGGAATGATGCCATTTTGTGCCGAGTATTCCCAACAACTTTGAAGGGAGGGACTGAGTTGGTTTACTCGGTTGCCACCGTTATCCATTGATTGTTTCAACACTTTAGTAAAAAAGTTTGGAGCTCATTTTGCTACAAGCCGACCACATCATCTGACATCAATTGCCTTAGTGAATATAAGGCAAGAAAAGGGAGAATCCCTAAGAGCATTTATGGAGCGCTTTGGAAAGGTAGCACTAAGTATCCGCAATCTCAGTCTGAAAATCACAATGCATCATATGATTACAGCACTGAAACCGGGACCATTTGCCGACAGTCTTTGCAAAAAACTGGCAACCAATCTTGATGAGTTAAGACAACGTGCATCAAAGTTTATGCAGATGGAAGAGTTGAGAGAATTTCGAGGGCGGATGGAAATGATAAGAAGATAAGTGAAAAGGAAGGAGGACATTCGTTTAGAAAAGGAAGAGAATAATTTCGTAGCCGAAAGTTTCAACAATATACACCGTTGAGTAGTAATTGAGCAAGAATCTTACAATAAGCAATGGCAGTAAAGATAATCCCACCACCAAAGAAGGAAAGAACTTCAAAAAGAGCATATCAGAGTAAACATTGCCAATACCACAAGAATCATGGTCGTCATACAGAAGAATGTGTAGCTTTGAAAGATAGAATTGAAGAATTGATTCAAGTTGGGCAGTTGAAACGCTTTGTTAGAAGGGATAAGGAGCAGACAAAGTCCAAGGCAGTTAAACACTCATCGTTGTATGTAAAACCTTTCGGTCAAGGATGATTTTTCATGTATAAAGAAAGTCGTATTCAAGATTGAAACACTTAATGAAGAAGTTATTCATATGAAGAGTCAAACTGTTAAATTCATCAATGTTTCACATACTTCAAACCTCTCGGTCCTGGATGCTTTCACTTCAAGTGAAATCCCTCCCGAGAGTGTATCTCGTACTTCAAACCTCTCGGTCCAGGATGTTTTCACTCCAGGTGAAATCCCTCCCGAGAGTGTATCTCGTTCTTCAAACCTCTCGGTCCTGGATGCTTTTACTTCAAGTGAAATCCCTCCCGAGAGTGTATCTCGTTCTTCAAGCTTCTCGGATCAAGATGTTTTCACTCCAGGTGAAATCCCTCCCGAGAGTGTATCTCGTTCTTCAAACCTCTCGATCCTGGATACTTTCACTTCAGGTGAAATCCCTCCCGAGAGTGTATCTCGTTCTTCAAACCTCTCGGTCCTGGATGCTTTCACTTAAAGTGAAATCCCTCCCGAGAGTGTATCTCGTACTTCAAACTTCTCGGTCTAGGATGTTTTCACTTCAGGTGAAATCCCTCCCGAGAGTGTATCTCGTACTTCAAGCTTCTCGGATCAAGATGTTTTCACTCCAGGTGAAATCCCTTCCGAGAGTGTATCTCGTACTTCAAGCCTCTCGGATCAAGATGTTTTCACTCCAGGTGAAATCCCTTCCGAGAGTGTATCTCGTACTTCAAGCCTCTCGGATCAAGATGCTTTCACTCCAGGTGAAATCCCTCTCTCGAGTGTGTTTCATTCAAATCAAATCTCAATCAACGGAGTTCTTATTTAAGAAGTCGAAAAGTTATAGTCCGAAAGGTTGGCAGAATACAAAAACCGAGAGGTCTTATCAAAAAACCGAAAGGTTCCAATACAAAACCGAGAGGTCTTATCAAAAAACCGAAAGGCTCCAATACAAAACCGAGAGGTCTTATAAAAAACCGAAAGGTTCTATTACAAAAACCGAGAGGTCTCATTTTTTGCATGTCAGAAAACAAAAACCGAGAGGTCTTATAAAAAAACCGAAAGGTTCCAATACAAAACCGAGAGGTCTTATCGAAAAAACCGAAAGGTTCTATTACAAAAACCGAGAGGTCTCATTTTTTGCATGTCAGAAAACAAAAACCGAGAGGTCTTATAAAAAAACCAAAAGGTTCCAATACAAAACCGAGAGGTCTTATAAAAAACCGAAAGGTTCTATTACAAAAACCGAGAGGTCTCATTTTTTGCATGTCAGAAAACAAAAACCGAGAGGTCTTATCAAAAAACCGAAAGGTTCCAATACAAAACCAAGAGGTCTTATAAAAACCGAAAGGTTATAATACAAAACCGAAATGTCTCATTTTTTGCATGGCACAAAACAAAAACCGAGAGGTCTTATCGAAAAAACCGAAAGGTTCTAATACAAAACCGAGAGGTCTCATTTTTTGCATGTCAGAAAACAAAAACCGAGAGGTCTTCTCAAAAAACCGAAAGGTTCCAATACAAAACCGAGAGGTCTTATCAAAAAACTGAAAGGTTCCAATACAAAACCGAGAGGTCTTATAAAAAATCGAAAGGTTCTATTACAAAAACCGAGAGGTCTCATTTTTTGCATGGCAGAAAACAAAAACCAAGAGGTCTTATTAAAAAATCGAAAGGTTCTAATACAAAAATCGAGAGGTCTTATGAAAAAACCGAAAGGTTCCAATACAAAACCGAGAGGTCTCATTTTTTGCATGACAGAAAACAAAAACCGAGAGGTCTTATAAAAAACCGAAAGGTTATAATACAACCGAAATGTCTCATTTTTTGCATGGCACAAAACAAAAACCGAGAGGTCTTATGGAAAAAACCGAAAGGTTCTAATGCAAAATCGAGAGGTCTTAAGACAAAATCGAGAAGTCTAAATAAACATTGGCGTATTAGTATCAAGTCCAAAAGTTCAAACCTATAAAAATAGTCAAAATTGGTCTCTAACTAGAAAAATCGAGAACTTTAATTAGGAAGTTCATAAACAATTATTTTCAGTTCAAACTCAAAAATCGAAAGGTCCAGGTTGCAATGTATTTAAATAATTTTATACTTGAAAACCGAAAGGATAAGATGTATTTATTTTAGGTTGGAAAAATACTAAAACCGAAAGCTAGGATCCGACACGTTGGTTATATTAGGTGATATATGGTGCGGTGAACGTGAACAATCACATCTTCACTTTATCTTTCATGTACATTTGTGATAAATAAAGATTATTCACTAGCAAATAATTGGGATACGTGCAAAGTAAATAGAATATTATATATAACTTGATGTTATACATCCAAAATAACCATCAAGTGGCTGGGACAAAACATGTTAAAGAACCCTGGAACTTTACTTGGGAGTTCTTACAAAACAACAAACTAAAACAAGCTATTCGGCGTCGGCATGCCTATCATCATCAGCACCACCATCTTCATCTTCATCTTCATCATAAGGAATTTCACTGATGGGCATCAGTTCGTCATTATAAAAATCTTTGCCCATGTCGAAATTTCCAGCATCCAATGGAATCTTGTAAAAATACTCGGCTTGCTGGAGAGGTTTTTCAAAACCCAACTTGTGTTGCTGAACAAAATAACCCTCAGCTCGAGTAACCCTTGAATTCAACTGGTTTATCACAGATTCTAAACGAAGATTATTATCAGCTTCAACTTTCTTCGCAGCAGAAAGATCATCGAAGTTTCCTTTCAAACGTTGAATCTCCTCGTCAAGGGATAACTTATGAGCCGTTAACTCAGTAATCTCATCCTTCAGACTCTTTCTCGGCTTCATAACAATCCTTAGCCTTAGACAACTCTTCAACTTGGGAAGTTAAGGATCTGATCTTCTCATTTGATTCAGTTGCTTCCTTTTTCAATTTTTCAAGTTCAAAAGAAGAAACAACATCCTTAGTCTCGTCTTATTGCTTTGCCAATTAGTAAAGTCCGACTAGCAAGCTCAATCACCGAATTTGTAAGAGAAGGAATAGTAGCCTACGAGAACATGTCACGAGAAGAAGCATTGGGACTAGTATGCACAAAATCCGAAAGTTATAGGCCGAAAAGTTGGCCGAAAGGAAATCCGAAAGGTAAACGCCTTCAAACAATTGTTATCAATTTTCAACAAGTTATAGGCCGAAAGGTAAACACGACTTCAAATAGTTATCAATTTTCAACAAGTTATAGGCCGAAAGGAAATCCGAAAGGTAAACGGCTTCAAACAATTATCAATTTTCAATAAGTTATAGGCCGAAAGGTTGACCGAAAGGAAATCCGAAAGGTAAACCTTCAAAAAAAGAACAAATTATGTTATTCAAGACTCTTACTAGATTCAACCAACTCTTTATTCAGCTTCAAGATCTATAGCTTCTTCACTTGAACTCATATCACTACTAGCTTTATTCTTCACAACAGAAATGATGGCAGATGAAATAATTGAATGAATATCCTCATTCATCTCAATTACTTTCCTGATAGCCTCGTTACTCATGTCCAAAAATTCTGTAAATTCATCAGAAATAGAAACAGAGCTTGAAGAAGACATTATACCTTTTGAGAGTATTCAGTTCAATCTTTCTGAATCAATAAAAACAAAAAACCCTTCCAAACGAAGCGTTACGATATCACAATTATAACTCATAATGTCAATCGGCATAATCAAGAAAAGTATACGAAACAAGGCAATACTTTGATACGAAAGGTATTAAATACAAATTTTTTCCTTTTCATTAGGCATAACGTCTTTTTCAAATCCTCATGCCTGGGGGCTAGTGTACTGTCTAGGCCGAAAGGTCAACCGAAAGGTTGTACCAAAAGTCTCGACCGAAAGGTTGTACCGAAAGTCTCAACCGAAAGGTTAAATATAAAAAGTAAATAAGTAAAATTAAATTAGTGATTATAGCAAAGCCCATAAGATGGGCCCAAATATACAGGTGTGTGTTTTCAAAATGTTAGGTGCAAAAAGAAAAGACCCAAGTAACTCTTAAGCCCAATAAGAGAGCCTTATAAATAGAGGTTCAACTCAAGAGGTAAGTAAAATTCAATTGATCTGATGAACATAAAACTATATCTGACTTTGGCATCGGAGCGCCTTGCAGGTACACACACCCACCTGTGAGGAGAAGAAGCCGAGAGCCAAACGAGTAGGAGTTGCGAGAGCCCAACCCGAGAAGAAGCCGAGAGCCAAACTCGAGTAGAAGCCGCGAGAGCCCAACCCGAGAAAAAGCCGAAAGCCCGACTCGAGAAGAAGCCGCGAGAGCCCAACCCGAGAAGAAGCCGAGAGCCCAACTCGAGGAGAAGCCGAGAGAGTCCAGCCCAAGTTCGGAAGATTTGTAAAGGAGTTGATCTTATCAACCTTATTCTAGTGTTCTTGGTCCTTGTTGTAAGAACAGGAAACATTCACACTAGTACTTTCATATGTTGTTTGATCCCAGTTAATTATCAACCTTATTCTAGTGTTCTTGGTCCTTGTTGTAAGAACAGGAAACATTCACACTAGTACTTTCATATGTTGTTTGATCCCAGTTAATTCAGGACGTTTCATTTTTTGGAAAACCAGTTTTGTTCATTCTCGGACTGGGACTTATTACGCCTCATTCCTTGGAGTTTTTTTATCTAAAAATTTGACCAGACATTCATTATCGTGTGAATTGAGTTTTGAAAATTTAAAAAAATTTAAATTTTTTAAAATAAAAGTGTTTCAAAAACGCTTTAAGGTTTGAAAATTTTAAATTTTTCAAAATAAAAGTGTTTAAAAAAAGAGGTTTGAAAATTTTTTAAAAATAAAATAGAATTTTTTTTTAAAGAAATTAAAATTTATATACATATAGATATATACACACGTGCCATGAAAGTTATTACGGTGTCTTTAGGGTTAGGGTTTCACATGGATCCGAAAACGATGACGTTTTGGGACTTCCACCAAATACAAATAATCCACTCCCAGAAAAATTCATTTCTTCCCTGATTTTCTCTTCCTCAAGGTCCCTGATCTTATTTCTACACTTTATCTTTTTCTTCTTCATGTTTTTAGCCCCTTTACCTGTACAATTTAAGCTGAATCTCGTTTTCACAAATATATTTTATCGGCGAAGCAAACCGTGGAATGTCAAATGCTGAATGCATTGCTATATGTTTACTAGAAAAGATGGGTTTTTCCCCACTAAATTGTGCATGAAAGGTTATTGATTGGGCAGAAGCACATACTTTGCTTCACAAGAGTGAGGTTGGGTGCCATAAACCTTTCTTTGTATTCTGGATATTTGTTGTGTTTAGATCTCAGTTTTTTTAATCTTCATTTCTTTTGCAGCTTATGTATGTAGTGCAGCCATTGGGTTGTGGATTATGCGGTTTTTCAATTGTTTACTTGTGTTATTTATTGATAATTGAAACCATAAGAACCTTTCTCTCTTTCTCTCAGTTGTTTGGGAGATTTCATTGACTATTGATCTAACTTCTCTTTCTTTTGAACTGCAGGGTATAATGTCCTCTGAGAGGGTGGACCCTTACATTTAGCATATGTTGAAGGGTACGATTTTTAAACAAATCCTCCTCTCTTTGTTTTTTTTTTTAATTTCCATTTTGTTGTTACATAATCTCATTTCTTCAGTGTTGCGCACTTTTAGTTATTCTTCATCATGTCTGATGTGCTTTGAATGTGCATTACTGCAAATTTTCAGTATCCATGATTGTATTAATCCATCCAAGAACAGTCCACATACGTAGCAAGAACAGAAATGATCTCACCAACTCTTGGTCGTGTTGTCCCTCTGAAGCTCACCTTGCTGAGGTTACTGTCCCCATTTTCCACAACCCCTAACGGTGACACCGCCATTCTGGCGCGCCTGAAACACAAAGACTGGCTCACTCCAAAAGAAGCCAGCACCCTCTTAACCTCCCTCACAGACCCTTCCTCCACCCTCTCCTTCTTCAACCTCTACACCTCCCGCAAGGACTTTGACCCCACTGAACCTTTTTGCACCACCCTCGTTACCAAACTTGCGCAGGCCCAACACCTCAACCCACTCCTCACCCTTCACCACACCTTCACCCTCCCCCGCCCCCAGAGACGTCATTTTTCTGATAACTTTTTTTTCACACTCATCAAAGCCTATGCACACTCCTTTCATCGAGTGGACCACGTGCTTCGCACCCTCCACGAAATGCCCTGCCCCCCCTCCACACGCACATTCAACTTCGTCCTCAACCTCCTTGTCAACACTCGCCTCTACTGCGCGGCACACGACCTCTTCCTCCATGGGCCACAGCTCGGCGTGACTCTTGATGCTTGCTCATTGAACATCCTCATCAAGGGGCTCTGTGCCCAGGGGGAGTTCAATGCTGCGTTTAGGGTGCTGGAGGAGTTTCCTGGGCTGGGGTGTGAGGCAAATGCGCTGACCTACACGACGCTGATGAAGGGGTTGTGTGAGAGAGGGAGGATGGATGAGGCTTTTGCGTTGCTGGAGAGGATGGAGGGTGGAAGTGTGGATGCTGATGCGGCGGTTTTCAATGTTTTGATTGGGGGGTTAAGGAAGGGAGGGAGGGTGGATGAAGGGTGGAGGGTGTTGGAGGGGATGATGGGGAAGGGTGTGCGTCCTAATGGGGGGTCTTATAATGAGGTTTTGTGTGGGTTGGTTGAGGGTGAGAGGTTTGAGGAGGCTAAGAAGGTTGTGGAGAGGATGGAGGTACAAGGTTTTGTGCCTAGTTTTGATTCTTATAAGGGTTTGGTTAAGGGGTTTTGTGAGAGGGGGGTGGTTGGGGAGGTTGAGTGGGTTGTTAGGGATATGGTGAGGAACGGGTTAGTGCCCAAGATGGGAATGTGGGGTAAGATTGTGCAATGTGCTATAGAAAGGGAAGGGAGGTCTGGGTGTGTGGCTGTTGCTATTGATGGTGTTTTGGAGCTCGACAAATGACAACCACCTCATTAGGCCATGATATGATACAATTGGTCCTAGGATGTGTTTGTGTTCAGTCAGCTCACATGTTGAGGTCACGTTTGTGTATCATACAGCCTAGAATCTATGTTTGTTGGAGGATTGCAAGAAATCCAGGTTTTAGTTCTACAGTATGTCATATTACCTTGCTTTGCTGCATTGTTCTTATTGTTTACATTTAATTACTTTAGTATATCCATCCTAATATATATAAACATGTTGAATTTCTTGCAATATAGGTACACATTGTTTTGGATATTTGTGTACCATGTGAATATCTGTTTAGCTACAATTTTGAGGTAATAATAACAGAACATCGAATATGGAGCTACTCTAATTTGGTTTCATTATTTAGAAACTTACTCTTAGTGGCCAATGCAGATAATACCACTGATAACTCATATCAGACAGATTTTGAAAATTGATGTATTGAAGTATGAATGCAATGACCTTTTCCCAAAAGGTATGGTGCATTTTTAATTGTTTTGGTCACATAATGGGTCAGTCAATGTGTCTGATAATGGTTTGATTATGCTGCAGTCAAAAGTGATGCTGGTACAAGTGTCGCTGTATGGAGCCCTGTAGTTATTTTGTGAGAATTATTGCTTTAACATGTTCATTTCTTTGCGTTTAACTTGGAATCATCATTCTAAATATACTTATATTGAAGTTATAGAGGGCAAAAATACTCTAGTGGTTGAAGTATATTGAATAATGATGAAGATGAATAATCTATGTTGCAGATCCTAATAAAATAATTGCCCAGTTAATTGCTGAAGGTGGTTATTTGGTATTGGATATGATGTTTTCCTTACTCATCTGAGTTCTTTTATCAGCCTATCTTTGAATCTACTCATTTTTTTTGTAAAAAAATGTCAAAACATTTGTATGGATTGTTGTGTTGTTTTGATTTGGTGGTAGTTAAAGTGAAAGTATTATTATACTATTATATTATATGTTGTTATATTGATTGGGGCAGTTGTAGAAAGTGATGAATATAGCAGGTACTTCTGATGACACAAATAGTGTGGTTTGTTCTCTTGGTGCAGCCAGCATGGTTGTGCCGAGCATTGCACTGTGCATGTGTCTGCGTGAATTACATTTACATCTGCAACTGATTTGTCAATAACTGCCCTTTATTACTACAATAATTGTGTCATTGTTTTAGTAAATTGAACTTAGTCAATCATTATATATTCCTACACCTTGACATTTACTATATAAATTTTATATTTTAACGAGATATAAAATATTCTTAGAAAACTTGAACCTATTTATTAGTGTGTTTATGAATCAGTATGTATTTATTAGTATGTTTTCATCCTAATGTAGCATTCTATATCTGAATTTTCAAATGATTGACTGCAAATCACATGCAGGGAAAGTTGTATTCAATCATGGAAATATCATTTGATCAAATATTCAAAGAACATCTTGATGACGTGTATGTATTTTTGCACATTTATTTATTTTAAAATTAGTTCACTACCTGCATCCCTTTTGCTTCTGAATCATCCTTGTGCTTCATTCCTTTTCTCAAATTAACAACAATAATTTGTTAACCCCTATAGGCGACATGGAGGTGATAAAATTTATAATGTCTTTGACAATCAGGTCCCTGCTGCTTTAAAAAGGCAACTTTCAATGGAAAATATATAATGTCTTTGATCCTATATGCTGTGAGTATATCGGAAACATTGAGCACAGAACAAAAATGGAGCTTGGTGCAGGAAGCATTGAAAAGTTAGGCATCCAAACCTCCCTTGGTTGTCTACTGGGTGCGTTGGAGAAGGAATCTGATGAACCTCTTCACCTAATTCCTTCTGCATCTCTAATGGTTAATCATGCTCATTCACGAGATTTCAGAGAAGCTCATGGGATTCACCAATGGAAAGCCGACTTATGCCTGGAATCCAAGCTCTACCAATACTAATCATTCTTGTAGTTGCTGTAATATATTGCTTGGAGGATGTATATTGAGTTATGCTATCTCTGGTTTTCTATGTAAAGTTAATATTTTAAAGAATCAAAGCTCTACTACCAATACTAATTAATAATTTTTGTGATTGTTGTAATATATTGGAAGTGTTTGAGTTATGCAAATATCTCTGGTTTTGTATGTGAAAGCATGGAATCCAAGCTCTAATCTAATAATACTGATAACTCTTGTTGTAATATATTGGTGGATGTATAATAGAGCAGTGTGTGTCATTAAAGTTGTTGTCCCTTTTATTTTGGAATTTGTAATTGGAAAATCACAAGTTTCTCCATTCTTCCCCACGTTTGGGAGATTTTATTTGACTATTGATCCAATTTTGTTACATGTTCATTTTTCAATATTAATGGGAATGTTTTCAACTCACTGGGTCCACAGTTAACTAGTGTGGATAGGTTAGATATTTCAAACAAATCTCACAAATGAGTTCTTTTTATACTTATATATTGTATAATGTCATCTCTTCATTTTTATGTTAGTCTTTATAGTGTGATTTAATGAGTGTGAATGGTGCAACTTCTTTTGTTTTAGTTTGTATTCTTAAAAGGAAGAAGTTCAGAAAAAAAAGCCCATAGTTTTCTCTATAAAATAATAACTTATTTCATAAAACAAAAACAAAAAGGTATTTTTTAAGTGATTTAGTTGAAGGACCTGTAAGTTAATTTGTAACTTACAAGAAGTTTATCCACACAGTTTTCTTTTCATTCGATCCATAACATTTTTGTTTAACTTTTCTTGACATTTTAAAATTCAAATTGAAAACTTATTAAAAACCTTAAATTGAAAATAACTTTCAAGAAGAAGAAAACCCCTATATCAGGTGCAATTATTATGCACCACTTCAAATATTTTGTGCAGTCTATAACATACAGGGAGCACACATGGAAACTTTTGCAACGTGTCCAGAAATTTTCACAAAAAATTATTCAAAAACCAAAACTTACACGTGTCAACAAGTAAACACAAGTGATACAGTGCAAATTAATGATTGCATGGAGAGTTTTATTGACTGTTACAATGCAATTCTTCATACAAGTCACTCAGTACAATTCTTTGGGAAGCTAAAACATACATACATACATACAGATCTTCAAGTAGATGCTATGATCAGATAAGCCTAAATTGAATACTCTCTTATTTCTCATGACAAACCTTCAATTTCACTAGCTATGTTAACAATTGATATGCTAGTTATAGAAACATCCCAACACAAGGAAAGTACTCACAACATACTGTATCTGACTTATTCCTCATTAGTTGAAGGCTTTGAACATCCACAAGCACACCCCTTACGCCTCCTTCTGCTATTTTTCTTCCCAATGCGAATAAAGTCCTTCAGCAACACCCCTGTTGTTGGTCTACAGATTCTGTGGTTGTTCTTAATATCAGCCATTTTTAGCAGAATATATTGGATGTTCTGCACTTCAAACTGCAGCCTTCCTATTTGCTCAGAACCTCTTCTAGCCTGTTCTGATAACTTTTTCCTTTGCATGAGTACTTCCTGCTTTTCCAACTTTTTTGTGTTTGTTGTGTCTGAAGCTGAGGATGTGCACTGTTCAAAATCCTTTGCCAGTTGATCATATATGCCAATTTGTTGTGTGACAACTTCCTCAACATCTTCTATATGTCTTTTCACAGTTTCATACTCAATCTCGTTTACCTTGTTGCTTTTCTTCTTTGTCTCAGGTTTCTTTTTCAAGTCTTGCAGAGTCATTTTAAGAATGGCCAGCTTCTGAGAATCTGAGGCAAGCCTCTCCAAGATCCTCCTTTTGCCATCTTCACTTGTCTCTTTTCCAGTCTTCCATAGCTCTAGCTTGTCAACCCCTAGTTCCTTCTCTCTCTCCAGCTCTGAAGAGTAATTTTGACATTTTTCTGAGTCATGCCATGTAGTTACATCTTCTACTGAAGTAGAATCCATTTTGGTATCTTCAGTAACATCATGCTGATCAGTTTCACATTGCTCAAGCATATGGTCATTGCTCCTACTGAGCTCTCTCTTGCAATACTTGCTGTAGTCTGGATCATCCTTGTAGCTATCAAGTGGAATGTCTATCATTATCAACCGTTTTTGAGACTTTGTTCTCCATGCATTATGGCCACGTGTGCTGTTGTCTTTCTTGATTTTCATCACCACTTTTCTGTTGTCAATTTCTGGATAAGTGGCAGCTTCGAAATTTGAGTGCTCTGTCATTTCTGATACTGCTTCTGCTTCCACATTTGCAGTCAGATTTTCCTGCTTCGTTCGTCTTTCAACTTCTTCCATCATAAACTTCTCAACTGCTCTAATCCTTTTCTGGATGCTTAGCAAATCTTCAACCACATCTGGTACTAAAATACTTTCATTTCCTCTTAAACTTTGATGGCTATTTTCTTGGACACAAGTTTCAGTGGCTACATCCTGGATAAACATTCAAGGTAGACAAAGATAAGTAGAAAATATAAGTGAACTACATAAGCTGTTTTGACAAGAGAAGGAGGAGAAAAACAAAAGTACATAATATCTAGTTGAAAAAGGATGATACCTTCTTCCCCCTGTTGCCTGCAGCAAAATACTTTTTGGTGCAAAGAAAGTAAGTGTGCTCTAGGGATGCAAAATCCTCTTTCAAAGAAGTAACCATTGGAGTATATGCAGCTAACTGCCCCTTCAGCCCTCTAATTTCCTTTTCCAGTAAACTGACTCTTTCTATCATCTGTTCAATCACTAAGCCTTTTGCAGCACCTTCATCATCAAGCCTCTTGCAAACTCCAGTAAGTTCAGTGACCTTGCTTTTCAACAGTTCTTCACTGATTGATGAAATCTGAAACTCCAAATAAAACGCAGCAGCCTCAGCCTCACAAAGTTGAAATTCATTTGTTTTTTCCAGCAACTCGGAATTCAGTGCTTGCTCCCTAGCCTTGTGTTGTTCAATTTCATGAAGTAATGATCTCATCACAGACTGCAAGCTTCTATTTTCTTCATGAAGGTGTTCAATTTCTTTTTTCTTATTCATGCAATTTTCTGATAGATCAAGAATCTGCTTGTCAAGGTTTAATCTGGCCAATCTTGATTCTTCTTGATCCATCTTCAGCTCCTCAATATATCTGCAAAACTCTTCATTCGATGTCTCTGCAGCCCTCAACCTTTCTACCATATCTAGCAGCTCTACATCTTTCTTCTTGAGAAGATTCTCTGAATTTTTAACTTGATGACTTAAATGGCAATTTGAATCTTTTATTTCCTGCAGCTCTTTATCCATCCTCTCAGTAGACTCATTGAGATAAACATTCTCTGCTTCTTTCACCTCAAACTTTTTCCTTAACATACCAAGTTCCTGATGAAGATCACTGTTTAAACGGCTAAGATTGCTGCCGAGATATTCAGAAAGTGCTTTTTGCTCGATGACTTTTTCGGTGATAAGGCTTTCATAAACCAAGTTGAGGTTGCTTAGAGCTAGCACCTCTTGTAGAATTATGCTTTTTTCATCTTCAGCCACGGACATTGCACCTTTTAGGTCCAAAACACTCCTAAGCAGTAAATTCTTTTCCTCAAGCATCTTACTATTTTCTTCCTGAAAAATTTGATTTTTTCTTTGCAAATCTATTAACTCTGCATCTAAAGCCGCCAATTTGAATTTTGATGCATTGGCTCTTTCTTCTCCATTGGCCACTTCAGTCCTCAGTTGGCTGTTCTTCTCCAGGAGTTCAACCTTCTCTTTCTGCAACATTGCATTCTTCTCTCTCAGGTTCTCAAACTCTTGCTCCGTGATCTTTTTCTCTGACTCCATTTTTTCTCTCTGAGATCGATGTAGCTGAAGGAGCTGCTGCCTCTCCTCTTGGCTTTTCACACAAGAACTTTTGAAGCCCTCAATGATGTCCAAAATATGCAATATTGGTATTTTCTCTTGCTTTGTTCCTTTGTCATGCCCACCATATGAATCAATCTGAAGAGCCACACACACTTGATGAATAGCCTTTTTAAGCTTTCTAATTTCATTTAACAAAAATTCTTCTTCTATCAGTTGCATAAAGTTTTCAGTCTCCAACTCGGAGATAACTTCCTTAGAAAATTTTGAGGCCTCAACATGCTTTTCACATTCAGATAATAAGGCCAAATTCTTCTCCTCCAAATCTTCTATACAACTTTGCAAAATGAACATCTCTACCTGAGCATTTACAGCTTTGTCAACTTCTTTCTCAAATTCTATCTTCCCCAACCGCAGTTCTTCCTGCAGTGCATGAAAAATATTCTCCAAATTTGTCAGTCGGACTTCACTTAAGTGTTCATGATTAGAATGCTTTTCCCTTTGCACCAAAATTGAAGCACGGAGCTCTTGTACTTGATTGCATGTGCTTTCTTTGTCCTTCTCCGAGTCTGCATATTTTTCTTCTAATTTTGTGAACATCTTTTCCAAGTTACTTAGTTTAAACTCAACACTTTCCAACTGAGAAATTAGAACACTTCTTTCATTTAGAAGATTGCACTTCTCATCATTTAGCAACTTGCAAAACTCTTCCAATTCACCTGATTTCGCCTTCAAACCTTCCAGCTCGAACTTCGAATCAGACAGTGACTTCTCCAGCAAGGCATTCTTCTCCAATAGCTTCTGCATACTTTCGGTGATTATTTGTAACTGTGAAAGTAGAGCTGATTTCTCATCAACCACAGTAGATTTTTCTTCCTGGAGAACATGGCAAGACTCTTGAAATTTCTTCACTGTTGCTTTTAGTCCATTTAGTTCATCATTTAAACTTGAAAGGGAAAATTCCATTAAGGCGTTCTCTATCAAAAGTTCATCCATATCCTTTGACTTTTCCAGAAGAGCTTCTTTCTCATTACGTTCCACCTTGCAGACCTCCTTTAGATTTGAGTTCTCATTTTGTAAATCTTTCACAGACGCTGCAAAACACTGAGGATCCAAACCTAAAGTCTGTAGTTGTTCCAGCATAGCATGGTATCTATTATTCAAGTGCTGGATATCATTCTTTATTTGATGAGCTTCCTGCTGGAGGGCATTGTTTTCTTCATAGTTTGTAACGAATTCTTCTTCAAGCTTCTCTTTGATCTCCTTTAATTTAGAGATTTCCATTTGCTGTCTTCTGAATACTGACTTAGTGGAAGAGAAAGTAAATTCGCTCAGCATCCTGTTTTCTTCCACACTCTCTTGAATTTCATCCTTAAAACCTGGTTTGGAAATTTCCAAGTCTTTCAACAACTGAAGCCCATATTTAAGCTCCATAACAAGAGTTCCTTGCTCCTGCTGTGACTTAGAGTACACCTTCTGCAGAGTCTGCAGAGTGGATTCAATTTCAAGAAAGTGAGAATGCTCTTCATGCATTAGAGTCTGCAGCCTCTCTATCTCAGCATGCCTCTCTAAAAGTGCTTGATCCTTCATGGCTATCTTCTGCAAGAGATTTTCAGCCTCTAGTCGAAGAGATTGATTTGATCTCTCCAACATATCACAATGTTCTTCTGCAGTCTTAAGTTTTTCAGCCCCTTTCTCAATTTCTCTACTGAGTTTTTCAGAATTTTCTTGGGCACGCAAAATTTCATTCTCCATTTTAGATATTTTCTCCAAGCTTCCATGGTAAAGGAGAGCTAAAGATTCTTTCTCTTCATTCAGTTCAGCAAGTTTTTTTCTCACTGCTTTAATTTCTGCTTCTGCTCTTTCAAGTTGCTCATTTAACATCCTGGAGTTTTCCTCAGCAAAGGTTACCTTGGCCTCGAGAACCGAAATCTTTTCAAGATTCTGCTTACATATAAGAAGACCAGCATCTTTCTGAGCTTCCAACCGGCCTAGTTCTTGCCTTAGATTTTTTGCTTCGATTTCAGCTTTAGAAAATCTCTCATCAAATTCCTTGGCATCTGTCTGCGCCAGAGATAGCATAGTCTCTAGTTTAGCTATACTTTCTAGACACTGGTTGTACTGAACTTGACCAGCATCCTTCTCAGAATTTAGCTGTACCAAGGCTTCCTTCAGAACTTTAGTTTCAATTTCAGCTTTACTCGCTCTTTCATCAAGGCCTCCTGCATCTTTTTGTGCCTTATTAAGGTTTCTTTCCATTTCAGATAGTTTCTCCATACTCTTCTGATACTGAAGAAAGATAGCATCCTTGTCGGACTGTATCTTGGCCAGGGCTTTCCTCAAGGTTTGAACTTCACCATCTGCTTTCTCTGAATGCTCAGACTCAGAATTTATTGCAGAAGGCACTCCTGGGGTGTGTGATTCAACACAGGGTGAATCATCATTCAGCATGTACTGTGCTTGGTTGGGAAATGCTTCTGCCATGGTTTTATGGGCATGGCGTAGCTCCCCCATTGCATGATCATATCTCTCTGCTAGAGCACGGTATGCTCGGTAGAACTCCTCCACTAATTTCATGAGCTCCGGGCGCTTCTTGTAGTACATTTCTGCCCTCCTTGCAAATGAATCTGCTTCCTCATCAATGAGCTTGATCATGGCTTTCACTTTGCTATCTATGTCTGTATAAAAATATCATCACTTCAGTTAATATATTAACCAAGATATGCATCATGGTCACTAATCAACATCATTTCCTTATTACTCTCACTTACATATGATAGCATTTTCCTCAAAACATAACAACGAGATTTATTATTTAAAAAATGTCTGCATCCGCTTTTGTTCATGTCTTGCTTTACAACTTTTTCTTATTTCACAGGTTCATATAGTTTCTTAGATGGCATATTTTGCATAACTTCTAATGCCACAAAGTTGAAAAACGAGTCCAAGAAAATAAAAAAAAAATGGTTCAACATTGGTTTGTGTTTAGAACAAGCACCCCATGAAAAGGAAATATTGTGTAATGCCTTCAAGTGCCAATTTGCTTTCTTTTTATTGATAAAGTTTTAATTACTCATCTGTAATAAGCTTGTCTTCGTATTTATATCCTTGGATACGCTATGTATCATTGTTATTTCAGTTTTACAAAAGAGAGTTACAAACAAATTTAATCTCATATCTGCTTTGCTGAATTTGGAGTTGCTTTTTATTTTTTAAAAATAACTGTAGAAAATTAAGAACCATGTTCATATATGCATGCTCATCAATTAGTTTGAGCCTCAATATTCATCATTAATTTAAACGTAATGAATTCCGATTTAATGATTATGTTGGCATCCAAACAGCAAAATGCAAAGTGAATATATTATTCCTGCTGGGTAGTTGATGGCTCACACTTTTGTCTTCTAGAAGACTGATGATGCTAAACAGACATAATGATTTTATTTTATGATAAAATGGTACAAGATTTTTTGATTTTGACACAAAATATTACATTACCAACCAAGGATAGATCTGCTAAAGATGCTAAAATGAAATTAGGTCACACTAACCCTAAGCTTGTGAGAGAAAACTAATGGGAATCTTCAAAAAACTAATAATGATAGTAATAATTATGAACATATACACTTTTTCTATTATTTAATTTTTCTTCAAATCTCTTTCTCTTTCGTTACGTCACTCATTACATGAATTACTTTCTTTAACTTTTCCCCCATAACATCTCTCCCAGAGAGAGAAAGAGAAATTAGATATGTGATGTTTTACAAAATGATTTGATTGGCAACATGCTATTGTGTTATCACTGCAATTGATCTTTATGAGTTTTGCTACAGTGAAGAAGTGTATGATTGTGATGAATTTTGTATTACAATGAACAAGTTAGGATGGGTAGCCAGAAAGTTTGTGGACCTCTATTATGGTCTCAAATTGTTCATTCATCTTAAAGCTACCTGAATGATTTTTTCCTGGGCTCTCTATCTGTAATCTCTTATTGCTGACTGCAGAAAGTTGTTCTTTGGACTTTTAAGTGAAAATTAGCCCTGGTTCTGTTTTTCTGTATTCTTGTTATGGTAGCACATTGAACTCAAAGTTTCAAACCAGATAATGTAACAAGTTTAAAACAACATACTAAGACTCCTCCACCCCAATACTAGACACACACACACACATGGAGAGAGAGAGGGAGAGATAAAGAGGAAGAAGACACACCTGTAAGGTTTTCCTGAAGCCATTTTGAATTCTTTGGTAGGTGGCTATCCCACCACCAAGAATATGAGCGCCGGGACTCAGAATGAGACAAGGTTGCCATCACTCCAGCAAATTATAACAACACAAATAGTTTTGATTTGCCAAAAGCCTAATACTGGATCCAGGCTAGACTATAAGATCATATCTTTCTAAGTTGAGACTCTTCAGGACTGTTTCACCATTTTGTGTACCTGTCATCAAATGAATGTCATGATCAACACAAGTACATTTGACAAGGATTGCTCCAGATTCATCAGAAGTCCAACTTAATTCCCATGGCTTAATGTATATAAAAGTTGCAAACCCTTTCCGTTCCATTACCTGCCAAATTGGACACAGCTTTAGTTGATCAGTGAAGGGACCTCTTGTTTCAGCTGCTCAGAAAATTTGATATCTCGGAGGACTGCCACAAAGAAGGGAACTAGAAAGAGTAAACAAGAGGGTAACAGAATAGCATGGAATATGGAATGGCTAGAAGAAGAAGCATCAATCCTTCATCATTATCAATTGCATTAGATAAAACAAAATACTTCTTAATGCAAAAGGGTTCCAAAATCCAACCACAAGTAGAATATACTTTTTTCTTTATTTGGTATGGAAAGAATTGATGAAAAATTGTCCACAGGCAAGAGCAATTTCTATGATCAACATATAATGTTAGAGAAGAGGAAGTATACAAAAAGAATATTAGGTAGGAGGATCCTATGAAAACTGATCGATGATCATGAATAGTGAAAAGAGAAAAGAGAAATGGACAGTAAAAGTTGCAGTCACGGAAAAGAAAGGGTGCATCAAAAGGTAGTGGTGATGAGCAAAACAATTTATGAGTTGAGCAAAAGGATCAAGTACTCACCAAGCGAATGATCTTGATTAACTACCACTTCAAGGAACAAAATACCATCAAACCAAGCAAATGGGTGTCTAGAAAAGCATAAAAAGTATGGTTCTTTGGGGCAATTGGGATGAAGCACAGCCCAGAAGGATGAAATCGGAGAACTGGTTCTTCACCAGCAGCTGTGATGCTGAAAACAGAACCCCCAGCAGCTGCAAATCTTCCATCTTACCCCATTTTTCTCAATCTGGAAGACACAAAGTGGCAATCTTTGAAGTGGGGTATTGGCAATATAGAATTGTGTCGTGTCGGCTCTGACAAAATATGACTCGTCAACTGTAAAAAAGGAGAATGGACACAGACAGAGCACGGAAAAGTGAGTGCTGTGGTTTTGATGATAATCATGTTCTTTTGGAGAGATTATTATAATAATTAGTGTTACAGTATCCTCTAAGGAAAGGATGCGTGCAAATGCATATCAAGAAGACTCCACCATTTCAACAAACGTTAATGGGATCCAAAATCATGATTATGTTTTAATCACTGTAATTAAACATTATAAACAGGTCCTATTCATCAGGTTTGTGTGCTCTGTCAGTCATGGACTGCATTATTATTCACCTCTCCTCACTTTGAAATTCTCAAACATAAACAGTGCTCATCATCCCCGGGAATCAAGGGATTTCTTTTTCCAAAAGAAAATCATTTTTTTAAATCTAAATCATGTAATTGCAGTATATATAAATACATTCACACGTTCAGGGGAAAAAATGTTCACTTTCGTATTATTTTAAAGACAGAAACACGAACATTTGATAGATATATCCGTATCTTGATACAGACATGAACACAGATATACATAAACAGACAATAAAAATTTATGTGCATAAATATGTTTTAAATTTTTTTTTAAGTAGAAAGATATTTTTCATAACAATTTCAAAATAATTTATTTTTTATTTTTATAATCATAATAAAAATTTATACAATAAATTTGAGTTTTTAGAATATTAATAAATTTTTTATTTTTAAAATTGTCAGAAATACAACAAATACTTTTAGAATTGGACACTTCATCAATACGTATCTTACATGTATCGTATAAGTGTTGGTATCTTATACGTGTATTTGACACATATACGTCATTTAAGATAAGTGTTCGAATTTTCATAACCTACTACACATAAGTATAACCATTAACTTTATCAGAATTTTTTGATTAGTTTAAATAACTATTTATGTATTATTTGTGTTAGTGGTTTATCTCATGAATCAGAAGAAACTCCTATGGAGTTAAAAGAAATTAGAAATTTTACAGGCTGAATTTATTTGACTGTGTTCACTGTCATTGAAAGGTTGACAAGTAAAAGTTTTAGAAAGTTAGTTGGTTTTCAAAGGAATTTCCTAATGAAGTTGTTTAGTTGTTTTAGTTTTCAATCATGGAGTGTCCTTCAAAGGAGAAAAGAGATTAAAAGATAGAGTGATTGCAGTAGAAGAATAATACCTTTGTTTAATGCATCTTGAAGACATTGTTAAAGTTGTGGCAATGATCTTTGTTTCTTGCAGTGTTTAATGTAGAAACAATCATTGGTTGCTTCCAGCTACATGTTTTTGTTTTTGACTGAACCGACAATTTATGAGAGTATTTGATTGCAATACAAAGTTTGTAATTTAATTATGAGGTTTGCTGTTTCATATCTATTTTTCTTCCTATTCTCCATATATATAGAATGATAAATTTTGGAATAAAGTGGGATTCTAAAGTCAAAAGGTGTGGTGGTTGCAAGACTTTGTCTCTTGTAGAATACAATGCTTTAAACAATTATGAAGCCTACTATTTTACAATACACATTACAAGTTGAGTTTGCATTTTCATGACAGATAAGCTAGTTGACACTTTTGATTTTTGTTTTCAGAAGAATTGGGAATACTTTTGAATGATGTGATGTAATGTAAGAAAATAATATTGAACTATGCCGGAAGGGTCCAAAGGTTGAAAAATTGAGAAATCGAAAGAATAAAGAATAAGAAAGACGTTCCTCAAAATCTTACGTGGAAATACATACATGTGTCAGTTTTAAAAAGAGACGTGTAAAGAAAATAAATAAAACTAATTCAAAGTTAAAGAGAATTATAAAATAGAAAATCAGTTAATAAAGGATAAGCAGAAGATTTAATATGATATGAGAGGTTCAATAGGCTCATTAACAAGATTAACAAGTAGTATAAATATATAGAGTATTTAGTTCAATAGTTTAGTTTTCTGATGAGTGATTAATACAAAGACTGACTTAAGCTTAGGAGAATTCATACAGGTACAACCTCCATACGAGAGACCAGAAGATAATTCCAAAAACACAAATGATCGAGAGAAGGAGTTGATAGAGGAAAGAAAGAACGAAAAGTGCAAGACAGAACGAATTTTGAAGACACTCTCTTCTTCTTCTTCTGTAAATTTGTACAAGTACAGATACTATACTGGTAAAATAGAACTACATATGTTTAATGTTGTTGCAAGAAGAACTTGAAAGAAAAAAGTGATTTCTTTGATTTGTTTTGGTGGTAGGAGTTCATTTGATGTTACTAACCAACCAAAGTGAAATGGTTTGAAGAGAGTACTTGCAGAGGTTGCAAAGGGCGACCCACATGATGTGATTTTACTCCTCACATTTCCCATTCTGTGTGAACATCATTGGTTGTACGCAAACCATTGTCACTAACACATACTCAATCATAGAAATCTAAGTATAAAATTAAGTCTCATTTTAAGGAAAAATGAAAAAAAATTGAGAATGATACACACAATATTGATGAGAAATTTAGGTTATCTAATCCACCTGTCATCTTAATTTCCACTTCCAAGAGCAGCCCAACCCTAACCTACCTCAAGACCAACAAGTCTTCCAATTCCCAAATCTAGAAGCCACCCTGTGCAATGCATGGTCCCATTCTCATTTCAGATACACTTCTACCACTAATAACTAAACCAAAATATAATTAAACGTCATGTGTCATACTAGCACTAGAGTTTAATCAGGTCCAACGTCCAACGTTTTAAACATTCACACTCTTTATAGATTCATTTGTTTGAAACTCCAGTTTAATTAGAAATAAAGACATTTTTTTTTACACGGTATACATGTACTGGATATGAAAACATTATCTTAAAGTTCACTTCTTATTATAATAGTCAACTAGAATTCATTGGGGAAGACAATACGGGACTGACTTAATAATTCAATCTGTTGACCCACTTCTCGTCCTGTATAATTTACCGTCTGTGTAGGTCAACAATGGAATGAGGCGGGTTGACCCCCTGACCCGAAAAAAGAGAAAGTTGATGTTTGATATTTTATATTAATTGAATTATTGATGTTTGACTATGTTTGAAATAAAATGGTTTATTTAATTTTTTTTTTTTTTATAATTATTGAATTTTTATATTCATTTTTTCTGATAATAATTTAAAAAGTAATAAATATTTTGATTGAATTTTTTTATATTTAGTTTTTTTTTAATTATTGAATTTGCGTAACAAACATTTGTATTAAATTTCTATAAAAAAAAATTCACAGAACAACAAAAATTCAGTTCGTATTGTTATCTCTAGAACTTATGCTAACAAAAATTTATTAGATCGATCAAATCACTCACTAATTTCAACCATCCCGCACTAGTTCCTACCTTTTGCATATATTATGCCAGATATGCCGGCACTCCTAACACTTCATCTCCCCATTTTAATAGTCTTAGTCCAGAATCTATTTGGTCCGTTGGTAAACAATTTTCTCCCAAAAAACTATATGTAAATGAATAAATTAGTGATTACAAAATATTAAAATAAAATATTAGTAATTAATAATTGAAAAATAGAAAGATGAAATTGAAATATTTACAATTAACATTTGCAAGAAAAAACAAATTTTAAAATTGATTTCGTTTTAAATATTTTATCATAGTTCTCATTTTAGATGACAAATTTTGAATATTCTCTTAATCTTTACTTCTAGATGATGTAACACTGCTACCATACGTTCTACAACAATTACACATTATAAATATTACATCACCTAATTTGATATCTCTTCTACCTTTACATCTTAATATATAAAAATAAGAAAGTATATTATAAATAATTTCTCTCGAGAATAAACGTTACTTTTTATTAATATATATTGAATAAAGAATTTAGAAAACATAGAAAATAGAAAGTAATTAGTAATTAATAATTGAAAAATTAAAATGTAACATTGAAAAATAATAATTTAGAAGTTATCATCAACAAATCATAAAAGTGAACTTTTTTAAATTTAAATTATTTTTAAATTTTAAATAATATTTGTTTTCATTTTTAAAAGTAAATTTATCTACGTTCTAAGATTCACGAATAAGAATAAATTAATTTAATTGTTGGAAAATATATCTAAATATTAATATAAAATTACGGAAGTATGGGAGAAACAATTTCTCCCAAAAAAAAGGTTGTTTTTTAAAAATATATTAATTAAATAAATTATTAAATATAAAAAATAAAATATAACTAATTAATTAAAATTTTAAAATGTAAACATGATATTAAATATATTAATGATTAACATTAGTCATTCCTAAATAATGAAAACACAATCTTAAACCGAAATTATGAAATCAAAATTAAATTATTTTGATAAAAAAAAATAGTTTGATTTAATTTAAAATAAAATCATTATATTGAAAAGTTAATAATTAACATTTATTATTGCTAGCCAATAAAAATACAAAATTTAGTTTAATTTATCTTTTCAAGAAATTACAATTGTGAAATGATATTTAATCTTTTTCTTAGAACAATTTTCATGCTTACAAAGTTGAAATTAATATTAAAATAGTTAATATTTGTAAGAGAATAATGATTTATTAATTTTTGTGTTTCTCTCAAATTACACATCCTTAAAAACTACCTTATTTTGACCTACTTTTTCTTCTCTATTTTTATCTACCCTATTTTCTTTCTTGTACCAATGTGTTTAGGAGTGGATTTTTGGAGGGAGGAAGGGTTTATAAATTTTTTATTAAAATAATAAATGTATATAATATTAGTAAAGTAAACAAACAATAATATAACATTAAATTAATGAAAAATAGTAAATTAAAAATAAAAGAATAAGAAGATGGAATATGTTAAGGAATACCCAAATCCCATTCAACATTGAGGGCTAGGTCATCACATAGTTCATCATTGGTCAAACCAAATTTTCAAAACCTATTTATATAACAATTCCTATTTAGATAATTCTCATTTTTCAGAATTGTTGGTCAACCGTCACAGTGCAAAATGGGTCATAAAGGTTGTGCGGCGCAAAATCTTAATTTACCAACACTATTAATTACCGAATAATACACTATAAATATTTCTCATAAAACGATTACCAATATTTGGGTATTATTGGGTCAATTTTAATCTTCCACGTTCATTAAATCAATATAGTTTCTATAAATATTATCATCATCTCAAGAGTAAAAAGTATTGAAACTTTTATTTCATTTCAACTTGAATTAATATTAATTTAAACGTTTTTGAGACGTTTAAAATAATTTTTATTAATAAATATATGAGAGATAAACTTCATCGTAAAGAGAGAAACTGTCTGGATCACGAGTTAAGGTTCCTAAATAACCGTTTAGTGATAAAAGAGGTAAGGGTGCATAGACAATCAGAAGGTTTGCCTAAAGCAGTCATCCTTAAAAGAGTGTGTAATAACTTAATAATCGAACATTCTTGTGTAAAATATAAACGAAACTAAACGATCTGTCGAAGCTGTGATTGTCAAATTTTAATCGAGAGCGAAAAGTAATAAAACTCTGATTCTAAATTCATATTCTAAACTCAAACCAATACCAATTTAAACATAAAAAAATATTTGTGGGTATCCGTTGAGGCAATATTTTGATCGTGGAGATTTTTGAAAGAAAGCTTGTGCATATGATATCACACTGAACACTGAAAAAATGAAATCTCACATCTTTGAATAGGTGTTTGAACTAACCGATGACTATGTATGAGTACCCAACACCCTTCCCTCAAATCACAACAAATCATTTTCACCTAAGCCACTTTTTCTGTAATATATAACTGTGGTGTGCATTGAAACACGCACAATCCACAAAAACAAATAATCAAATTAGTAAATAGTTTTAGTGGTGGTTATAATTTAGTAACATATTTGAACAAATGTTTCAATTGTAAAACCCATTTTATTTTTTTATTGGAAAACTATGATGCCTTAGTTGTTGAAATGTCACATTTTGAAGGCTAAAAAGAAGATTGTGAAGTGCAGTAGTTTTCTAAAAATTCTATAGAAAGACAAGTTGAAAGCTAAGTTAGTCCAAAGCTAAGTTTTATTTCTCTAGTGTTTCAAACACAATTTTTACAAGAATGATCAACATAGGTTCAAAAAGCTAAAACAAGACCATCTAAAAAATGAATACAAGAATAATAAATTGATTAGAGAGCAAAACTATGAAAGAGCACTCTTACAAATTATTGGAGATAGTTAACAAGGTGATTGTTTGGTAAGAACTTTAAGAACTCACATTCCATGATTCTAGCAACCATACTAATAATAAATAACTTAGCTGAAAATTAGGAAATAACTAATCCATTGACGTTAAGAATAGATTCAAAACAAAGAAAATTGACTTGTTCAAACAAGAACAAATATGAAAGTTTCTTAAAGATATACAACTTCTCAACAAAACTAAAAGTGTTTCTGGTTTGATGATGAAAGAATGCACTGTAGATGAAGGAGACAGAGGAGCTGAATCAAAATCAAAATTAGAAGGTGTGTAAAGATGCATAATTCTAAAGAAACTTATTAGTCTTAAAGAGAATGAAGAACTTGTTAGGGAAATAAGACTATTTTTCAGTATTTACCAAAGATGCAACACTACTGTTGCAGAGCCCAAAGGATATAAAAATGTATAAGGGAGTTCAATTTCAAGTCTAAGTCACACACTAATTAGAAATGAACAAGAACATAAAAGAAAAAATTCATTGCATTAAAATCTTGTCAATCAATCCTCCTCAAAAGACCTACAAGTACTAGATATGAATACAATATGGTTAATCGAAAGTTTTTTTTGACAGAAGGATAATTAAAAGGTTCAACATTACTTTTGGAGAACAATGAATCGAATACTTCATCACAAATTTAAGACTTGGAAGAGATTCGGACACTTCTCTTAAATAGCGTTTCTGTATCGGACACATATCAAACACTGACATTCGTATAACATTCCTAGGACACGTATCCAATTCAAAAAACATTTGTTGGATTTCTAACCATTATAGTACGATTCTAACACAATTTTAAACAAGAGAAATACATTATCTGCTAAAAAAAATTAAAATATACTCGTGCACATAAATTTTTATTGTCAATTTATATAATTCATAAGTATGTAATATATAGATTCGTATCCTGTGCCTACATTTTAAATATTATACATATGTTTGTGTTTGTATCGTATCAATGTCCATATTAGTGTGTATATTAGTGATTGTGTTAGATAGCTTGGAACGGATTGATTTCTCTGTCAGTGTTGCTTAAAAACTATATATCTTGTTTGGTTGATGAAGTTACAATTCACTTTCTGGGACAAATCAACAGCTTATATTAAGATGAATCCTCTAACAGTGGCCACTAGGAAGAAATGGCCAAAATCATAACCGAAAGGGAATGATTATAACTATTACTTAAATAGTACATTATGGAAGGAATGCAACATATTATTACCAAAGTAAAAGGGAGCTCAATATACATAAAAACCTAAGGCGTGGCTTCTATTGCAACAAACTAAAACCATGAGTAACAAGGAAGTGGGGAACTAACTTAGAACCAAAAAAAGAACATTCTAAGGGTGAGGGGTGAGAGAAGGAAATGAAGGAATGGATTGTAATATCAACTTTCTTCCACCTCTGCGACTAGGTGATGATCCCAAGTCACAGCTGGGAGAGGAGATTCTCTTGCCATTTGGAGAAGAAGTTTTGATGCATGTGATAGGAGAGGTATCACCTAGGAGAATATCTGCCATTTCTTCATCTGGGGCAGTTTGAAAATGCTTAGATTGAGACCAAAGAGAGTTTGGTTTCCCAAGCTTTTGGCTGGAAAATAATGCAGAGCCTGAGATGGTGGTAACAAAGGATATTGGTGCCTTTCCCTTTGATGAAAAGGGCAATGGAAGCAATGGCCTGTGCCATGGAAATGGAATAACATCAATCAATAAGGGATATTGCTTTTGTTCATCATCTCAACTGAAAAAAAGTGATCATATCAAACCTGGAAAATCGTAATGGTGTTGACACAGTAGCAGAATCAGGATGATCTTCAGTGTTCTGAATTTCAGTTTTGTGTGAAGCTCTTTCTGCCACACCCTTCTCAGTTGCTTCTATCTCTTCTGAGTCAGTTTCTATGCCTACAGGAGCAGAACCTGAACCAAAAATATTAAGGAATTGTGTCAAATCATAACATGTCAATTAATTACAGTAATGTCAGCAAATAGTAACACAGATACAATACTGATACGAAATAGACACGGATATACGTATAATTTCTAAAATGTAGGACATGAACAGTGTTAAAATTGTCAGAAATTCAACAAATATTTTTTTAAATTAGACACTTCAATCTATATATATCCTACGAGTCAGTGTTGAATACGTGTATCTGACATTTAAGAAGAATGTCCAAGTCTCGTAGAAAACCATCGAAATGCTGAAGACACGTCTAATTGATTAAATTGATAGCCAATTCGATGATCCTGATTGAAAACCTACCATCTTTTCTGCCGAAAGCATTCTTGCACCCTTCACATCTACAGCTAATGGAGCAACCGACACCACCCTGCAAATGAAAAATACCATTTGTAATTCATATTATAACTGGAACTGAAAGCATACACAGGATGGAATGATGGAGAAGGGTGCAAACCTGATAACATTCACAATATTTCTTTAGGCAGCTTGATTTTTTGCAGTTGCATCCTCTTTTGTGTCGTGCTGAAGCTGGAGTTTTGTTTGGATCATCCTGCAAGAAGATAATAATGAACACCCTTTAAAAGGTGGTTTAAATTGTACAAGTGAAAAACCGAGTTAAGTTTATTTTCTAACCCCAATTTCAGGAACAGAATCAGAACTTCTGATGACTTTAGGAGCAAATGCAAGAGGATTACGAGATTCAATCTGCTTGCGAGTTTGAAGAACTGTGTCTTCATGAATAGGTTTGTTGAAGCAATCCTGACAGGAGCAGGGTTCTATGCAGTAGACACCAGCAGCAAAGCACTCGCAGTAACTGATACAAAAAAGAGAAGGAAAATAAGGTCAGTTTCAAAATTTCAAATATAGTGAGGTCATTTTCTTTCCCTTTCTTGGTTCTCAAGCTTTCATGCAATGAAAACTTTATAATAACTGCAAGAAAACGCTTGTGTCTAACGTTAAGACATTAACCAATATTCTGTACTACGTATCATACACACGACACGAATACAGATTATATATAGAGTATATAATTATGAATTATATAAATTGACAGATTTTATAAGTATGTTTCATGTTTTTAGTAGAAAGATGTTTTTCATCACTGATTCAAAATAATTTGTTCTTTATTTTTATAATCATAATAAATAAGTTTTTAGAAAATTAATCCAATAAACATTTTTGAATTTGTCAGTGTTGGTTGTCCAACACGTATGTATGATACGGACACACCATTTAAGAGAAGTGTCCGAACCTCATAGATCTGAATCTCATAGATCTGAATCACAAAATGAAGATTAACAACATTCTTTTCAAACTTACAGCTTCAAACACTTTGACTTCTTGCAATTGCAGCGTTTACAGCCCTCAGTTTCTCCAGGTGTCTCCACCTTACGCCTGCAAATCAAACTTGGTATGAGACTAATGAAGGAAAAATTCAAAAAAATGGATGCACAGTTAATAAAAAACTGCACTTGCTTTTTCTTTCTGGGGCTACTATTCTTATTGAAGTCTTCACCAGCCATGTAAACCGATGGCTGGGAACAATCTTCAGCAGGCTGAAGCCCATTGTCTGATGAATCCAACTCTCTTTCAGATGAGACAGGTACCAACGATAGATGCTGATGTTCTATGCTTGTAGAGATTTGCAAAGTGCCAGAAGACAAATTTTCAATTTGTATGCCCTTGTATTCTTTTAAGGCAGCAAGTGCATTCAGGTGTAAACCAATTCCCTGCAAAATTCCCCTCTGAAAATTCCCATTGAGTTTTGCTGGATGCAGTTGCTTTTCATTGGATGTACTTGAACCAGCGTTTGAATTATCTTCAGAGTTCTTCCTTTGTACATTGGCCATCTCAAAGTCTAGACAACGCCTCCTTATGGCACGATGAGTGACAGAAACAAGCTGAAACCAAAACCACCCAAGAGTGCTTATAGATTAATTTGTTACATACAGTTATGAACAAGTAGAAAGAAGACAAAGCCACAAAATGAATACAAAATTACCCATTACCATGGTTCTTTACTCAAGCATATACTAATTGAAACAAAAATGCATTTAATATTGCTGCGATGTAATTACAATAAAGCACTGATTGGCTACAACCACAGTAATAAATTAGAAATGTTACTTCAACACAAGCCACAGAAACCAACAATTTTTTTTATCAGCAAAGAAAAAATACAATAAAATGAGGCAATTCAGAGTGTCCAACCCTTACACAAAGCTTCTTATCCCCCAACCATTTTATACAATTACATTAACCCTCCAAAAGAACACATTCTCAAAACAAGACACAAAAGTCTAACAACTAAACTCAGTCTTGTCAACAAACAAACAGAAGTAAACCAAACACAGAGTGCCAAACCCATCAAACCAACAATAATAAGCAACCATACAATAAAAATGTGGAAACAATGCATCATTTTACAGTTGAATGTTTTTTACTGATATACATGTTTCATACCAAAATCAATGCAACAGAGCCTAGAAAACCATGTCTTATCACTGACAGATTTCACATGCCTACCTGATCATTAGCGTTCTCATTAGAATTGCTAGTCACCAAGACGACATCGGCAAGATTATCCTGTGTTTGGTCTGTGTCCATGGCTGTTGTAGTTGGCTCAAAACAGTGATCTCCAATTTCATGTTCAGAACCTGAAGCAACCGAATCAACAAAGTACATTTTCCTACCATTATGGATGGTAGAAATTGGCAGCACAGACATAACATCGCTCAGCCGTATAGAAGAGTCCAAAGGTTTGTGCATCAGACCCTTAAAAGCTTCTGCTTCACCTGGGGAATTAAAAATCAGCATATCAGGGCCATCAGGAACTAAACTATCCCAATAACACTCTGGATCTTCACTCTTTGGCTCCATCTGACACATTTTCTGAAGATGCCCTTCACTTGAATCAGTTTCATCTGCTGCTGCCTCATCGGGCAGTTCCAAAAGGGTGTTACCCTCATCACCACAAAGTGGGGGATCATAGCCAGGGCTACCACAACTGCTATATTTTAGAGTTTGCTGTGGCTCAACTGAGAATTTTATGTGCTCAATCGAAGCATCTTCTACAGAAATCCCTTTATCAGTGTTTTCCTGCAATTCACTCGAGTTATGACGTGTAGAATCTGTAAGAGTCTCTTCACTTGTTGTGTGAACTTTACTTGCATCTTCAGAAGAAACCTTAGGCTTTGATGTGCCCAATGGGATATGTCTAAAGATGAACAATTGGGTTACTAAATAGATAACTCAATGATACAAAAGAACAAGAAATAACATTAAAAAAAAATCAGAAAGTTTCAAAATTTACCTTCTGAGGAATCTAGATTCCTTGAGACAGCTGACGTGGGGTGATGTGAAAACGGATGGAGGAGACGAAAAGCTCAGTGAATTGAAAGTTTGACTGATGGGAACAGACTTAACGGGCTTTATAGGAGACAAACTGTTGATATAATTGAAAACAGGTGAATCCTGCATATACCAAAGGTTAAAAAAACATACTCAAAGGATAATCTTATATACACACACAGGAATAGAGTAACTTGAGCTACCAAAAGAAAAAAAAAATGGTGAAAATCTTTTCATAATTTGCCAAAAACTACAACAAAACATAAATAATTTACAAATCATTGTTAACAGACCAGATCTGACAATGATTACTCGTTGAACATTATAAAACATTACAAGAATGTACGTAACAGTTTGTAGAAACTGCTCAACAAGTCTGTGGTGAAACATTAATCTTAAAAATTTAGAGGCAGTCAAATCCAGTTTTAGCGAATTAACTGGCTGTTATGCAAATGCAAAAAATAAAGAAAAGAAAAGAAAAGAAGCTCGTGTGGAATTTTCTCAATTTGATACAAACAAGTACAAAAACTTGTTAACAAAAGAGTATGTAGCAACCCGCAAAGTATAGTCTTGTATCAGCAAAAGGTTTTGAGCCCGAAGAAGAAGAGAATAAAATAGTAGAACAAACTGAAAAAACGGCCTCTAAAATTGAAGTTGAAGAGAGATCTAGAGAAGTGAAACAATTGGCAAGATTTGCTTCGAAAGAGAGAAACTTTGCCACGGAAAGAACTGGGACCATGACTTGAACATACAAAGAGAATATATTTGGCTAAGATGGAGAGAGGGTTGAAACGAAAATGGAGAAGAAACAAAGTGGTGAATAGAGGCATGCATAAAAGGAGCAGAGAAAGAAAGTTGTTGACAACACCCAGAAGAGACATGAAATTGAAGAGTGTGAAAGTGGAAGCAAACCTCAAACTTGGTGAGGGTAGCACTGATCTGGTTCCTCTCTGGGGTGTCCATGTCCATGTCCAGAGAGGTAGCACCACCACATTAGTCTCTGAGAGAAGAAGAAGAAGAAGAAGAAGAAGAAGAGATGAGAAGGATTCAAGAAGCGGGAAGGCGGGAGAAGAAAGATTTTGTAATGGGGACCACAACCCTCCTTCCACAGCTGTCTTCCCTCACTCTCTCTCTCTCTGTTCTTTTCTTTCTTTCTTCTCTTTTGCTTCCTTCTTTTCTCTCTCACTCTCTCTTCTTTTCTATTTTGTCGCTAAAGCAACACATAAACAGTTAACCACCCACATCCTCTTTCTGGTTTTTCTTCTTGTTTCTTTCTACCCTCTTCTTTTCATTCATTCACTCACTCAAAAACCCTTTTCTTTCGCTCATTATCTCACTAACAACTCTCTCCTTTTGCGCCGTTTCTTTAGACTCCAAAACCATGCTTATAACCACATCTCTCTCACACTCATTAACTGCTCCTCTGGGTTGCTGATGTTCTATAACGGATTTCCTTCATCTTGTAACTGCTCCAAACTCATTTTATAAACATTAAAACAAAGTTTCTCACAAACGACAATACTTATATAAGGATACTAATTCTGATGATGTTTTTTTTTTTTTACCACAGAATCAAATGTTGTTCTGTTTCGTTTGCAATGATCATCAAATGCTCATAAATATGTTCATCCATCTTTCACTGAAATTCATTTCTTTAATTGCGGGAAAGATAATTAAAAAGGTAGGTACTCCAATCATAATCATATTCCAACCACAATCAATATAAATACCTATTTTTCTATACTTCGTTTGTATTCATCATTTTTTTATATATCTATTTGCATAATATTTATCTCCCTTTTATTCTCTTTATTAAGTCGAAGAATTACTCGTAATATATTTACTTCTCAGACCTTAAATTTTAAATACTAAATATTTTTAATGCAAAAACTCAAAAAAGTTTAATTTTCAACTTATTTTAGAAATCATTTATAGGAAACGTTTCAGTCTCATGAAAATTCATGATTGATTATTTAATTCCATTTGAGTACAATTATTACCCAATACATATTTGTTACCGTTTTGGGTTCTCAAAATTATAGTGACAATTAAATATTTTTTCACACATTAAAACAATATAATTTTTTTTCACACTGTTATTTTTAACGGAAAAAGAGGGGTTGCCGTTAAATTAATGACGACAAAATAAGCAGCGCCTATACGAGATAAGACGACACTTTCACAGACACTCCCACGGATATGAAGGCGTTTTAATTAAGGCTTTGCGTTTTAGCGCGTTGCGAATTTGAAAAGGGAGTACTCTTGTGTGAGTGAGGTACAGGGAAAGTGGTGAAGGCTCGCGTACGTGGTACGTTCATCGTGCATACCTGAATCTTGGAGAAGTTGAAACGCAAGAGGTGCATTCTGTAACGTAGAGTGCAACCCCGTAGCACGCACTTTCACGCATGGAATTTAGTATCCACCATTCATTTTCCCATCAAACTTTTTTACTACTAACCAATGAAATTCCTTTGTCGTGTGCATGTCATCATGTGACGTCATATTAAATATTTAGCATTTTCATTTAGTCAAAATAAATTAATTTTTTCTAGCTATCTAGTTGCTTAGACCTATAAAGCTTGGACACGTCTCTTAAATGGTATTCGTGTCGGATATATGTATTAGACACCGATACTTGCATCACATTTGTAGGATCCCTATCAGTGAAGCATCCAATTTAAAAAATATTTATTAAATTTATGACAATTTTAGTACGATTCTAACACAATTTTAAAATAGATAAAACATTCATTTTTTAAAAATTCAAATTTATTGTATAAATTTTTATTATTATTACAAAAAGCAAGAAACAAATCATTTTGAATTGTCTTTCTACTTAAAAACAATATTGAAACATACTTATGCACGTAAATCTTTATTATCAATTTATATAATTAATAATTATGTAATATATAGAGTTATGTTTTTTATCCTATATTTTAGAAATTATACATATTTTTGTATTCATGTTGGATCAGTATTAGTATCTTTGTACATAGATTTAAACTATCTTGGATCAGTATCAGTATCTCTGTACATAGATTTAGACCATCGTGTTATTTTTTGTCATTATAAATAACTTATAATTATATATAAAATGTGATCTTCAGAATTATTACATAATTATAAACGCGAATCCTAGTAACTCTATAACAACCAGCATCATTAGTTTGAAACTGTCCAAATATAATTAAGTGTTTAAAGCAAATTGATAAAAAAAATAATTATTTTAATGAAAAGTATTCTGGTGAGACCCATATAATGTACTTGGGAAATCTTTACACTTTGAAAGAAAATATTTTTTAATCAACGTCTCGAAGACATGTTTTTCTTTTAAATGAAAAGAATAATGTGCATTTTTTTATCCATTAAAGAAGCATAGGGTCATTATGGAGAATGCTTTAAAAAAAGAAAGTTGAGAGAAGGAGAAGAACAAACCCAAAGGTATGAAAGGTTGTACCCTAATAACCCCATAAATAGTAAGATAAAAGTTTGTACTTTCTTTGCAAAATTAATTATAAATATCTATTAAAAAGTGGAAGAATTTGTATATTTATTTATGTGTAATCTGATAATATCTGATATCATATTTTAATCTAATAGATTCTAAATAACTTTAATATTATATTTAAAAATAATATTAAGTCTAACTCAATCTTATAAAATCAATGAAATTTAAAAAATAAGATTTACATTAATTTACACTATTAAATGTTCTTAATCTCTCGAACAATATTTATTTATTTTCAAAAGATAAAAATATTAATCAATAGTATATCATGTTGGTGAGAATGTGAGTCTTAAAAGCTATATCTAAATACACAATTTGCTATAATAAACTACATTATATAATAAGAATGTGAGTCTTAAAAGATGTATAAATGAATTAAGAAAAAAAAAATATAAATTATTCTTAATTTTTCATGAGAGCATGAAGTGGTAGTAAGAAAGTTAGTTGATTAGATGAGTGATGAGAGAGTGACAAGTGTAGGGTATAAGGTTTGATGGTGTGATGATAATGATAAAGAATCTGCATTTATGTGAGGCAGAGGTCAAAAATTAAGATGTCATGCTTCACACATGAGTCTACCTTATCCCTCTCCTCCCAAAATGCACCATTCCTCTTTCCAGAAGATTGGGTGCCAAATCTAGAGGTTCCCCTTATTTAACAGGGCAGGTGGTCCCTCTATAAGTCACATAGCACAACATGGGTGTTTCTCACGTGATTTATCCCACCATCATCAATACAAAAAACAAGTCATTCAATAAACACAAAAATGCACATAAATAATGATTAAAAAGTGGAGTCCAAGGGATTGTTCCGGTACCGAAAATATAATCTCACATCTTTCGGGAGTCGAGGTCAATGATAGTTTAAATACTCTCTTTTTCTTCATTTTATCAAGGCGTCTTTTGTGTATAAAACTGTGACGGAGCAGCGATCTCTAAAGCAGACAATACATCGAATGTGGTGATTGATCCTTGCGATGTTATCTCTCCGACTTAAGGTCGGAACAAATATGTATTAAGAAAGAAACTTTAAACTTAACTCAATTTCATAAAATCGACTTTAGTCAATATGAAATCTTTAACACAACTCTCACACTGAATGTAACAGATATAAGATAACATATTACGAGTGATTCGATAAAAGTCTTATTACTCTGTGTATATGACAGTGGCATTAAACTAATAATAATAATGTGGTAGTGGTGTTTTTAGGTACCTTAATTCACCTGACAAACCAACCATGTTCAGTGGAACTTTACTTTTATATTGAGCCTCATAAAACCAACACACACTTTTGGGACTTTCCCTTATTAAACACACTGTTCATGACTTCCCATGTTCTGATCTTGTAGATTTGTTATTAAGAAAAATGGAGGTGACAAATGTTATAGAATGGTGTAGTTTGTCTGTTAGTTTAGTTGTTATAAGATATGTCCGAAATAAAGACCAAAAGTGTGTTTCTTAAAAATCTCACATATGGAGTTGCGCGTGTGAAGTGTTGGTGAGAGACAAGATGGTGGTGATAAGATAATGTGTCTGTGGTGTCAGGAGGAGGAATATAATCCACTCCACAGACACAGACACACCCTTCCTCCAATTAAACTCTAATTCAGTTTATCTTTAATCCAACCTTTAACTTTTCTTCAATTCATTATTATTATTTTTTGTTTTGGGTAATTGTTCTTTGACTTCTGTACTTTCTTCAGGAACCTTCTTTCATACATGCCACTATGCTTTCCAAACAAATTCTCATTTGAAAAATGTTATTTTGACTTAAAAAAACATTTTTTTAACAGTAAAATAAATAAATAATAAAAATATTTTAGAGATACTTCAATTTTTATAAAACATAGGAAAACAAGTCTCCTTACTAAAAAAAATTTTAGAAAGTAAAGTTTCTCAAACCAACTAAACCATCTAGATTTTTAAAGAAACACTGTAATACCTAATTATATTTGTCACTCATCTAATACTTTTTGATACATTTCATATATATCATTGACTCAAAACACCAATCTGAATAAGAAAAACAAATTAAATGTAACTGAAAGTTATTTATGATCATACCTTCAATTACATTATTATAAAATTTTCGTATTCCAATTTTTTTAACTATTACAACTTCATTCCACAGACCACAAACCCTAAACCTTATTTAATTATTGATATTTGTTAAATTTAATTATCAGTATTTCACAATTAGGGTTTAAATATTGGCACGCTATATATCAAATTGAAAGATGAATTACATCTTTTAAGATAAACTAGGTTTTTAAAGTTTTTGTAATGTCAGACAATTTTATATCAATTATTTGCATAAAAACATCAAATAAACAGACAAACGATCTTATTATTAATTTCTTTTAAAGTAATAAAATAATATCTAAATGTTTATAAAGGAGAGCTAATTTCAGTAGATACTAATCACTACAAGAAAAAAACATGAAATAGAAACTAATCTTTATAGATTAAAATAATTAGTTGCAATAGTAACTAAATTAGAGATCATTTTAGAAATTAAACAAAAATTTGGTTTCTAAATTAGTTTATATTATTGTTAAATAGTTTCTAAATTGATATCTAATTAGCCACCAAGGTTTTAACTACCAATTATTTAGTTTCTAAATTTGGTCTCTAAAACCTTGGTTTCTAATTAGATACCAATTTAAAAACTATTTAACAATAATGTAAACTAATTTAGAAATCAATTTTTTTTTATTTATAAAATGGTCTCTAGTTTAGTTACTATTGCAACTAATTATTTTGGTTTCTAAAAATTGGTTTATATTTCATGATTTTCTTGTAGTGAATTAATCTCATAGAAAAGTTGCGGTTGGACTTACAGATGCCGTGGTGGCTTTAGTTTTTTTTTTATAAGTCAGAAGTTGGAAAAAAAATATAATATGTAAAAAGAAAAATGATGAATTATTAATTAACTTTTTTTTCCTTTTTTTTTTGGTTTGAGTATTTTTCCTTCTTACATTAATAGTTTTGGAATTGAAGAGTGTGATGATTGTCACCTAAAGTTAGGATGAACTTGATAGTAGATTCAAAATAATAATAATTTTACCAAAAAATATAGTTGTTTGGAATGGAGTGAAAATAATGATTATAAATGAAAAGTATTTTATTTGATATGTGAAATTTAGTGCGATAACTACTCCTTTTGTTATTGTCTTAAAATAATAAAGTCAGAAAAAATTATGTAAAACAAGTATTATATAGAAAAATTCTCTTTATATAAGGATAAATATATATATACAATGCAAATATGGCCGTGTGAATTTTGCACTCTGAAGAGCTATCACAAGAGTGAAGACGGGCCAATATGAAGCATTAATGCTTTATTTACATTATTTACAGTTAGCTGATTAAAACTCAAATACAATGAAAATCACCTTCTCATCTTTCCTTTTCAAATTCTGAAAATCAAAGATGGAACCACGTAACCACTCAGATTATTATTATTATTATTATTATTACATGCAATATATATATATATATATATATATATATATATATATATATATATATATATTATGATCAACATCTGCTGGGTTCAACTCCCACTGTCTTCAATGTCTCAACTGTTCGAGGACTGCATGCAACAACCAACAATTAACGTGATGAATGCTGCTATATATGGATATAGATAGATACATAGATAGATATAGGTGTATCTGGTGAAAGGATTGGGGTGGACAGGGTCGTTGAGTGTGGCCTTGTTTTCCTGAATGTGAGAGACCTTAATATACTCATCTGGTGCGATCAGGATCAGAGACCTCAGGCAAAGTTTCTCTTCTGTTCTTGTTCACATGAACTGTTGGACAACGAACCAATTGCTGAAACGCAGTGTGATCCAATTGCCACCGCCACACACACCATTCCCCCCACGATATACACTGGTGCAAACTCTGCCTTTATACTCATCTTACTATCCATCATCATAATTATTAAAAAGTCTTAAAGGTCAGATTAAACTCAAAATAACAAATAATCGTTAAAATAAACTCGAAATAACTCTGATACTATATATTAAGAAGTGAATTTTAAAAAATTCATACAACCGAGTCAGGTTTATATAATCTCTAGTTGATGTTTTGGAGTTGTGGGGCTAGTAAATGCTCGCCTTCCACTTCCTAGTTCAACCAATGTCGATCGAAGATTTTTCTGCATGTCATCGTACCAGTTATATATAACAGCACGCATATTTTTTTATCAGTAAAAAAAATAAAGAAACATAAACCACTTCAAAAATTAATCTATCCTTGTACAAATCAAAACAAAAAAAAACACTAACAAAAGCCTACTAAAAATCTAACCAACAATCTTACATATCATTTAACCATTTTCATATATAAAGCAAATGATCAAAGCACGAGTCAGAATAAGATAAAATTGTCATGTCTTAGACATAATCCAAGATCAAACCTTTAATTGAATAAGAGTGAACAATTCTAAAACATCAATCACATCACCTTTAAAAATAACATTATTTTTGTGTTTCCAAATCTCACAATACAACAATCCAAATTGTTCTCCAAACTTTATTAAGAGAAGCACACTAGGTTTTCTTATTCCAATCACTTTCATTGAAACCAAACAAAATCATAAATCATATATAGTTTTTGCATTCTTCTAGAACAAGAAATAGGGTTAGCCAAAAGATTTGTTACCGCTGCTCTGAAAGCCATTTTGTGTGTGTTGTAGGATGAAAAGAAAGAGAAATGGATGATATAGGTGATATATATCTCTGGTGGGAATCCATTTATATAGAGTTGAGTAACATGCAGAAAAACCATGAGAAGCAAACACATGGGCACGTGGTGGGGTATTATAGGACAATGCAAAACACAACAGAATCTTCCCAAAATCACACTTTTCAATGGCTGAGGGTGTGGATAATCCTAACCGCTATATAGTCGCCATAACCGTTAACGTTTAGGTATAATACATTTATATTTTAACTAAGTATACAAAGTGGTCGTATAAAAGTTGAATCTTTCAAACTTGTAGAAGACCAACCATCCATACATGTAAGTTGGGGCAAATATTTGGTATAAATGGAAAGGCAATAACAAGTTCCAATTTATTAGTGGTTAAAAAAATGTATTTATTTGTTCATACAAATTACAAGCAATATTATTAAAAATAAAGCTATGTTGACTAGAATCTTGGAGGACATGCTCATTAAATTAATAATTATAAAAAATATTAAAAACTACATTCAAAATGCATTAAAAACATAGTAAAATGTATTAGTAATATTTTTAATAAAAAAAAGTTTCATTCTTTAAGTGGTGCATGTTTTATTGTAATTGAGTTTTATTGTGTGTGTGAATAATGCATCAAGGTGTGCTTTTAAAATCTACTTTGTTTGTTTCTCTTTTTTTCTCTTATTCTCAATGTGTGCGTCCCAATAATTGGTATTAAGAGTAAGATTTGAAGGGGTTAAAATTGCACCACAACAAGATGACTTTCATTCCTACCAATCTTCCAATTCTCAAAATAAAAAACTATGACAATTGGAAAATACATGAGTTGTTATGAGATTTTAAGGAATGTGGGAGTAATCTTGATGTGATGGATTTAGAAATAAATATATATAATAAATGATAAATTTGTAATTAACTAATATAAAAAAAGTATTCAAATAATAGTATTGAGAGTTGTAATGTGGTTGTATAAAAAATTGGGATTGTCCATGTATCATTACCCATTTTTTAAAAGATGTTAAGTGTTATAACGGTAACAAAATGGGTCATATATGGTCAAGTATCGCTAGAAACTAAATACCAAATCCAAAAATTTAAATGGAGAGGATTATTCATAACAAATGTTGTTAATGAAGACTATTACTAAAGCAAAAGGACTTAAAGAAAATTGTTGGCTCTTTGTCATACACAACTTGATATAAAATTTGCTTGAGGAGTAATAACAAGATACATGCGGAGTTCAAGTGTCTTATCTTCTAAGATGAGTTTATAAACAAATTATTAGACACATTAAATTAAATGAACCATCACAAATAATATTTTAAAATTACACTTGTTGGATTCACAAATACAAATTGGAGAGGTGATAAGGATTATTGTAAGAGCACTAAAGTTTTTGTGTTCTACTACAAAGTGAACTTTAAATCTAACTCAACCCCATAAAACCGGTTCATGGGGTGAGGTTTGTACTCACTTATATACAATGAAATGTCTTAATCTCTAGTCGATGTAGGATCTCCAACATATTCTTTGTAGACGGGATATTGAAGAAAGTAAAAGTGATTTGTGTTGTCCATATGTAAAACAAAATACATAATTGTTAATATGTGTATGTGTGATCAAATTGCAAATGCTTTCACCAAATCAACGGTGAAAGATTTTAATTTTTTAGAGAAGAGAAAAAAAAATAGAGCACGTGACTCCAAATTCTTATTTTTAACTTTGTTTTCTCTATTATTCTTTTTTAAGTTGCTCTTTCTTTCACTCAGTTTATTTTTAAGTAAAAAAGTTTCAACCACTAAAAACTTATTTCATGTCACTCTCATATTATCACTATTTCCTGATTTAATTGTTTTCTCTTTTACAGTACAGAGCTATTTATTTTTTCCATTCTTTGTTTACAATTTTATGCTGCTTCCAATTAAAATCACTTTTAGCTGTGCATCTAAAGGAACATTCAGTTGTATTATATTAAGAGTGTTATACCACTCTTTTTTTTTTCTAAATAAATTTGGACCATATTGGAGTGGGCCATTTGATGCATATAGCTCATAATGGACCATTTTAAGGTTCAGATGAGGGCTGTTTCTTCTTGCACCTAAATAGCTTATATGGGTACCTCATAGGTCAAACGAAAAGATTATTTTGTTCTTAAAAAAATATGTTTTTATAGAAAATGTTATTTTTATAATTTATATATTTGAGATTGTAAAATCTAGAAGGTATTTTATTACGAAGTAGACTTTAAGTCTAACTCAACCCCATAAAACTCATGAGATTAAGGTTTGCACCCACTTATATACAATGAATTGTCCTCATCTCTAGTCGATGTGGGATTTCCAACATATTTTCATAAATATCTTTTGGATTCTATAATTCAAAATATTTTTTTTTTCTTTAAAAAAATTATTTTGAATTATAGAATTTCAGGGATTGGATATATATATATATATATATATATATATATATATATATATATATATATATATATATATTAATAACGGGTGTTATGGATTGTACAATCCGAAAGGTATTTTCGAATCCAAAAATACCGATCAGATTGTATAATCTAAAATATGATTTTTACCATTTACAATGTATTTCCAAATCCAAAAATATATTTTAGATTACATAATTCAAAATATATATTAACATGGTGTTACAAATTTTACAATCCAATGTAAAAAGTAAACGAATGTAAAAAGTAAACGAATAAAAAAAAACTTAACATATACTTATAAGGATAAGATTGGAATTAAAAAATAGCGAGAATTGAGAAAGGTTGAGTTAGATTCTAAATAGATTAAAGTGGTAAATGTTTATGAATTATGATATAGTTTTACTCAATATGGGCCTAACGTTAAATAATTAGGCAATTGCTTCCTACATCTATCAGTGCACCCAATTAGAGGGGAAAAACCGAAAATACCCTTAAAAAATGGGGTGCATATAAAATTACATTCTGGACTTTCTTTTCCGGAACACAATCTCTTTTGGATAAATTTTTTTGAAATGTATTATTTTCAGTTCTGGATTTTTTTATTCAGAATGAGATTTTAATTTTTTTTTCTGGATTTTTATATCCAAAACACAAAAATCTCTTCCAGATTTATTTTTCCAGAATGCATTATTTTCATTTCCAAAATAAAGAGTATTTTTAGAATTTTTGAAATTATGTTGGTTGGATCAAAAGTGTTGGGTGCTTTGAGCCCAAGATTAAAACCAATGTTAAAAAATAAAAGAAATTATTGAGATAAGGATACCAGAATACAGTAAATTGTAGATGGAAAATGGTATAAACCAATAATAATTCCCCTTTTATTTTGGTATATAATAATATTCCTAAGTATAGTCCTTTGGTGAGTATGAAATTTGATGTGCAGAATATTAGGTATATTATTATTCCTTATTGTTCTTTACAATTTTCTTGTCTATTCTTCCTTCTTTCTATCACCTTCCACTCATTTTTTTTATAAAAAAACATATTTTGATTTCAAATTTAAAAAATAATTACAAAATTATTTTTAAAAGATGTTTCAATAAGTTAAATAAAAAATATATAAATTAATTTTGGCTTTAATTCTTAAACGATATAAAACTATATACCGAAAGAAAATCATAATTCATTAACACTGGCATTTTTCCAACTTATAAAATCTAATTTTTTTTTTAATTACCATAAGTAAAGATACAAGTTTTATACCAATATTGTTTTAGTGGTCAATTGAGATTAGGGTTTCCGTTGACAAAATTAAATTCCATATGATATGATATTATATTATGTGCATTGGGTATTGACATTTTCATAACATGTTTTCAATTATTTACTATATTCTCATTTATACTTTATCTTTAATTAATAATCCATATTATGGACCACACTTACATCGTTGACTTTTTAAATTGACGCATCAAAGCATGCTACTGTTGACTTTTAACCTGGTTTATAACATCAAAGAGATTCTTATCTTTATGTTACAAATGGTAGTTTATTTTATGAAACTAAATTAAGTCAAATAATATATTAGGTCACATGTCATACTCTTTATTAAAAAAATATTTAAAATTAAAATTCAACATCATCAAAACAAAAATATTATTCAATTTTTTACATTAACTATAAATAAAAGTATTTTATAATATATAAATAAACATATAAATTATTTTATAACAAGTCGAGTTTGTTAAAGTTAAACTAATTTAAAATCTCTTTCTTAATAAATATAAGAAAGAACGTGAATTTTATCTAAAATAAATTAATAGTGTGTTTGATTATCACATTTTCAATAGTATTTTCTAAAAATGAGTTATTTTCTAATAAGTTCAGATTAATTTATGCATAAAAGTTTGTTTAACTTCTTCACAAATTGACTTAAACTTATATATAAAATATTTATTTTTCGCAATAATTATTAATATAATAAATTCTTCTATAGATATTATGCAAGACAGATACACATATACAGCATTACTGATAATTAAGTAGTAATAGTTTTTTAAATAAGTTCAAACTTTTACACTATAAATAAGTACAAAATGAGAAATGAAATAATAAATATTCATAACCTTTATTTTATTCCAATTCTCAGATAATATTTTTATTTTTAAAAGCAAAATTCATAAATATAATAAATGAATACACAAATTCAAACACGCAATAATAACATTATTAAAATTCCTATAAACATTACATTCCCCCAATTTCTAAAATTTCTAGTGTTTTCTCTCTCATTTATCATCTTATTTATGCCTACTAAAACATTACATTTTTCAAAATATAATATTAAATACGATTGTTTTAGTCAACAAATAATTAATGTTTTCTTAATAAACATGTACTGAACTAAAACAACTACATTTTCCAAAGTATAATTTTTCATTTTGTAAATTGTGTATGGAACTCACTTAAATGCCAATGCAATTCATTAAATAAATAATAATAAAATGAATACAATTTATTTAATATTCTCATCTTAATTTTACAATATTAATCCTATATAATCCTACATTCTCATATTCTTCTGATTTTTTTATCTACACTCTTTCTCATTGTTTGGATATATTTTCATTACAATTAATTATTTCAATAATAAGTGTATATATTATAATAAGAAAAATCATGGTTTTGATAAGTTCAAGAATTGCATGTGATAATAGGTTTATAATTAAATATATATAATAAAAGATAAATTTAGGATACTGATATATTAGTAAAAATATACATTTCATATTTTAATAAATTAATATTTTATTTTTTAATTTAAAATTATTATATTATTGTTAAAAGGTATATTTTTTATTGTTTATAGTGTCAACAAACTTTTTTTCATAAATTTATAATTAAATGATATAAAAAGATACTAAAATAATAATATTATAATTTGTTGTGATATAATTATATAAAAATTGTAGTTTGTGATTATATGATTACTTATATATTAAAAGATTTATGAGATAGAGAAAAAAACAGAGGACAACTAGAACTAGAACTACAGAGGAACATTAACAATGAATATGTCTGTCTTTTGTAACTGAATAATCAGAATCAGAAGTTGTCAACTACCAAACAAGCCGTACATTGTATTTGATTATAGTATCAGAGATCTTAAGTGTTGGGACAAATACATATATACATTAATTTCATACAGAAAAATCAGAAACAGAGCAACGAAAAAGAAGGGTAAGCTGAGATATGAAATGATATAATATTGAGGTTATTTGATGCCTTTCATTGTTTCAACTATTTTCAAACATTCTCTGTCTCTCTCTCTGTCTCTCTCTCCTCCACCACATTTCAGGGAACACCCGCGCATCTTTCTGGGACGCTTACTCTGTTTCGTTTTTAGTATAATTTTTTTTTTTTAATTTTTTAGTTTCAATTTTGGGGTTGTTTATTTGCTGGTTTGGTTTTGCTTTTTCTGTGGATTCACCCTTCAAAATCGCTCCTCTAACAAAATTTGAGCGATGGATTGTTGGGATCGGGTTCCTGTTGGCATCTCAGAGTTGGTGATGACAACCTCTGCAATGCTCAATGCATCAAAACCCAAAAGCCTTTGATTCTTACAAAAGCTAAAAGGGTATCCACACACTCACCCACCAACTCTTTCTTCTGTGTTTTTATTGGGACCAAACAAAAATGGTCAATTTTTTCGTCTGTGCCTATTCTCACATTTAGCGTAATTCTTAATCTGATTTTGATTTTGCTTGTTTCGTTTGATGCTTCAGCTGGCCGTCATTTCCTAGTTGCTGCTGTCAAGGTTTGTGCTTTGGCAGATACCTCTTCTTTTATTTTTATTTTTGCACCTAAAAAAAAGAATTTTTTTTTTCTGGTTCATTGGCCTTGGTAGTGGAATATGAATAGTGCTAATTGGGTCGTTTTCTGATAGCTATTGTTTTCTTTATTCTGGTACTATTTTTCCCACGGGAACTAGTCAATAAAACAATTGTTTGGCAGGAGAAAATTTTGGGTTTGAATAACGAAAAGTCAATTTTCTAGACATGATATGGTGAACAGAGGAAGGCACACTCTTTTGGGGGTGCTCCTTGCACCTATAAATTTTACATAAATTTCGAAACTTTTTTGGTTCATTAAAATTTTATGGCAGCCTTTTTTTGATAAATTATTTGACATCGTGGGGGTTGTGCTTATTGGTTTTGGAATTTGAAGTGGTGAGTGGTGAAGATGGATTCAGAAGGTGGGATTGTTAGGACACCAAAGAGGGAATTGGAAGCAGAAGGGGTTCTGAATTCAAAGATGAAGGGTTCTGGAAACATAAGCAGTAAGGATATGATATTCAGAGCTGATAAGATTGATCTCAAGAGTTTGGATGCCCAGCTGGAAAAGCACTTGAGCAGGGTTTGGTCAAGGAGCACTGAGACAAAACGCCCCAAAGAAGAGTGGGAGGTTGATTTGGCCAAATTGGATCTTCGATATGTTGTGGCTCATGGAGCATATGGTACTGTATACAGGGGCACCTATGATACCCAAGATGTTGCTGGTATATGCACTTCATTCATTCATTCATTTATTTTATTATTTTATATGTTGTTTGTGCTCCTCACTTTTATTCTGGATGATTTTTTTTCATAAAAAGTTTGGGAAAAGAGGTTGAATGTTGTTCAGTATTTCTATTTAGACTGCATTCTTTCTTGTTTTTGACAAAGTTGGCTGATTTACTCATAGCCTGAGTCTGGAGTTTAATTTTTTTCTCTTAAATCAATCTTATAGTCATTGCAATATGATATGATTATTTAAATCTCTGTCTGGGTTTGATGATGCTGTGGGTGAGAGAACATGGCTTCAGCATAGTATTGAATGAAAATAACCAATGAGAGAATGAGGCACGTTTTGGCATTTTTTTTCTCCATGCTGTTAGATGCTGGTCTAATGACATATCCAGTTTTTTAGCAATGAAGCTAAATGCTGAGATGGTGTTTGAAAGCCACTTTGCTGGGTGGCTGAACATCAGCTAGGTAATATAAGTAAAAAACTTACTATATTTTAAAAGTAGTAGAATTCATCAAACTTAAAAATTCACTCCTCATTTCCACATTTTTCCAAACTATATTTTTATGAATGTGTATGATAAATTTATGGTACACCAAGTCTTCTATCCTTTTGGTCTGTAAGAGTGGGGAAGATGAGAGATCATTTCTGTGACTGGAGGATTGTCATCTTGAATTTTACAGTGAAAGTATTGGACTGGGGTGAGGATGGTGTAGCTACTCCTGCTGAAGCTGCTGCTTTAAGGGCATCTTTTAGACAGGAAGTTGCTGTCTGGCACAAACTTGACCATCCTAATGTGACAAAAGTAAGAACTCATGGTGTTCAATCTTATTTATTTAAATTAATGAGTACTACTTGATACCTGACAAAGTTGAAGAAAGAAGCGATTGTTACTGATAGAACACTGCTGTTAGTAATGACAACTGCTCTCTTCAGCATGATTTCTGTTCTTGATACCTGTTTAGGAGGAGATAAGGATTAAATCCATAGCTCTGCACAGCAATTTTGTTTTGATGCATAAATTTTCAGATTAGTAATTGTGTTGGATTCATCTGTGCAAAACAGTTTGTTGGAGCTTCAATGGGAACTTCAAATCTTAAGATTCCCACAAAAACCGCTCCTTATGGAGAGGAAGAGTCCCTTCCTTCTAGGGCATGCTGTGTCATTGTTGAGTTTATCTCTGCTGGGACACTAAAGCAATACTTGATAAAAAATAGGAGGAAGAAGCTTGCTTACAAGGTTGTGGTTCAGCTGGCTTTGGACCTTGCAAGGGGGTATGTCCTATTTGATCATCTCATCTCCACAGTAACAAAATTGCATATCTTTTCTTAATACAAACACATTGTTTTCCCAAAAATGCAGTCTTAGTTATCTACACTCGAAGAAAATTGTTCATAGAGATGTTAAATCAGAGAATATGTTACTAAATCCTAGTCGGAATCTAAAAATAGCTGATTTTGGAGTTGCTCGGGTTGAAGCTATGAATCCAAGTGACATGACAGGTGAAACAGGAACCCTTGGATATATGGCTCCAGAGGTATTAGCCTTTTCTAGAATGATTTCAATTTTCACATACATATTCAAGTTACTTGCATTGCATGCCACTGTTTCTTCTTCTGAACATAATCACTTCCGGTTATCAGCTTTAATCATAGGATTACATAAATGTAGGTTCTGGATGGGAAGCCTTACAACAGGAGATGTGATGTCTATAGCTTTGGCATTTGCTTGTGGGAAATTTACTGCTGTGATATGCCTTATCCAGATCTAAGCTTTGCTGATGTTTCATCTGCAGTTGTTCGCCATGTAAGTTAACATATGATTTATGTAAACACTATGTCTATGTTGCACAGACACGGACATTAATACGATACAGACACGAACACGGACACAAAGATACATATAATCTCTCTAAAATGTAGGATAGAAGGACATAAATCTATATATTATATAATTATGAATTATATAAATTGACAATAAAGATTTATGTGCACAATTATGCTTCAGTTTTTTTATGGAACAGAATAAATTTCTCATGACTGATTCAAAATGATTTGTTTTTTATTTTTATAATCATAATAAAAATACAATAAGTTTGAGTTTTTAAAAATTGTTAGAACTATGCTAGAATTGTCATAAATCCAACAAATATTTTTTGAATTAGACACTTCACTTCACCGATACGTATCTTACGAGTGTCGGTGTCCAATACGTGTATTCGACACGGACACACCATTTAAGAGACGTGTCTGAGCCTCAGTGTAGTGTTGGCCATGATACATATATGATCTCAAATTGCTTGTATTCTTGCACAGAATTTACGACCAGACATTCCAAGGTGCTGTCCAAGTTCCTTGGCAAACATCATGCGGAAATGTTGGGATGCGAATCCGAACAAGCGGCCAGAAATGGAAGAGGTGGTGAAAATGCTGGAAGCACTTGATACGAGCAAAGGTGGTGGAATGATACCAGAAGATCAGAGTCCAGGGTGCTTCTGTTTTGCTCCAACTCGTGGCCCTTGATTCTTGAACCCAATGTCCTTATGTTATGTGTTCAAGAGATGAACTGAATCACTGTAACTGCCAATTGGTATTTCTATTTTTGGCAGTTCACAGCTCTCAACATCCTTTCCTTTGGCCAGATTGATTGTGAGAAAGAAAGAAAGAAAGAAAGGAAGATCATTGTATTTTATTTTATTAATTTTTGGCTTAAGGGGTGATTCCATCACCTCTTACATACTGTATTTAGTACTGAAAACTGGATTCTTTTCAGCATCAAAATGAACATAATGTTCACAAATTCTGTTTTTTGTGAGGAGTTAAGTGAATTCTGTTGTGGAGAAGTAACATTTTCTGGCCAAAATGTGTAATACATACATGAATGAGTTATTCAACCATATATAAATTTGGTGATATTTTATAAATTTAGATGTTAATTTTAAACTCTAAATTCTTATTTTAGGTTGTTGCTGTTACCTTCAACAATCTACACTATTGTTTGTGCAATAATCATTCTACACTATTTATTTATGAATACTCACGAGTGTTCTTATAGCACATGGTTTATTTTTATAGATATAGATTCATAATCCACAAGACTATATACATGAAATAAATGTCATAATTATATTGCTTTTATATTATAAGATATCCTAAAGTTAATACTACAATAAATAAATAATAATAATAATAATAATGAAACTTTTCAACCAAACTACTTGTATCTTCATCCAATTTCAGCTTGTAATAATAGACTTTGTAAGATTTTTGGTAAAAATTTCCATAAAAATTTTAAAAAATAAAAATAATAGTGTGAAATTCTTTAGAAGTTTAAATATTGTAAAAATTATCCTTTGTTTTTCTAACAAGGCGATCTTTTATTTGCATATAAACTCATATTTTATAAAAAAAACTATTTTATCTTTTTTATTTTGTTTTCATAAAAATGTTTATAAGAAATTTATTTTTTCCTTTCTTCTTTTATATGTATTTATGAAAAAGAATCTTAACAAATCCTTACTTTTTCTACGTTATAGCTTTTCTAAAAATTATTTTTTAATAAAAATATAAATTAACATTAATTTGAAAACCAATTTTATCTCTCCTTATTTTCTTTTCTTAACTTTGCTTAGAAAACATTTACTTGGGTTTGCATTAGAAAAAAGGAGAATAATTTATACTACAAACACCGATACAGCATTAACACGGATATATTTGGACATGAATATATGTATAATATCTAAAATGTAGGACACAAAGTTATATATTATATAAATTGACAATAAAAATTTATGTGTATTCTAGTTTTTGTTTTGTAGCAGAAAGATATTTTTTATAACTAATTCAAAATGCTTTGTTTTTTATTTTTATAATTATAGTAAAAATTTATACAATAAATTTGAGTTTTTAGAAAATTAATGTATTTTATTTTTTAAATTTAAAAAATATGGTAAAATTGTTAAAAATCAAATAAATATTTTTTGAATTTGACAATTGAATAGTAATAATATGTGAGTATGAGACAAGTACACCATTGAAGATTGAAGACACTTATCTGAGCTTCATACACAATGATGATAGCACTGTTTTTGTTTTTAATATTTTTCTGAATTTGAAGCAGTAAGAATTATGGTATTCTAATTTATAGAAATGTTTAATATATGTTAGTTGCTGTTGCATCATCACAGAGCAATACTGATATGGCAATGGCCACTACCCTTCATCCATCTTCTATTGTTTTAGTTCCCACAAGCTTGAAGGAAGCTAAACCCTTAACCACAAACTCATCCCAAAAGTTACTAGCAAACTGCAAAACCCTGAATGAACTGAAGCAGTTGCACTGTGACATGATGAAGAAAGGGCTCTGTCACAAGCCTGGTGGTGATCACATTAACAAGCTCATTGCTGCTTGTGTTCAGATAGGTACCCTTGAGAGTTTGGACTACGCTGGAAATGCTTTTCAGGATGATGATGATGGCATCCCTTCCGTTTATGTGTGTAATTGTCTCATTAGAGGTTATGCCTCAGCAGGGTTATGTGAAAAAGCAATCTTGCTTTACATTCAGATGGTGGGGATGGGCATTGTGCCTGATAACTACACTTTCCCGTTTTTACTGAGTGCGTGCTCCAAGACTACGGCGCTTTCTGAGGGTGTTCAAGTTCATGGGGTGGTTGTTAAGATGGGTTTGGATGGGGATATCTTTGTCAGCAACTCTTTTATACATTTTTATGCTGAATGCGGGAAGGTTGACTTAGGGCGGAAGGTGTTTGACAAAATGCTTGAAAGAAATGTGGTGTCTTGGACTAGTTTGATAAATGGTTATGCTGGGAGGGACTTGGCAAAGGAGGCTGTTTCTCTGTTCTTTCAGATGGTTGAGGCTGGTGTGGAACCCAATCCGGTGACCATGGTTTGTGTTATATCTGCTTGTGCCAAGTTGAAGGACCTTGAATTGGGTAAAAAAGTGTGCGCTTACATAGGTGAGTCGGGTGTGGAACTTAATGCACTCATGGTGAATGCATTAGTTGACATGTACATGAAATGTGGGGATATATGTTCGGCAAGGCGGATTTTTGATGAATGTACTGATAAGAATTTGGTTACGTACAATACTATCATGTCAAATTATGTGTACCATGGGAGGGCCGGTGATGTGCTCGTGATTTTGGATGAAATGCTGCAAAAAGGACCACGACCGGATAAGGTAACCATGTTATCTACTATTGCAGCCTGTGCACAGTTGGGTGATCTTTCTGTTGGGAAGTCATCCCATGCTTATGTCTTACGGAATGGACTTGAAGGTTGGGATAACATTCTCAATGCCATCATTGACATGTACATGAAATGTGGCGAAAGAGGAGCAGCTTGCAAAGCTTTTGAGCACATGCCAAACAAGACGGTGGTGACATGGAATTCACTGATTGCAGGTTTGGGTAGAGATGGTGATGTGGAATTAGCTCTGAGAATCTTTGATGAGATGCTGGAGAGGGATCTTGTATCTTGGAACACAATGATCAGTGCATTGGTTCAAGCAAGCATGTTCGAGGAAGCAATTGAGCTATTTAGAGAGATGCAAAACCAAGGGATAGAAGGAGATAGAGTGACGATGGTGGGCATTGCTTCTGCCTGTGGATATTTAGGAGCTCTTGATCTTGCCAAGTGGGTTTGTACTTACATTGAGAAAAATGACATTCACATGGACTTGCAGCTTGGCACAGCGTTGGTTGACATGTTTTCTAGATGTGGTGATCCCTCGAGTGCTCTGCATGTTTTCAGAAGAATGGAGAAACGGGATGTGTCTGCCTGGACTGCTGCCATTGGAGTTATGGCAATGGAGGGAAATACAGAAGGGGCTATTGAGCTTTTCAACGAGATGCTCAAACAAAAGGTGAAACCAGATGATGTTGTTTTTGTGGCACTATTGTCAGCATGTAGCCATGGTGGTTCTGTGGACCAAGGAAGGCAGGTTTTTTGGTCAATGGAAAAAACCCACGGAACAAGCCCTCAGATTGTCCACTATGGATGCATGGTTGATTTGCTTGGTCGAGCTGGGTTGTTGGAAGAAGCTCTGCATCTCATACAAAGCATGCCAATGGAACCTAACGAGGTTATGTGGGGATCTCTGCTGGCAGCTTGTCGAAAACATAAAAATGTTGAATTGGCACATTATGCAGCCGAAAAGTTAACACAGTTGGCCCCTGAAAGAGTTGGAATTCATGTGCTGTTATCCAACATATATGCATCAGCTGGGAAATGGACTGATGTAGCAAGAGTGAGGTTGCAAATGAAGGAGAAGGGGATCCAGAAAGTGCCTGGATCAAGCTCCATAGAGGTTCACGGATTGGTTCACGAGTTTACCTCGGGTGATGAATCACACACAGAGAACACCCAGATTGAACTAATGCTGCAGGAAATAAACTGCAGGTTAAGAGGGATAGGATATGTTCCTGACACAACCAACGTCTTACTTGATGTTGATGAGCAGGAGAAAGAGCACTTACTCAGCAGACATAGTGAGAAGCTAGCCATGGCTTATGGACTAATCACTACTTCTCAAGGTATACCCATAAGGGTAGTGAAAAATCTTCGAATGTGTTCTGATTGTCATTCATTTGCAAAATTAGTGTCAAAACTATACAATAGGGAAATGACAGTTAGAGACAATAACAGATATCATTTTTTCAAGGAAGGATTTTGTTCTTGTGGAGATTATTGGTAATAGATTTTATAAGAGGGAACTTCTTGCCTCTGGTTTACAAATCAACTTACATACTTTTGGCTTTCTATTTTTCTTTAAAGACGGGACTTAAACATATGGAGAAAACACCAAGCAACACTTGAACCACTCTTGGGAAAATTTCCCCAGAGCATAAGCAGGAATTAAATGAATTACGATCTATTTAGATAAACTTATCCTTAAAGGAAAGAAATAAAAATAAGTTCTGACCTAAATTAACCTTAATTTGCTTTTAACTTATATTTGAGTTAATTTTACTTTCATATAATGGAAAAATATACTTCAATTTTCTTTTTTGTCTACAAGTAATTGTGAAGAAATCTTTCCAAATTAAATTGTGTGAGAAGGAAGTATGGATTTGTTTTCTCCTATTGTGAAAGAAAACTTGTAAGAATAAGTTGGATATGTAATTTAATTTTGATATCCTTCATATGCAACATTTTGCCACCTTAATGTTGAATAAAATGTGATGGCAAAGTATCCTTTTAGTTTAATATTATATTGTTATTTAATAATATCAAATAAATAAAAAATAATGTTCATTAATACCATTCAAACAACATCTCTTATGAAAAAATGTGTTCGATAATAAGTCAATTGTTCTGAAATCAACTTTGCAAATTCTAATTCAAGCAAACATAACATCTGCTTGTTTTAAATTCTTTATGCAAGGAAGTATTGTTTCAAAATTAAAACAACATTTATTATGAAAAACATGTTTAAGGAGGTCTGTGTGGAACAAAAGTGTCTGATGTGCTAATGCAATCTTCGGTACAGTATCTTTTACTTGGAATGAAATATCACATGGCCTGGCCTCCTGGAGGCATACTGAGATGGAGCCATGGATAACACAGAAAATAGTCAAAGCCAGAAAAAAGTTAGAAGCAAAGTTATTCAATTTTGCTTTAACAAAAGGACAACAAAGCTGAAACTATTTCCAGGATAGAGTACAAAGTCTCAAAACTAAATGGTTTCATGTCTTCATGATGTGTGCTGTAATCTTGGGAAAATGGGATCAACAAAACCACTGTACATAGTGTCCACCTTCCAGAGATTAGCAATATGAAAATGCGATGAGGTTTGCCGGTGGATTTCTTCAATGAGCCAGATGTTGGCCTCAGCTTTGTGTGGATGAATAATGATGTCCAAGGGCTTGTATTCGTCCTCACTGCCAATTCTCAACTGATCCCATTGTTTAAGCAGAATATTTGTGAGGTAGTGAAGGGGCTGCCCATATAACTGCTTCATGGATCTGCCCAATCCCATCCACGAGGTAAATGGTATCACAGAACCTCGATGACTTGGGATTGGGATCTGCTTCATGTAATCCTGATACATTTCTGCCCGTCTCATCAGTGCATCTGCTTACAAGCATGACCTCATGCATCAGAATGGCAAGCAACATAAGATTAAAAAAGTAGCATACAAGCCAACTAGAAACCAAAGGACACTGGCTAGAAATGAAAAATCTTCAATGTGTATATTTTGAACAAAACAAGGTAAGGTCTCCCAATTTTTATGGAGCTAGAAATGAAAATTTTTCAATGTGTATATTTTGAACAAAACGAGGTGACAAAATACAAAAAAAAAAGGATCTAACCGAAGGTTAAATCCATGTTATTGGCATTATACAGCAAATTTGACCTCTCACTAACAACTAAAATCTAAGAAAAAAGAAATGTCTTAAAACATAACTATGAATCACACATACAGTTCAACATTGTAGCCATTTACCTCATAATCATCACGCCTATGCATGACTACACTGATATGTCACAATTCACACATGTATACATTTGAATTCTTCAATTGAGAAGTAATTTTGATTTGATGTACTCGAACAAACAGGTAATATGCATGTATGGCTATAAAAGAGGGAGATAGGTATACCTATGGAGTTTGGTGAAGAGGAGACATCAATTTGATTATCCCATGGAAATGACCTCTTCATGGCGAGCGAAGCAGGTTCTGTTACTGCTGAATACATGCGAATATCAATATGAATATAAATGAAATTGAAATGAGAGTGCATTGAATAAAACAAATCAAGAACCCTAGAAGTGGAGTGTGGAAGGAAGTACCAGAATTGAAAGGGTGGAATGTAGTGAAGAGTTATATGAGTTGTTCATCTAAATGCTCTCTGCAAATGCAAACCCTCGCGCATTCAACTCTTCATTCTCACATCAAAACCATCTTTTCGCGTTCTTATCTCTCTTAGTTGCAAGGATAAAGATTACAATATAATTAATATTTATTATGAGTAATTATTTTTTTAATTTAAATAAAAATAAAGTAACTTCGTTGTGATTTATATTTGAATGATTTCAGGTTATGTGTAGTTGTTTTTAATTTTATATTTTAATTATGTTTTAATGTTACTTTAAATAATTTTATAGTGAAATAAACTAAGTGATTTACATAATTAAATAATAAAAATATATTTTTGCATACAATTTTATTTTTAGATTTTAGACAGACTATATAAACCATACTGATAAAATACTGATAAAATACATGCATGAATTATATAAATTGATAATAAATATTTATATATATAAATAATTTTTTTTATGACAGAACGATGTTTTACATTATTAATTCGTTCTTTATTTATGATTTTAAATTTATAAAATAAAAATTTGAGTTTTTAAAAAATAATATATTTTTTATTTTTAAAATTACGTTAAATTATATTAAAATTGTTAAAAGAATTTAATAAATATTATTTTAATTAGAAATGATTTTCGTAAGAGTATTTAAAGTTTATGGTTTAAGATTTAGACTTTCCTAATTTTTTTTTCTCTCCATCCAAAGCCTTAAATTTGATGAACCCTTGGCTTAATCATACCCCCAAAAAAATGCTCAAGTTCGGAATGCTGAAACTCTTGGCTCACCGTTTCTCTCCCAGAATCACCGCCGCCAATGCCTCTTACCGTTTCCTTTACGGCAACCCTCTTTGCACCGCCGTGGAGTCACCTGAGCTCCCACCGTGGCTCAAGTTCTCCGACACCCCGACCTCTCTGGACGCCGAGTCAGACGACAACTTCGTTATCCCTTCACTCGCCAATTGGGTCGACACCCACATCCTCACCTCCAAGCCCAAACTCCCCGTACAATCCTCCAAGCAAAACAGCATCGACCACGTCGATGCAGTATCCACACTTCTCAAAAAACGCTATCCTTCCCCCGAGCTAGTGGCTGCAGCGCTTCAAGGACGCGGTTTTCAGCCTTCAAGCGATTTGGTTTTGAAGGTTCTCAAGAGATTCAGCAACGATTGGGTCTCTGCTTTGGGGTTTTTCAAATGGGCAAAAGCTCAAACAGGTTATCGGCATTCTCCCGAAGTGTACAACTTGATGGTTGACATCATGGGAAAGTGCAGAACCTTTGATTCGATGTGGGACTTGGTGAAGGAAATGTCACAACTCGAAGGGTACGTCACATTGGATACAATGACTAAGGTAATTAGAAGGCTTGCCAAGGCTCGCAAGCATGAAGATGCTATAGAAGCATTTCGTAGAATGGGGGAGTTTGGTGTTGAGAAGGATACTGCAGCGTTGAATGTTCTCATTGATGCGTTGGTGAAAGGAAACAGTGTTGAACATGCCCACAAGGTTGTTTTGGAGTTTAAGAGTAGCATTCCTTTGAGTTCTCATTCTTTCAATGTTTTGATGCATGGGTGGTGCAAAGCAAGGAACTTTGACAATGCCAGGAAAGCGATGCAGGACATGAAGGTGCAGGGGTTTGAGCCTGATGTATTCTCGTACACTAATTTCATTGAAGCGTATTGCCACGAGAAAGATTTCCGCAAGGTGGATCAAGTTTTGGAGGAAATGAGAGCAAATGGGTGCACCCCTAATGCTGTGACTTACACTAGTGTGATGCTTAATCTGGGGAAAGCAGGGCAAGTAGCTAAAGCTTTGGAGGTTTATGGGCAAATGAAGAGTGATGGATGTGTGGCTGACACTCCATTTTACAGCTCTTTGATATTCATCCTTGGCAAAGCTGGAAGGCTAAAGGATGCTCGCCAAGTGTTTGAGGATATGCCTAAGCAAGGGGTTGTGAGAGATGTGGTGACATACAATACTATGATTTCTATTGCTTGTGCACACTCGCGGGAAGAGACTGCTCTGAGGTTGCTTAAGGAAATGGAAGACGGATCGTGCAAGCCGAATGTTGAGACTTACCATCCGTTGCTCAGGATGTGCTGCAAAAAGAAGAGAATGAAGGTGCTCAAATTTTTGTTGGATCACATGTTGAAGAACGATATAAGCCCTGATGCGGCTACTTACTCGCTCTTGGTGAGTGAACTGTGTCAAAGTGGGAGAGTTGAGGATGCTTACTCGTTTTTAGAGGAAATGGTCTCGCTGGGATTGACTCCAAAGCCCACCACACTCAAGCGATTGATTGAAGCTCTTGAGTCCAAGAGCATGTCAGAGGAGAAAGAGCGTATTGAGAAATTAATGGAACGTTTCTTGCAGAAACGAAGTGTTTAGTGGTTTTGGCATAAGATGAAGTTATTTCCAAGTCAGCGATATGTGCCTGTCATTTGTCCTTCATCTCATCCCATGTCATGATAGAACATGGAAACGATCTTTGCGAATGAATCCTCGTGTTATTTTTACAAGATTATATGATGGGAAGATTTTGTTTTTGTTTTTCCCTTCTTAAATGCAGGCATATTTTAGTACAATTCTACATTTTGTCCCATTCAGATGACAGATGACACATTTTTAACAGTTTATGTGCTCTATGAATTGACTCAAGTGATTTATGCATGCTTTCTTCGTACTAGTAGACATGATTACCAATTAAGGAGAAGCAAATGAGTGTAATTTTTATTCTTATTTTACCCTAGTTGCATTGTATACTAAGTTTTCCTAGAGTTTTTTTACAACATAGTTTTATATTACAATTGTGTTATTTTTATGTCTATTTAGTGGCAGTTGAATCGTTAAAGCATGAGCCAATTTACCAATCCAACTTTCAAAAACACTGATATTAACTACGGTCCAATAGATTGCTTCGACCTTGTGTATGTTTCAAAATTATTGTTTTCTCTAAAGGCCTCCCATTTTTAAAATAAGCTTAAAATAATTTAGGTGTACAAATAGTGATTTTTTTAAGAAACGATTATATGAAAAATCACATTTTAGATTTTTATAATAATCTGACATAATTCATTTGTTATGGAATTAATTTTTTGGAGAGACGTAATAGTACAGTAATGTGATAATATGAACGAGTATTAAGTTTTCAAACGTTGCCGCAACCAAAAAGTTTGTAAACTCTGCTATAACAGCAAGGGCGCATGATAATCGCAGAAGACAGGCTTGAGTAAGATCGATAACTGTATACCTTCATATGCTCTTTTCACACCTCCTTAAATTTGTGTATATTCTGGATTCCAAATACATAATATAATTAGCTTCTAGATTATGCTATCTGAAAACCTTTTTACGTTATTATTTTCAGATTTCATAATCCAAAAGTCTTTTCTAATATAAAATTAGCTTCCAAATTATGTAATTTAAAAGTTTTTTTTTTCAAAGGTTACATAATCCAAAAGCTACTCTCTAATCCAGAAAAAACTTTCAAATTATATAATTCAAAATACCATTTTTTAAAAAATATATTTCAAATTACATAATCTGTAAGCTATTTTCAGATTATATAATTCAGAATACCATTTCTTAAAAATATATTCCGAATTACATAATTCGTAAGTTATTTCCAAATCGAGATTAACTTCTGGATTACATAATCCAGAATATATATATATATATATATTAAATTGTTTTTGGATTTTATAAATCTATGGTGTTTCACAATAATGATAAAAAGTTATTTTCACATGGGGATAACACAAGAAGCAGTGTGATAACCATTAGGGTTAAAGTCCAGTGGAGCTTGAAAATGAACAGAGATAAGTTTGTGGGGAAAAATAGTCAATAATCATTTAGATGAAGCAGTGTGGATCCGTAAGAGGTAGAAAACAACCTAGAATGTACAGCATATTTGACCTTGTTAGTGAAACTTGTAGAATGCTGAACGGAGATTGTGTTGTGGCACTGGCACTACTTTGTTATTTTCACGTCAAATTGAGAAAAGATGCAGATGCAACTAAGAGTAGCTTCTGAGCAGATGTGATGGGTTGGGTTGTTTGAAAATGCATATCCAAACATGGCATCAAAGGTATTGCCTCACGTGTTGGGATAATAGAGAAGTTGACATTTTATGTGAAGGTAATCTTCTTCTACCCATTGGCCTCTGCCACCCAAGTCTCTCTAGGAATTCCTCAATCAACCTATAAATTCAAACTGATAAATATATAGTTTTATAGATTGTAAAGGGAGAAAAGAAAAGTAGTAACACGCACATGCTGCAAATGGCTTTTTGGGATGCAGCCAGCTCACGGTCCGGGAAAGATTCTTCCAACCGAAAGCTCAACCAAACGTACAGATCCAAGACCTGCAGTTTTAGTACCAATCAGAAGTGCTTCAAAGTCAGTGAAGAAAAAAATATAAACAACAATGTACATGGCTCATTTTTTTATATCAGCAAAAAAATGTAAACCACTTCAAGGACGATCCAACTCTTATACAGAAAGATAACCCCCTCTCCCAAACAGACCAATAATAACCTCCAACTGATTACATGGCTCATAGTTCTTCAAATGATCATTGAAGTCGTGACATTACACATGAGCGCTGGACCATTCAAGTGAATTGAAATAACAAAAGAAAAGTAACCAAAGAAACCTTGTGGATGGATTCCAGCTCCTTAAGAGCAGCCGCAGTCTTGGGCACTTTGAGCGAGCCTGGTGTAAATATTTCTCGAAGTCGGACAAGACCTTTCTTTGCATAATTCTCTGCAAACTGATTTATCAGAAGTTGTCATTTTTATGATCATTCAAACCAACATCAATATGTCATACTAACTAACAATGTGATAATTACCTGTGTTAGGCCTTGAGATGAAATCTCGTCATCCATGTCAGCTGGACTGAATATTAGAACTATCAGTTAAAAATTAACTGAAAAGATGAACAGACAAACTACAGACACAGTGATTTATTAATTCTCTAGGTTTTCAATTTATAGAATTTTCCTACATTACATGGATATTGCATTCTGAAATTGTTATTTCCTGAAAAGATAAGAATGCACCTGATACAGAAAAGGTATTTCTCATGTAATCCCAGGGGAAGCTCATCAATGACAGCAGCAACTTTCTAGTACCAGCATGTACAAACAACACCCACCAAACAAGAGGGAACCCCCAGTAAATAATAATCAAATAATGAAGGCATTCGATACTAATATTACTAATGAAATATCCACAATTCAATGGCAAGGCAGCTATTAAAAGACATACCAGTAATTGTTCACAGTTAACAATGAAATAATTTTCAGATAATTTCGCGTTGTCAAGAAAATGTGCCTGCAATATTTAAAGATAAAAGGTAAATAATGTATTGTTGTGATATAATAGTACAATATGTTAAGACACCTAAGAATTTTCATATTCAATGATTTGAAAGATGAAGTTGAGTGGAAAACAATGCTTGCCCACTTGATAATAACTAGCAATCACATAATTTTCTTTGCAATTGCAGGGGACAATAACAAATAATACAATTTACAGAGTACTATATGGATGACAGAATGAATGATAATGCAAAAGGCAGATATAGTTTACCAGTATTTGATAGAAACCATTTCTCGGGTGTAATCGGGAATACATATACATCAAATCAAAGGTAGGAAATAAGCCAGCACGCTGTATCACAATTAGTATACATAAATCATCAATAATGAATAAAGTAAAAAGTTCAGATAAAAGTGCATATCTATTACAAGCTTTCTAGATTTCAGTTTCGCCTAGGTTGCATATTTAGTATAGGGTAGTTAAGTTTTAGGTTACCTCTAAAATGGGTGATGGAGAATTTAATGACGAATGGAGCAAGGGTAGATCCTCTTCATCCAAGCAGGTCACTTCTCCCTCAGGAAAATTAGACCCATATCTCCCAGCTCTCCCTGCAAGTAGAAATGCATTCATTGCAACCGAGAATAAAATATGATCCAAATAGACAGGACATTAGTCCACGCTTCAACATTTCCACATAATAATAGAATAGAAAAATATCTATTAGAACAGTAAATCGTGGATATTTATTCAAGTATTTTGTACCTAAGTGGATTCCTAATCAGTACTTAAATAAACATCAATGTTAAATCAATGAACATCTCAAAAATAATTTATAAAAATCAACATTAATTAAGATATTCCTGCTGTCTGAAGGAAAAGGGATAGCTTGAATAGAGATAAAGAGAGATTTTAAGGGGGGCATATTAAAGCCACAAAAACTGGAAACATGAACAAAGTTAACAGAAGTTTAAATTCTGTTTAATAATGTAGCACTGATTTTGCCAAAAAAATCTTTTGATGGTCCCACAGAATCTTGACATGTCTGAACTGTATCCTAGAAGATTTTAGTCAAAAAATGAATTTATTATATACAGTCGAAAGTACCTGCCCCGGATTTTCCGGCAAATTCAGCATCCAACCAGGATAATATATAAATAAAAATGATGTTCTGACGTCTACTTACCCAAGCTATCAAATTCAATACTTAGGTACAGCTGCATACCTCATGACAAAAGATAAAATAAGAAAAACTATCCAAAGCTAATGCCCAATATATGCTTGTTTAAACATAATTTTTTTTATTGACAAAAAGTTTAAAACAACGTAAAACACCAGTGTCAATATAATCCTCTAATCAAAATTCCAGAACAAGACCAATTCAATTATAAGAATTTCATGCTACCTGCAATCTGTTTGATCTCGGGTACAGTCAGATCCCGCACCTCAAATCCATCAAACTTCTTTGTAGTGGAAAATATGATTCTAGAGATGTTTAGATTAAGACCCATTCCAATGGCATCACTGGCCACAAGAACATCAAACTCACTACTTGCATCATTGAACATGCTTGCCTGCAGTCCTAATGAAACTTTAAACTCAGCAAATTCTTGGCATGGAGGGGGGCAATGAGATGGAAATGGGAAATATTTATCAACATATGCCAATAAAAATAGCAGTAAACTGTAAAACTAAAAACTATGGACAAAAAGAAGAGAAGGAATTTTCAAACAGAACCATGAAATAACATTGAAACTGCATAAAAAGGTTATGGTCAGCGTGAACATTTCTGCCAATGAATGAGAAAATAAAAAATCATAAAAGAACAAAATAAATGGCAGAATGTGCATATGGGCCATAAAGGTTAAATTCCAAAAGATTACATTACCATGAAACAATTGTAAATCAAAAGGAAAACCAAAAATTACTTAAGACAGAGGAGGTGCTCACACCTGCCTTGTTCGAGTCTCGGGAGGTAGTGAACCATAAACTACTGAACAAAGATGCTTTCCTTCTTTCTCAATTCTTTTCTGAGCAATACAAATATCAACTCTTACTAGTTAGTGTGCAGTGCAGAAACTATACAAAACATACAATTGAATTTGCATAATTCATTAGCAGCTTACATTATTTGTTTCATAAAATATCATTACAAGTGTCATTCTCTTCTTATGCTAACCAAAATGAAGGGAGGGAGGGGCGTGATTAGACACTGTATCTATCATCCCATTCCATACATATTGTCAATGAAAATAGCCCTAGGAACATGGTTAAAATGATAGGATACCAGTGGTTAAGAGTGTATGGCTTATACAGGGGGAAAACAAACCTCGTTGTATGCCTTGGTCACATTTTGATCTATAGACATTTAATAAAATACAGGCTCACATCAATGCCTTGTTCTTTGTTTCCAAAATCTTACATTCAATCAATTGCATCTTATCATAAAAACTTAGGCTCGAATGTTTGATTAGAAAGATAAAGGATTGGAGTCAATTAAGATTTGATTATAGTCATGACATGCGAATTATATCATAGTGGAGATCACACAACCACAATCCAGTTCTCACTAAAGTCAGTAGAAGGGTCAACTTTGTAAGGGGGAGAATGCAAAGTGCAAAAACGAATCTATAATCAAAGACAAAAGCTCAATGCCGTTATAAATTCAGAAGTATCAACACAGTTAAAGAAAAATCAATGTTTCCACAAGTTACCTACTTATCTCTTGGATCTCATGCCAAAGCCAAGAAACAAATTGTCAATCTTTTGCTCATTTTCATTAGTTTGTTTTTTGTTCACTTTCATTACAGTGAAAACAAGTCACTATGAAAAGAGTTTAAAAACCAATTGCTTCTTTAGATCAGGTACCACGGCTCAGCTTTTACTTAATTTAGGAAAGAAAATGGTCAGCAGCTTCATAAAAATCTATCCAAGTAAAAAATATGGATCATTGTAAAATAGAGAAAACTAATGAGGCAAATGACAGAAAAAAGTAGCAGTCTTTGGTGAATTGTTGATGTTGAAGTTTGACATGCATTTCCTTAATATTCAAAATAAACTCTTCAAAAATGGATTACCTCTTTTTTCAGAAGTATTTGATGTGAAAAACAAAAGGGAACAGTGAAAATGGATAGCCACGAATGTTTGCGCATAAAACAAAATATGAAAGGATACAAGTTAATTTCAAGAACAGTTAAAACATGTAAAAGCTCACCTTCAACCCGTAAACAGTTAAAACATGTAAACAGTTAATTTCAAGAATGTTTGCGCATAAAACAAAATATGAAAGGATACAAGTTAATTTCAAGAACAGTTAAAACATGTAAAAGCTCACCTTCAACCCGTAAATCTCCTGACGTGAAAAGGTTACAATGCAATCACCATTTCTTACATTAGAGAAAGATCCAAGAGGAACATTCAGTGGGATTAAAGGTGACAGTCTCTCATAAAATTGAACCTGCAGCACCCATGAAGAAAACTGTGAGAGAATTCAAAGAACATTTTGATGAAAACATAATGAATAAGCAGTCCACCATGGAAAATTCATGAGAATGAAATTACTGGTTTAATGTATATGCCCTCATCCCATCCCCACAAGTTGTTCAGAGAGTTTCAGTACCTCAACTTCATCACCAGTAATTTTCAATATCTCCTGAATAAGGGGAACAGCAGCCGGATCACCACAAAGGTGAAGTTCATCAGCAGCAATTCCTAATAAAGCACGTGTAAACGAATATCCCCTTGTAGTACAACCTATCATCTGGATGCATAAAGAGAGAAAAGGGTTAGATGGGGAAAAAATCACAATGACAAGCACAACATGGAATCACAAGATATAGAATAACAACACGCAAAGCCCAGAATGCCACCCATGCCTCCTCGAATGTAGATGTTTCAGTCATTCCAATTCTCAATTAGTAATACTGATAAAATTGAACAAGTGACATGACAGGATTGTGAATGTAAAATTTATTTATGACAGTTCATATGAAACCAACTTATTCTAGGAATTACTTTATATATAATACAAAAAAAAAAAAAAGGAATTTCCAAATGCAAATTTTACTAGCCTGAATTTCATCAATAACAGCGCATTGATAATCAGCTGATACATCAGCCATTTCAACTGTAACAGCTTTATGATTTGCACCGTCAACTTCCTCTCTTTCCTGACCTGTAACGAGATCACAGGGAACTTGTGCCTTGTTCAACCGTTTTGCTACCTCGCAAGCCAACAATCTTAAAGGACCACAATATACTCCTGCAAGGTACAAAAATACTTAATCTCCTTGCTAAGTTTCATCCTCACACATTATTATTTACCTTTACCACAGCAAAAGAAGGATAACTTACCAGAAGCACTTGACTCAAGCTGCTTCAGAGCATGATGTGTTTTACCACTATTTGTTGGACCAACATGCATGATAACCCTGCGGTGTTTCTTTCGGGCCTTTGGATACCATGAATGAGGGCAGCTAAAACAACCAGTAATCAAGCATCAGCGTTCAGAAACATTAAACGTGACTAAAATTACATAGTCACAACCAGTGTCGTAGAGTTTTATAATCAAATATAAAGTTTGTTTAACAGTATTTGAGGGTAAACAAACAACTTTACTTAGCACTGATAAGATATGGAGCATGCTGTTTACTTACGTCAAGTCAGTAAAATCATTTCTGATGCGGCCACTAGAGCTGCTATATGAATGCACCATGTTTGCAGCACCACCTAAACTTTGAAACTTGAACTGAAAGTATAGACGAGAAGGCTCCTTATTACCTGGATGGGTGATGAGATGTCATCAACACCATACAAACAAAGAAGTCTATATTACAATTCAAACGAGGAAAAACATATGAGCATGTTGAATTTAGCGTTTTAATCCTTAGTCACAGCCTCTTTAATATTTACCTATTTAGCTATGAGAGTTGGACACTCCTCTGGAATACGTATCGGGATACACTATACACTATCAGACACCATACTCTTAAGAAAATCGTATTTGTAATAGAACATTAGTATTTAATTCAAAAAATACTTATTAGATTTTGAATAATTCTAATATAATATAAAATATTAATTTTTTAAAAATTCAATATTTGTATAAATTTTTATTATAATTACAAAAAATAAAATCAAATTTTTTTAAAGATGATATCATAAATTTTTATTGTCAATTTATATAATTCATAATTATATAATATATAAATTATGTGCGTGATTAAACGTGTATTTTCGTGAGAAATTATACGTGTATTTCTGTGTGTTAGTGTCGTACTGCATAGATGATTTAGTCAGAAGTTGGGTTATGCAACCAATGGTTCTTAATTATGAGAAACGAATACAGTTAAAGCCAATTGCAACAGAAAATCGTGTTGTGCTCTATACCTAAGAATTCTAATTCAGAATTATTTGGTGGTAATTTTTTGAGCAAAAGCAGAAATGAAGAGAAAGAACGAAGAAAGGAAAAGTGAAAGGTGGAGGGAGCGAACCGAGGAGAGAGCGAGCGAATAGGTTGGCGTTGCGGCGAAGAAGAAAGGAAGCCATTGATGAGAAGAGAGTGTGAAGAAAAAAGGGTCAAATGGAATGAAGAATAAGAGAAGAAAAAGGTATGGCGGTGAATGGATCCAAAACGTTGCTCCCTTTGACCACACAACCTGCGAACCTCACTCCGCGCCTCTTCCACCTCCAAACACCACTCTTTCCACTATTTTAGGTGCCTTTGGTTCCTAACTTGTAAGTTGGTTTTAAAAGACCCTTTAAAAAATAAAATATTATTTCAAACTTTAAATATTAAGATAATATATTTGTAAAGGGTAAGTTAAATTCATATTTAATAATCAAATAATATAAATAGTAGATAAAATTCTTATTTTATTATTAATTGTTTATTGTTATTAGCAAAAGATTTTCTAAGATAAGAGAATTCAGACGTTTAAATGATATATTAGGTCTTATAGTTTATATATATAAATCTAGATACTACTTATTTTTATTTTAACTCATGTTATATACTCATCTCCTATTCTGAAATATTATATTCTTATTGAATTCAACGTATTAGAATAACAGAAAGAGAAAGAAAATCTTCTTGATGAAACAGTAAGAAGGAGTTATATACAGAGTGAGAAGAATGGAGGTGGAGAGAAACCGTAAACCGTTAGAACAGCTAACAGTTGTAACTAATGGTCTAATATCCCTCCTTTAAACTTATGTGGGTGGAACACCAACCATAAGTTTACGTCTAAAGTCTAAAAAGGAAGGACCGGAGATGGGCTTGGTAAGAATGTCGGCTACTTGAAATCTAGCAGGAAGATGAAGTAAGGAAAGCCTATTTTGTTGAACATAGTCCCGAACGAAATGAAGGTCTAATTCAAAGTGTTTGGTGTGAGAGTGTAGGATAGGATTCGCGCTTAGTAAGACAACTCCCAAATTATCTGAAAACAACTGAGGTTGCTTGGTTTGGATATGGAGCTCATGTAAGAGAGATTGTAGCCATATGACTTTAGTTAGTGCAGCGGCAATACTTCGGTATTCAACTTCAGTACTGCTGCGCGAAACAACACGTTGTTTGTGGGACGACAAGCAATGAGATTAAGACCATAGTACAACAATAACCAGTAGTGGACTTCCTATCATCAACATCATTGCCCCAATCAGCATCACTGAAGGCACGGATATCTGTGGTAGAACTGGGTTGAATGAATAAGTCATGAGAACTAGTGCCAACAAGATAACGAAGGATGCGTTTCACTGCCTTCCAATGGTGTTCTTGAGGGTTGTGCATGAATTGGCATACTTTATTCACTGCAAAGGATAGTTCTGGACAAGTGATGAGGATATACTGGAGTGCACCCACGACAGAGCGAAACTGTGAGGGATCATGGAGAGCAGGGGAAGCATCCTTTTGTAGGCGGAGGTTGGTCTGCATGGGTGTGGGCAGCGATTTGGCACTGTGCATGTTGGTGCGGTGAAGCAGGTCAATGATGTATTTTTGCTGAGACAAGTGCAGTCCACCATGATGGAGGTGCTTTACTTCAACGCCGAGAAAGTAATGTAGAGGGCCTAGGTCCTTGAGAGCAAAACATGAACTGAGTTTGGATATGAGTTTTTGAACTTCATGCAAGGAAGAACCTGTGATGATAATGTCATCAACATAGATTAGGATAAAAATAGTATGTGCAGAGGTGTAACAACAAACAGAGAGTTATCGCTTTTTGTAGAATGAAAACCAAAGTTTTGAAGAGTGGTGCTTAGCTTTTGGAACCATGACCTGGGTGCTTGCTTTAAGCCATACAAAGCTTTGTGAAGTTTGCAAACGAGGTGTGGAGAAGAAGACACAAAACCTGGTGGTTGGGTCATATAAACATCCTCTTTAAGATCACCATTCAGGAATGCATTATTGACGTCAACTTGATGGATGGGCCATGCGGCAGTGACAACATGCGATAACACCAAACGAATGGTGGAGGGCTTTACAACAGGGCTATATGTCTCATTATAATCACAACCTGCAGTTTGATGGAAACCTTTTGCTACAAGACGAGCTTTATGTCTTTGAAATGAAACTTGTTTTTGAATATCCACTTGCACCCAACGGTTTTAGCACCAGCTGGAAGAGATGTAAGAGACCACATGTGATTGCGGAGAAGAGTCGTGTACTCATCGTGCATTGCTTGAAGCCAGGAGGGAGAGGATAGTGCTTCTTGGACAGATGTAGGAACAGCAGAGTGGTGACTAACTGCGGTATGAAAAGTTTTTGGTTTGAAGATACCTGCCTTTGATCGTGTGGTCATGAGATGATGATTAACGGGTTTATTGTTAGGGGACAAAGATTGCACAGGCAGAGGCGAAGTATTAGAATGTGTAAACATAGAAGGGTCAGAGGGAGTAGAAGGATGAGACGCTGAATTATCAACAGGATCAGCAAGCACAATGAGAGGAGAAACGGGAGATGCTAAAATAGGAACATCAGTAGCAGAAGTGTGAAAACGATATTCAGGCATATTATAGGGAAATAAATCTTCATGGAAAACAACATGACGAGAGATGTATACTTTACCACTAGGTGAGAGGCAAATGTAGCCCCTGTTTTGAGCGTTGTAACCAAGAAAGAGACAGCATGTAAACTTGAAATCAAGTTTGTGTTGATTATAAGGTCTCAGTAATGGATAGCATGCACAACCAAAAGTTTTTAACGTGCGATAATCAGGTTCAGTGTTAAACGGTGGTGCATGTGGTGTTTTATTTGATAGAACAGGAGTAGGCATAATATTTATGATATGCACAGCAGTAGTGAAAGCTTCACCCCAGAATTTAATGGGGAGAGATGCAGCAACAAGAAGGGTTAGCCCCATATCAGTGATGTGCCTGTACTTACGTTCAATAGAACCATTTTGTTCATGTGTGTGAGGACAAGTAAAGCGATGAAGGATTCCAAATTTTTGAGTGAAAGGTTTAAAACAAATGAATTCTTTTGCATTATCGGATTGAATAGCACAAAGTTTAAAGCCTGTTTGATTTTCAGCAAACTGTTTAAAGCAAATAAGCGTATCTAAAGCTTGAGACTTTTGATGCAACAAAAATAACCACGTATATCTGGTAGTAGCATCTAAAAACAACATATAGTATTTTGCACCATTAGATGCGCACACGGGGGCAGGACCCCAAATGTCAATGAAAACAAGCTGTAAAGGGTGTGTGTAATGTGTATCAGATTTATGAAAAGGAAGTTGATGGTGCTTCCCGCGAATACAAGGATCACATAAATGATTGTTTGACTTAAAAGAAATGTTGCAGGTATTCAATATACGTTTAACAATAGACATATTACAGTGACCAAGCCTGTTGTGCCATAGTTGTAATTGCGGAATAGAAGGTTTGTAAGAAGCAGAGTTAGCAGTGTAGTGATTGGAATCAGAGGGTGATGGTGGGAACACATACAGACCATCTTTAAGAAATCCTTGAAGAAAAATCTGATGAGTGGCCTGATTTTTAACATAGCAAACGTTAGGGAAAAACTCAAAATAGACATGGTTATCCTTGGCAAACTAAGCAACACTTATGAGATTTTTAGTTATAGCAGGAACATGAAGCAAGTTATTAAGAGTAAAAGCAGTGTGCGTATGTGGAGAAGTATAAACAGCAGAGCCAGTGTGTAAGATGTGCGTACCTTGACCATTACCTAGTTTAAGATCATCTGGGCCATAGTAGGGTTGTTTCTGATGGCATTTTCATGAAGGTCTTCTTGAATCAATGTAGAGTATGGGGCGGAAGCAATGAATGAGAGTGAGCAAGATCCTCCTAAGAGTGGTGTTGATCTTGTAGGTGCATGATAAGTGTGGGTATTGGGTGGTTCGGCCAGCCCAAGGGAAAAGATGAAGGAATTGAAGTTTAGAGCCTAGGATTCTAGGGAGAAGCAAAGTTGAGCACAAATTGACAGCATAACTTTACTCACAATAAACTTGGAAAATACATGAGATAGCCTCCCTATTTATAGGCTATTTGGACGTAGGAACTAAGCTAATACATAATGAAATGTAAACCAAATGAAATGCAAAGCATAGGCCATGTGCTATGACCGGTCACTCCTAGCAAGGTTCTAGAATGTTTCCTTCAAATGTGCTTTCTACACTACCCTATCTACTAAGTACCCCTATTGGGCCTTTATGCAACATATACAAGGCTTTCTCTCTTCCATCCGTGGCTTCTTCCACTTGTGCTTGTACATGCTTAGCCATTGATCTTGTGAGAGGACCTAGACGGTCTAGTTCCACATCTAGACGCTCCATGGGTAGCTTCCCTTCTTCACGTCCTAGACGCTCATTCCTTGGAGCTAGACGCTCTCCTTGGTCTAGACGCTCTTCATGGTTTGGGCTTTGGCTCCCATGGCTAGATGTGTTTGGCCCTCCTCCATCATCCCCTCCCCCTTGGAAAGGATTTGTCCTCAAATCCAGCTCGTCATCGTCATTGGTACCTACAAATGGAGAAAGATCAATTACATTAAAAGTGTCATGTACTCCATATTCAAGAGGTAGGTCCAATTTATATGCATTGTTGTTGACTCGCTTGAGAACTTGGAAAGGTCCATCTCCTCGGGGACTTAGTTTGGACTTCCTTTGAGTTGGAAATCTATCTTTGCGAAGGTGAAGCCAAACTAAGTCTCCCTCCTCAAAAATTATTTCTCTCTTCCCTTTATTGTTGTATTTTGTGTACTTCTCATTTTGTTGTTGTATTTGGAGTTTAATCTTCTCATGCATTTTCTTTACAAAATCAGCTTTGATTACGCCTTCCTTATGCACAAAATCTTGTGGATTAGGAAGGGGTATCAAATCCATGGGTGTGAGAGGATTAAAGCCATATACTACTTCAAAAGGAGAAGCATTAGTAGTCTTGTGAACTACTCTATTGTAAGCAAATTCAATATGGGGAAGGTACTCATCCCAAGATTTGTGGTTGCCCTTCATGATAGCCCTAAGCATAGTTCCAAGAGATCTATTGACTACTTCGGTTTGTCCATCCGTTTGAGGATGACAAGAAGTTGAAAATTGTAGTCGTGTTCCAAGTTTACACCAAAGAGTTTTCCAAAAGTGGCTGATAAACTTGGGATCTCTATCGGACACTATACTTCTAGGGAGACCATGGAGTCTCACCACTTCTCTAAAGAAGAGTTTAGAAATATTTTGAGCATCATCTACTTTGTGGCATGGAATAAAATGGGACATTTTGCTAAAACGGTCCACTACCACAAAGATAGAGTCATGGCCTCTTGCAGTCCTAGGAAGTCCTAAAATGAAATCCATGCTAATGTCTTCCCAAGGAGCATTTGCAATCGGCAAAGGGGTGTAGAGTCCATGCGGCATTGTTCTAGACTTTGCTTTTAAACATGAGATGCATCTAGAACAATGTCGTTGGACATCTTTCCTCATGTGTGGCCAACAAAATTTTGCTTTTAAAAGATCTAGAGTTTTATCAACTCCAAAGTGGCCCATGAGTCCCCCCTCATGTGATTCTTTGACAAGGAGTTTCCTATGTGTTCCTTGGGGAATGCAAAGTTTTCCCTCTTTAAAAAGATATCCCTCGGACACATAGTAACCTCCTTGCGCTCTATGTAGACATTGGGCATAGATGGATGAGAGTTCTTGATCGTCTTGGTAAAGCTCTCTTATGTGGTCAAATCCAAGAATTTGGGCACCCAATTTTGAAAGGAGTGTATGCCGTCTTGAAAGAGCATCGGCCACTATATTGGTGCTTCCTTTCTTGTATTTTATTACATAAGGAAATTGTTCAAGAAATTCCATCCATTTAGCATGTCTCTTGTTGAGCTTGTGTTGGCCCTTTAAATATTTTAAAGACTCGTGATCACTATGGATGACAAATTCTTTGGACACAAGGTAGTGTTCCCAAGTTTTTAGGGCTCGCACAAGAGCATAGAGCTCTTTGTCATATGTGGGGTAGTTGAGGGTGGCACCATGGAGTTTTTCACTAAAATAAGCAATGGGGTGTCCACCTTGCAACAAAACCGCACCTATGCCTACTCCCGATGCATCACACTCTATCTCAAAAGTTTTGGAAAAATTTGGAAGAGATAGGATGGGTGCATTGGTGAGTTGAGCTTTTAGCCTTTGAAAGGCTTGCTCATGCTTTTCATTCCAACAAAATGCAACATCTTTTTTAACAAGTTCATTCAAAGGAGATGCTAGGCTATAAAAATTAGGCACAAACCTTCTATAGAAGCTAGCTAAACCATGAAAACTTCTTACATCACTTACATTTTGTGGAGTTGGCCACTCTCGGATGGCTTTGATTTTTTCGGGATCTACATGCACCCCCTTATTGTTTACTATGATGCCTAAGAAGACTACACTATCTACACTAAAGGTACACTTATCCCTATTTGCAAAAGGACTATTTTTCCTAAGAACTAGAAGAACTTCCCTAAGGTGACTTAGATGGTCTTCTAGGGTTTTACTATATACTAAAATATCATCAAAGTAAACTACTACATATTTACCTATACAATCCCTCAAGGTGTGATTCATAAGCCTCATGAATGTACTTGGGGCATTAGTAAGCCCAAAGGGCATCACCAACCACTCGTATAATCCAAATTTGGTCTTAAAAGCGGTTTTCCACTCATCACCCTCCTTGATTCGAATTTGGTGATATCCACTTTTAAGATCAATTTTGGAGAATAGAGTTGACCCATGCAATTCATCAAGCATATCATCAAGCCTTGGAATTGGATGCCTATACTTGATGGTGATGTTGTTGATTGCTCGACCGTCACAACACATGCGCCATTTTCCATCTTTTTTTGGCACCAACAAGACAGGTACAGCACAAGGGCTTAGGCTCTTTTGAACCCAACCCTTCTCCAACAAGTCTTGAACTTGTGATTCTATCTCCTTAGTTTCCTCGGGGTTGGTTCTATAAGCAGGCCTATTTGGTAGGCTTGCCCCCGGGATAAAGTCAATTTGATGTTCTATTCCCCTTAGAGGAGGAAGCCCAATTGGTCCCTCTTGTGAGAATAGATCTTCAAATTCACTCAAAAGATTTTCGATTTGAGGAGGTAAATTCATAAGTTCACTACTTGTGGCAGTGCATGTAAGTGCTCCTTTACAAAAGATAAGACTTGGTTGTTCAACAAGAAGCAAATTTTCAAAAACGTTTTCAAGAGGCTTTTCTTGTTGACCAACCTTGTGGGAAGGAACACTCTTCTCCCACGCCTTCCTATCCCTAAGGATTTTCTCTTTTTCTAGCGCTCTTTTTTTTTTGTTTTCCTCATCCCTCTTTTGCTTCATTTGTATTTGGTCTTTTACCACTTGAGAATGTGGTAAAGGACTAAGTACAAACTTTTTATACTTATGGGTGAAGGAAATTTCGTTAGTGAGACCATCATGCAAGGTTTTCTTATCAAATTGTCATGGTCTCCCTAATAAAATATGACAAGCTTCCATAGGCACTACATCACATAAAACTTTGTCCTTGTAGTTCCCAATGGAAAACTTGATTTCCACTTGCTTGTCTACATGTAGTTCCCCATTTTCATTAAGCCATTGAAGTTTGTAAGGTTTTGGGTGAGGAACCACTTGTAGCTTAAGCTTTTCAACCATCCTAGCACTACAACAATTACAACTAGATCCACTATCCACAATGAGAGAGCATATGTTTTCTAAAACATTGCATCTTGTATGAAATATGTTCTCTCTTTGTGTTTCAATGGATGTGCTAGGGTGATTGTTGAGGGTTCTCCTAATCATAAGCAATTCTCCCTCTAGTGGAGCTACCCTCTCATCCTCTCCCCCTTCCTCTCTCTCACTAGGCTCATCCTCGCCACTAGTGTACTCATCTACACCTTTAAGAAACAAAGTCCTTTGGTTTGGACATTGTGCTTGCACATGCCCCCTACCATAGCACTTGAAACACTTAACATCTCTAGCTCGGATGGGTGGGGTTGAGGTTTCTTTGGTGAAGGGCTTGGTAGGCTCTTTTGGTTTTTCCTTGGATGTACTACCCTCCCTTCTAAACTCTTTCTTGGGATAAAAGCTAGAATAGGGGCTCACCTTTTGACTTGATGTTTTGCGCAAGTTTTGTTGCTCAACTTTAATGCAAAGTTGAACCAAATCATTCAAGTCTTGATAAGGTAAGAGCTCTACTCTATCTCTTATCTCAAGTGATAGGCCACTAAGGAACCTAGCTATGGTGGTTTCCTCCTCTTCTCTAATGGATGCTCTCATCATGTAGAGCTCCATTTTTTGCCTATACTCTTCCACACTCATGTTCTTTTGTTGGAGTCTTTGGAGCTTATCCATCAACTCTCTATGGTAGTAGGAAGGTATATGTCGACGTCTTAGGGCTCCCCTAAGGTCATTCCGATATGTAATGGAAGGTTCCCTATGAAGACGTCTTTCTCTTTCGAGAGAGGTCCACCAATACATGGCGTTCCCTTGGAAACTAAGGGTGGCTAAGGGTACCTTACGTTCCTCACTTACCCTATGGCAAGCAAAGAGTTGCTCTACCTTCATCTCCCAATCTAGATATATTTCTACATTTTCCTTTCCATGAAAATGAGGTAGGTCTACTCTAGTTTCCCTTGGCACCTCTTGTTCCCTTTGCCTAGTTCTTCTAGGGGGTGGTTGGTAATAATCATTGATTCTACGGCTTCCCTCCCCTAGAGACTCAATACTTTGAGATGCATGAGTAAGCGTTTTTTTTTATTTTTGTGTTTTTTGTGATTTCTCTTCTTGAGCTTTAGCCAACTCATTGATTTTGTTCTCATTCTCCAATTGTCTAAAAGATATCAATTGTACCGCTTGGGATACTTCTTTTAAAATAGTTTTCAAAGATTTTACTTCACTTTCTATAGACTTTGGAGAGTGAGAAGAAGAAGACATGGCTAAAACTTTGTGTATATAGGTGTTTTACTTTGAGAAAGTTTAGGAAAGTTAAAGAAGGTAGTTTTCCAGGTAAGGGAGGTGAGTCACAAAGGACTACTTAAGTACCAAGCCTTTTCCTTGCCAAAAACTATCCCCCAATATCTTCACACAAGACTTTCTCTTAGTGAAACACTTAGAACACAAATAAGTTGAGAAATAAATGCAAGAAAACAATGTAAGCTAACTATGCAACAAAGCTAGTCGGTTTAGCACAAAATTTAAACAAAATTAAACATGCAAAGCGCTTCTACTAAAGCAATAGAATAGCAATTTCAAACAAGTAACAATTACTAAACAAGAATGCTATACTATTCGGCCCTAGGTGAGGCTTCTTGGACACTTAGAGCCCTTGAAGACACACTCACCGTCTAAAACGTAATTAAAAAGGTAATTAACAATAAACCAAGTTGCAAAGGAAATAAGAGAACTCCCTTTGTTGATCCTCTTTTTGGTTAGTACACTTCCTTGTTGTCTTTGCTTGTTGATCTTCCAAGTGTTTGTAGTGTTTTTCAAGAATGCTTGTTTCGGCTTTGGCCTTGTCTTCTCCTTAGAATGATGGTCTTTAATTCTCCAATTTCCAGCACCTAACAAAGGGCTAAACCTTAACCAAATCAAGTTCCCATTCACATAAGCACCAAAGAAGAATAAATTTCAGCACCCAAATTAGAGGTCAAAGAACAAAAGCAAGAAACAAATTTAATTGAATAAAACAGTACCACCAAAAGGATTTAGATTATGACAACTAGAAAGAGAGTCAAGTAATTAAAGCAAACAAATAAAGGTACTCAATTAAAGGTTGGCACACAAAAGAATTCCTAAAGAAAAGCACTAGATTAGATGACCAAATAAAAAAAACAGCACCACTGGAAAATGTTGTGGGCCAGAAACGTGTTTGTTCCCCGATTTATGCTGAGCTGTATTTTTAAAATTTGACTCTGAAATTTGTTATGCAAGATATTTAGGATCTTATCTAAAATCTGGCTTTGGAATCACTCAAAACGCATGCACCATTTTTTTTTAATAAATTTTGCAATTTTGGTGTTCGGTTAGGCCAGCTGGAGCGCTTCAGATTTGCACTCTGATTTTAAAAGATTTATCATTTTTTTTCTGTTGCTTCTTTTGACCTAATTCTTTTTTTGTCCTTTCTATAACACTTTAAACTTGCATTTTCCAGAGAATCAAAATTTTCCTATGAGTGGAAATATTTTTCTGGGTTAAAACAGCCAAAACAGAGAAGGTGAAAACAGGGGAATCTGAAAACTGGAAACAAAAACAGCAAGATACCAAAGTTTAGACACAATGGAAATTTGTGAAATAGAATTGTGTAGAATCTAAACACAATATGAACTCAAACTAAAATTAAAAAGGCACCAAAGGAGCAAAGAACAGCAGATTCAAACAAAAAAAAGAGACCCAAAATCAAGAAACAATCAAGCCAAATAAAAGGACTACTATGAATTGTTGACAATATGGATGAACATGACTTGACAAAACATGTATAGATTCAGAAAATTAAAGACTCAAAGCATAATATGAACCAAATAATGAAAGCAATAAAGACTCAAAAGCCTAAAAGAAAATAGCAACTCAAAGGTGTATGGAATCCTATCACAAATTGCACAAGAACTTGTTCAAGATCAATTGAACAAGAGTGCTTCGGTTGGATCTTCCACAAAGCACACCAAGAACAAATTAAAATGTAAAAAAATAGCAAGACAAGTATGGAAATTAAATGACAATATGAAATAAAGAAGAACTAAAATTGAAAAGACAAAGAGCTACTCATCTTGAAGAACCAAAGCTCATGATACCAAATGATGGCATTTTCATGAAGGTCTTCTTGAATCAATGTAGAGTATGGGGCGGAAGCAATGAATGAGAGTGAGCAAGATCCTCCTAAGAGTGGTGTTGATCTTGTAGGTGCATGATAAGTGTGGGTATTGGGTGGTTCGGCCAGCCCAAGGGAAAAGATGAAGGAATTGAAGTTTAGAGCCTAGGATTCTAGGGAGAAGCAAAGTTGAGCACAAATTGACAGCATAACTTTACTCACAATAAACTTGGAAAATACATGAGATAGCCTCCCTATTTATAGGCTATTTGGACGTAGGAACTAAGCTAATACATAATGAAATGTAAACCAAATGAAATGCAAAGCATAGGCCATGTGCTATGACCGGTCACACCTAGCAAGGTTCTAGAATGTTTCCTTCAAATGTGCTTTCTACACTACCCTATCTACTAAGTACCCCTATTGGGCCTTTATGCAACATATACAAGGCTTTCTCTCTTCCATCCGTGGCTTCTTCCACTTGTGCTTGTACATGCTTAGCCATTGATCTTGTGAGAGGACCTAGACGGTCTAGTTCCACATCTAGACGCTCCATGGGTAGCTTCCCTTCTTCACGTCCTAGACGCTCATTCCTTGGAGCTAGACGCTCTCCTTGGTCTAGACGCTCTTCATGGTTTGGGCTTTGGCTCCCATGGCTAGATGTGCTTGGCCCTCCTCCATCAGTTTCTGTAAGAAAATCTTTGAGTCTTTTGTGACGTGGTGGGTGGCACCAGTATCAGGGTACCATAGAGGGTCGTCAATGGTAGAAGGAGCGCCAAGAATGGATAGAGTGGAATCTTGGTCAAAAGAAGGTGCATACTGTGAGACGTTGGCATGAAAGTGATGTGTAGCAGGTGGTTCATAACGGTGCCAGCAAGTGTCTGCAGTATGACCTGGTTTATGACAAATCTGACAGGATAACTTGATAGAAGTCCAGGGAGAGGGTTAATGATGGAAGAGGCCCAAGCACAAGCCCACATGCAAGCTCACCAAAGGGTAGATTTGGGCCAACCATAGAGTTATGGCCAAGAGGATCCAAGAAGACGTTCTTTTACATGTTCAAATGCCATAAACTCTAGTGTAGAGTAGACTTTAATTTCTTGTCAAAATTAGCATAGGAACTTTATTTGTAATTTTCTTAGAATTAATTTTGGCACCTAAAACACCAACCTAGGTAAACTTAGAGTTTCTAAAAAAACCTTTAAATTTACCAAGGCCGGTCTAGAAAGCCCATGGAGGGGATGAGCATAAAAACTAGACACACCCCTCCCCATGTGCTCATTTGTGCACCCATGTGCCATGTGCACCCATGTGCTTCACATTTACATTTCATTTTGCTAGCATTAGGGTTGCATTATGGTCCTCCTTAGCCTATAAAAGGAGGAGCCTACACCTTGTATTTTCAAGTTTATTGTGAGTAAAGTTATGCTGCCATTTTGTGCCAAGCTTTGCTTCTCCCTAGAACTCTAGGCTCTAAACTTCACATCCTTCATCTTTCCTTGGGCTGGCCGAACCTCCCAATGTTCATACTTATCATGCACCTTCAAGATCAACATCACTCTTAGGAGGATCTTGCACACACACCTCCATAGCTTCCGCACCATTTTCTTACATGATTCAAGAAGACCTTCATGAAATTTGCCATCAGTTGAGGTGAGGAAGGACGAGTGCGCGAACTAGAAAAGCTAGGTCCAGAAGAATTTGTAGAGCTGCCTCCACGCGAAGTATAGGAATGGAACTTCTTTTTATTTTGAGTTTTGAATTGCCAAGGAGTAGGAGTAGAGACAGTATTTACCTGAAGAAGAGTATCATGCGATAGTTTGTGTTTATCAAACCGTGCTTCTTGAGCCAGCAAGAGTGCTTCTAGATCGTCAACACTGTATGGGTCACTGCGGGAAAGAACAGACGTGATGAACCCATCAAAATCCGCAGACAGACCATCAAGAATGGCATCAATGTGATCGGCAGTTGATAGCGGAGAACCCACTGCAGCCAAAGAATCAACAACTTTCTTGATGTCATTGAGATACGCATAGATGGATTTGTCGTTCTTGGGCGTCTTTAGAAGCATTCGAAACTTCTTGACCATGGCACGAGTGTGGGAAGCGTAGTGAGTGAGAAGACGATGCCAGATCTGTGCGGAGGTTTCCAGACCCACCATTTTTGTCAGAAGCGGAGAAGTCATGGCAGCGAGAAGCCATGCAACGATCAACTGATCTTGTTTGTGGTAAGAGTGAAACACTGGATTTTCCGTAGGTGGGGTTTCGGAAGTTTGTAGGAACTCCAATGGAGTATGACTGCTATCCAGAAAATGCATGAGATCAAGACCGCGCAAGGTGGCGAGGACTTGTTGCTTCCATATGAGGAAGTTCTCATCATTTAATTTGAGAGAGATAGGGGTATTGAACTGATGAGCCAGGAGAGACGTAGCCACAACAGAGGTGGTCCGGACAGAGGTTGAAGAAGACGAGGAAGAGGAAGAGGAAGAGGCCATGGAGAAAAAAAATTGGCTCAGGATACCATATTAGAATAACAGAAAGAGAAAGAAAATCTTCTTGATGAAACACCAAGAAGGAGTTATATACAGAGTGAGAAGAATGGAGGTGGAGAGAAACAGTAAATCGTCGTTAGAACAGCTAACAGTTGTAACTAATGGTCTAATAGAATGTTGAAATTTTTTCTAAAAATCACTCAATTTTGGTGTTAAAACTCGACAATTCATTAAGTACGAAATCATATGTAATTAACAACTCGAAATATTCAAATCTCAAATTCAGTAAGAACAATAAATATTTTATATATATTATTTATTTTACTATTTCTTTAATATACTACTTTCAACTTAAATTGACTCTAAAAATATATATTGCAAATATTATTTTTGAATATAGGTAAGTCATGTTAACAAGACACAACTCTTTCACATTAAAATACATTAAAATCGTGTAGAACTGAAACGACTTTATTTTGACGAGAATAAAGTTGTGTGAGGGTGTGATGACTTTGGTTACATAATGAAGTCGTACAGGATTAAAACGACTTTAATTAATATTTAAGTAAAATAGTTAAATTATGAGAAAAAAAATACAAATTCAGTGTATTGAATTATACTATTTTAGTTCAAAAATATTTATATAAAAATCGTGGAAGGTACCAATAATTTTGACAAGAGAAAATAAATTATCTAAAGATCACCAAAAAGTGAAACACTTGTGCATTCACACTAAAGAGGTGTTGATCTGAAAAAACAAAGAATAATGAGAATTGTTGGACATTGATAAAAACATTTTAATGCACACAGATAATAATCATTCACGTTACTACACGGTTTTAATTATATTTTCAATTATAGTTATAATTTCAATTAAATTAGTCAAATAATATTTAATATGTTTAAAAAATTGACAACTTAAATTACCACATTATTAGCAATTAAATTGGTACTGTCTTCCTCACTCATCACTAACACAAATTTATTAAATTTTGTATGTTTTTTTTTTATATTTAATGGCATGAAGTGAGTCAAATATATTGGAACATATGTTAAAGCAATTCAAAGAAGTACCAAAGTCGTTGCTACCATCCACGACTCTTATATAAAAAAAAATTACTGAAAGCAGTGTGATAGTACAGTGACTTTTTCAATTATTCAATACACTAAAATCGTTTTTACCTCTCAGAATCTCACTTAAATATTAATCAAAATTGATTTATCCTCACACAATATCAGGATCTCACTTAAATATTAATCAAAATTGATTTATCCTCACACAACTTAATTGTTAAAGCAAAGTTATTTCAGTTTTACACAATTTAATTTCAATATGATAAAGTTGTATTTTATTGACATAATTTACGTACCTTTTAAAATAATTTTTTTTATCCATTTTCACAATAATTGATCAAAATTACACTTGCTACCTACATTTTCCCTCTTAAGTACTGTGGTGACAACTAATCACATCAATAGAAAAAGATGAATGAATGAAGACGGCTTTTTGGAGATAAAGTGTTTGTATTGTGTTTTAATTGATTAACGTCGACGGCTATTTCATTATTATGTCAAAAACAATAATTTAATCATCTTTTATTAAAATCATTGAAATATTTATTAACTAGATAATTAGTGAAATTACTTTTCCTTACTAAAATATATTGTAAACTTATGTACAGATATTGGTTATTCAATATTTATTAATTCAAAAAAAAAGTTGTGAATTAGACTATTTCTCCTATATTATATGCAACCAACATAAATTTTTAGATTCAACTCGTTTTTCGTCACATATTCATCTATAGATATTAACATTCAAAAATGTCAATTTTATCTGTAGATATTGATATCCGAAAGTGTCATACTTGTATAGATACTCTCATCCAAAATCGTACTCTTTAACTATGGATATCCATATCCAGAAAAAGATTAACTATAATCTTTTGAATACAAGTATTCGGTCCAATCCCAACTATGAAAAAAACACTTTTAGATATAGATATCTAGAAATCACAGAATTTACGAAAACTTACTATAATGCATGTCAGTTCCCACAACCACATATCTTCTCATCCTCCGTGACATTAGAGGAGTTAAACTCACTAATGTAGAAGATGCATTAGAGGAGTGAAAACTTAATTTTTATTTCATTAGAAATACAATAAACACTTCACATAGTTAAGAACATTTGAGACAGTGTTTTGGGTGTAGGTCAAAAATGGTATGATATAGGTCAAACAAAGCTCACTCATTCTACGCAATGGCACACGTCACCTTCAACTCTCTGCGATCCTTCTCCTTCCTCTGCTCACTCCACTCTCTATATAACGCCACCACCCTCCGCCGCTTCAATTTCAAACCCAACCACTTTCAACCCTCACACCCGCCACTTCCCACGAATCAAATCCTCTCATCACTCCCTACAAGATGGGAAAATTCAATCTATCCCACAGAGTTGTCTTGGCACCGCTCACCAGACAGAGGTCCTACAACAACGTTCCACAACCCCACGCCGTTCTCTATTACTCTCAGAGAGCCTCCAACGGAGGCCTTCTCATCGCCGAAGCCACCGGAGTTTCCGACACCGCTCAAGGCTACCCGAACACGCCCGGCATATGGACCAGAGAGCAAGTCGAAGCATGGAAACCCATCGTCGACGCCGTTCACGCCAAAGGCGGCATCTTCTTCTCTCAGATTTGGCACGCGGGAAGGGTTTCCAATTCAGCTTACCAGCCAAACGGGCAAGCGCCGGTGTCGTCCACGGACAAGCCACTCTCGCCGCAAATTCGAAGTAACGGCATTGATGAAGTGCATCACACGCCGCCGCGGCGCTTGAGCAGCGATGAGATTGCTCCTATTGTGAACGATTTCAGAGTTGCAGCAAGGAATGCCGTGGAAGCTGGTTTTGATGGGGTAGAGATCCACGGGGCGCACGGGTACCTGCTTGAGCAGTTTATGAAAGACAAGGTGAATGACAGAAGAGATGAATACGGTGGATCCTTGGAGAACAGGTGCCGGTTTCCATTGGAGGTTGTTGAAGCTGTTGTTGATGAGATTGGGGGTGATAGAGTTGGAATTAGGTTATCACCATTTGCAGAGTATGCAGAATGTGGAGACTCGAATCCCCAAGAACTGGGGCTTTACATGGTGAATGCTCTGAACAAGTATGGTGTTCTGTACTGTCACATGGTGGAACCCAGAATTGGAAGGGTTGCAGAAAAGGTTGAGGGGTCTCAGAGCTTGGTGCCTATGAGAAAGGCTTTCAATGGCACTTTTATTGCTGCTGGAGGGTATGACAGGGAAGATGGGAACAGAGCCATTGGTGAAAACAGAGCTGATCTTGTTGCTTATGGTCGTTTGTTCTTGGCTAATCCAGATTTGGCAAAGAGATTTGCTCTGAATGCTGCTCTGAACAAGTATAACAGGGAGACATTCTACGACAATGATCCGGTTCTTGGCTACACTGATTACCCTTTTCTTGATCAGGTATCCAATGGGGTGTAGCATCATAGCTTTTTTAAGTTTCATTGAATTGGAGAGAGGATTTATGGAGATTTGAGGATTGAATATGTAAGGATATAAGAAGTTGTTTTGAGGTTGTTTGAATTAAAGAATAGATAATGATTTATTAAAAATTTTGCATGATATAATGGTTAGAGAAAATCTAGAATTTTTTGTTAAAGTTGTAAAATATAAGTTTATAATTTTTCATTTGTTATTAAAAAATATTTGAACAATAAATTATGATCTATTTTTATTTTTAGATTTAAATTAATTATATCAAAATAAATTTATCAAAAGCAATTACATGAAAAAAAATATATAGTTTATTGATTGTAATAAAAATATTGTTTTTGATATTTTTGGATCGAAAATTTTTGTACAAATTGAAAAATGTTGAAAAAAACATACGATACAAAATAATTTTGTATTAAACTTAAAAATATTATTAAATATATTATCATTTATGAAAATAATAATAATAATTATTATTATATACATTTGTCGGTTCAAATCCCTATCTAGCACCATTTACATCTTTATTTTCCTATCTAGCACCCTTTTGTTTTTATTTCCCTATCTAGTTCCCTTTTGTTTTTATTTCCCTATCTAGCACTCTTTTATTTTTTATTTCCCTATCTAGCACCATTTTAAAAATAAATAAATAAATAATAATTTTTTTTTATAATTTTAATTTTGAATGCATTAAAAAATAAATATTTTTAATGTTTAAAATAATTAAAAATATAATGAATGAATAAATAAATGAGTTTTTACAAAATAAAAATAAAAAAGTAATAAATTAAAAATGTTTAGTTTAAAATTATTTTTTTTTTAAATGAAGAAAATAAAAAATTAAACTATACAACAACATAAAAGTTGAATCTATAAACATAAATTAACATTTATTTTTATTATTATTGATGATATAATCATGTTAATTTCAAGTAAAAAATACAGGACATAATTATAAAAAAACTAAAGTAAATTAGTATTAATTAATAGTGAACACATAAATAATATTGAAGTGTCTACCCTAAATGCAAAATTCTAAAAAAAAGCTAATGCAAATGCTACACTTAATGCTTAAAAATGAGACCAAAAAAATGCAAAACTAAATAAGTATAGAAAATAAAAACAACAACAATAAAATAAAAACAAAAAATAAATATAAATAAAGAATGACATAAAAAAAATAACAACTAAAAACATAAAAGATATAAAATAAAGGCAAAACAAAATAAGATAAAGATAAAAGATATAAAAAAAATTCAAACAAAATAAAAATAAGAGATATAAGGCGATATTAAATAAGTATATGTTGATCATAAAAAGGAAAATAAATAAAAGATGATCATTCATTTGATATTTTCTTAAGTGATACATTAAATAGTTTGTGCAAAATGAAACATAATTAATGACGAAAAGTAGACGGTCTACAAAAAGAACGTGTCCCAACATTAGTAGACCGTCTACTTTTCGTCATTAATTATGTTTCATTTTGCACAAACTATTTAATGTACCATTGAATAACATATTAAATGAATGATCATCTCTCATTTATTTTCCTTTTTATGATCAACATATACTTATTTAATATCGCCTTATATCTCTTATATTTATCTTGTTTTGATTTATTTGATTTTTTTTATATCTTTTATCTTTATCTTATTTTGTTTTTCCTTTATTTTATACCTTTTATGTTTTTAGTTATTATTATTTTTTCTGTCAATCTTTATTTATTTATGGTTTTTGTTTTTATTTTATTGTTGTTGTTTTTATTTTCTAGACTTATTTATTTTTGAATTTTTTTCTTCTCATTTTTAAGCATTAAGTGTAACGTTTGTATTAGTTTTTTTTAGAATTTTGCATTTAGGTAAACACTTCAATATTATTTATGTGTCCACTATTAATTAATACTAATTGACTTTGGTTTTTTTATAAATATGTCATGTATTTTTTACTTGAAATTAACATGATTACATAATAAATAATAATATAAATAAATACTAATTTATGTTTATAGATTCAACTTTTATGTTGTTGTAGAGTTTAATTTTTTATTTTCTTCATTTTTAAAAAAAATAATTTTAAACTAAACATTTTTAATTTATTACTTTTTTATTTTTATTTTGTAAAAACTCATTTATTTATTCATTAATTATATTTCTAATTATTTTAAACATTAAAAATATTTATTTTTTAATGCATTCAAAATTAAAATTATAAAAAAATAATAATTTATTATTTATTTATTTATTTTTTAAATGTTGCTAGATAGGGAAATAAAAAATAAAAGAGTGCTAGATAGGGAAATAAAAACAAAAGGGTGCTAGATAGGGAAATAAAGATGTAAATGGTACTAGATAGGGAATTGAGCCTACATTTGTCATTCTATATAACTATATATATTTTGTTTATATTATAATTTTATTTTATTATTATCATTATTTATAATTATATATTGTTATTAATAGTATAATTAAATATTTTTGTTACATAAAATTATATAATATTTAATATGAGAATAGATTCTCAATGCCAATAAAATTAATTTTAAGTATATGAGAATCTTGATTAACACATGAGTGAGAATCTATTCTTTCTTTAATAACATATGAATGAGAATCAATTTTCTTGAATAACACATGAATGAGAATCGATTCTCCCTTGAATAACACAGGAATGAAAATCGATTCTTTCATGAATAACACATGCACGAGAATTTATTCTCCCTCAAGTAACACATGCATGACAATCGATTCTCTTTTTCCTCTTTCTTAGTGCCTTAATGTTTTTCCAATCTTTTTTTCTTCTTCTTTCTCATGCATGCAATGACAATGTCTCGTCTTAGAGATAACATCTGTAAAGATATGTGAGTAAATTATTTTGATCTTGCGGGACATCATCTTCAATCTCTCCATATGAAAGAAGAATGAAAAATGAAAGTTATTCATTCCTCCACCATAGAAGCACCTCCAAAACACTGAATCCAAAATAATAATATTAAAGGTTATAATGTGGTAGTATAAAATTGTGAGTTATAAATTAACTAACATATTTTCATCACTTAAATCAGCTGTAGAAAGAAATAATTAAACTAGTTTATTCTATAACTTAAAATCACAATTTTAGAACAGAAATAATAATCTCATTTCGGTTGCTATTTGTGACATTTCTTATTAATGCACTAACTAAAATAAATTATACTTTTTATTTAATTTGCTCCTGTATTAAATTGTATACAATCATAATTTAAGCTGAATTACAACTTCAATGCTTGGAAAATTACCAGAACACAACATATGGCAAAAGAAGTGCATATTCTTAACTCAAAGAAGCAACAAATAAATAAAGTGTAGTTATGAGAGTAATAAAAAGTCCCATAAAAGACAAATACAACATACATTATCAAGTGTATATTCTGTTTGGAAAATAAGCAAATAAATAAAAATAGGTCACGCTATACCTTTTTAGCATGGGTTAGACATTATTGGACTATTGGAATATTTTTTGTGTAATAGAGTTCGAATATCGTTTAAATATTTATTTTTATTTAATTTATTTTTTATCAATAAAAAATTTAAATATATCATTCTAAATTTAGCTAATAGTGGAGCCTTTTTACATAATTTTTAAGAGAAAAGTTATACATGGTTTTTTAGAATTTTCATAGAAGAGTTAAATATTATTATTTTTTTCCTTTTTTTCCTTCTCTTTTCTAGCTTCCTTTTAGGTAGATGATAGAAACGTTGTAACACATGATTACTCTCATAATTTTTAAAACTTGTCATATGCAAGGTTTGTGCATAGGAAACACGATCCATTTATTGTGCAGATAATACGAATAATAAACTGATAGTTGATTTTATTATTAATAAAAATTATAAATAATCTATAAATTAGTTACCAAGATTTTAATTACTAATATTTTATATTATAAATTAATTTTTAAAAAACTAATAATAAAAACTAATTTAAAATATAAAGTAGTTAGTAGTTAAAAATTTGGTATAAATACATAATTAGAAATTATTTTATAAATGTTATCAATAATAAAAATTATTTTATATACCAATAATTTTTTTAATTTATAAAATAAATTTTAATTTAATTATATATTTAAAATTATTTTTTATTTAATGTTTTTCTCGTAATATTTGTTATTGTTATAGATTCATTTAAATAATCAAAGAAAACCATGTTGGCAAATGGGATATGCTGTTCAACTACCTAATAAAATTGCAACCAAAAACTAATTATGATGATCTATTCTTATTTTTATGTAATTATACACTGATTAAATAAAAATTAATTTTAGAGAAAAATAATAATTAGTTGTTATAGTGACTAAATTAGATATTATTTTATATACTAAAAAATTATTGGTTTCTAAATTAGTTTCTATTATTGATAAATAGTTTATAAATTGGTATATTATTTGCTACTAAAGTTTTTGCTACCAAATTTAGAATCTAAATATTAGGTAGTTAAAACCTTGGTAGGTAATTAGATACCAATTTAAAAATTATTTATCAAGAATAGAAACTAATTTAGAAATCAAAATTTTTTTTAGTCTCTAAAATAATATCTAATTTAGTCAATATAACAATTAATTATTTTTTGTCTCTAAAATTGATTTTTATTTAATAGTTTTCTTGTAGTGAAAATTCTATTACAGTCTAGTCAGAAATAATATATATACGCATTTCTATCGAAATGTATGTAACTCGATGAGGACAACGAGTTTTTTAAGAAATAAGTTTTCAGTTGATCTCGGTGAAAAAAATTGTTCACATAAAAAAACTTTTTGATATTTAAGTCAATAAAAATATAAAAATAATAAATTTTTAAAAATATACTAAAGTTAAGAGTATAAAAATAAGATAAATTGTATTTTCTAAAAAATAATATTTACACATATTCTAAGTGATGACTTTTGGTTTGACCATATAATTTTCATTGCATCACAAATAATCATTCATCATTAAAATATTAAATAAGTCGTTTTATTTATAATGACTATTAAAAATAATAAAAACTAATGTATAAAGTCATCCAAATTATTTAATACTTTTTACCACATCATTAATTTTCATCACAAAGACACATGGGTTTTCATAACTTTTGTGATTAAAATATATGTTCATGATTTGTGTACTGAGTCATGTAGATGTTTGACTGAAGTGATAAAGAGAAGTAAATTCTACCATTAAACAAATATATTATTGTATTGTACAAATGGGTTGTGTATGTCATCTTCTTTAATGCAAAAGATAGTGACAGATGAAGATGACTTTGTAACATTTTGAATACTATTCTGAAAAAAAGGTAACTCTAATCATTAGATCCAAAATAACACAATTTGTACTTTTTCTATGAACACTAGCCTGAAACAAATACAGTTTTTATGGAGTCTCATAATTAATTGTGATGATAGTACATATAATTGTTCCAAAAAGTGTCTAAAGGGAACAAAAATAAATTCATGAAGTTGTTCAATTTTGCAAACCATATTCATGTAAATGTTCTGATTCTGACGAAGGTGTTTGCACTAAATATCAACTATGTGCAAACATAACAAGTGAAACTTTTCATCACTTCTATGCTAGCTTTGGATTTTTGTACAAGTTGTACCCTTTTTATATTCTCCATATTGTTCTTCCTAAATTTTGTGTTGTATTATCTTTCATTCTTTTATTCTCAACAGGAAATAGATAAGACGAACTCTAATAATTGGAGTCACATTTTCTTTCATATATCAATGAATTCAGTGAAGAATTTGATGCATGTCATGCGTGAAATAATAACCAAGAAAGATATCACAAGTTTTTGGTGTTTTCATCATTGAATGTCCATTATATTTCAAAAAATTTATTTCCATGTTAGAAATCTAACCTAAAGCATATATAAAAATTAGGTATGGACGATAAATAGACAAGTTATATGTTCTTATAAGGTTGGGTTGTTTCTAGAGTGACTCCTTTTGTCTTCTTTTTCCAATCTTCATAGGCACTAGATGCAGTGTTCTCCAATTGGTTATTCTTTTCACCGAGATGAGTGGGGAGCACATGCAAAGGCACTTGACAATCAAGTTAGTATGAGTAAAATGTACAGGTGAGTTGAGATGAAAAAAATTACCTTGGTCTTGGCTGATTTCCTCTGGTATTTATACTTTTTCGATGGACCTCAACTATAATGGGTATGCTTGTGGGATCAAAAGATGATTAAATCATACCTTAATCACGATTTACACTAAATTGAATTAATTGTGGTTAATTATAGGTTTACGGACTATGTTTAGACTAAGAGAGTCATTTGACCTTCTTGACCATTCGGTCATGTCAGCCTTCTCAGCTATCCGGTAATATACTATATGTTAAACAATCTATAGACAAACTACCCATTAAACAATTTATTTTACATATTTTTATTTCTTATCATGTTTTAATAATAATTAAATTTACAATAATATAATATTTATAATGTTTTTATAATAACATATTTGAAAATATAATTTTTGTATTAAAACATAAAAGATTGCATAAATTATTTCATTTATGAATAAATATATAGTCAGTTAGGTATTGTAATTTTTTTTTTAATAAAATACCCGTGCTGTAGACGGCTAGTAATATTAAAACAGAAAATGCAAACTCAATTGTGACCTGTTTTTGGGACAGGTTCATTTGTTTTTGTGACAGGTAATCTGTTTATTGTGGCATGGGACCGTGTCTCGTGACGGAAACATCTGCAGTGATACATTTACCCATCACAACGCTGCACTTGTGAAGTGATTCTTTCCGATTTAAGTGATTTTATATTGAATGTAGGTAGAGCAGGGAAGTTACAAAGAAAACGTGATGAATAAGAGGTCAACTTCTCTACTGTTACGCAATTGCACACGTCAATCTTCTTCTTCTTCCTTCGAATCTTTCTGTTTATATCTGCACCTCCATTTTTCCCACTTCAAATTCAAATTCAATTCAAATCCAAATCCAAATCGAATCAAATTCAACTCTCACACCACCATGGCTGCACCCTCTTCCACTCACCCACCGAATCCTCTGATCACTCCCTACAAGATGGGGAGATTCAACCTCTCTCACAGAGTGGTGTTGGCGCCACTCACCAGAGAGAGGTCCTACAACAACGTTCCGCAGCCGCACGCCGTCCTCTATTATTCTCAGAGAACCTCCAACGGCGGCCTTCTCATCGCCGAAGCCACCGGAGTCTCCGACACCGCTCAAGGCTACCCGGACACGCCCGGCATATGGACCAGAGAGCACGTGGAAGCATGGAAACCCATCGTCGACGCCGTTCACGCCAAAGGCGGCATCTTCTTCTGTCAGATTTGGCACGTTGGAAGGGTTTCAAATACAGGTATATATCTTCTTCTTCCATCTTCATATTCATATTCATCACGCTTCATTCATTACTTACTCTGCATTCTGATTTTGGAACAGGTTATCAGCCGAATGGCCAACAACCGATTTCCTCAACGGACAAGGCACTCAAATCCACGGAATACACGCAACCACGGCGTCTCAGGACCGATGAAATTCCTAATGTTGTCAATGACTTCAGAATTGCTGCAAGGAATGCCATTGAAGCTGGTAATTAATTTCCTTCACATTTTGTTTCATATAACATAAACACTGAATCAGAAATTGTTACCACATGATACAGACACGAAGAAATATAGTAAATTTACAATAAAAATTTATCAAAATTTATAATAAATTTAAATTTTTAGAAGATTAATATCTTTTTAAAAAAAAAACTTATGTTAGAACTCTTTATGTTTGAACTAGAATTATTAGAAATCCAACAAATAAAAGTGATTTTCAAGTGTCTACACATGTTGAACCTCATAGATTTTACTCTTACAAATTCTTCAAAACATACTTTATCTTGTGATTGTCAAAATTGTAGGTTAGATTTTTATAATTGTGTTAAAACTCTCTTATAATTATTAGAAATAAAAAAATAAATTCTTGAATTCGACACTCATCTGTTCTCGTACGAATATCGGTCTCTGACACGTGTTTCGCACAGTGTCCAGTCTTACAAATGCTTTATCTTGTGATTGTGGAAATTGTAGGTTTTGATGGGGTTGAGATCCATGGGGCACACGGCTTCCTACTGGATCAATTCATGAAAGACCAGGTGAATGACAGAACAGATCAATACGGCGGATCCCTTGAGAACCGTTGCCGGTTTCCTTTGGAGGTTGTTGAAGCCATTGTTAACGAGATAGGAGCTGACAGAGTTGGAATAAGGCTATCACCTTTCATAGACTACTCAGAGTCTGGAGACTCAAATCCCCTGCAACTGGGGCTTTACATGGTGAATGCCCTGAACAGGTACAACATTGCTTACTGTCACGTGGTGGCGCCCAGAATGGGAAGCATTGGAGGGAAAGTTCAAAACCCTGAGAGCATGGTGATTCTGAGAAATGCCTTCAATGGGAGTTTTATGGTTGCTGGAGGTTACGACAGGGAAGATGGGATCAAAGCCATTGGTGAAAACAGAGCTGATCTTGTTGCTTATGGTCGTTGGTTTTTGGCTAATCCAGATTTGCCCAAGAGGTTTGCTCTGAATGCTCCTCTGAACAAGTATCATCGTCCCACATTCTACATCGGAGGGCATCCTGATCCGCTTGTTGGGTACAATGATTACCCTTTTCTTGATGATGATGAATCCAACACTGTAAGATCCTAGGGTTTATCCTGCAAATTTCTACCTGATTTGCTATTTGGCTGGTCATTTCATCCACATAATATTCTTCAGATACTTCTCTGCAAAGAATTAGTTCAGTTTAACACAATTATGTTCTAAGTTGTTAGGCAATGTAGTGTTTTGGAACTTTTATTGTTGTAATAATATGGCTTTGTTCTTCGAAATGAAGCACATCTTATTTCATCTTATTCTTAATCGTACTTCGAGGGGTTTGATTAGTGCTTTAATAATTAAATCAATAATAATTTTGTTATGATTTCTTTTTACTATTTTTTTTATAAAAGTTTTCATGTTAAATATCATTATGCAACTTGACATATTAATAAAAAATATCATTATTTGTCACCCCCATGAAAAAAAATATTAATAAAAAAAGAAGAAAAAAAAAGAAAAAACAAAAATATGAGGGGAGTAGACCAAGCCCGTATGTTAACAAAAGCGATACACATAAGTAGACTATACTATTCTTAAAGAATTATAATAACAAACTATATGGAATTCTATTATATCTATTATACCAATGAAATAAAATGATTCTCTCTGAATAAATCCTAAACTAACCAGCACACGTGTTCCCTTCACGAAAAATATGAGTAATCCTAAACCTAATTGTTCAACAAAAATTAAGATAAGTATTCCATTGATTACGAAACATCCACGGAACATTAGTCTTAACACTAAACGCAACACAAACTAAGGGCAGAATCATATTCAAGCCAAACATTAGTAAGCCCCATCTTTTGAGTTTCCTTCATAGCATGTATAACTCTACACAACTCAACAACCAAAGCAGTCTAAACTTCAAGAAACCTAAAAAAGCACCAATAAATTCCTCCATACTACCACGGAAAATCCCTCCAAGAGTAGCAAGACCAAGATACCCCTAACAGTCCCATCAGTGTTAATTTTAACCCAGTCTGGTAAAAGTTTGAGAGATAACATCGATCGCTAGAGTCAATCATTGCATTTGAGGTATTGTTTGTTTTGGTGGTTGATGCTCTGTGACGGTTTTGTCGGCGTCTCCGTGGGTGAGGGAATGAAATTGTCATTGACCTCGACTCCTAAGCTATATAAGACTATATTTTGGTGTTATCAGGACAAATTTGTGGGTGAAAGAAGAAAAGTGTATTTAAACTGTCATTGATCTCGACTCTCAAACAATGTGAGATTATATTTTGACAGTACCAAAACAAATTTGTAAGTGAAGGAAGGAAGTTATATTTAAAATCATCATTGACTTTGATTGCTAAGCGATGTGAAACTATTTTACTCGTACGAAAATAAATTTAAACAACTTCCATGCACTTCAATGGAGTGATAAATGTAGGCTAATGGAAAGTTAACAAGATCTTGTTATAATAAGTTAACAAGATCTTTAGCACGCGTGGGAAGAAAAATCAAGTAACTATATTATAACAACACTTTTGATGCAAAATTTTGAGGTGAGATCTTAAATCAGAAATCAGTATTTTACAAGATCTTGTACTAAGCTAAGATCTTTAGTATTAAGGAAAATATATTTAGTATTAGAATATTTATTCCATGAACCCCTAAAGTCGGTTCATCATCCAATAAAGAAAAAATTCTATAAAAAAATATAAAAAATAAATATTTAGCGTAAATCGATGTAAATCGGAAGTTAACCCTAGTTAGTAAAAAAATGATGCTAATTAAACAATAAGGTTAGATCTACATTGCACATGGAGTAGATTCAAAAAAATTATATGTTAATTTCTATTGTCAGAGGCTAACTTTAAGTAGTGTCTGTGAAGTCACGTGGTTTCTGTATTCAAATAAAGAAAAAATTTCTACAAGTATTTAAGGTACGTTAAAAGTTTATGTTAATTAACCAATACCATCACGTTTATTTATTTATTTATTTATTTATTATTATTTTTATCAGCATACCATCACGTTTATATTCGAACATAAAGTTAATTTTAAAATTATATGTACTAATTTATTAAAAAGGTTAACTCTAATCGTGTCGTTTAAGTTAATACTAATTCATTATTGAACATAGAAGTAAATGAATGATAAAAATGAATTTCCAACTTATATTATTAAGTAAAATTTAAATTCAATAAATTCAGAAAATATTTAAATAGATGCATAATTGATAATTGATTATCCGTACCTAAAAATTTTATTGGTCGCAATCATCGAAACAAAGCGTAAATAAAATTGTAACAGTATTTGTTTTGCCTTTTCAAGCTTAAAAAAAGATATGAAGGGTGCAGAAAAGACATGAATGACATCACACACGTGGTTCACATTGAGAGAAAGAAACATGTATGTATGGAAAATATACACAAGTGTAAAAGAAAAGAATTTGGGTATTTTTAAAGGTAATACTACATCGATAATTTCAATTTCAATATTATTATTTTAATATTTTTTTATATAATTTAATTACAAATTTATTTTTTATTATATATATTTATTTTTAAATTTATTGCATAATTTTAATTATGTAAAACTCCAAAAATTATCAAACTTTCATTTTACTTTTTAAAAAGGTTTGGGTTTCAGTCAAACTCAATTGAACAGCTTCATTTCAACGGTCTGTTTTGTTTTACCCATTTATCAACTCTAATTATTTAAACTCAAAAGATATTTATGTAATTTTAAGATAATGTGGGCAAAAAATTAGGATAATTTTAATAAAAATTGTCACTCAGACTCCTTAGAATTTTTTAACACGATGATTTTTTTTTATCAAAGGATAACTGCTTTTAAAAAAAAATTAATAAAATATTGTCAATGTAAGATGATTTCACCAAATTGATACAAAATTACGTAAACCTATATTTGAATACAATACAGATCTAGCAAAGGTTTTCCTAAAATCAATGTTCAAATTATCTTAAATTCAATATAAACCATAAAACTCGTATCAAGTTAATACAATTTTAGGTTAACATGGTTAAAATCATATCAAATTAACACATTTTGTTCATATGAAATAATACCAACATGATAGGACTTATCTAAATTTAAAAAAATTTAGCCACATTTTAGTAAAAAAAAAAAACATGGTGGTAAAAAAAAACAACTCCTAACACATGTGTCCTTTGAAAGGATTCAGTAATGTGTGTACCCTAGCATAAATCAGTTACATTAATGCGTAACTGTCTTCTAGTAGGACAGGGAAATCAGAATAAAATGGGGTTTGCCGTGACGAAGAAGGTGACCTCTGCTACGCAATGGCACACGTCACCTTCTTCCTCTTATTCAATTCTCTTCTATTTATAACTCTACCTTCACCACCACTCCTTCCCACTTCAAATCCAATCGGAATCAACCTCAACCCTAGCACCACCACATGGCCGCCACCGCCGCCGCCACCGCTCCTTCTCACCAACCAACCCCTCTTCTCACTCCCTACAAGATGGGAAAATTCAATCTATCTCACAGGTATCTCTTTCTCTGTCTCTGTCTCTCTCCATTCTCCCCTTCCTTTTTCAATTCATTCCTAATTTTTCATCCTTTTTTCAGAGTTGTCTTGGCTCCGCTCACCAGAGAGAGGTCCTACAAGAACGTTCCGCAGCCCCACGCCGTCCTCTATTACTCTCAGAGAACCTCCAACGGCGGCCTTCTCATCGCCGAAGCTACCGGAGTTTCCGACACCGCTCAAGGCTACCCGGAAACGCCCGGGATATGGACGAAAGAGCAAGTCGAAGCATGGAAACCCATCGTCGATGCCGTCCACGCCAAAGGCGGTATCTTCTTCTGCCAGATTTGGCACGTCGGAAGGGTTTCAAATACAGGTATTGTTTTCCCTATTCAGATTCATTTTTTTTCTGTAATTGATTTCAAGCTTAACACGGTTGGGTTGTTGATTGATTACTTAGCATTGTGGTTTTTGTGCAGGTTATCAGCCAAATGGGCAAGCACCCATTTCCTCTACGGACAAGGGAATCTCGCCAACACCTCGAGTTGACGGCCTTGGACATACCGAACATACGCCCCCACGCCGACTCAGGACCGATGAAATTCCTGGTATTATCAATGACTTCAGACTTGCTGCGAGGAATGCCATCGAAGCTGGTAAGTTATTTCATTCTATAATGCTCAAACACTTCTCTTAAACACTTCTCTTTCTCTTAAACACTTCTCTTAAGTGACGTGACTCGGATACCATAATACACATATCGGTAACATAATACACATTTGTCGGACTTGTATATGTGATGTGTAAAATTTAATAAATATTTGTTAGATTTCTAATAATTTTATTATAATTTTAAAAATAAAAAATATATTAATTTTTTAAAAACTTAAATTTATCGTATAAATTTTTAGTATAATTATAAAAATAAAAAATAAATATTTTAAACCAATGAAAAACATTTATCTGTGTTTAAAAAAATTGAAATATACTTAGACACATAAATCTTTATTACCAATTTAGATCATTCATAATTATATTCATAGTTATATAATATATAGATCTGTATCTAATATTCTATATTTAAGAGATTATACATGTATTCATGTATACTGTATTTAGGTCGTATCAGAGTGTCAGTGTCAATGTTTATAGTTGCTAGATTTTATTAGCAGCAAAATGATTCAGAACATCCTCTTATCATTATTTCACAAAGTCTGTGGTTGTGCAAATTGTAGGTTTTGATGGGGTTGAGGTCCATGGGGCACATGGCTATCTACTTGATCAATTTTTGAAAGACAAGGTGAATGACCGAACAGATCAATACGGTGGATCTCTGGAGAACCGGTGCCGGCTTCCTCTGGAGGTTGTTGAAGCTGTTGTGGATGAGGTAGGGGCTGATAGAGTTGGAATCAGGTTATCACCTTTTGCAGACTTTTCGGAGTCTGGAGACTCAAATCCCCTGCAACTGGGGCTTTACATGGTGAATGCACTGAACAAGTTCAACATTGTGTACTGTCACGCGGTGGAACCCAGAGTAGGAAGTGTTGGAGGTCCAGATGAAAACTTGACGCCTATGAGGAAGGCTTTCAATGGCACTTTTATTGCTGCTGGAGGGTATGACCGTGAAGATGGGAACAGAGCCATTGCTGAAAACAGAGCTGATCTCATTGCCTATGGTCGTTTGTTCTTGGCTAATCCAGATTTGCCAAAGAGATTTGCTCTCAATGCTCCTCTCAACAAGTATAATCGCCTCACATTCTATCACCTGAATTCTGATCCTCTTGTTGGGTACAGTGACTACCCTTTTCTTGATGAAGAATCCAACAGTGTAGAATCCTAGGGCTTTTACTGTAACCTCAATTCCTTGCTATTTGCAATTTGCAATTTGGTTGGTCAGATTTTCATTGATATTCTTGAGCTACTTCTGTGTTAGGCTTTGGATCCAGTTCACAGATGTTAGGTGATTTAGCATGTGTAGCTATTATTGTTGTAATCATGTCGCTGGATCCGGGGGCAAACACTCTGCCACCTGTTTTTGCAACACTCTCCCACCTTTGTTCTTTGAATTGATTTGCAACACTCCTACTTTTTTTTTTAAGAAAATGTTATCAATAAATATTATATTTTAATTATTTACGTGTATTTTTCTTAAGGTTTTTATTTATTTATTACAGTTGTGGGATGAAATACGATTGTCAAAATATCATGATTCTTTAGAGTTGAGTTATATATCACTAATGTGATAAATTTAGATATAAATATATATTAAAAAAATAAAATAATACTTTTACAATTTTTAAAGTTGTATAAAAAATTTTGATGTGATGATTTAAAAATAAATATATAATAAATGATAAATTTGAAATTAAATTATATGAAAAAATATTAAAATAATATATTGAAGAGTTGTATTTTTGATTGTATAAAAAATGGAAAACTTATTATTATCTTAAAAATAAATTTATGAAAAATATATATTAATAATATTAAGGTTATAAAGTGGTTATGTAAAAAAAATGTGAGTATCATTAATCTAAAATGAAGAAGACAATCATTGCATAAACAACTTTCTCTTTTTGATTATTGGGTTAAAAATAGTTTTGGAACCTTATTATACTTGAGCCAAAATAAGAAATATGGCCAAAAGGTACTGATGGGACGCTAAAATCAAGTAACTAATAACATATTCCAACTACTGAATCACCTGTAAATGATCAATCATACACACGACAATGAATTCAAGATTAAACTAGTTTAACAAAGAAACATTTTTGTTAAATAAAATTTACCCATTACATTCATTTTCACACTTAATAAATTATTATTTTATTATAATATAATATATTATTTTTAAAAATATCTTATGTATTAATTTTCAAGATTATTTTTTTTAATACAAAATATATTTAATGTTTCTTAACTAAGTTTGAGTTTTTCATGAAATTGGATGGATATAAATTAGTTGGATATTGTATTTGTTCTTATTATAAATGAGTTAGGAAGTGTAACTCGAAGAGTATGCATTGTCTTTTGAGATTGAGTTCCAGTTAGTCTTCAACAGTAAATGAAAGATTTATTTGAAAATAATTCTGCAATGCTTAGGTCAGTAGGAGTACAACTAAGTTTTCTGTACTATGAGAGTTTAAAATATTAGATAAGATAGATTGAGTGAATATTTGTAGGTTAATGAGATGATATCCTTTAAGTGGACTGTTATGAGTCCCTTAGATTAGTCACGTAACTACAATCTATTTCTCCATAAATAGCTGCTTATCATTTAAGATTAATTAATTAGATCATTTTATTCATGGTGATCATTAATGTGGAGTAACAATTCAGTTTGGAAGTGGAGATCATCCCAAATTATATATTATTACCGACCTATAGGTGTATAGTTAAAGTACTTTTAAAATATTGAAAAATTAAGAATAACAAAGGACTTATTTAGCAAGTGATATATATTTTATCTTGATAATGTCGAGCACATACCATATATACTAGCATGTGTTATTAGCATATGTTTTCGATCATTACAACAATGTTTATAAAAGAGTCACGTTATACAAAACAAAGGTTAATATATAGGGATGAGGAGGTTAAACAAGAAGATCATGAACAAGTGTCAAAAACATATATGTCACTTAGACCGAGTGTATGCTCGACTCTGCAAGAGAAAAAAAAAACTCATAAGAAATTGCTTTTACTGTAAACACGAAAATTTATTCTAATTTCCTTCACCAGACAACAGAACCAAATACATGCTAAGTCCACTAACACATATTTTTGCTCTCTTTTGGACAAAAGACTAACACAAATTCTATCTTACTCCTAAAATCAATCAACTTATAATGGTATAGAAAAAAAAAGCTGTCTCTTCTCCTGAGAATGATGCATCGATGAATTGCACATCCAAATATGATGCACCCTTTTTCATCATATCCTTTTAAATCCAAAAACGTTGTTTGAAGGTTAGATAGCACCGAAGAAGATATTGTTTTAGGTTGCCAACAATACTCAAAGACAGAAGAGAAACTTTGGGACCACTTCTTTTTTGCTTTAGACATTAGATATGTGCAATTACCATATTGACGTAAAGAGAAGATTGTGCTTCTTGATAAGGACACTTGATTTGATCACTCAGGAAGTTCACTCATTACTCATGTCTTTGAAAAGTTCACGAGGCAAAAAAGGGATTCCAATTGCCCTCCCATTTTGTCTGTTATCGCATCAACTTCCCGAAGAAATTGACAATTTTCGAAACTTAAACACTATACGACACGGATACAAATACACGTGTTCTATAAGTGTCGGTGTCTAAGACGTAGCTTAAGATGTAGCTTAAACACTGATACAAATACACGTGTTCTATAAGTGTCTGTGTCTAAAATGTGTGTTAAATACTGATACGACACAGATACAAATACACTTGTCCTATAAGTGTCGGTGTCTGAAACGTGCGTTCAATACTAACATACCATTTAAGAGCCGTATCCAAGAACGGTCTAGGAATTCAAAAGCAGCTTGGACGGTGCCTAAGACTGTAAAGAAAAGAAAAAAACTCACTTTGTTGACCAGGGGCAGCCTTTGTTCATCTGACCCAATCGTTACCATTTCAATAAATATATATATTTAACTCTCACACTGCTTTATTTTGTTCAAATTTTATGCTATTGTTGTTTTTGCAGAGAATGAGGAAACTCTGTTTTTTCCAAGAGAGAGAAACACAACTCTCTCTATTGCTTTGCTTGTCGCATTGTGTTGTTCCTCGTCTCAGTTAAAGGCATTAAATACTAAAAGCTTCTAGTTGGTGGCATATTTACTGGGACCTTGTTTCCTTGTTCTTGCATTTTTAAGAGTGTGGTTGTGCCATCACAAGAGAGCAAAACACAACACCACACTCACCTACCTATTTTGTTGTCTCTCCTTTTCTTCTATTCTCTCAAAGAAAGAAAGAGGGTGGAAATCCGAAAAAGGGATTTCACAGGAAGAGAATTTAGCATAAGGGGCTGTGTGAGGTACAAGATTAACAATGGGAGACCAGAATTCCAAAAAAAGCAAGGTTTTTTACACTCTTGTTGTCCTTGTCGGTTTTGTTTTTATGTTCTTTGGGAAATGGAATTCATCGTTTTGATCATGTTGTCGTTTGCATCTTTCAATTTTTGGCAACTTGTTGATTGTTTTGTGTGTTTGGGCCTTGTGAAGCTCTCATGGTCGAAGAGAATGGCCAGAAAGTTCTTCAATATCAGAAGCAAAGAGGAGGACTCCTTCCAATCAAATGGTGTTGCTTATGGAGGTTGGTTTCTCGTTTTGTTTTCTTGAAAAAAAATTACTCAGTGCATTGTAATTTGATGCATTGTAACTTAATTCCTTCTCCAGGAGGTGAAGTAGAATACAGAAGCAGGAAAAGCTTCTCTGAGAGAGAGCCTTGCACAATCAAAAAGAGCAAAACAGGTACACAATTATTTATGAATTACCCACTACAATTACCCATTTGAAATTTCCTCTTTCTTTTGTCTTGTTCTTTTTAGCTTAACATTTTTACAAAGTGTTTAGCTGTTTACAAATTACAATCCTCATTGTATTGTGCAGAGAAGATTGGGAGGAACACGGAGCAGGTCAGGCGAGGCAGAGCTAGTCTTGACCATCCTCGAATTGTCGATGTCCATAACTACAGGTATGCTTTTTCTTTGACCTTACTTTTTCACCATGAAAACAAATCTTGCTTTGATGAGTCCAATTTCTCACTTCACTTACCTTATGAGCAGTGTTTTTGTTGCTACATGGAATGTGGCTGGAAGATCTCCACCAAGTAATTTGAGTATAGATGATTGGCTTCATGCCTCACCACCTGCAGATATTTATGTTCTTGGGTAGGATTTCTTTTTATAAAGCTTTCATGTTCGACATCACTGTCATCACTATACAATTCTTCTTAGGTACCATTTTGTACTAGTTAATGTCATGTTTTTTCCAAGCAAACACTAGTGGTTGGTTGCTAATGAGTAACGACACATTTGTGTTACAGATTTCAAGAGGTAGTTCCCTTGAATGTTGGTAATATCTTAGGCTCTGAAGACAACAACCCTGCAAAAAAATGGCTTGCTCTCATTGGAAGGACCTTAAACAATCTTCCTGGTTCTAGTGGAGGTGGAGGGTATTACACACCCTCTCCACTCACTCAGCCAGTGGTAGAGTTAAATGCAGATTTTGAGGGATCGTCTAGGCAGAAGAATCCATCATTCTTCCATCGTCTATCGTTCCAGACAAGTTCTAGCAGCTGGGGAACTGACGATGATCCTTCAAGCATGCAACCTCAACTAGATCGAAGATTCAGCGTTTGTGATCGTGTAATTTTTGGTCATAGGAAAAGTGATTTCGATCCAGGCTTCAGATGGGGTTATAGGCCAAGTGACTACTCCAGAGCAAGTGACTACTCCAGACCCAGTGACTATTCAAGATGGAGTTTATCTGATGATGATAATGCCCTTAGAGATTCCCCAAACACAGTCTTGTTTTCACCCTTGTCTCATGGTGGACCTGCCACTACTGAAGATGGACATGGCAGGCACTGCCTTGTTGCAAGTAAGCAAATGGTGGGAATATTTCTTACCATATGGGTGAGGAGTGAATTGAAGGATCATGTTAAAAACATTAAAGTATCATGTGTTGGCAGAGGATTGATGGGTTATCTTGGAAACAAGGTAATGTTTTAACTTTTGGTTTCATATATTCATGGAAAATTTGTTGAATGATTGAAATTGTTGGTTCACATGAGAGTTATTAATCTGCCTGTGTGTTTTCAGGGATCCATCTCAATTAGCATGTCTCTGCATGAAACAAGCTTTTGCTTCATTTGTAGCCACTTAACCTCAGGACAGAAGGAAGGTGATGAACTAAGAAGAAACTCTGATGTGATTGAGATTCTTAAGAAGACAAGGTTTCCTCGTGTCCATGGTGCTGACAATGAGAAGTCTCTGGAGACAATCCTCCAGCATGAGTAAGAACTTGCTTGTATACAATATGAAACTCAAACACGCCTTTTAAATAGTGTGTCCGTATCAGTGTTTGTGTCTTGTTACATATAGTAGTATGACTAATAATAGTAGCATAGCATGCTTATGTAATTTGATACCCTTCTTCCATTTGCCTAATTTTGCATCATGTTTTAACTTTGGATTCATTTCCTCAGTCGAATTATATGGCTTGGAGACTTGAATTATCGAATTGTCCTCTCCTACCGTTCTGCTAAGGCTCTTGTTGAGATGCAGAACTGGAGAGCATTATTGGAAAACGACCAGGTATGCTGATATAACTATAATTTATAATTCTCTCTTTTATCTTAAACCTTAAACTCTAAATCTTAAAAAAAAACAGTTTATCTATATTATCTATATCATCTATATTATCTATATTGTTATTCATGGCAGTTGAGAATAGAGCAAAAGAGAGGTCGTGCATTCGTGGGATGGAATGAAGGGAAGATTTATTTCCCTCCAACATACAAATATTCAACTAATTCAGATAGATATGCAGGAGATGACATGCACCCAAAGGAGAAAAAGAGAACACCTGCTTGGTAAGATCATCTTCAGTCATAAGAATTAAGCAGAAAGATCCCAATCCCATTTGAAATTTAGCAATTATGAAAAGATTTTTTTTAAGTGTTGCAACTTATTCCATTGTGGATATTTTCCTTTGTATAGGTGTGATCGTATACTGTGGTATGGAGAAGGTCTCCATCAATTATCTTATGTCCGTGGAGAATCAAGGTTTTCGGATCACAAGCCTGTTTATGGCATATTTTCTGCAGAGGTTGAGACAAGTCATGGAAGGTTGAAGAAAAGTATGAGTTGTTGTTCTAAGAACAGAATCGAGGTGGAGGAACTCTTGCCATATTCCCATGGATATACCGAACTAAGTTTTTTCTGATGTTAGAAGGACTGAATATGGGATTTCAGGTACATTCTCAATTCCAAAATACAAGATTCTTGCTTGATATGTTCAATGCTACTAGTTTCACCCTTCTTTTGAACATACACAAACTGATTTCATCAACCCATTAGCCAAAATGTAGAGTATTGGATCTGGTCCGAGGTAAAAGGCAGAACGATGGTCCACAGATCTTGGTATTAAAGAGGTTTTATAAAGCAAATTAAGAAAATTCTGAATTATCAACAGAAGAGTAAAGAAGAGTATTTATCACGTAAACAAAGCCAGATTCAGCGATAACATATATATATATATATAAAAGAAGATAAAGAGGAGACAGATAATACACTAGGTTAAGAGCACTTCTTCTGGACCACCTTGAATATTCTAAGTCTAAGATTGCCTACAGATTTCTGGAACACAAAATAATCAGAATACGTTCACTGCATTGTATGATGAGTCTCTCTCAACCTTTTCTGGTTTTATGTTCTTCCCCCTTCTCTCTTGTCATTGTCATCATCACAATTATTTACCCCTTAAGAATCCAAAATCTTACATGCATGCACCTATCACTGTTCAGAACTTGGTCAACAAAAGGGAGTCACTTCAGTTTGAAGAACTCTATTCATGGAGATTGATAAAACAAACCATTTCCCACATACCGAAAAAGGTCAGTGTAGTCTGTTTTTCTCTTTAATGCTTTTCTTGCTTCTGCTTTTGTTCTCAACCTCTTTTTGTTTAATTTTCAACTTTACTTTTTCATTATTGTGAGGTGCTAACATGTAATTTTGTTGCACAGTATACAGCTAAAGAACTCTTAAATACGTATCTCCGTGTTTATATCTATGTATCGTAAGAGTATCTGTGCTACATTAATCATCATCTCGGTAGCATCTCACATCAACTTAAGTACTAATTATTTGATAGCCAATTAACAAACACACAACTTTACAGTGTCTCCTGCACAATGATTGGGTACTGCATTATTCTTTTCTTGTTATTGTTGCCTTCTGTTTCTATAAATTACTAGTGATACGCACGCCGCACGCATACTCATGACCAAAGCTTTTGTTCTTGCTTTTTTGTTGTGCAGGAGGCCCAAAGAGACCCTTTTTTATTTGATTAATGATTCTTTAGTTGTTTTTGGAGAATATTCATGATGTATAACTAAGTTGAAAAGTTCCTCAACATAATCATTAGGGTATAACTTTTTTGTTTCGAGTGCAGAGAACAATGAATTTCGATGTATACTTCTTACACTGATTGCAAAAGTGATGAAAAAGAAATTGTAATTACAAAGGAAAAAGAAAGTTTAGTTAATTATTGTTAAGCCTCCACTCCTCAATTTCTGACTCTTGGCACATGATTAATGATTTCACCGATAAAGGTGTCTTTGAGATCATTAACAAACAAGAAAGGCTTCAATGGCTTTCCATGTTTCAAAGGTATATATCCTCAAACTACAATTACAATAAATATTAATATTTATAATCGAAAAAATATTGAAATGATGCATTGATAACAAATTTTTATAACATTTTTAATAATTTGTTAATGAATGATATTGTCCATTTTTGTCTGAAAAGCTACTTAACATGTTTCTTTGCATTAGAGGAATAAGGATTGCCAAGGAAAAAACTAATGAAACATTAACAACATTGATAGCAAAGAAAAATGGTAAAATAATTTGAAAACTTGATTTAAAAACGAGAAGAAATTAAAATTCAGAAAACATAGAAAAGAAGAAAATAAAGTACAGTGAAAACACGTGTTATTGCGTAATATGGTATTAAAGAATAATAATGACACCATAAAAAACCTATAATCATTAAAAAATTGGTAACCACCAAACCATAAAACACAAGAAAGAAAAATCAGGAATAGATAGTCTAAATGTTAAAAAATCTACTAAAGATTTATACGAACAATTTATAGACGAACTACATGTTAGATGATGTTAGACAATTTACATAATAAAAATCAACTATAAACAAATTGTAGTAATATAGGCTTAAAAACGAACAAAATTGGTTTCCCGAAGCGTGAGTAATCACTGTCCGTAAGGACTTATTCGCGGTGTATTGCGCAAGTCTCCCAGAATTCAACAGGAACTTCTCGGAGATTTCCGAAGATCAGAACTAGCAGGTTACTCCTGATAGAGTAAGAACCCAATGTATCCAGAAAAAAAATATATAATAAAGTAAAATAATGAATGAAGAGAGAGAAAGAGAAAAGTGTGAATAAGGGGAGGAAGAGGAAAGGTTGCAGCTTTTAGTTGCTGAAAAAGGAGAGGTAAAGATTCTCGTGCCTCTTATTTATAGGCAAGGTGAGAAGCTCAACAACCCACTAGAAGAGGAGAGTGCGGTTCAGGTGGAGGTGACGCCGGAGACGTGCCGGTAAAGGTGGAAGACCCAACTTGCAAACGAAAAAGGGAAACCCTATCTCGCAACGGTAAGGGATTTCGGATATTTCGCAGAGTTGTTGCATTTCCACAACCTCTTCCACAACCTCCCTTCCACTACCTCCGAGAAACTCTGCAACGGTAACATTTTCCACTACCTCCGAAAGATCTGCACATACTCTGTTTTTTTATGTTTTTTATTTTGCAATATCATGGATCTGTTTTGCAACAATCCCCCACATATTGCAAAAGATAAAGATAAAGAGAAAAAGAAAAAAAATTGGGTTCATCTAAGATGTAATGCATCAAATCTGGTATAGCAAGCTATATGAACCAGTCTTAGATTGATGAACGTAACACATAGTGTAGTTGGTATAGCAAGCTATATGAACCAAGACACTTAGTATGTGTTAGAGGTTTATCAATCACAATACACCCCCACATTACTTGCTGTTATCGCTGTGTTGCGCTACTAGACCATGCGCGTGCCCGGTATTCATGAGTGCTATAGAGATCTTGCCAATATCTCATGCAAGCGGCCCCACTTGACACTCATATAGGTGATTTCATCAAGTGTATACTGCAAATTATACACCACCCATAAGGGATATGAAAATCATTAAAACTTTGTAAATCGTTAAAACTCTTTTACCTCTGAATTTTAACCACAAAGTTTATCCTCTCGATAATGCAGTATCTAGCACTTTCACACACACCATAGGAATGGACAAAATTGATTTAAAATCAATATTAGTGCTAGCAAAACTAACAAGTGACTTGTTTTTACCCATATGAACCTTATTCATGGGATCTCCAATCACAAAGGTTGGGTTTCCATCACTTGTTTGTTTGCAAGTGGCTTAAGTTCCATTCCCCTTGATGTTTCTAAAATCATTTTTCTCCCTAGGGGTTTTGTTAGAGGATCTGCCAAATTCCGTTCTGACTTGACATAGTCAATAGAAATCATTCCACTCTTTAACAGCTGTTTCACCAAATTGTGTCTCAATTGTATATGTCTATTCTTTCCATTATAGCTTTTATTTTTAGCTATAGCTATTGCCGATTGGCAATCACAATGCATTGATACAGATGGGGTTGGTTTCATTCCTAAAGGAATGTTTGCTAAGAAGTTTTTCAACCACTCAGCTTCACTACCAGCCATTTCTAGAGCAACAAACTCAGATTCCATTGTTGATCTTGCAATAATAGTTTGCCTGGCTGATCTCCATGTAACTGCACCACCCCCAAGTGTAAATACATAACCACTAGTGGATTTTGTCTCATCTGAATCAGAGATCCAGTTAGCATCATTTTACCCTTCTAGCACAGCGGGAAATCCACTATATTCAATGGCATAATCCATTGTACCTCTCAAGTATTTCATGAGTCTCGCAAGTGCTTCCCAATGATCCTGACTAGGACATTGAGTGTGTCTACTCAATCTACCTACTGCATAAGCAATATCTGGTCTAGAAAAGCTCATTAAATGCAATAAGCTCCCAATTATCTTAGCATACTGAGTTTGAGAAATAGATTCTCCTTTGTTCTTCTTTAATTTAGAGTTAGCATCATAAGGGGTACTCACTAACTTAAAGTCATAGTAACCAAACTTCTTTAGAAGTTTCTCAGTGTATTTTTCTTGGGATAGTAATATACTATTTCCCTTCCTTATGATTTTAACTCCTAGAATCACACTTGCTTCACCCATGTCTTTCATCTCAAACTTAGATCCAAGAAACAATTTTGTTTTAAAAACTATATCATTGCATGTACCAAATATTAGCATGTCATCCACATACAAACATATAATGACATATTCACCATTTTCAGATCTAGAATACACACATTTATCAGCATCATTGGTAGAAAAACCTTCACAAAGTAAAACATTATCAAGTTTTTCATGCCATTGTTTTGGTGCTTGTTTCAAACCATACAAAGATTTTAAAAGTTTGCATACCTTTTCCTTTTGACCTGAGACTACACAACCTTCAGGTTGAGTCATATAAATTTCCTCTTCTAATTCACCATTCAGAAAAGCTGTTTTAACATCCCTTTGGTGAATTACTAACTTATGGATAGATGTTAAGGCTAACAATACACGGATAGAGGAAATCCTAGTAACAGGTGCAAAAGTATCAAAGTAATCTATGTTATGTTTTTGAGTAAACCCTTTAGCAACTAACCTTGCCTTATATTTCTCTATGGATCCATCAGGATGGTACTTCTTCTTAAAGATCCACTTACAACCAATGGGTTTTACTCCTTTAGGCATATCTACTAAGGTCCACGTATTATTTTTCTTTATTGAATCAAGCTCAGTTTTAATGGCCTTATCCCAATGTTTAGCATCAGGAGCACTAGTAGCTTCTACAAAACTTATTGGATCATTCTCAACTAGATAAGTAAAAAAGTCATATCCAAAAGATGTTTCCTTCCTCTGTCTTTTACTTCTCCTAACATCTTCACTCAAGGTATCACTAACACTATCTATATGTTGTTCAGATGTACCACTACTCTTTAGAGGAAAGATGTGTTCAAAGAACTCAACATTTTTTGTCTCTACTATAGTGTTGCGTTCAATTATATCACTATTAAGAACTAGAAACCTATAGGCAGCACTATGTTCTGCATATCCTAAGAACATACAATCAGATGTTTTAGAGCCTATTTTCCTTTTCTTAGGATCAGGTAACATCACTTTAGCTAAACTCCCCCACACTCTTAGGTATTTCAGATTAGGTTGATAACCTTTCCACAACTCATAGGGTGTTTTACCAGTTTTCCTATGTGGTATCCTATTTTGTAAAAAACACGCAGTAAGCAAAGATTCACCCCATAAATTATCAGGAGCATTAGAACTAATAAGCATGGCATTCATCATTTCTTTAAGAGTCCTATTTTTCCTTTCAGCTACTCCATTAGACTCAGGTGAATATGGTGGGGTTACTTCATGAATAATACCTTCTTTTACACAATAATCATTAAATAAAACATATTCATCACCTCTATCTGATCTAATTCTCTTAATTTTCTTATTTAGTTGATTTTCTACTTCTACTTTATAAGTTAAAAACATGTCAAAAGCTTCATCCTTAAGTTTAATTAAATACACTTTGGTGTATCTAGAAAAATCATCTATAAAGGTTACAAAATAATTTTTACCACCTCTAGACATGGTTTGTTTTAAATCAGCAAGATCGGTATGAATTAAACCAAGAATTTCAATTTGACGTTCTACAGAGTGACATGTTTTCTTCGTTATTTTAGATTCTACGCATACATCACATTTACTACTTTGTTTGTCATGCATGTTGATTAATCCTAGTCGTTGCAATTTTATAACATACGAAGAATTCACATGTCCTAATCTAGCATGCCATATATCATACGAGTCGACAATATAAGCAGAAGATTTAGATTCATTCATAATTTCAGAAATGTTTAATACAAAAAGGCATTGATCACAATATCCCTTTCCCACAAAAACATTGTTTTTTGTCATAACAATCTTGTCAGATTCAAATGACACTTTAACCCTAACTTTGCTTAGTAATGCCACAGAGACCAAATTAACTCTAATTGATGGCACATGTAGCACATCATTCAAAGCTAGAGTTTTACCAGATGTGAGCTTCAAAAGAACTTTTCCTTTTCCTAGGACAGGAGTTGTCTTGGAGTCACCGAGATATACTTGTTCTTCTCCATCCCCCACACTTGTGTAGGAGGTGAACACATTTCTGTTTGCACAGATGTGTCTGGTAGCCCCAGAGTCTACCACCCATTTGCTCACATTTGTCACAAGGTTTACTTGTGAAACGACTGCCACAATAGTATCTTCCCCTTCGGCTAGATTTGCCTTAGGAGGATAGTCGTTTTTAGCCCTATTTCTGCACTGAGGTGCATGATGACCTGGCTTTCCACAGACAAAGCAATTACCTTTTTTCTTGAAAGTGGGGTTAGTTCCACTGGGACGAGAGAATTTGTTATTAGGTTTATTTTTGTGATCAAATTTTTTCTCGTACCTTTTTGGAGCTGGTTTGTCTTCTATCACGTTTGCTTTGGCAGACAAAGCTTTGGCCTTTGCAGCAGCGCACTCCTTCGTGTTTGTGTCTTCGATGATGATGTGGGTGATCAAATCTGATAGAGACATCTGTTTCTGTCTGTGCTTCAGTTGTTGTTTGTAATCCGTCCAAGACTGCGGAAGCTTTTCGATCAAGAGTTCGGACACGAATTCATCTGGCAATTTTATGCTTTCAGTTTTGATATCTTCAATCAGCTTGTGATATTCGTTTATTTGGATTTGGATGTCTTTGCCTTCGATCATCTCCCAGCGGTAGTAGTTTGCAATTACGAACCTTTGTCTGACGATGTCTTCAGCAGTATATTTGAGGATAAGAGAATCCTAAATGTCTTTCGCATTCTTATAAGAAGCATAAACATCGAACAGATCGTTAGATAACACACTGAGTAAAGTGTGACGACATACCTTATTCGCATGGATCCAGTCGTCAACTTGTTTCGCAGTCGTGGTTGAGTCAGGTTTGGCAGTTGTAAGTGCATGAGCAACTCCGTACATGTCCAATAGGGTGGACACGCGTTCTTGCTAACGTCGAAAGTTCTGACCGGTGAAGACTTCAATTTTGGAGACGTCCGGAAATGGTTTCACAAAAATGGTTTGCGTTGTGGAAGCAACATTTGATGTTTCCGGAGCAGTGTTGTCGTTGTTGTTCGGATTTTCAGCCATAAGTCCTTACGATTGTAGTAATATAGGCTTAAAAACAAACAAAATTGGTTTCCCGAGGCGTGAGTAATCACTATCCGTAAGGACTTATTCGCGGTGTATTGCGCAAGTCCCCCAGAATTCAATAGGAACTTCCCGGAGATTTCCGAGGATCAGAACTAGCAAGTTACTCCTGATAGAGTAAGAACCCAATGTATCCAGAAAAAAAAATATAATAAAGTAAAATAATGAATGAAGAGAGAGAAAGAGAAAAGTGTGAATAAGGGGAGGAAGAGGAAAGGTTGCAGCTTTTAGTTGCTGAAAAAGGAGAGGTAAAGATTCTCGTGCCTCTTATTTATAGGCAAGGTGAGAAGCTCAACAACCCACTAGAAGAGGAGAGTGCGGTTCAGGTGGAGGTGACGCCGGAGACGTGCCGGTAAAGGTGGAAGACCCAACTTGCAAACGAAAAAGGGAAACCCTATCTCGCAACGGTAAGGGATTTTGGATATTTCGCAGAGTTGTTGCATTTCCGCAACCTCTTCCACAACCTCCCTTCCACTACCTCCGAGAAACTCTGCAACGGTAACATCTTCCACTACCTCCGAAAGATCTGCACATACTCTGGTTTTTTATGTTTTTTATTTTGCAATATCATGGATTTGTTTTGCAACACAAATTACGTGCTAGATCGTCTATCTTAAAACATATACTAAAAACTAGATGTCCATAAACGAATTACATACAAGATGATATTCTAAAGGCAATTGCTTCCTGCACCATATCACTGCACCCAATCACAGGGGAAAAACCGAAAATACACTTAAAAAAATGGGGTACATATAAAATTACATTTCGGACTTCCTTTTCTAGAACACAATAATCTCTTCCGGATAATTTTTTCTGGAATTTATTATTTTCAGTTCCGGATTTTTTAATCCAGAATGGGATTTTGATTTTCTTTTTCTGGATTTTTATATCCGAAACACAAAATTCTCTTCCAGATTTATTTTTCCAAAATACATTATTTTCAATTTCGCATTTTTATTTCTGGAATAAAGGGTATTTTCGGAATTTTTTGAAATTGTGTTGGGTGCAGGTTCAAAAGTGTTAAGTGGAGGGAGCATTTGCCTATTCTAAAACTATCTTAAAACATATACTAAAAACTAGATGTCCATAAACGAATTACATACAAGACGATATTCTAAAACACATCGAAAAATAATGTTATAAATTATTTTCATCTTTATAAATATGTTTTTTATTTTTAATCTTTATAGTGTTATATACCGTAATAATGTTGAGTTGTTAATTTTGTTGAAGTATATATCATTGTAACTTTATGCGACATCATCCATTAGAATTAACAAGAAACTAAAAGAATTAACAAGAATGAAAATACAAAAATAAAATAGAAACCAGAATCATTGTTTATGTTACGGGACGAAAATGTTAACTAAAAAAAGTCAATTGATTGAAATGGAGTAACAACAGTATGCATTCATATGTAAGGACTTTCAAAAAGGATCTGATACTAAGAGAAGGGGATTTCTTTTTGCACCCCACGGTTTCTTTCTACACCCCATGTAGTGTGTATGACACTAAATTAAGTCTAAACAATAACAAAATTGGAATTTTAACATAGAAATACAAAAAGAAAGCATGGCTTGTACAAAGAAATCCTTTGGATATGATAGAGTTAGGACAAACTCTTCCTCCACCTCCTTATTATGAAAAATCGATTTTAATATTTTAATATTTTTTAAATAATTTTAAATAAAGTATAACTTTACCTTCACCTGTCCTCATATATTCATTTTATTCGCAACATTCTTCTTCAGCCGCAGCAATTGAGAGAATAATCTCAATATTTGAGTGTGTGAAATGGTTTAATAGACGATTTATTGTATTTGTAGTTCTTATTGTAATTTTTTTTTTAGTTTTGTACTCAATTTTTGCACCTTGTTGACTTTTTTTGTTTTGTGACTTTTAAAGAAATGAAAAAATAAAAATAAAAACACAATTATCATCACTAAAAACATCACAAAACTTATCTTAATCACCAACATTCATCACCAGCCACTACAAACAATTACCTTAAAAATGAAGAATAAAACACTATATTATTTACAATACTCAAAAAGGTATTATTAAAATTAGAAAAAAGTATGAAGGTGGAGAAAGAAAGAAGGGATAGAGATGAAGAAAAAGATTTGCTTATAGTGAGAGATATAAATATGGACTTTAGGACATAAAGATGTGGCAGTTTGAGGATATATAAATAGAAAAAAAAAATACATTTTAGATGGTAGAATTTAAAGGTATATTTGAATTCAAAAATAATATTTAGATTTTACAATTCAAAATAGTTTTTTTACCTATAAAACAGAGAGAAAGAATCTAAATATGATATAGAGAAACAAGTTAATTTGTGGAGATATTATTTTTAAATAATCTGGAATTTTTTTTCTAAAATAAAAAAAATTGAAACTTCCAGAAGAAGTTTGTTGCAACTAAGTTGTTATGTATGTCTAAAACTTTCTCACTGTTCACGTGTTTATTGAAAATGGGAAAAACAATATTATTGAAGAAGATTCTTCTCTCAATACCTTTATTTTTCTATTATATATATAAAAAAATAAAGTTTTTTGTTTTCATTTTGATTTATATTTATTTAAGTATTCTTTTGGTAATATTTATGCTTTGAGGTGTAAATTTATATCAGGAATAAAATAATAAATTTTTATGTTTTAAATTATGATTTTTAATTGCCAGAATAACTTATTTTCACAAAATGGACTAAATAATTAAAAAAATTAGAAGTTACACTGTTATATGAATCACATTTGAATATCTAAAACTCATAAAATAATTTTATTATAGTTTTCATTTTTTTTAAAATTATCCTACAATGTATAAAGTATCTACAAAATACGGAAAACCATATATACACTTGTTTATTTTGGCATTTGTCCAAGGTAATTTTTTGTGCAGAAAATTGATTAGAGCCATACTTATAGTAGATAATTAATTATAGTTAAAAAAACAACCTCACACATAATATAATTAAGACTTAAAAAAATAATAATAATCGATTATGTAAAAAAACATCATCTTTCATAATCAATTAGACTTAAAAAATTATTAAATGATCCATTATGAAAAAATAACGTCTTTCATAAATAATTAAGACTTAAAAAATAACAAATCAATTATACCTAAATAAAGAATGTCTTTCATAATTTGTTAATTCCAAAAATTAAAACTAATCTATTATATTAAATTTGTAATCGATTATGTGAGAGATTTTTGTTTTCTGTTGTAAATTTTATTTTACAATTTATTTAAATATTAAATTAATTTTAAAATATATTATTTTTTAAATTTATATATGAAACATATTCGATTATATATTATATATAATATAATAAAAACAAAATAACATTAAAAGAATAAAAATGAAAATATTAAATACTACATATACTGTTATTTATAAAAAAATTATAATAATTATTGTTATAAAAAATTATTATAAAAATAATATTATCATTTAAATTTAATACAAAATTAATTTCTAATTATACTTTTTAAAATTATGAATATTTAAATTATTTATTTTATCTAACAATTTTTAATTTTTACATATATTTAAAAATTATTACAATTATGAATATTATCATTTTATTTTTAATTGAAACACAATTATTTTTTTGTTAATTTTTTATGTCAAATATACATAACCTATTTGTATTTTTCCAAAGTCAATACATACACAATATAAAAATATAATATTTTAATTACAAACAATTAAAATACACAAATAAATAAATTATATATTTTTAAAAAATGATAAATTGTAACGATGTAATTTGTAATTTTTTCTGAAAATAATAATTACTCAATAGTATACAAAATTTCAGTTACCTCAAATATAGACAAAAAAAAAACATCATAATTTATTATTTAAATATTTTTAAAACAATAATAAATTTATAAACTTATATTTTACACATTTTAATAAAATTAAAAATTTTCTCACAACCATTATATATCACTAGCGGGAACACAGGCACTGACGTGCCTGTGTATCCGCATTTTTTATTTTTTTAGTATTTTTTTATTTTTAAAAACAATTTCTCTTAATAACATTAAAATGAGAAGTTAAAGAGTAGTTTGTATCCGCATTTTTTATTTCTCTTTCTTTAGTATTTTTTTATTCTTCAAAAACAATTTCTCTTAATAAGATTAAAATGAGAAGTTAAAGAGTATACCGTTAAAGAGTAGGTTAATAAAATAGTGGAGAGTGGTAATTAAAAGTTACATATGGTAAAGAGAATGAATGAATTTTCAAAATTTAAAATTCAAAATTGCTATTTGAATTCAAAACCGTCTCTCATAGAAAATAATTAAATAGAATTTGAGTTTCATATTTTTTTATAATTTTTAATATTTTATTAATTATGGGTAAAAATATATGTATTTGGTAATAGTTAAAATTTATTTAAAACTACAAACTCAACCGAAAAAATAATTAAATAGAATTTGAGTTTCATATTTTTTTTAATAATTTTTAATATTTTATCAATTATAGGAATTAAACCAATATTTTTCATTAGGTCTATAAACAACCAATAATATATGACAATCATTACAATACATATGACACCATTAAACAATAAACCAACAAAAGAAGAAAATGCAATGAAATCTGCTTCTTATCTTCACCTTGGACCCTTGGACCTGTATGGAGACTCGTTTAAATTGTTCCCATCTTTCGCACCCAAATCTAATGTTCCTTCGTTGAGCGCAACAACGAAATATAACATGTAAAACATAGATTTAAGAACACGATGACATACCTTCCCTACATAATGCTCTCTGGTGAGCAAACCTATTTTGAATGTGGTCTCTAAAATCATAACTTATGAAAAGTTGAGATGATTTCAAAAATCAAAACCTAAAAGAAGAAAATATAGAAGAAGAGCAAAGATAAAGAAATGGTGATGACAGAAATCTTAAAAATCAAATTGGAAGTAACTTTTCCATAAAATATGAGGAAATGATAATATAGTTTAGTTAATGCTCCGTCTTGTTGAGTCCTTCTTATCCCTCTAGTCACATGTTTCCATCACAATTTTAGAAGACAAATTAGTGTTTTACAAATTGAAATGCATATAAAGAGAATTACCAAGCGCGCAACTTTTTTGAGTCTTTTCGTTCCCTCTAGTCACAAACTTCAATTACAATTTCATGAAACAAATGTCAAATTAGGGTTTCACAAAGATTAATAAAAGAAATATGATTTTACATGAAAGTGAAAAGGAAAGAGAAAAGAAAGTGAGAAGTATGGTAAAAAAGAATGTGTTATGTGTAGTGGAGAACAATAAAATCGGTTTCTTAAATTAATTTTAATAAAAAAAATATCAGTTTAAATCAGAAAAGTAACGTACCAAATCTCCACTCTCCTGCTGGTCCACAAAATATTACAAATATCTTTAATTTTTTATTTAATAGAGAAGAAGATCTCTAAAACAGAAAAGTAACTAATCAATCTCTCCACTCTCTCCCCTATATCCATTCTCTCCACTCTCTCCACTATCTCCATTCTCTCCACTCTCCAGTTAAATAATAACAAATAAAATAAATTTTAAAATTAAAAAATTATTTTATCAATTATTGAAATTATAAAATGTCCAAATAACCAAAATAAATTAATACAATAAATTATTAAGTAAGGATAAAATGGAAAAAAAATTAAAAGCAGTTAAGAAGGGAATAAGAAATGACACAATAACCATAATACAATAATAAAAGTAAATATTAATATAAGGATAAAATAGGAAAAAAAATTAAGAACAGTTAAGAGGGGAATCCCCTTTATATATAGGTATAGAGGTATAGATTAATAAATTTTATTAAATATTTCTCACAAATACATCATAACATACTTCAATTAAAATCATCTCACTTACTTTGCACTCTTATTTAAAATTATTCAAAATTCACTCACAAATCTGTACCAATATGTGCATATAATCGAATCCAAAGAGTGATTTATTCATGCTAAATACAACCTATATTTTATATTTGGATTAACTATGCTTTTTACTAGTTCCATTTTCTCTTTCTCTATTTTTCTTCAGTGGTGCTATAATTTTTTCCCCAATTTTTTTCAATGTATATAAAAAATAGTGTCTAGAATTCAATTTTTGTAGCATATATGCTTAATTCTTAGAAATATGGAAGAATCATATTAGAGATTAGAATAAGAAAAATGAAAAAAAGCAAAGAATGAAAAGTTGCGTTGATTTAACAGTGACTATGATGGAGTGGGAAGAGTTGAAGTATATATGATAGCATCGATAACGAAAGAAACCATTTTGCAAACTTTATTCCTTTTCCAAACTTTTGTTAAGGTAAGGAGTGAGGAAAAGGAACAGTTTGTTCCAACCAAAACCCATTTTACATTGCGATTTTCAGTGTCTTTGTTTTCTGTTTTAGGATCATACACACGCAGCTTCAATTCAAGGGTTTTTTCTTTTTTGTTTGGTTTTTTTAGTTATTAGGTTGTAGCATGACAATTTGATTTAGGTTGTACTGAAAGAAAATTAGGTAATAGAAGAATGAATTTGGATTTACTTTTAGAGAACAGGAGAGAGTAATGCTCAAATTTTTAACAAATGCATGTTGTGTGTTTGTTGTTTGTTTCTCTCGTGGTATGAACCTCTCCTGTTATTTGTAAAAGGAGATAACTGTGGTCCATGATTGTAGTTTACTCGAGAAGAACGAAACCTTGTCGTTTTGTAGTTTTCCTTTCTCATAATTTCATGTGTTTTTGCTAAAATGTTGTCCTGTATTTATTTTTGGGTGGTGTTTTGTGTAGAGAGATCTTGGAGTTGGAGGTGGTGTAACAGTGTCCGATGAGTACTGCTGGATGGTCCGATGAGGAATGCTCTGTCATTGGAGATAAGGCAGAAATTGGGTTTCTAGATTTTGAACAAGAGAAATCTGTTTGTAGTTATGGTGATTGTGAAGGGGTTCCGGTTATTGTATCTGCCCCATTTGCTTTTGTTGATGGCAAGCCTCGATCTGTGTTCGTAGGGGACACTGCTGTGGATTTAATAACCGTCAGGAATACTACTGATGAACCTGTGGACCTGTGGGGTGTTCATATTTTTGCCTCAAATCCTAAGGACAGTTTCACTCTCTCTCTCACAGAACCTCCATCGGAGAATTCAAATGCAGAGGAAGACCAGAGTTGCTTAGAATCTTTCTCTTTGGAGGACAGGGTGCTTCAGCCTCGTGAAAACCTAAAAATATGGTTGTCTTGCAAGGCAAAAGAAATGGGCATGTATTCATCAGTTGTATATTTTGATGCCGGAGATGAAAAAATTGAAAGGGTGGTTTTCCTCTTAATTGAAGACAAAATCTCCAAGTCTTTGGCTTCTAATAAGCCTTATTCAAGAGCAAGGAGAAAAGACAAATTTGTGGTAGATACTTATGTTGCAGGTTCACGTCCTGCAGGGAAGCCAACTCGAAGATACGTAAATAGGCTTCCAAAATATGACATTCCCAGGGCTATGAGAGAGTTGCTTGAGAGTAATCAGGTCCCCCAAGTTGTTGAAGAAGGTCTTACAAGAAGGACCTATTCATCTTATTTTAAAGCATTAATAATAATGGAAGAGATTCAATTGGAGGTAATTTTATTTTCTATACTTTTAGTTTCTAAGAGTCATGAAAACTTACTGATTTTTTTTTCTTTTATTTCCTTGTCTCTGGCTTCTACTTTCAGGAAGACATGAGGACTTATGACATGGAATCCGTATCGATGAGGAAGAGGAACAATCAATTTTTGTCTATGGAGGTTCCTGGGCTTGCTGAGAGAAGACCATCTCTGGTTCATGGGGATAATATCTTTGTTAAGCTCGCATCTCGACGTGGTAATAACACCACACAGGTTTATCAGGTTTGGTCCTTTTATATTTTCTTTATGTAAGATAGAGCCTGATCTGGTAGATTGTAAAAACACATGTCTTTGCCATAGTGTTATCTTGATCATCGGCCAAAGAATGATATCTCATTTGTGTTGATGTATGTATGATGGAGATATTTGTTATGTGTGAGTCATCTTCCCTATCTACGACTGCATTGACAAACTTTATTCAGGGATAGCTAAGATAGATTAAACCACTCTTGCAGTGGTTTTCCTCTGAGTGTTGGTTGTAAATCTTGAATAAAATTAAAGCCAGCTATTATTACGGAAGTGTTGAATAATAAAAGTGATAACTTTGTCTAATAGATTTGACATGTCTATCCTCTTTTTCTCTTGCACCCATACTAGTCTGCTGGAATGGAACTTGAGAGTCCCACAGACTATTTATTTTCATTTGTATGAAGATTGAAACAATTTAGAAAGATAAAATAAAAGATTGACGAAAGAAAGAAGAAACAGATATGGACTTCTGTTTGACCTGACTGCATGAGTAGTCTGCAGAAAAATGCAGCATATGAATTGTAATATCCAAGCCATAGAGGACAAGTTCAGGAATTCACTCTCTGCTATGTGTTACTGCACGAGTGAGTTGTATTGATTTGCATGATTCTAATTGCGAATGAAACGATTTCTGTAACCATGTGTATGATCTTTAGAGTAATTTAAAGTGCTGTTTACTTTGAGGAAATGTTTGCTTACCTTTGGCGGCTTAATGAGATAATATTTAAAAAACTAATCAATTATTTTCCAGAATTCAATCATTACGTCTAAATAATAAAGTTAATTATGTTATTCATTAATTTTGTGCATCTTTTATTTTTATATATAATTATCAAATATGATTTTTCCATTAGTCTACAAATGTATTTATCATTTACAGTTCAGACTCTTCTCTCTATAAAATTTATGTGAATTTCTCCAGGGCTTTATTCACCGAGTTGAAGCTGATGAGATTTATTTGAAGTTTGATCCTGGATTTCACTATTACCACAGGGATGAATATGTCTATGATGTTCACTTCACCTACAACAGGATCAATATGAGAAGGTTATATCAAGCAGCTGAGGCAGCAGAAAACTTGGGTACGGACTTCCTTTTTCCATCTACTTCATCCAAAAAGAGACACATTAAAACCACTGCTCTAGTACCCATATCTGGTACTTTTAACGAGGAGCAAATTTGTTCAATCAAAATGATTCTCGGTTGCAAAGGTGCACCGCCTTATATGATTCATGGACCCCCTGGTACTGGAAAGACAAGCACAGTAGTGGAAGCAATCCTGCAGCTCTACAAATATCACAAGAATGCTCGGATTCTTGTGTGTGCACCCTCAAATAGTGCAGCAGATTACGTACTAGAGAAACTCCTTGCTCAACAGGACATTGAATTGAAAGAAAATGAAATATTCAGGCTCAATGCAGCTACCAGGCCATACGAGGAAGTCAAACCTGAAATTATCCGCTTCTGCTTTTTTGATGAAATGGTATTTAAGTGTCCCCCAGTCAACGCCCTCAGTTATTATAGGATCATAATATCCACATATATGAGTGCTTCTCTTCTTCATGCCGAAGATGTTGCCCGTGGTCACTTTTCCCATATTTTTTTGGATGAGGCTGGCCAAGCTTCTGAACCTGAAACCTTGATCCCTGTATCCCACCTCTGCACAATGAATACTGTTGTTGTTCTGGCTGGAGATCAATTGCAGTTGGGTCCAGTAATATATTCCAAGAAAGCAGATGAGTATGGGTTGGGGGTTTCATACATGGAACGATTGTCTGAAGTTCCTCCATATGCCAGTGGAGATACAAATTATGTAACACGATTGATTCGGAACTATCGATGCCACCCTGCAATTTTACACCTTCCTTCAAAGTTGTTCTATTGTGGGGAGTTGATTGCCTGTAGAGATTCCACAACTTTCATGACCATGGGGGAGTTGCTACCTAACAAGGAATTCCCTATTCTTTTCCAAGGCATCCAAGGATGTGATGAAAGAGAAGGAAATAACCCATCATGGTTCAACCGAATTGAAGCTAGTAAGGTAATAGAAGTTGTCAGGAGGCTGATAGCCGGAGGGAATATAAAGGAGGAAAACATTGGTATAATAGCTCCATATAGGCAGCAAGTGTCAAAAATAAAACAGACACTTGAAAATCTAGATATGCCTGACATCAAAGTGGGTAGTGTCGAACAATTCCAAGGACAAGAGAAGGAGGTTATTATCATATCAACAGTTCGATCAACTATCAAACACAACGAGTTTGACAAAGTTCACTGTCTGGGCTTTTTGAGCAATTATAGAAGGTTTAATGTGGCTATGACTCGTGCTATATCATTGCTGGTTATAATTGGGAATCCACATATAATCTGCAAGGTAATTCATTAAATCCAACAAAATGTGACTATCTTAATTATCTAAAAGGAAGAAAAGAATTGGATGATTCCAAAGGAATCCAACCACCAAAACTCTCTAATGTAGCCAAAAAGTAGAAGCCAATTGTAAAAAACGACAATAATTATGGTCAGTGTATCTTTTTAGCGGGATAATTATGGTTACAAAATATTCAATGATGTTGATAATATTAAAACAGGTTCAAACCATGATTGTTTGCTAGATCCTTATCCCTGATAGCTATGGTTGTTTATGAATCATTCTTCATTTGTGATTTGGCAGGATGACCATTGGAGTCAAATGTTGTGGTACTGTGTGGACAATTCATCTTACCAGGGTTGTTCTCTTCCTGAAAGGGTGGAACTGTATGATGATGAGGACACTGGAGAGAACCCATGCTTGACTGAAGATAATGCAGAATGGGGTCAAGATTCATCAAACAATGCAGAATGGGGTCAAGATCCATCAAACAATGCAGAATGGGGTCAAGATTCATCAAACAATGTAGAATGGGGTCAAGATTCATCCCAGATGGGGCTCCCTAAACCTGTTTACGATGAAGCTGAATGGTCTGATGGCTGGAGAAGTAATTAATCCAGCACGTTGGACTTCAACTTGGACTATATTTTTGTGTCTATATTCCTTTTTTTTTTGCGTCTGTTTATACTCCATGCCTGCAGTTGGATCCTAGATTCTGAATCCCCCCAGATTTTATACAACTTTAGCTTTTAGGTAATGCTTCGGGAACGTGGTTTTCTGAGTTGTTCTGGCTTTTTTACCAGCCCTCCGTTTATCACCAAAAAAAGGGTTTCTAGTTCATTTC